>NC_086103.1:69031554-69701554 GCF_963921235.1 Mobula hypostoma | reverse complement strand
TCTCTCTCTCTCTCTCTGTAGGATGCCATTTCCCATCCAAAGTTCCTTAAGACAACACAAGGTGTTCCTGGCACAGGACACATTCAAATTTACCACGTTTTTAAACTGAAGTGTTCGCTGTGCAGTAAGGCACATTGTAGGGGGCATCCCTTTAAAACAGATGGAAGGTGTTTATCCACTCAAAATATGTAGTAAAATTTGACTTCATTATTTATCTAGAAAGAATATTGTAAAGGCAAATTGCTTTTTAATTTCACTGTTTACATTCATATGACTTTGACATAAATGTCTATTTTCCCAGAACTAAATGTGAAAAGTGTTTTTTTGTTTGGTGCCACTGCATGTACAATCAGTAAGGTATGGGGCCATACTGTGGCATGTGCTGACAGTTTTACAGGCTGCTGAGCCTCATCTAGGAAGTTTCTAGGATGGATATATCATGCAGCGGTGCACCAAGCTATCCTCTCCAACTGACAGCCATGGGTCGAATGGCAATTTCTCTCTTCATTGTGAAGACTTTTTAATTATAACCTTGTTCATTTGCTGATCTGCCATAGTTACATCCCCTGTTTGGGTTCCTTACTGATGCTTTATTCCTTCCAGAATTGCACTCACTCTAGTTTTCACTTCCACTTCGGAGGCAGGGACACTTGTTGAAGGCAATAAGATATGATGGAGGTTACCTGAATGGATGTTAAATCTTCTGCAATGTACCACCTCTGTATGGTCTTCTTTGGATGTCTCATTGTGAGAGCTGCAGTACAAAGTGATGTATTCTGCAGGGAAGAAGCACAACTCATTGATCAGGTCACTTTGCTGAAATCCCTGCCGAACAAAATGCTTGTAACGACATTAAGCTATAATTGCACGCATTTGCATCTACCACCAGCCCCTCCCTCCCACCTTAACCCTTTTATGATCAACATTTTTTTCTCTTTGCATCTGCCACCACCCTCAGATAACTCCACTCTCAAGCAAAGGATGCACATAGAATGGAGCTCCTTAAAGCACCTGTGTGCACTCAAGGACTGCTGGAACTAAGAGTTATGGAGACCAGGTCCTTCTGACCATCAGTCTATATTGACCAACACGCCTCCCTTTACTCTAATTTCATTTTCTTCATATCTCATTTTCACCAATTAATCAACAGATTCTATCACTCACCGTCAAACCCAAGGGGAATTTACGTCACCCCATTAACATGACAACCCACACATCTTTGGGGCATTGGATGATGCCAGGGTGCCCAGGGAAAACACACATGTTCTCACTGAGAATGTGTGAATGCCTCACAGACGACATTGCAAGTTGCTGGAGATGTGAAGCAGCAGCTCACTCCCATCCCACCTGAGCAATGGGTTTCAATGACCCTCGGATGGAATGTATTTAGGTTGTTCCTATTGATAGTTAAGGAGTGACCTGAGCAACTGCAAACGTAACTCCTTTCCATACCTGGAATGTTATGTTGAAGTTGTATAAGATGCTGGTGAGGTCTAATTTGGAGTATTATGTGCAGTTTTGGTCACCTACCTACAGGAATTATGTAAGTAAGGTTGAGCGAGTACAGAGAAAATTTACAAGGACGTTGCCAGGTCTGGAGGACCTGAGTTATAAGGAAAGATTGAATAGGTTAGGACTTTATTCCTTGATCATAGAAAATTGAGAGGAGATTTGATAGAAGTATACAAAACTATGAGGGATATAGATAGGGTAAATTCAAGCAGGCTTTTTGCACTGAGGTTGGGTGGGGTTACAACCAAAGGTCATGGGTTAAGGATGAAAGGTGAAAAGTTTAAGGAGAACGTGACAGGAACTTATTCACTGAAAGGGTCATGAGAGTAACAAGTTACAACACAAGTGGAGCATGCATGCTTGATTTCAACATTTAAGAGAAGTTTGGATGGGTATATGGATGGTAAGTGTATGGAGGGCTATGGTTGATGCAGGTCAATGGGAGTTGGGAGCTTAAATGGTTTTGGCATGGACTAAATGGGTCAAATGGCCTGTTTCTGTGCTATAGTTTTTTTATGACTCTATGACCTTTTGAACGGTGATCAATTCACATTTTGATATGCACATTGCTCTCAGCTGCATTGTCGTTCAACTAGAGATCTGAACTTACTTGCAGCACAATAGACTTGAATGTCGGAACAATAATTTCACCCGCAGATAGGATCAGACACAAGGAGAAGGTGTTTCTGTTCTACAGGACCATATCTATGTAATATTTTCCTGTCTATTATTAACACACACTCTACAGCAATTCATTGCGATAAGTGAGTAATTAATCTCTTCATTGATATGCACCGCGTAGAACCAGCAAAACTAGCAAAGGAGGAAGTGAGGGGTGAACACTCAACTTGTCAACTGCGTGTTGGAGAAGTACATCAGTGGGAATTGTTTCATGAAGCTGGTCACCGAATATGGAGTAGGCCAATAGAGTAGCGGTTAGCATAACACTTTACAGCACCAGCAATGGAGGTTCAATTCCTGCCACCATCTGTAACGAGTTTGTACATTCTCCTTGTGACCACATGGATTTCCTCTGGATGCTCCCATTTCATCCTACGTTCCAAAGATGAATGGATTAATGTTATTAAAATGCCGGCATCTCTATAGGCCCTGGAAGCATGGTGACACTTGCAGGCAGATCCTAGCGCATCTTTGGACTGTGTTGGTTGTTGTCACAATGTAATGTGTTTCACTGTATATTACGATGCTTCGGTGTAATAAAGTGAAAGCTAAGCTTTCCAGATTGTTTATGATAAATATCTTGTCCGTTACAGTGGTGAGCCTTTGCTGGTTTGATGCTGCTGTTCCACATTTGTAGATTCCTCTTTCTCTGACACTTCCCTCTCTCCGCAAGTCTTCAAACTTATATTAATAAATGGCTTATTATTGTCACCTGTACGAAAATAGTCAAAGACTGTTTCACTGTCTTCCATACATATCATTTCAAAACATAAATAAGAAGTCCAGGTAGTACAACAGGAAAGGGCAATAGCAGCGTCGTGTTACGTCCTTGATTTCAATGCAGAGAACGGTCTTAGAACAAGATCACGGCATATGGATCCCCCTGAGCGAGTTACATATCTTTGATGTAACTGATTTAGAAAGCATAAAACCCACAAAGATTTGGTCTTCAGAGAGATCTAATAGAAAGCACTGCTTCTGAACACTCTTTGTATAGGGTCCCTTTAGGATTAAAGTGCTCTGGGGAGTAGCCATACCCCATCACATGCTACCAATTATTAAAATACAGATTCCTCCAGTAATAAGTAAAACCTGATGTGACTAACTCAGAAGCCATTGCATGAACATTTTAGCTGTTAAATGTTGCAAGTATCAATCATTGTGAGTTTCAGTAGTCAGTGGGCTTTGGATGGTAACTCAGTAACTTAACCAGATTTCTGCTATTCAAATGGTCTAATATCAGCAGATGTACCCTGAGATCACAGTTTATGTGTTACAGACTGTTCCTAGTTTATATTCACCAACATATGAACAAATTCCCATAATCTTAGTATATTCAAATGTCCAAAGTATGCATGTATATGCTGTACATTCATTCCTACACACAGCAGAAGTAGTTTCTTTTCTCTGTGCTTTTAGTAATTGTTATCTCTCATCAATGCTATGTACTGTGATTCCATTCATTGCAGTACTCTTCAGGCAGAGTTACTACATCAAGTGATTTTTGTGTATTTTCCAACTTGCCGATAAAATTGTCTTATGGAAGTCTATAGAAAGGGAACCTATTTACTACCCAGGATGGCCTGTAAATTTAGAAAAAAATAGCCTGTACAAGCGACAGAAATTGCCTGCACATGCAGATCAGAATTTATTTTCTGCAAAAAGTACAGGGAAGCCTGAGCAAATTTTGCAATGGGTTTTAATTTATATTATCTCTGGGCTATCGTTTGAATTTATCTGCTGATCAGAGTCAGAATCAGAATCATGGCAGCAATACAGTTCAAAATATAAAGGGCATACTGCAAGATACAAGAAGAAATAAAATAAATGAATAGCAGAAAGAAGAAATGATGAGGTACTGTTCACGGGTGTGGGAAATGCTCAGAAATCTGATGGTGGAGGGAAAGATGTTCCTAAAATATTCAGCATATGTCTTCAGGGTTCTGTACCTTGTCCCTGATGGTAGGAATGAGAAAAGGGCATGCCCTGGATGGTGAAGGTCATTAATGATAGATACCATCTTCTTGAAGCACCACCTTTTGAAGATGTCCTTGATGGTAGGAACAAGAAAAGAGCATGTCCTGGATGGTGAGGGTCATTAATCATAGATACCACCTTCTTGAAGCACTACCTTTAAATGATGTCCTTGATGGTAGGGAGACTTGTGGCTATGGTGGAGCTAGCTGAATCTGCAACACTCTGTAGCTCCTTTTGATCCTGTATATTGGAGCCTCTATACCAGGCTGTGATGTAACCACTATAAATGCTGTCCATGGTACATCTGCAGAAGTTTGCTGGAATTTTAATTGATGTGCCAAACCTCCTCAAGCTCATAATGAAGTATAGGTGCTGGTGTGCTTTCTTTGCGATTCCATCAATGTGCTGAGCTCAGGATAAACCCTCTGCGATGTTGATGCCCAGAAACTTGAAGCTGCTCAACCTTTACACAACTCACTCCTCAATGACGACTTGTGTGCCTTCTCCCGACTTCCTCTTCTTGAAGTCCAGAATGTTCTTCGTGTGCTTTCCTTCTATGAAGAGATGTGCACAGGTGTTAAGAGTGCAACAAAGAAGTATTTAATTTTCTGGTGCAATTTCTTTGGTGTGCAGTGATGAACTTTGAAATCAAAAAATTTAGAAGGAAGTTTTTCATGTTTTTGCCAAAATTCAGCAAGTTTGAAAATAAACATATTCCCAATGAGTTGAAATGCTTGTTTATTTTCTTCACGCATCAATTGAGTGAATTAAAGTGCTTACAGACTTGGGAAACCAAATAAAAATTCAACAAAATATCTGCCAAAACTATTCTGAAAATAGTCTTTTGAGACAGCAGATTTGAAGTTATGTCTTTGTAGATGCACCAGTCAGAATTAAATGGTAATAACTTTGCTGATTTCAAGGATACAATCAAACTCAAGGTAGTCAGGAAAATTACATGAAAGCTCACAGAAATTGTCCACGACCAGGATGTGTAAAGGGATAAAACTGATTCTGAGATACTGAAACTGATTGTGCCCGTTTTTATTGTTTCAAAATGTGATTTTGCACCTATACTAACATGTTTACTTACATGTTTACATTAATTTCCTGTTAAAGTCCCAACCGTTGGGAAGCTAGACTAGGCATTTCCCATTGCCATTCCCTTATCTTAAGTATCACAGAATGTGTGCTGCAAGTTCTCCTGGTCACCAGCTGAGTCATCCAATGTCAGTACACAGAATCTTTGATTTGTGCTCAACACTACCGGCAATAAACTTCCTAACAATTGAAATGGCTGCAAGAGAGGCCAGGAGTGGGTGGAGGGAGGATAGAAAAATGACATTTAAAAAGATATATTAAGATAATGTCCAGGTTGGGACACTTTAAATTTCACATAATTCACAATGTTCTGTACAATGTATTCCTTTTAAATCAAAGTTAAAAGCAAATTCTTAAGTCATGAGTATTTAACGGAGAAAATGGTCTTGGGGTCCACATCCATAGATCCCTCAAAGCTTGATTGGGTGGTTAAGAAAGCCTATGGAGTGCTGGCCATCATCAGTTGGGGGGGTTTGTGTTCAAAAGCCATGAGGTAATGCTGCAGCTCCATAAAACTCTTGTTAGACCACACTTTTAATATTGTATTCAGTTCTGGTCATCTCATAGGAAGGATGTGGAAGCTTTCGTGAGAGTGCAGAGGAGATTTACCAGGATTAGAGGGCACATCTTATGAGAATATTTTAAGTGAACTAGAACTTTTCTCTTTGGGGCTAAGGAGGATGAGAGGTGACTTGATAGAGGTATACAAGATGATAAGAGGCGTAGATTGCATGGCTAGCCAGAGACATTTTCCCAGGGCAGAAATAGCTAGTATGAGGGGGCATAATTTTAAGATGACTGGAAGAGAGTATAGGGGGAATGTTAGAGGTGAGTTGTTTTGTTTTACAGAGAGTGGTGGGTGCATGGAACACCTTGTCAGGGGTGGTGGTAGAGGCAGGTACATTGTGGGTATTTAAGAAATTCTTAGAGAGGCACATAGATGATAGAGAAAATGTAGGACTATGTAGGAGTAAAGGGTTAGATTGATCTAAGCACAGATCATAAGGTCATTACAACATATGGGACAAAAGGGCTGCACTGTGCTGTAGTGTCCAAGGTTCTATGTTCTAATCCATTTTTTAACACTGCACACTAATGACACTTCCACATGTTGTTGCCCTCGTTGCAAGGAGGGAGGGTGTTACAAATCAGTGTCTTCCTTCATTGGAAGGAGGGCATGTGATCTGGTTATGTTGTCTGACACTTTGTTCGGTCTGAAACATGTTGGTCTTCCAACACAGTGAGATGCTCATGAGGGAACACTGCACCTTCCGGGCTGAAGGAATACCATCCACTGAAATATAGCGCAGCCAAAGAAAAGGTAGGGAATGGCCAATTTCCGCTGATGAACCTCAAGAGCTGAGTCTGGCAGAGGAGTGCTTCAGACAACAGAAATGTGTCTCATCCTTGGGGGTCACATAAGTGGCAAGGTCAACGTGCTCAGTGGCTGGAAGGGCTTTACACGTGATGTACTGGCCCGAGTCCACAACCTTTTACAAGGTTTTCTGTCCAAAGGCAGTGGTGTTTCTGTTCTAGGCCGTGATGCAGCCGGTCAATATGCTCTGCACTACACAGCTATAAAAGTTTGTCACAACATGTCAAACCTCCGCAGATGCCGAAGGAAGCAGAGGCGCTGATGAGCTTTCTTCACAACTTCGTTTACGTGTTGGTCCCGGACCGCAGCAGAAGTCCACAAACATATCTCCAGTGACTACTTCATTAGGTAGAAGAGGTAGGTAATAAAGTGCTCTCTGAAGTGTATATAGGTTTTTCTCGCAGCATCATTGGACTTAGTCAAGGCTTTTCCTGCCTTCTTGGCTTCAGCTTTGATGATGCATAGATAGATTGGAGAGCTATGAGTCAATAACACACAGAATGATTTTTAATAAAATACTGTTCAGACCAGCACTCCAGTATTCTCTTCCAATCTGTGTACAAATGCATTGAATATTCCAAAAATATTCCATTTTGCTTAAATAGAGGTTTGTATAGGAACCACAAGATTGTTGAGTTCTCTCAGGAGATGAGACTAGCTACAATGAAGAAATAGTTCCTAATTACTTCCAAACAAAGTAAAACAATATACAATCTGTTCATAATGACGCTATTTCATCCATATTGCAATTACACGATGATCACATCACTCAGAAAGCAATAAATAGATAAGCAAATCTATTTCATTGTAGGTGTGTGCAGTTTTCAAAACTGTACTCATTAAATTAAATTTAATCAAAGATGACTTGTACTTCACCAATAATTTGTGTATATGTTTGTCCTTTGTGTTCTGTGGTATTCCTCACAGAGATCTTCCCAAAAATCAACGGAAGTTGAGGATAATTTACTTCTTTGTTAGTTATATATGCATTATATAAGGAATGAGCTGTTTTTCAAATTATATTTACAGGATGAGTTGTATCCTAGTTTTTACCAAGATAAAGCAAGTTCATACTGTGATTGCTGGAAAGATTCAGGAGGCCTGGAAACATTGTCAGCCTTTTCCCTCAGCTGTGGATTCTCCTTCTCCCCAGTTGACAGGACTGTCAACTTCATTGCATTTATCACAGTGCTGTTCTCACCCCAACTCCTCCTGCCTAAGAGCAGGTTAAGATATCTTTTGTCCTCATTCTCCATCCTTCATTTTCAACACGTCCTCTGCCACTAGACCTGTATTTCAGAATCAGAATCAGGTTCGTTATCACCAGCATGTGCCATGAAATTTGTTAACTTTGCAGCAGCTGTACAATGCAATACATAATAAAGAAGAAAAATCAAAATAAAATAATAATAATAAAAAATAAATAACTAAATCAATTACAGTATACGTATGTTGAACAGATTAAAAATTGTGCAATAAACAGAAATACTATACAGGTGGCCCCCGTTTTCCGAACATTCACTTTACGACACCTCACTGTTACGAAAGACCTACATTAGTTAGCTGTTTTCGCTAACAGAAGATGTTTTCACTGTTACAAAAAAAGGCAGTGCACGCCTGAACAGCTAAGCTCCTCCCCCGGAACTGCATTCCAGCTGGCATTGCTTAAATACATGCTTTATCTCGAATTATTCTGGGCATCCGTTAGCAAGATGAGTTCTAAGGTATCAGAGAAGCCTAAAAGAGCTCATAAGGGTGTTACACTTAGCGTAAATCTAGACATAATTAAGTGTTTTGATCGTGGTGAACTAAGTAAGGACATTGTCTGCGCGTTGAACTTGCCTGTGTCCACCATTCGCACTACAGTATTTATATGCAGAGAGAAAGAAATTTTGAAAGCTGCCAATGTTACTGTTGGTTCTGCTCGTAGCAAAGTGGTCTCTCTTAGTCGGCATCCAATAATGGATAAAATAGAAAGTCTACTGCTTAAGTGGATTGATGGGTGTACAAAGCGTGGCGTTCCGTTAAGTTTTCGTGTACTAAAGGAGAAATCAGTCAGTTTTTTTAATAAGCTGAAACAGAAAGCACTGGACGATGTTGATGAAAGTGTTGCGAAAGTGGAATGTAAAGGTAGTCGTGGGTGGTTTCATCGGTTTCTGAGGCGAGGGCAGCTTCATAGTTTAGGCAGTGGTCCCCAACTCCAGGCCGCGGACCGACACATTGCTGCACAGAATACAGTGTATGCAGCGGTGGTCAGAACGTACCCAGCACATCTTTAAGAAAAAAGCCAAAATAAACAAACTAATTAATGCACGTAAATGTCAGCCCAGATCAGAGGCGATTGCTGATTGCGTCAGGTGGTTATTTGTACAAGCAAGTATTTAACTGTGACAAAACTGCAATTTATTGGAGTCTTCCTGATTCCGGTAAGTGATACTACACTGTACATACATTATTTCTACTTTATATAAGCTGTGTAGTTTTATGTGTTATTTGGTATGATTTGGCAGCTTCATAGCTTGAAGGTTACAGGAGAGAGTGTTTCTGCCGAGAGTGCTTCCGCAAGATTTTCGCTGCGCTAGACAGTGCTGCAGAAAAGTATTTCTACTTTATGTAGGCTGTGTATTTATCATATCATTCCTGCTTTTACTATATGTTACTGTTATTTTAGGTTTTATGTGTTATTTGGCATGATTTTGTAGGTTATTTTTTGGGTCTGGGAACGCTCAAAATATGTTCCCATATTAGTAAATGATAATTGCTTATTCACTTTACGACATTCCGGCTTACAAACCGTTTCATAGGAACACTCTGCCTTCAGATAGCGGGGCAAACCTGTATATTAAAAAAGTGAGGCAGTGTCCAAGGGTTCAATGTCCATTTAGGAATCGGATGGCAGAGGGAAAGAAGCTGTTCCTGAATTGCTGAGTGTGTGCCTTCAGGCTTCTGTACCGCCTACCTGATGGTAACGGTGAGAAAAGGGCATGCCCTGGGTGCTGAAGGTCCTTAATAATGGACACTGCCTTACTGAGACTCTGCTGCTTGAAGTTATCCTGGGTAGTTTGTAGGCTAGTACCCAAGATGAAGCCGACTAAATTTACAATCCTCTGCAGCTTCTTTTGGTCCTGTGCAGTAGCCCTTCCATACCAGACAGTGATGCAGCCTATCAGAATGCTCTCCACGGTACATCTATAGAAGTTTTTGATTGTATTTGTTGACATACCAAATCTCTTCAAACTCCTAATGAAGTATTGCCGCTGTCTTATCTTCTTTATAACTGCATCGATATTTTGGGAGCAAGTTAGATCCTCAGAGAACTTGACACCCAGGAACTTGAAGCTACGCACTCTCTCCACTTCTGATCCCTCTGTAAGGATTAACATGCGTTCCTTCATCTTACCCTTCCAGAAGTCCACAATCTAGGTTCTCTTCTTTCAGTTTTACAGGAAGAAGTTTCTTTCCGGGTTATTCTGGTGTACTTCCACCAACGTTTTCCTTTCCGTGGCACCTACCTGTGTAATTGCAAGAGATAACACATCAGTCCTTTTACCTGTCCCCTTCCACCCACCAAAGGACATAAGCACGCTTTCTAGTGAAGCAGTTGTGTGAGTGGTTTGTGAGGCCTACTTAGAGTACTGTGCACAGCTTTGGTCATTCTATTATAGGAAAGAAATGGTTAAAATGGAAAGAGTGCAGAAAAGATTTATAAGGATGTTGCCAGTCTAAAGCACCTTAGTTACAGGGAGAGGTTGTCCAGACGTGGTCTTTATTTCTTGGGACATTGGGGAATAAGGGGCAACCTTATAACAATGTTTCAAATTATGACAGATGTACATAAGGTGGATGATAAGAGACATTTCCCCGGGAAGTCACCAGAACTATCGGACGTAGATTTAGTGTGAGAAAGAAAAAAAAATTAAAATGGCCCTGAGGGGCAACTTTTTCGTGCAGAAGGTGCTGAGTATATAGAAAGAGCTGCCAGGAGAAGCAGGTATTAAGGTATCATTTAACAAACAATTGGAGAGATACTTGAAGGGGCTGGACTTAGAAGGATATTAGCTGAACTTGAGACTAACTGGGATGGCAACGTAGTTGGCACGGACTCGTTAATGTGGAACTCAACAATTTCAGATAATTTGGAATTCATTTTAGCTTTTCAATTCTTCTTTGTTGATGCTAAACAATTAAGCTGCTTTTCCCTTGAACTTTCTCCCAATGGAACTTTTGCTCACGAGCTTTGTTACCAGTATCTTTTGTCTTTTGATCTCTCTTGCCTTCTGCCCAGTCATACACTTTCTCCTTTGTTTTCTCCCCACTCCCACCTTCTGTACCGTTCTTTACTTTGTCCTTTCTGATGGAAGATAAGCAACTTCAAACATTAACTCTGCTTCTTGCTACCTGATGCTACCTGACCTGCTGACTGCTTTTCAACATTTTGTGTTGGATATTCAGATTTCTAACACGTGGATCTTTCACCCAGAATTTTTATTCCTTCATTGAAATACAGATGAAAGTAGATATTTATTTATTTTTCTTTAAGAAGAGATGACTATACAGCTTAGGCTTTTAATGCTGAATATCTGGTAATTGATAGTCTGCTCATATTTGACGTTAACAGTTTTACCAGCATTTAGAAGCAAGGGAAGAATTCACAAATAATTCAAAGTGAACTAATGTTTACACAAAGTGTACAGTTATCTTTGTCAACTTTGAGAGGAATATTAGCAGGCTGTACAGCTATGCATCATTTGGTTGGATAACTTAAAAATGACATTGCTAAGAACAAGCAGGTCATGAACAACTTTCTCATGTATTGCTACAAAGGAATTATTGATCTCACTGAAGGATTACAATAATGCTGCAACCATTTAACTGAATGTTGGCTAGTGTTTATTGGCTACCTGAAGCTAAAATATTAAGCCCTGGCATGTGTTATTTGCTGTTTTCATACCTTTAGAGTATTCTAGAATTGTTTTATTTAGTGCAGTGGCAGTTTTCTGAATGTGACACAAGCATTCTAATGGTGTCCCATATGTTCCATGTATTCAGTGACATTTAGAGTATTATTGTGTTGTGTTATATATAGCGTATTGTATAATGTTTTTACACTATGTAAAAGGATGTACATGCCTAAACAGGGCCCAGGGACAAAAGAAGCAATGGAGATGATACAATGATCAACAATCATCTTTATTACACGTATGAAATTAAGGTAGATTGCAGCCATTGACCCTTCCTGCTGACTTGACAGTCTGCTGTGGTTTTCATATACTTTGAGAGGATGCTACAGCAAACCAGACAGTAATGGCTGATGTGAGAATGATGGCATTATGGGATTGTACGCATAAGTTCTGGGGAAGGTGGAATTTTAACAACTACCACAAGAAGTACATCCTCAAGTAAGCCTTTCTGGTAATGAATGAAATGGAGCTCTCCCACATAAAGTCCTGTGAAATAATGATGCCCAGGACATAATGCACTCACTAAAGGTGATAGAAATTCTAATGCTTAAACTAGTTAGGGGAGAAGACTGCAATTTGAAATCTATTGGATACTGGGTAATGTTCAATTGATTAGAGGAGTACAAGGCTTTTGGCTTCTTTTGGTCATTGCTGCTGGAAAGTATCTGTAGAAATAAGTGTTGAATGAAGAATAGATCATCCTTAGATGTGATATGTTCCATTATCTAAAATGTGAAATTAAAGCAAGAGTCAAGATTTTAAAGTCAGCTGTGAGGATATGATCCATTCAGAAGAGCCTTCCTTACTGAGGGTGTCAGATGACGGAAGATATGCAATGTAAATGCTTCTTTCTTATGAGCTAAGCTGGAAATAAAGTGTGCATTGTGCATGTTTTTCTAACTCAAGAAAACTGGCCTGAAAATCACATGCATCAGAATGATGAAATTTTTAAATACGTCTTTGGATGGAAGAGGATTAATGCTCCCTTTTGAGAGCAGAAAATAAGAGTTATTATATATCAGTCATGTCTTCTTCAGACTGAAAATAGGGAGCATCACGAAGCTGAAACAAGCCACTGATGGAATGGAAAAGTATCCGTGCCTCTAAAGATTTTTTTTTTTTTGTTTAAATTGCCAGTAAATTTTGCACTTATCAAAAAGAGGAAAGTGCTTTGGAAAATGGTGCAATTTTTTGTGCTTAGTCCAAAGCCAAGGACTCCCTGATAGGTGAGCATCTGTTACAAGGAGAATAAAGATCATTTCTCAGTGCTCTAATAATGTGCTTTAACATTAGAAGAACAGCTTGTGCTGCCCCAAAGAGACAATTGTACATTATGTGTAGTCCAGCTGCTGCCTTCCACGTTATCAGAACATAACAGGATTTGGTTCTCAAAATATGCCAATGATGTTAAACACGATTCTGGTTCTGATTTAGAATCTAAGTTAATGGGGATCGAATTTAGTAGTGTTCTTTTCGTGAAGATGCATCTGATATAAAGTGCAGAACCTGCCACCGATCCATTTGGAATATGCCAACATTTGCACCGAGTTTAAGCTATCTCCGTGCCGGCTGGTGGCGTAGTGGCATCAGCGCCGGACTTCAGAGCGAAGTTCCTGAGTACGAATCCAGCTGGCTTCTTTGCACGCTTTCCATCCATGCTGGGTTGAGCATCGAGCTAGCAGCTCGTAAAAAAAAGAAAGCTTGCTAAAAAAAGCGCCATCATGACGGCATCCCGATGACTCCAATCAGAGTGAAAGGCTTTCTTCTTCTTCTTCATCTTAAGCTATCTCTAGTCTTTCTTTCCATAAATCTGTTGGAAAACATTTTATTTCTTCCCTTCATATGTGTATCCCACATCTCCTTAAAGGTACCTACGCTAACACAAGGAAATCTGCAGATGCTGGAATTTCAAGCAACACGCATAAAAGTTGCTGATGAACGCAGCAGGCCAGGCAGCATCTCTAGGAAGAGGACAATTGATGTTTCAGGCTGAGACCCTTCGTCAGAACTAACTGAAAGAAGAGCTAGTAAGAGAGTTGAAAGTGGGAGGGGGAGGGGATGATCCGAAATGATAGGAGAAGACAGGAGGGGGAGGGATGGAGCCCAGAACTGGACAGTTGATTGGCAAAAGAGATACGAGAGGATCATGGGACAGGAGGCCTAGGGAGAAAGAAAAGTGGGAGGAGGTAAAAAACCCAGAGGATGGGCAAGGGGTATAGTGAGAGGGACAGAGGGAGAAAAAGGAGAGAGAGGAAAAGAATGTGTGTATATAAATAAATAACGGATGGGGTACGAGGGGGACGTGGGGCATTCGCAGAAGTTAGAGAAGTCAGTGTTCATGCCATCAGGTTGGAGGCTACCCAGATGGAATATAAGGTGTTATTCTTCCAACCTGAGTGTGGTGTGGCTTCATCTTTATATTCTGTCTGGGTCGCCTCCAACCTGATGGCATGAACATTGACTTCTCTAAAAAGACAAAGCCACACTCAGGTTGGAGGAACACCACCTTATATTCCATCTGGGTAGCCTCCAACCTGATAGCATGAACATTGACTTCTCTAACTTCCGCCAATGCCCCACCTCCCCCTCATACCCCATCCGTTATTTATTTATATACATACATTCTTTTTCTCTGTCTCCCTTTTCCTCCCTCTGTTCCTCTCACTATACCCCTTGCCCATCCTCTGGGTTTTTTACCCCCTCCCCCTTTTCTTTCTCCCTTGGCCTCCTGTCCCATGATCCTCTCATATCCCTTTTGCCAACCAACTGTCCAGTTCTGGGCTCCATCCCTCCCCCTCCTGTCTTCAATCATTTCGGATCTCCCCCTCCCCCTCCCACTTTCAAATCTCTTACTAGCTCTTCTTTCAGTTAGTCCTGACGAAGGGTCTCGGCCCGAAATGTCGACTGTAACTCTTCCTAGAGATGCTGTCTGGCCTGCTGCGTTCACCCGCAACTTTGATGTGCGGTACCTACACTATTTGACACAACAAGTCCCTGTTCTGTCTATTTGTAGTTTTATGGGTATCAAACTGTACTGTGCTGGAGGCTGAGAGATAAGCATTGTCTTTTCAAATTATGTGAGCATATAAATTTTATTGTTTTTTTTGTTTTAAAGCCACATGCACACAATGTTAGAGGTAAATGCAAAAACAGAATGAAAATTACGGATGTCTACTGGTACTCCACAGCTAGATCATTTACGGTTATTGTGATTTGCTTTATGATCCAGCTGGATCCTCCTCTAACCTATTTTCTATAACTGCTCTCGAGAGCAATGACTGTTACACGTGACTCATGTTATTAATGGTTGCATTTCTCTGTTGTTATTTATGGATGCAGGCAGATTAACCTGTATTCAATGCACAATCAATTTTGAAGCAGCTGCTTGGTATTGAGGCTAATATGCCTGATTTAACAGGAATTGGGGGAAGTAAATTGTCTCCAGCCCGCAGCCTTGCTTCCTGTTGTCAAGGTTATAACATGGCTCTGGAGAGGAGGACTACAGGGCCCTGCACTTCATTGTTTTCTCTTTACAAATCTACCTTTGTATTTCAGTTAGAAGTTAGAGGAGATCATCTCAGTATCCATAGGTTTCACACAGACATGAAAGGTCAAAGTAAATTCATTGTCAACGTACATATACTATATGTCACCATATACAGACCTGAGATTCAATTTTTGCGGGCATACTCAATAAATACAAGAAACATAATATAATTAATGAAAGACCGCACCAAACAGGGTGGATAACCAGTGTGGTTTAGTTAACAAACTGTGCAAATACAAAAGAAGTAAAAATAAATAATGATAATAAATAAATAAACAGTAAATATTGAGAACATGAGATGAAGAGTCCTTGAAAGTGAGTCCACAGGTTGTGGGAACAGTTTAGTGATGAGACAAGTGAAGTTAAGTGAAGTTATCCCCTTTGTTTCAAGAGACTGATGGTTGAGGAGCAATAACTGTTCCTGAGCCTGGTGGTGTATGTCCGGAGGCTCCTGACCTTCTTCCTGATGGCCGCAGCAAAGAGAGCATGACTGGGTGGTAGGGATCCCTGATGATGGATGCTGCTTTCCTATGACAACACAGTGTAGGTGTGCTCAATGGTGGAGAGGGCTTTACCCATGATGGACTGGGCCATCTTCACTACTTTTCTAGGATTTTCTGTTCAAGGGTGTTGGTATTTCTGTACCAGGCTGTGATGCAGCCAGAAAATGCACTTTCCATCTCGCCTCTATAGAAGTTCATCAAAGTTTTAGACGTCATGCCGAATCTTCATAAAAGTCAGTACAAAATTAGAAAAAAGACTCTAATCACGTTTTCTTAAAGCTATGCTTGTTCAATTGTTTCTTTTTGTTATTTCAACAAATACTCCAAAGCTAATGCAAGATGAATAGGCCTAAGCCTTCATTGTTGCATAGCACAGTGTGGTTTCTATGCAGATGTATGTTAAAATGTTAATGAGGAAACATGTCCTGACATTAAAATTGAGCAGATGACTTCCAGTAAGGAATTTGGGAGGAGAAGCTTTAGCAATTATGAGAATACCATTCCTTGAACAAACATTGTACCTTCATATACAATAATCACATGACATTCCTTAAGTTTTTAAAATTCATAATTAAGTTATGTTTTAGTTCATCAGGGATGGTGGGGTAGAGAGACATCTCTACAAAGGTGGTGTATCCTCTTTAATATTATTGGTTACCTTCCTTTCATATTCCATTAACTGGGGTAAGAAGGGTATAAAATAATATGCCATGTAGTAACATTTCTATGGCCTTAATATTAAAAACTAAGAATATCACCTCGGAGATGTAACTGTTTGCAGGCAGGACTTGTTTTTTTTTGCAACACACACAAAATGCTGGTGGCAGCATCGGTGGAAATGAATTAATAGTCGATGTTTTGGGCTGAGAAGGAAGGAGGGACGATGCCAGAATAAAAAGGTGGGGGGGAGGGGAAGGAGTCTAGCTGGAAGGTGATGGGCGAAGCCAGGTGGGTGGGAAAGGTCAGGGGCTGGAGAGGAAGGAATCTGGATAGGACAGCAGAGTGGACCATAGGAGAAATGGAAGGTGGAGGGGATACAGGGGGAAGTAATAAAAGGTCAGAGTGGGGAATAGAGCAAAGGGGGATTTGTTCACTGGAAGGAGAAATTGATATTCATACCATCAGGTTGGAGGGTACCCAGACAGAATATAAGATGTTGCTCCTCCACCCTGAGAGTGGCCTCATCTTGGCACAAGAGGATGCCATGGCTTCACACATCAGAGTGGGAATGGAGATTAAAGTGTTTGACCACAGGGAAGTTCTGCTTGCGGCATATGGTGCAGAGGTGCTCGAAATACAAAATATTTTTCTCTATAGCGTAAGTATAGAGAAACAAAGTTGTGCAGCAGTTAGTGTCACTACGTCACAGTTATAGTAATCTCGATTTGATCCTTACCCTGGGTGTTGTATGTATAGAGTCTGAATGTTCTCTCCACTGATATACCGCTGGGCTAAACTGGCCTTCAGTGAGATTATGGAGGGAAAAGAAGAAGGATGTTAATGGGCCTGTGAGAGAAAGTGGTTTGCAGGCAAAAACCAGGTGAAGAATGGGACTCCTCGTTAAATTGGCATAGACTTTAATGGGCAAAGTGGTCTTCTATGTCATGAGAAAATAGAGAAGAAATATAAAATTACAAACATCCACCCTTAGGTTGAGGATCTTCAGATTGATGTTCACAGCAGGTATGTGTATGTATCAAAACAGTGGTATATTTGCAAATTAGTGTTTTGTATCTCAAGAAATGAAGAATATATTTATATTTCTGATGCAGAGCCGAGGGGGATTTTCTATTTATCCTTTCAATGTAAGCTTTTTTCTTTCGAGTAACCTTGAGTAACTGTTGATTGAAAATAAAATCCCCTGCATCCAGAGCACCTTCAAGGAGTGATGTCTCAAAAAGGTGGCATCCATCATTTAGGACCCCCATTACCTAGGACATGCCTTCTTCTCATTGCTACTATCAGGGAGGAGATACAGGATCCTGAAGGCACACACTCAACAACTTAGGAAAAGCTTCAGCCATCAGATTTCTAAATAGATATTGAACCCATGAACACTACTGCTGTGATTTTTGAACTACTTATTTTATTTAATTTTTATATACTGTATGTTACTTTTAGTGTAATCCATGGTTTTTATTATTTTGTATTGCAATGTACTGCTGTCACAAAACAACAAATTTCATAACATATTGCTGGTGATATTCAATCGGATTCTCTTTTGAATTAATTTCAATGGTTAATGTTTCGGTTACCTTGCCTCTTTCAAATTGGTGACATGTGCACCTAAACATTTGCACGGCCCAGTTTTAGGTTCAGAAGTAAAACACTAGTTTTCCCTTTGAGTCTGACTGAAACCAGATGGAGAAAAAACAAAATTGGCTTTAATTTCAGGTTTTAATCATTGTCTCCTGGGAGTTGTACATGTATGTTTGTGTGATTGAAACTGCAGTATGTATATCCCTGCAGCTTAGTAAACAGCATGCTGATTAATAGTTATCAAAATTGAGTTTAATTTGCCAAATATCTAAACTTTGCTGCCTATATTTCCCTAGAGAATCTCTTAGCTCATCTAAGCATGATAATTAAAATGAAGCTTGGGGGGCCCTCCCCTATAAGGGTGCTGATGGAAGACGCTGGGGGCAGAATCAAAATGTGTGTTCTGAGAAATAATGTGGAATGTACTTTATTTCTCTCACACTTATGCACTTCTTCATAGTATTGTCTGATATGCGGAAGGAGTCAATTTGTCAGCATGAAGGCAGATAGAGAAGCTATCTCTTCTTAACAGGCTTTTATGCACATTTAAATTACCTTCACATCCCAGAGTGAAAACAATTTTCAGTATGAACACAACTTAAAGTAATTTTGTCATGTATCTGCTGACCGAATGCTCCAAGTGGCTCAGTTGTTCTTATGTTCAACACAGATTTGCTCGCTTTACATTCATACATTCATGTGTCCAATCATTCCCTTTGCCGTTTGGTGTAATATCAAGTTTCAAATCTCCTGGTCCCAGTCTTCGCCAGTTTATTTCTACATCACCTCCTTTCAAAAAGCTACAGACTGCAAGGTGTTAGATATGATCCTACTGGAGACATCCTTCAACATTCATCAAAATCGCTTAGTGACTGGCTGATTGCAGAGAAGAGCAAAAGATAATGACAGATCTTACTAGTACTTTGAGCAAGAGCAGTTTTTTTTATATCATCAATCAGTTTCAGGTATGAAACCAGTTAATGATTCTTTATAATGAATCAGTTCCAAGTATGAAACCAGTTCATGACTAAAACTTTAGTTCTTAAACATGCTACACTCAAGATCAGTGTCAGTTTGTCCTGGTCCAACCGAAGTGTGTTTTTTTTTTATTCATGTAAGGGTGATATGCATATGAAACACATAGAAACTTGATTCTCCGTTACTTTCCATGAAACATTTGTTATCTTATATATGCTGTGCACACATTTCGTGCTGAAGGTAAACTGCTTGTGGAGCAGCATTTATGAAGGGAATAGGGATTGCTGGCAATTCCTTTCCCTCCACAGATACTGCTTGACCCATTGAGTTCTTCCAGCAGTTTGCTTTTGCTTCCGATTTTAGCATCTTCTGTCACAGACGATCTTCGACTGGCTGGGGGATGTCACCCATGTTGTCTGGCAAGAACAGACATTTCCTTACTGATTAGATAAAGAAAAGAAGGGCATAAAGTAGCAGCAAGAGATGACCAGAGAGCCATATGGTGGGAGTGATCTAAGACAGCCTTGGCGAGAATTTAGCGAAGCATCCAGCTACCTCATTTTCCTAGGGCAGAGTTTTTATACTCAGGTACCTATCAATCTAGCATGTTAGAACCCAGACTCATCACTCTCACACCTCACCTGAGATTAGATTTATTATTGAAACATTCAGTGAAATGTGTCAATTGTG
The DNA here is from genome assembly GCF_963921235.1 of Mobula hypostoma. NCBI lineage: Eukaryota > Metazoa > Chordata > Chondrichthyes > Myliobatiformes > Myliobatidae > Mobula > Mobula hypostoma. The sequence goes on along the minus strand of NC_086103.1, from coordinate 69,681,970 downwards.
TTAACACACACACAACCTAACCCCACAAGTGTTGCCACACATTCTGATGCAAATGTAGCATGCCCACAATGTTTAGCAGAACAACACAGAGCCAGTGTACACCAAGCAATAGCTATGATAACAAAATAAAACAATAACAAGCCCCTTAACACACTCTTAGCCAAATATGCGGTTGGGCCTCCAACCACAGGACAGGTTGTCTCCGGGCCTCCCAGCACATCTGGCCTCCGGCCTTTGCCCATGACCCTGGACTCACAGACATCAGCTTTCCACCTCTTGACTTGCTGACCTAGGGGCTTCCCTGGACTTGCCGACCTTGGGAGTTCAGCCTCCAGGCCTTGCCCTTCATTAATGCTGATCACAGCCCTTGATCTCAGGACCTACCCACTTTGGGACTTTGACCTTCGGGTTTTGAACCGAGGACACACCGATCATGGGCCTCTGACTTCAGGATGTACTGAATGAACCTTGGACCCCAAGACACGCTGACCTTGGGGAGCACTGGCCTCATTCTTGGGGCCTGCAGACAATGGAGCTCTGTTATCAGGGATCACTGTCCTCTGGCCTAGGAACACTCTATCTGGAAAACTAACCTTCGTCTCCTGCCTCTAACTCTCCATTTACTGCCCCTAACCTAGTCATTTTCCTCAGCCCTGTCCATAACCTCTAATTTGATCCTTAAATTCCTTTGCTGTCTCCCAAAACCATCCGTACTAACCTAAAGATTCAGTCTGAACCTGAGATACTCATGTAGCCATTCACTATAATTAAGCATCCCTTCTATCCTTGCTAACTAGTGTTCAAATTTACACGTAGTTGTGCTTAAACAACACACAAACTTGCAAAATGTTAAGTGGGCTCATAATACAAAGGAAGTCTGCAACAGAAGCACAACTAACTCCAACGAGCTGTTATAAAAAATTTCACTGACTAACTACTTTTGTCATGATATAAATAGAAGTTAGAACAATGCTGAGGACGGTTTGTCAGTACTATCAGTCAGAAAGTAGGCACTCCTGTTGAGAGGTATGAACTTAAAAGGAAAAATCTAGTGGATGGTGAATCACATGATCGATACAAAGCAACATCACAACAACTAACACTGTTGAGAGCATCATATGATCAGATCAGAGGGAATACTCAGGCTTGAGTTTGGTATTGCAGACTCAAGGATCAGAAGAAGCTTGCACTAAGAAATTAAGAGGACCTTTAGAAAAAAATAGCAGAATTTGACAATTGGTAGAAACCTGCAATTGCAGCTTAGAGCAATTAGTGAGTTAACAGGACTATGCAAGTACAGTGTACAATACCAAAGATATTGTTCCCTCTTTTTTAAAAAAAAGAGATACAGCATGGTAACAGGCTCTTTTGGCCCAATGAGGCTGTACCCCCCTCCCCCCAGATGCACCCTTGTGACCAAATCACTTTTATTCACTCATTTTTAGAATACGGGAGTAAACTGCAGCACCCAGAGGAAACCCACAGTCACATGGAGAACATCCAAACTCCTTAGAGACAGTGGGAGAATTGAACCCAGATTACTGGCGCTTTAATGGAATTATGCTAACCACTATGCTACTGTGCCATGGTGACGAGAAATCTTTAATCTAAACTGAAAGAACTGCAAGAATTTGAGAACATCAGAACTGCTGAAAGAAGGATGAATTCCACAGGAGTAAATTGGTTCCTGTATATGCTCTTTCCATATTCTGTAAACCAATTATTCTCCAAAGGATTCGTTTGAAGAACAATTATCCACTTCAAAATGTAGCACAATCGATCAGGATCAAGAGTTTGTCCGTGATGTCGATATTTTTGATTTAAAAGATAATGAGTGAGTCACAGGTTAACAGGAGATTGAAATTCTAAAGACAGATGGAAGTGGAATGAAATGTGATTTCACTTCACATGTCTAAGAAATTAACCAAGGACTTAAACTTTCCTTGTGAAACTTATTGCTTAAGTTTGAACTCATATTCCTGTTGGAGAAAAGGTAACACTGATGTTTCTGTGATTATAAACATATATTGAACTACAATCTTATGTATCATAAGGCAATACCTGGCCTGTTGCTAGGCAGAAAGACATGATTGGTCAAGGATTTTACAGAATAATAGAAATGCTATCCACTGGAGTCATAATGCAGAATCAATGCAGATCATAAGTTATAATGAAGGGGTGTTCAGGATGACGGGATAGAAAAGCATTAAGAAAAGTAAGGAAACAAGAAATGAAACAGCAAATCTTGAGCAACATATACTGTATGGCAAACATTTTTAGATCCAAACAGAAAGTAGTACCGGGTGGTCGGGTTAAGGAACATTCTAGCATCAATAACACAGACTGCTTGGGTCAGTTTAATCTTACAATATCAATGAAGAGTAGATCACTGTTTAGATGTTCAGATCTTGAAGACTTGTAGAAAACCATTGAGGGGGACTATTATTCATTACAAACAAAAGAAGATGCAGCTAAGACCCACATGGTGCTAATGCTTCTTCAATGGCAAATGGTTGAACATGTTTTATGCTGGTAAGTTTAGATGAACAGTCATCATATTCCAGACACATTTGGTTGGTACTGCTGGAACCTCATGCAATTGGGGATCAGAAAAGTGAATGAAAATATATAGGTACTTGAAGAAATAAAAAGCAATTTTTTTATCATTTTGTGTCTGTAGAACTTGAATAAAATTTGTAAGGAATTCAAGATCATAATAAACACTTTAATGATTATTTGGAAGGTGAAATAAGTAAAAAGCATGGATAAATAATGATAAAATGAAATAAACTGTTTGTGATACTCAGCTTAATGTTTTTGATCCAAATCAGAAATGCTGGAAGAACTCAGCCAGTGAAGCGCCATCTGTGGAGAGAAAATAATCTATATTGGGACAGGGGCCCTTTCTCAGAATGTCTAAGGTCAGAGTAGTCATTCTGACAAATATTTTAATGCAGAGTCATCCACCTAAAACATTGACCCTGTTTCTCTCTCCACAAATGCTGTCAGAGTTGCTGAATGCTTTGAATATTTTTGTTTATATTTCAGATTTACAGTATCTGCAGTTTTTAACTTAAATATAAAGTGAAACATCAGGGATAAGTTTTTTTTCACTGGATATATTACTATAGGCCAAGTATTCTGTGGCAATCTGATCACAGTTAAAGTTGTTTTGGTGATGTCAATACTGATAGATAGGACAAGGGTCCAAATTTGTTATTAGTTGCTCAGTATCTGAATAAACTCCTCAGTCATCTATCAGATAAAGTTACATTATTAAATGATTTAAAAGGAAACATGGTGTTTTGGGAGTCTCCCAAGTGGTGCAGGAGAAACTTACAGTACCAGTTTTTAGATGTTACAGTGTTAAGGAAAAGTAACTTCATGCTGAGAGACAGTTTAGTCTGGACTTGCAAGGACAATAATGCAGAATGCACAACCGGTCGCCTCTTCATCATGAGAACAAATGTGAGTTGTGCACAAATGAGGAGCACTATGGCAATCTCCACTAGCATTTGTGGTTGGGATATGGTTAATACTGAAATAAACTATCACTCACTTTCAGCAATTGTTCTCAAGCCGCTCGAGAAAGTACTTCTGGGAATTATCGTAAAGATGAGATGCCCTGGATCGAAAACTTGGGGTGCAACAACATATAGGGTCAATGGTATTCTGAGAAGCTATGATATCCATATTGGAAATACATCCGTACATCCTATTGATGAAACTGGTGTTGTTTAATTTATACTGACAGATGCTCTGAACAGCTTTGCCCCGGATTGAGAATGGTTATGAAAGGCAGGGCTTCTGAGGTTCCAGTCACTATCTGTGATCTCCAAAACAAAGTACAATAACTAGAGCAATAGATGCAGACTCCATGAGTCTAATGTTAGTCACAGATGTTAGAACTGGAATCCAGCTTCAGCAGCCACAGCAGAGCAGAAGGGTTAGGTGCTTTCGTAGTGTGACTCCATGCTTAATTTGGTTCAGTAATGTGATAACAGTATTTTTCTAAGGGTAAGGATTTTAATGAGATCCATGCTGTCACTAAATAATCTGTGTCACAGGAGAAAATTTCTTCATTTAAATCATTCCTGAACTCATGTGTATACTCAGTAAAAACAGTAAACAAAAAGGCCCATAAAATATTTGTTACTGAGCTTAATGTAGTTACATAATGTTACTCTGAATGAAAAGCCACTTTCCCTTTGTGACAAATCTCAACTCGGCTTATAATTAAGGAGGAATCAATGCACTTCTAGAAGTGCTCTTCACAGATTGAGTACGAGACATTCTATGCATATTTCAAATCATAAGTTAGGCACATGACACAATGCTTAAAGCGTACTGCCTTAAAGCATCTGGCACTTCATGTGTGTTGCTCAAGATTTCCAGCATCTGCGGAATACCTTGTGTGTCACCCTTCCATAGGTTTGGTCTACACACCTTGCTGCCTCAGTAAAGCAGCCAATATTATTAAGAACTCCTTCCACCCATTATTCTCTCTTCTCACCTCTCTTATTGAAGAAAAGATACAAAGGACAGTACAAAAATAGGTAGAGGGAGGGTCAAAGGTTGGGAGACTCGAACAGGTTTGGAGTGTGGTGATAGATGGAAGGCAGTGTAGGCAAGCGTGGGGTCATGCATTCTGGCAGAAAGAATAACGTTTCTTCCTCCCTATTAGACTATTTTCTAATATGGAGGAAACTTAAATATCAGAGGTGCCCACAGACTTGGAAGTCCTAGTCCAGGATTTCATTCACGTTAATTTCCAAGTTGATTCACGAGTAAGGAAGCCAGATTTAATGTTAGCATTCATTTTGAGAGGACTAGAATATAAAAACAATGATGTACTGTAGAGGCTTTATAGGGCACTGATCAGAACACATCTGGAATCTTGAGCAATTTTGCATCCCATATCCAAGGAAAGATGTGTAGCCTCTGGAGAGGATACAGAGGTAGTTCACAGGAATGATCCCAAGCATAAATGCTGAATGTATGAGTAGCGTTTGATGGCTCTGAACCTATACTTGAGGGAGTTCAGAACGATGAGGAGGAATCGCATTGAAACCTACTAATTAACAAAAGGCCTAGATCAGACGTGGAGAGGACGCTTTCATTAGTAGGAGAATCTAGGATCTGAGGGAACAGCCTCAGATAAAAAGGGTATTGCTTTGGAACAGAGATGAGAACGAATTTCTTCAGTTGGATGGTGGCGAATCTGTGGAATTTGTTACCATGGAGGGTTGAGAAGGCCAAGTTGCTCAATGCATTTAAGGCACAGGTTGATAGGTTCTTGTGTGGAAAAGCAGTTAAGGATTACTAGGAGAAGATGGGAAAATGGGTTGAAAGAAAAGTATTAGCCACGGAATAGTGGAGCAGACTCAGTGTGTCAAATGGCTTAAACATGCTCCTGTGAACTTATTTCACATACTGAGACTTTGCATTATCTTGGTGTGTACCTACTTTACGGGCAGAGTGTAGGGAGTGCACCAATTTGCAGAGGTGAGGAGATAGTCTACAGAATATGAATTTGCATGAAAATATTTGGCACATCACTCAGCCTGTTAACAAACCTGCAAAAGATGTCAAGGAAGAGTGAATGTCCACCTCAACCTAATACAAAGCTTTGTGCAGAGTCTGTGGTTCATTGGAATCACAGCAGTGTAACTCTGCAAGTCAATGAGGAGAGGTACAACCAGAGCAAAGGTTTTTGTCCCCGTGGCGTGATGGTATTGGGTTCACTGTCCACAAAGCTCTAAACTCAAAAGAAAATTTTAAGACATATCTAATGTAGGTATCTACAGATATCTTCACTATAGGGAGGTTATATTGTATCAGCCACTAGCTACCACTATTTGAGTGGTGGATCTCCCTTCCCTACCATGGAGGAGATACTTCCAGCTAACAAAGTAGTTTAAACACAGTTTATTATATTTTAACCATACATGTTTAAATTTAGATAAATAGTGCTTAACACACATTTAAAACTCAGATGTTTTGATTTGGAGTAATGGCCTCACTTAGAGTGCTGTGAGCAGTTCAGGGCCCCTTATCTAAAAAAGGATATTCTGACTGCAGCGACAGTTCAAAAGAGGTTCATGGAAATGGTTCTGAGATTGAAAGGCTTATCATACGAGGAGCATGTGATAGCTCTGAAGAAACGGAGACACCTCGTTCTCCCTTATTAAGGTGAGAGAGAGCCTGTGGTGTCATAGAGGGGGCACACTGGTAGCAGACCCAAATGCAAGACACAGACACTGATGTACTAGGAACAGGACTAGGAACTGGGAACTAGGAGCCTAGGCTTGGACTCCGAGCCAGAGACTGGACAAGGACCCAGAACCTGGGTCCTGACTCGGGCTTGGACCCCGGAACTAGGCGAGGACATGATGTGGCTACTGGACTGGACATGGGTTGGGCTCTTCATGGCTTGGGTAACTCATGGCGAGGACATGACGAGGATCGAGTTCAGACTCCAAGCCAGAGACTGGACAAGGACCTAGAACCTGGGTCTTGACTGGGGCTCGGACTCCAGAACTAGGCGAAGACATGACGTGATCTTGGGTGACTGGACTAGGTGAGGATACAGGACAGAACGAGAGACTCCTGGGCAGGACGAGGGAACTCCAGCACAGGATGAGGGACATGGACAGGACAAGAACACAAATCCGTGGCTTGGACAGGACAGGGTTCTTGGGCATGGCTTGGACAGGACGAGAGACTCCTGGACAGGATGGGGGAGCCCCAGCACCGGGCTGGGCAAGGTACTCTTGGGCTGGGCGAGGCACATGGACAGGATGAGAACACGAAGCCTTGACTTGGGTGAGGGAGACAGCGACGAGAGCCTGGGTGGTCGAGGGAGACAGCAACACAGAGCCTGGGTGGTCGAGGGAGACAGCGACGCAGAGCCTGGGTGGTCGAGGGAGACAGTGACGCAGAGCCAGGACCCCTCCCTGAGAGCAGAACATAGGGCCAGGACTCATACACAGAATGCTGAACACAACAAGACAGTTCCCAACACTAGGTAGCAGCAAATGACCAGACCTACCTAGCAAAGGTGTGGACACAGAGACAGTTCCCAACACAAGGTAGCAGCAAACAACCAGACCTACCTAGCAAAGGTGTGGACATAGAGACAGTTCCAAACAATAAAAGACAGTTCTTTATCTAGGCACAGCAAAGCTCCAGTCTAGCTCCAGCAGTAGAACTTGACAGCAATACAGGCAAGGACACAGGCAAGGTTGCAATCAAGCCTTCAGGCCAAGGCTTCCAGTAGAGGTTGCAGGCAAGGCAAGGCTTCAGGAGGAATGGGCCAAGAAGGGATTCAGACAGCAGGTTTTGTCAGGAACTATCCAGCAGCTAAGCCCTGGTCTCCGGAGGTATTTATGTGTCTACCCAAATGAGAATCATGTGCCTCAATTAGAGCACCCAACAGAACAAAGGAAAACGAAAAAATCTGGAATAAGGATCGATGGACCGGTCCGTGAACTGGAATGCAGACTTCACGGACTAGACCATGTCATGTGGTTTGTCAAATACCGGGTGAACAAGTAGTCTCTGGGTACTGCAAGTCTTTGCTGTTGCTTTGCTGCACACTTGAGTGCTCAGTGGTGGGTGCCAATGCTTTTTTTTGCTGGTGGGGGAGGGGGGATCATTGCTTTGCTGCTGCTTACACGTGGCAGGGGGGAGCTTGGGGGGTTCTGTGGGATTCTAACATTTAATTGTCATCCATTCTTTGGGTGCACTCCTCTGTTTTCGTTGATGGTTGCAAAGAAAAAGCATTTCACAATGTATATTGTATATGTTTCTCTGACATTAAATGTACCTTTGAAAGCTTTGAATGAGGGGGGATCTCACTGAAATCTATCAAATGTCGAAAGGCCTTGACAGAGTGGATGTGGGGAGGATGTTTGGTATGATGGACGACTAAGACCAGAGGACACAATCTCAGGATAGAGGAACATCTATTTAAAATGGAGATGAGGAGAAATTTCTTTAGCCAGAAAGTGGTGATCTGTGGAATTCATTCCCACAGGCAGCTGTGGAGGCGAAGACACTGGATATATTTAAGGCAGAGCTTGACAGATTCTGGATTAGTCAGTGCATGAAAGAATATGAAGAGAGGGCAAGAGACGGATTGAGAGAGAAATGGATAAGCCATGATAAAAATGGCAGAGCAGACTCGATGGGACTAATGGCCAAATTTGCCTCCTATGTCTTAGTTATAAATGATTTCCAAATTTAAAATAGTTTATAAACTGCAAAGGATTTCCTAACACAAGTACAATTCTTACAGACTAAAACAACATACCAATAATTTGCAGACAAATGAAGTTGTCCATCACAGAAACCAAAAGTTGAGGAATGAATTCCAGTTCTTCTTTCTGTCACCCCATCTTTCTGTTCAATTTTAACAACCCCCAATGCTTTCTAACGTTTATACTGTTTTGCTGCTAGTTGACATTCTTTGCGTGTGATGTTTTTCAGATACCTTTGCTGGGACAAAGTAATTTACACAAATGGTCTATACAATTCTAGAGATAGAAATCCCAGACATCCAAAATCAATATTATAAAAGCTAACTCACTTGAGTATACAAACATCTCAATTGTTGATTGATCAACGATAACTATGATCATGTTTGATGTGCTAAGACACAAAATTAGTCTAGTCTGCAAGCTTCCTTGAACACAGTCACAATAGTGCAAATAACTTAGCCAACCTTGTCTGGTTTGATGCAGGCCAATTGATAGAACCCCATATCTTATATTGGTTTACAGCAAAGACGCTCAACAAGGAATATTGATTAGAAGTTTAACTTTGTCAAAAACATCTTCAGAAGTTCATGCTGTTGTACTAGAAAGCTGATTTTAGCAATAAACCTCAGGTTTGGAAAGTGAATATTCATCAAAATAGCAGCCCTGATAGAAGCCACCTACCCAGCACCTGTGTATGATAACAAAACTGACAATCAGGAGTTATCCCTTGTCACCACAATGCTGGATTTGACTGTGGGCATAGTGTGAGAGGTTGTGACAGTAGTTGTACACAATGAAACTACTGGGCCATATTTCTAAAGCAAATTAATGCTCGAAGCTCCTTAACTGAATGAAAAATAAGGACCATTGCATAAATTGGCCACTGTATTCTTCCAAAAAAGACATATTTTATAACCCCTAGACATTTGAGTGCATTACAAACAATGAGATACTTTTTGATGTGTTTTTTTTTCCTGTTCTACCTGCAAATGACTACACTTCATGAGAACTCCACTGAGTCTGGAACATTCATCAGAGAATGTGCTAAGGTCTTAAAGGTGTTACATTAAGTGTGCATTCTTTGTTATAAATTTATGTAATTTCTCAGCTCTAGTTAGCAAATTTTCCCCTGCATTATATGTTTATTCTTCCTGAGGACTGAAGGGCTCAGAATGAAATTGATAAATCTAAGTGATTATCAATTACTTCCTGGATATTTTAAATAACAAAGAAAGAATTGAACTTATGTAGTGTCCCATGAGCTCAGAAACTTCCTGGCATTTCGCAAACATTTACATACTTTAAATCCAAATCACTTCTGTGGGAAATTTAAATGTACAACACAATGCAAAATAATATTCTCAGTTCCTTTCAATATTTTATCTAATAAAAAATAATAAATCTGACTGAAGGCAATTCATTTTCAGCTAATCGTTAAAACATGTTTAAACACGAGGAGAATTTACCATAATGCAAGAGAATTGAGAGAGATCATTGCAGAATAATTGTTATGCTACATTAATGTTCCCACAGAATTTATTATTGGCCCCAACTACATAATTGAATCAATGGTTAAAGAATTTATGTAGATATTTTCCTTAAATCATCAAAGTTGTGGTAACAGATTGAAATCAGGGCAGAGATTGTAAACTAAACCATGAGAAGAGATTCACTGATCACCATACAAAGTATATTCCAACCTTGAAGCTAGCTCAATCAATGAAGCAAAATCAGAAAAAAAAATTGCACACATGAATCAAAATGGCAGCTGACAGCCCAGAAGTCAATGTGCATAGTCTGGAAAATAGTCATAGTATGGTCACCCAAAAGCTAGAGCTCTAGAATGCAGCCATCATCCTGTAGTTTTATAATGTGAATATCCAATCCACCTTCAGGCAGCAAATTATGAGAGACTGGTTTCAAAGCAATGCTACCTTGCAGCAGTGCAATAAATAAGATGTCAGGATTCTTACATCAAGACTATTCTCTTTGTTTAAAATGGTAGAGATTGTCTCTGAGAAGGATAACGAATAGCTGTTAAGAAGAAGATTCGTTGAGGGCCTAAAATGAATTTTGTGTCCTGAAGAACCAACAAAATGATTGAAAAACTCCATCAAATGACAAACATAAGTACTCCAAGTAGATGAAAATCAATGTAGATCATGTCTGATGCATTGGGTGGGCTATACATATAACAATAATATAGAAACAGAGGCCAAGGGCATTAATGGGTGTGTTTTCAAGGTCCACCTATATGTTTTAATTGGTAAAAGAAAGCAGTAACTGGTGAAGATAAAGCCCATATTTAATGAAGCTCAGTCTGGTAATATGTGGATGTGTGTGATATTGCACCTTAAATGGCTTTTCAACCTTATTACATCTCCACCACAGAAAGGTCAATATGAAGAAGAAAAGTGCTAAATATTTGCTTCAATGCTGACCATAAATCATAAAGTCTGACTAACACAACACGCACAACACGCTGGAGGAACTCAGCAAGTCGGGTAGCATCCGTGGAAATGAACAGTCAACATTTTGGGCCGAGACCCTTCATCAGGACTGAAGAGGGAGGGGGCAGGGGCCCTATAAAGAAGGTGGGGGGAGGGTTGGAAGGAGAAGGATGGTAGGTTCCAGGTGAAAAACAAGTAAGGGGAAAGATCAAGGGGTGGGAGAGGGGAAGCAGGAAGGCGATAGGCAGGAAAGGTGAGGAAGGAATAGGGGAAAGCACAATAGGTAGTAGAAGGAGGCGGAACCATGAGGGAGGTGATTTGTAGCTGGGAGAGGGAACAGAATGAAACTGGGATAGGGGAAGGGAGGGGAAGGGAGGGGGAGGGAATTACCAGAAGTTGGAGAATTCAACGTTCATGCCAAGGGGCTGGAGACTACCCAGACAGTATATGAGGTGTTGCTCCTCCAACCTGAGTTTGGCCTCATTATGGCAGTGGAGGAGGCCTTGTCCGAATGGGAATGTGAAGTCTGACTAAACTTTAATGCTGTAATTCAAAGTGTCCGCTTATTGGAGTGTGACTGCTTAAATGACCTTATCTTACAGTCAAATAAAAATTTTGCTTGAATTTATTACTCTTCCTAAAAAAAATGTCTGTAAAGTTGAAGTTGACTTTAACTTTAGAGATACAAGAGATTTCAAATACTGGAATTTGAATCTCCAGCTGTCAGGTAGCATCAGTGGATGGAAATGGACAATCAATATTTCAGATCAAGATCCTTCATCAAGATTGAGGTGCACTGGTAACTTGTTTCCACTGACAAGCATAGAGTGGACAGCCGGGAACTTCTTCCCAGGACAGCATTGACCAATACCAGAGGCATCCATCTAAAATGAATTTGGAGAAGCTTAGGGAGATATCAGAGGTAGATATTTTTACATAGAGAGTAGTTAGGTGCCTGGAATTCACCAAAAGGGGTAGTGGTAATGACTGGTACAGAAGGAACATTTTAAAAAGTGTTAGATAAGCACATAGACATAAATAAAATGGAGGCTTTTGGGCTGTGTAGGAGGGAAATATTAAATTAATCATGAAGTAGGTTTACAAAGTTCAATACAGCAATGTGGGCTAAATGTACTCCAGTTCTAAGATTAGTCCTTTGTGGGACCTGATGTGGGGAAGATGTGTGGATATATAGTATTATTGTATGTTCTTCCTGCTACTAAACCTTGTCCTCCAAGTGTTCTTGTCAGTGAAACTGGAAATGCCACTCCACCAGTTGGAACAGTTTCAGTTCAAGAATTAAGTGAGTACAATGAAAATCTCTAAACCTGATTGAGCTCAGAATTAAATCCTCACAATAAGAGCCTGGTGTCAGGGATGCTAATGTTGTGGTTCACATATCAAAGATGGTTGAATGTGATCAAGTGTTGACACCAGGGATGCTGGCATGCTGTTGTCATGACGACAGGATGGACAGTGCCAGTGGAAGATGATGATTGTAGTTCAGTGAGGTGTTCAATGTCTCTGACAGACATAGGAAAGTGAGCATCCCACTTTCCAGGTGCTGCGTTTAATCATTCTTTTTCCATAGTGGTTATTCCAAGAAGAAGCCTAAGAAGCAGACAGCCCAGTATTGCAATCAACATATTGAGAATTTAACATTAGCTTCAGTTTAATATTACCTTCAGCTTCAGCAACAATCTGCTGGAAGAAGTTAGCAAGTCAAGCAGCATCTGTGGGAGGAAAAGAGTTGCTGACATTTCTGACATAGAGATTTGAGTCAAAACATCAACAATTCCTTTGCTCAGCAGATTGTTTGTTGTTCCAGCTTTCAGCATCTGCTGTCTCTTTTGTCTTCAACTTAAGAGACTTTTTTGTTTCAAAGAGAACAAAACTCAAGCTACAATTTTTAAATTAATTTTAAAAGAGTGTAATCAGTCACACTCTTATCAGCAGATGCTAATATGCTGGCAGATAGGGATAGTAGTTTACCCTGCCACAGATGTCTGCCCTGATGAGGTTTAGCTCCTGGACTTCTGAGGTAGCACTGACACTTGTCATCCATACCTAGTTGACATTGAAAAGGTGGTGAGCTGTCCCTCAAAATACTCACCTTTATGAAGATACTCCTAATAAGTAGGGAATTACATGAATTTGAGCCAGAGGTAATAATACCTGTCCAATTTAGGATGGTATGGGTGATGGATAGTTACAGATGGTGGTCATCTTCCTACGAGTGATGAAGATGGCAGATTGGGAGACATTGCCAAAGAAGCTTTGGTGAGTTGTCATGTAGATAACACATAATGAAACCTCAATATATTGATGGCTGAGAGGGTATATATCCAAGTTAACAGATGGGTTTTCTATATTGATTATAATATGTTTATTTCACATTATTTGCAAGTTATATCTTCACAAGTCATTCTGGGGTTATATGGTTATAACTAGGAGACACAAAGACAGCAAATGTTGGAATCTGTTGAACTCCTTCAGCTGATTGATAGCTATGACTACCTTTGTTTTACCCACTAGATAATATTGCAAAAATATCACAATCTGTATAATAATTAATATTTAATAGTATATTACAGGGTAATGCATCACTGGCATCCCCCTACCTGCCATCAAAGACATATATACACCAAAGTGCTGGAAAAGGGCAAGGAACATCATGAAGGATCCCACCCTCCCTGCTCATGCATTGTTTGTCGTACTCCAATCAAGAAGAAGGCTGTGTAACGTCCATGCCAGGACCAACAGACTCAAAAACAGTTACTTTCCCCAAACAGTAAGCTGATCTCCACCCACTAATCCACTCCTCCACAGGCTCAACCACTACTAATTGATCATTTCCTGTCAGAGTCACCTGATGTATAGACACGCCTGTGCCTAGCGTCACATTACGGATATACAATCAATCTACCTATATAAGATATCTTATATAGTTATACTAATTGTGTACTTTATTATTGTTGTGTTCTTTATCTTCATTTTTTTGGTGCTGCATCAGATCTGGATTATTATTTCATTTTCCTTTACAATTGTGTACTGGAAATGACGTTAAGCAATCTTGAATATTTTAATAAGTCTTATGATCACAAAGTTTTTTTTCATGTGTATGAAAATCTTTGGCTATGATTCAATACAATAGGAGCAAAAATGAAACTGATTTTTTCCAGCAGCTGACAACCTGACTGGATACACAAATAGATCACAAGTAGGTAGATGTAGATGAGCAGCAATGAACAGAGAAACCTTGTGAGTTGTTATCTCCACATGATTGCTACTGAAACTAAACTGACAGCAGGGACATCAATCCATAATTGGCTGTTCCTGTTGCTGCAGTTTAGTGTTCAATTTTAATCACGTTCACTTAAAATGTTATGAGATTCCAGCCAACACTAATGACTAGAATTTCAATTAAATTGTTCTTTAGTGTGGCGACACAGTTAGAATAACAAGTTCTTTTATTTGTCAGATTTTCAAATTCAATATGTTTCCAAAAGAAAATCAGCTGGAATCACAGAGATCATTTTAGTTTGTGACCCATTAGTGACTGGCTGCTTTTGGCTGGATTATGTTGAGCTGAACAGATTGGGTTGAAATAGTTAATCCTCCAAATCTTTTTCTTTAACTAATCTCTTCATCTCATTTTTACCTTTAACCATTTTTTTATTTAATTGGTATAACATACAATTTACAGCTTCTACCCCTGGAATTACATTTTTTCTGTTTGAATTATGTAACTCTTATTTCTTCTCTTATTACATTTCCGCACCAGAAAATGTTTCCTTGATATTCTGCATTCCCTTTTAAAAACATAACAGAGTCCTTCAGTAGTATTCTTGCTGATATTTTGGTTTTATTCCCTGTTCTTACATTATCTATATATATCTAATAGTCATTCTTTTTAAAATACTTGTTTTAAAATTCTGTTCTTATTTCATAGCTTCTTTACGACAGCCTTTGTAGTTTCCTTGTAGAAAAAGAAATATGCTTTCATTCTCTTCTCTAACATAAATTCTTTTTTTTTTGAACGGTATGTCCTTGATGATCATGTATATATGTGATAAATAAAGTTAGTTTTTAATCTTTATATACCTTAACCCTCAGAATCCTCTCCAGTAACTTATCCACCACAGATGTTAGGCTTACTGAACTATAATTCCCAGGTTTTTCATTTGCTTCCCTTCTTAAATAAAGGCAGAACATTCGCTACCCTCTAGTCCACCAGCGCCTCATTCCGCCTCATTCATGGAAAATGATGAAGCAAGTATCTCTGCCAGGGCTCCCGCAATTTGTTCTCTAGCCCTAAAAGTCAGATGAACTTGGCCAGGCCCTGAATATTTGTCTTCTTTCATATCTTTTATCACATCCATCACTTACTTTATGTGATGTGGACTGGTATTTTTTGTAATTCTAAAACATAAACCAAAAAAAAATAAACAAAGCTGGAAATAACTCATGTACATTCTTCATTTTAATTCAGTGAGGTGCACACATATGACATGGTGGAGTAATAATGCATGTCATTCACATACTTCTATATATAACTCGTACTGACATCCATAGCATAGTAAATATCAAATTCTCCTGTTCAGGCCAAAAGATTTAATCACTGTGGAGGATTGCATACGGTTGTTCGATAGCATCTTTCCTGACAGGGGGTTGAGGAGGGGTGGGGGGGGGGTCACTCTGCTTGGCAGGAGAGACTTGCGGCTGTGAAACATCTCAGGTTCTGGGACCTCCTCCTTGATGGTTGTAGGAGTTGACTCTGGGACTGTCGGATGTGGTTCTGACAGATGTGGACCTATTTATTCTCCAATAGTTGACTCTGCTCTACACAACTGATTGATGTGTCATCTTCAGATAACTTCAGACACAATATCCACTGTGTAAGAGTGTGGTCCAGTTCTGTCCTTAATCTTTCCCAGAACCCAGATTTGATCATCCCAGTAGTCCCTGGCCAAGACTGCTTGACCAGGAGTGAAATATCAAATCTCCAGGTCTGAGGAGCCCCAAACTTGTCTCAGTTTTTTGCCCTACATACTCTGAATTTAGGTTTGAGGAGATCCAAGCATGAGTGCAAGGGACAACCCAGGAATAGCACAGCTGGTGGTTGTGGAGTGTGCTGCTTTGCAATATACAAGGAAGAAATTGGCGAACTTCTGATTCATTGTCAAGTAGTGTGTTCTGATGACATTGCTTGCAGTGCATTCTTTAGGCTGTGGGTAAACCTTTCCGCCATGACATTTGTAGCTGGATGGTACGATGAAGATGCATCATGTCTTATTCCATTCAGTTTTAGGAACAAGTTATAATCCATTGTCACTGACTAAGTGTTCCAGAACACCAGTCCTTGAGAAGAGACTTCTTAACACATTAACAGTGTACGAGGTTGTAGTGGATTCTACTAAAAACACTTCTGGCCAATTTGTTGCTGCATCCACTACTAGCAAGAAGTTTGTGCCCATGAATGGTCTGGCAAAATCTACAGGAATCCTCTGCCAGGGCAATGCAGGCCATTTGGGGCATCTTCTGGACATGTTGGCATCCCAAACAGTGCATGGTTAGCTGCTCAAGATACTGATTTTTCCCAGGCCACCAGACAAAGTTTAGAGCCAACACTTTCATTTTGACCATGCCTGGATGACCAGCAGTACCGTAGCTCCTCCAACAATTTAGCCCTTACTGTACAACTCTCATTTTCCACATAAGGCAACACCTGTCAAGGGCTGGTAAAAATTGGTTATTTCCTTTACCAAGTGTAGATGGGACAATCCATCTGCATTTCCATGATTTGTTGTCTTCATGAATTGGATCTTGTAATTGTCTCCTCAAGAAACAGAGCACATATCCACATTTGTGCTGCTTCAGTTAGTAGAACACCCTTCTCTGCATAGAGTATGGTTACTAATGGTTGATAATCAGTAATGAGGGTAAACTGTCTCCCATACAAGTACTGGTTGAAACAGTTTACATCTCAAACCATACACAAAGACCTTCTGTCAATCTGTGAATAATTTCTCTCTGTAGAAGTGAAGGAACATGATGCAAAAGCTATAGGAGATTCACATCCATTACTCACAATATGTGAGATGACTGCACCTATACCATAAGGTGAGGTGTCACATCTTCTAATATTTTTAACACTATCTTGAGATTTAGGAGATGTTCCTTGCCATCCTTACTGGTAACAATGCTAGCAACTAAGTAACACCGAGTGCCTGGACAGCATTGCAGTACCTGGTCCATACAGTTTTCTGCCAGAGTGCAGGTACAGATACTGCTCCAAAAATAAAACTATTATAGCAATAATGCCATTTGTGAGTCATGGTGTCATTGGAAAAGTACAGAGCATTAACAGGCCCCTAAGCCCATCTAGTCCATGCAAAAACTATTCAAGCTGCCTACACTCATCGACCTGCACCATGATCATAGCTCTCCATAACCCTAGCATCCATGTACTGATCCATACTTTGCTTAAGCATTGAAATCGAGCTCAAATACACCACTTGTGCTGGCAGCTCATTCCACACACTCACAACAGTCTGACTGAAGAAGTTTCCCCTCATGTTCCCCTTAAACCTTTCACCTTTCAAACTTAACCTATGACCTTGGTTGCAGACCCACCCAACTTCAGTGGAAAAAGCCTGCTTGCATTTACTCAGTCTATACCCTTCATAACTGTGTATACAGTAGATCAACATTGGCTATCCTTCAATCCTTTCGTACCTCTCCTGTCACCAAGGAAGATTAGAATATCTCCACTAGGGCCTTGGTAATTTTCTGTACTTGCTTCCTTTAGGGTCTGAGGGATTACCTTGTCAGGCCCTCAGGATTTCTCCACACTGATTTGCTTCGGGACAGCAAACATCTCCTCTTTCGTAATCTGTATGATGCCACTTTATTTCACTGCTGTAGACTCTGTGCCCATCTGCTGAATAAATACAGATGCAAAGAATTTATTTAAAATCTTCCCCATCTCTTTTGGTATCATGGATTACCAGTCTGATCTTCCAGAAGACCAATTTTGTTCCTCGCAATCCTTTTTCTCTGAACTATATCTGTAAATCCCTTAGAATTCTCCTTCACCTTATCTGCTAGGGAAACTTAATACCTTCTTTTAGCCCTCTTCATTTCTTTCTTAAGTGTTGTCTTGAATTTCTTATTCTCCATAAGTGTTTATGGACTCTTTTCCATCTCTACCTATCAGCTAAATACACTTTGCTGGTGTTTCTCTTCAGAAAGGTTTTCAAAGATATCTTCTATCCTCAGCAGAGGGTGTTGATCTACTTTCAGTCCTGGGTTGATGGTGTCTTTAAAATCACCACAGATTCGATCAGACACATAAGCCTTGACTTCTAGGACCACTGGCATGGCCTATGGGTTACACTCAGTCTTGCAAAGAATTCTTTTAGCCTCCATATGATCTAGCTCACTGGCTACTTTAACAGAGATGGCATAAAGAACTTGATGGGCTTTGTAAAACTTTGGTGCAACATTTTTTAACACCAGTTTATCTTTAATATATTTGAGTTTTCCAAAGCTATCCTTGAACATTGTAGTGGCAACATTCAATAACATTCATAATTTACTTTCAGTTTATTCCACTGTAGAGAATGTGGTATGCAAATAGTGGATGGATCTCCAATCAAGTTGTAGTTGGCTTAGCCAATTGCAGCCACACAGGTATGGCCCTCCTGTTTTTACCACAATCAAGCACAATGCAGCATGTTGGTTCTTGCATTTCATTGTTACGAATGTCAATATCTTTTTCCAGTATAGATTCCTAGTTGGATATTTGTAGGCTTCAGTTTGGTATCTTTGAAATACAATTCAAACTCATTTTGTAGAATGTAGAATGTAGAAAGAACAGCTGAGTCAGTGTCCAATTCCATTTTAAATAATTTGCTGTAAATTACTGGTGTCAGCCATATTGCTTGTCTGTTGTTAGCTTCCACATTGTAAATCACAAGGCTACCCAGTACTGTCATTCTCATCACTATCAGATTTTACATCAATAGCATGCAGATTAGTGCCCTTTTTTGAAACTCCAGCTTGACTTTTTATTTTTTTCTCTACCCTGTGCAGTCCTCTTATTTTTGTCTGCCCAACGTGCTCATTGTACGTGCCTTAAATTGTTGTATTTTCTACAAAATTTGCCTTTAAACCTGCATTGGTCTGATGTATGGGAGCCCTTGCCATGAAGGTAACACAATTTGTTCAGCCAGCCAGATTTCTGCCTACATGTTGCAATTTTGTTCATGCTCACTTTCATTCCTGATTGTAACTCAATTGCTTCTCTGGTTGTTCTTTCCAGTGGTAGAGCTATTTCAGCTGTTCTTTTAAATGTGAGTTGTACTTCAGTTAGGAGTCTTCATGAATACTTCCTTGTAAAGTTCCTAAAACTAAACAAACACTCAATGCATAATTAAACCTATCACTGAACAGACAATGCTCAGAGTAATTCTTCAGTTGAACCATGTAAGCTGAAATGGACTCCCCTTCCATTTGATTCCACTTATGAAACCTGAAGTGTTTTGCAATTAACAAGGATTTTGGTTCTAAGTGTGCCTGCATTACGTTCATGATATCAAGAACAAAATGTGCTGCTCTTTCTTTTAACTCAAAAGTCTTGCTGCATTTCTCCAAGTAGGTAGTCACTGTTATCTTTTGTAACATAAAATTAGTTGAAAGAAAAACATGGGGCTGGGGTTAACTTGAGTACATTCTTCATTTTACTTTACTGAGGTACACATACTGTATATGACATATGTCATTCAAGTCCTTTTATGGATGACCCATAATGAATTACGTAAACTACAAAGAAATTTAATCAAACAATATATTTACAATATTACTTAAATATTACTGAAATATTAAATACACAACATGGATTATCCCCAAGACTTCCCCATTTACATTTCCTAGTTCTGACAGATTTCAACAAAGACGCAATGGTGTAACATCTGTACATAACAACCACTTCAGCTGCCTCTGCCTGATCCCTTCCTTACACTAAAATAACAAGGAGTATTTCTCTCGAGGGTCAATCTTCGATAGCTTTCAACTTGTTACATACACCGTTGTCTGTCATCTTTGCCCTGAATAATCTCTAATCTCGTCGAGTGCCAAAAATCCAACATCCTTCTCCTAGCCCTTAGGTTAGCTGATAATGTCTCTTGTTTGTCGGTACTGTTTCATTCTCTTTCAACTTTGTCATTATAGGTCTTCTAAAAAAAATATCCTTTGATGCTTCAGTGCTTGCAAACTATAACTTCAAACCCAAAATTCCTTCGTCTTCATGACACATGAAAGTGTAATCAGAAAATTAATTCCCAACTGACACTCAATTTCATGTCCAAAATTTCCACAATCAGGTGTATTTTTTTGTTCCACAACAATAAAATGGTCTTCAGTAAAGTCACATCTGACATCCTGTGTGGCTGGAATGATGATAGCCTCTTTCTCTGTGCACTCCTTAATCTTCCTGTGATCGATTATCCCATTTTCTCCTTTGTCATCCACCTAGAAGGTTCTGTGTGTTCATTTTTTATAGTTTCACACTTAGCAAAAGGATCACTTGAATTGGGTTGCCCTGTACTGGAATTCCCTCTACAACTTATCTTTGCTCCGTTCCTATTTCTCATCTATCTGATATAATTCACTCACATTATTCAAAAATAAGCCACATTTCACACACATAAAGATGATACTCAGCTCTTAGTATAGTCCACTCTCCTCTCCCATCAGATTCCTTTCCTTCCTCTTCAGCTCTTTATCTTTCCTACCCACCCGGCTTCACCTATCACCTTCAAGCTACCCTCCTTCCCGTCCTCCCAATCTTTCTTATTCTGATGTCTTCCCCTTTCCTTTCCAGTCTTTAAGAAGGGTCCCGAAACATCAACTGTTCGTTCATTTCCATAGACGCTGCCTGACTGGCTGAGTTCCTTCTGCACCTTATGTATGTTGCTATTAAATAACTCATTGTCCACTACAACTCTGCAGCAGTAAGACTAGGAGCTATGATCTAGCAGTCACTCCATTGCTCATACATCGTCAGCCATCCATTACCATACAAGAAGACATATCCTCCAAGAAAAGATGTAGTGCAATAGATATCCACTGTTCAGGGGGCCTTGTTTTTTTTATTTTACCAAACTCACCTTTCTAAACACACCAGAGGTGAGATTCCAAAGATCAAGGGGTTGTTTTTTTTGGATAAGGTAAACTTAACAACTAATGTGCTTTGTTTAGCTTCTGGTGATAAATGGGAACCAGTCTTCAAGCCTTCTTTTAGATGGAAAGAAGGAATCAGTTTGAAGTTAAAAAGATCGCTTTGCATCAAGCACTGTCTGTAGAGCAGACTGCTAGATCACAGCTCCTAGTCTTAGTGTTGCTGAGTTGCAGTATAAGACAATGAGTTATTCAATAGCAACAGTAGCTTGAAGGTGATAGGTGAAGCCAGATAGGTAGGAAAGATAAAGAGCTGAAGAGGAAGGAAAGGAATCTGATGGGAGAGGAGAGAGGACTATAGGAGAAAGAGAAGGAGGGAGAGTACCGGGGGAGGTTGTAGGCAAGTGAGAAGAGTTAAGATGTCCTCATCTTCAATGAAAAGGGTTTGCCTTTCTCCACCATTGATACTGCCCTCACCCACATCTTCTCCGTTTCCCGAATATCCGAACTCACACCATTTTCCCATCACCTTCACAGTGATGGAGTTCTTTTTGTCCTTACCTACATCCCCATGAACCTCCGCATCCAAAACACCATTCTCCACAACTTCTGCCATCTCCAAAGGGATCCTACCACCAAACACATCTTTACTTCTCCCCCAGCTCTCCGTTTTCAGCAGTGATTCCCTTGATAATTCCATCCCTCCCTACTAATCTTCCTTGTGATACTTAACCCTGCAAGTGTTACACCTGCTCTTTCACCTCTTCCTCAACTTTATTCGGGACCTCAAACAGTCCTTCCGAGTGAGGCAAAACCTCACCTGTTAATCTGCTGGGGTTGGCTATTGTGTCCAGTGCTCCGGATGTGGCCTCCTCTACATTGGTGAGACCCGTCATAAGCTGGGAAACTTCTTCCTTGAGCACCTCCACTCCATCTGCCAAAATCGGAAATTCTCAGTCGCCAAACATTTTAATTCTAATTCCCATTTCCGTTATGAAATGTCGGTCTATATCTTCCTCGTGACCCACAAGGAGGCCTCCCATCATCTACCATCAGGGTGGAGGAGTAACACCTGGTATTTTGTCTGAGCAGCATCCAGCCTGATGGCATAAATATCGTTTTCTCTGTCTGGTAAAAAAAAAAATCCCTTCCCTCTCCTCTCTATTTTTAATTTGCCAATTTGGCCTCTTACCTATTCTATCCTGCCTATCACCTCCTGCAGGTGCTCTACTCTTCCCCTTTCACCTATGGTCCACTTTCCTCTCCTATCAGATTCTTTCCCCTCTAGCCCCTTATCTTTCCTTCCCACCTGGTGTGCTGTGCCCAACATCCTCAAGCTATCCTCCTCCTTACCCCACCTTTTTATTCTGTCATCTTCCCCCTTCCTTTCCAGTCTTGACAAAGAGACAGGGCCTAAAACATCAACTACTTGTTCATTTCCATGGAATCTGCATGACCTGCTGAGTTCCTCCAGCACTCCCTATGTGTTGCTCTGGATTTTCAGCATCTGCACAATTTCTCGAGTTACTTAATAGGCATGTTTCAAACTAGGCAATGCAGGTTAAGTTGTTTCATTCAAAGTGACATGCAGACTAGATTGACAATATCATTCAGCATCAATTAATAAGTTGGAAGGCTTATGTATTCATAGAGTCAGCTTCACAGCATTAAAAGTGGGTATCTGGGAACTGCGTCTTCAAGAAACTTTTAGACCACTTGTGCTAAAAGGTATCTGAAAACAAATCACGTGTGTGAAGTCACCAAAGTGATAAAAAGACGGTATAAATCAAGAGATCAGTTTAGCCTTCTTAGGAATGGCCCAGGAACATCAAGAAGCATAATGGACACCACAGAGTGAATTAGAATCTATTCCTCTACCTGCAATTTCTGCGATGGATGACTCGTTCATCATGGGTATGAAGTATTAGCTTATAAGTATTGTACCTGTGTTCTGGAAACCTTTTGTGTTCTAAAAATGGTTTGCAATTTGCAAGTCTTTTCTAAGATAGAAATTCTCTGTGAGTATTAAATGTGTTTTAAGAATCTTGTTTGGATTTAAATGTGTATCACTGAAAATAAATAAACTGTATTTAAATTACAAACAAGAGAAAACTTTGTTAGCTGGAAGTATCTCTTCCATGGTAGGCGGGGGTGGGAGGGGTAGGGACCCACCACTCAAGTAGTGGGTATTGGCGACTAACCTCACTGTGGAAGATAAACTGGGAAGTATACTAGTCTTTGAAGATTGGGTGGTTACAGTATAATCCCTCTTTAGTGACCCATAGCTATTCATATCAGTTGAGGCTTAAGGTCTTCATTTCAGTTTAGAACTTCATGATCAGCAGACTCAATACCATCACAGTTGACCAATGCATCAATTGCTTTATTGCTCTTATTTTCCTAGTTCTGATTAAGAGTAATTGACTTCAAACATCAACTGGTTTCTCTTTCCACAAAGAGACAAGAGATTGTCAATTCTGGTATCTGGAACAAAAATAAATAAAGTGCTGAGAAAACTCAACAGGTCAGGTAGTATCTATAGAGGCAAAAGGACAGTTGGTGCTTTCAAGGTCAAAATCCTGCATCAAGACTGAGAGTGCAAAGTCAAGACAACTAGTATAAAGAGTGAGGGGAGAGAGGTGAGGCAGGAGATGGCAAATGACGGGGGGATCCAGGTGAGGAGTTTCTAATGTGTAAATGGAGTCAGGTGCAGGAGAAATGGGTGGAGGTGGTGACAGAAACTGGGAGGTGATTGGTGGGTACAACAAAGGGCTGCAGATTATAGAATCTGATGAGAAAGGAAGGTGATGAGTGGAAGAAGAAAAGGAGGGATAGTGGGCAGATAGGAACAGAAATAGGAGGAGATAGGGGACCCAGTGGGTTGAGTGTGTGGGTGAAAGGCAGATAGAATAAAGTGGGAAGGAAAAATAAATCGGGTAGCAGGGGCATGAGGTGAGGGGCGTTGGTTTGGGAAAAAGAGAGTGTGTCAGAGGACTTGGATGGATCACAAGAAGGAGTAGTTATATGTAATAGGAAAATTCAATGTTCATACTGTTTCATGCATTTCATTGACCATTTGTTATCTGGGCAGAAAACAGGGTGGTTTTCCTTTAGTGCGCATTTGGTCTCACCTTAGCAGTGGGGGATTCCAGGACAAACAGTTCAATTTCCAGCTGGGGATGGGAATTAAAATGGTTTGTAACCAGGATTTCAAGATGGCCATTACAGACAGAATGTGTGTGCTCGTCAATATGGTTGCCTGGTCTCTGCTTGGCCTCACCAATGTAGAGGAGGTGATATCAGGAGCATTGAATGCAATAGGCAAAGTTGGAGGAGGTGCATGTGAACTTCTACCTCCCCAGGGAGGGCTGTATGGATATCTGGAATGTGGTGAGGGAGGTGGTACCTGCAACCTCATATGATTCCAGGGGAAAGTGCCTGGGTGCAGGGCTGTGTGAACCATGGAGTCCTGGAGAGAGATAACAGAAAAGGGTAGGGGGTAGAAGGTGTTAGTGGTGGCAATGGCTTTGCCATGCACCTGTGCTCTACTTGCCATGGCCATCCTGAGCTCCTAGTTACATGCTTCTTTAATTCCCTCTCCATTCCCACAATGGCCCATCTGTCCACATCTTTCTCTACTATCATGGTGAAGACAAACATAAATTGGAGGAAAAACACCTCACGTTCCACCTGGGTGGTCTACAATTCAATGGCATGAACATTAATACAGGAGATTCTGCAGAAGCTGGAAGACTCGAGCAACACACACAAATCGCTGGAAGAACTCAATAGGTCAAGCAGAATTTATGGAGGAGAACGAACTGCTGGCAGACTTAATGATAAAGCAGCTAACTGGTCGCAGATCTGCTAGTATCAAATATATAATTAAGCTTATGAATATTCTCATTCAATCTCAGACAATTGCCAAGAAAACGATTGGAGATGTGAATTAGGGATGAAAGTTTGTAACAGCATTCAAAGATAGTGGAAAGAACGTTCTGATGAAAGGTCTCAACACAAAATGTCAACAATTCATTTTCCTTCATAGACACTACATGACTTACTTATTTCCTCCAGCATTTTGAGTGTGTATGACATGAACATTGAATTTTCCAATTTAAGCTAACCCAAGCCCTTTCTATTTTTTCTTCTCTTCTTCTAATCACTTAAATCCTCTCGCACATCCTTCTTTCCAAATCACCTCACCCTTCCCACACCACTTTTTGCTTCTCCTTCACCACCTGGTTCCGTCTGCCTATCACCCACAAAATCAACCCATTAGGTCATTGATCTTCTCTCCCTTCTGTTTCTTTCTGTCCATCAGCTGTTCCTCACCTGAATCCACTTATTAGCTATCAGCTCCTACCTTACACTTACCCTTCACTTCTTTGTACTGGCTATCTCCCCTTTATACTCCTAGTCCCAATACAGGATCTTGACCCAAAAGTTCAATGATCCCTTTGCTTCCTCAGATGCTGCCTGACCTATTGAATTCCTCTAGCAGCTTCTTTTTTTTTTGCTATATTTTCATAGGTGTTGCTTGATTGGCGAGTACTTTCAACACTTTATGTTTTTTTCTTTCAGTTTTTAGCATCTGCAGTTTTATTTGTGTTCCACTGCCTTTGAATGCTTTTAAAAATCCTCTTCCCTAATTAGCATCTCCAGCCATTGCTGTGGCAACTGTCTGGGATTGAATGACTGTATTGCCACATTGATGACATATTTGAGACTGAGAAGATCATTAAGAGTAAGAATTTTCATTTAGACTACCGGCTGACCTGCAAACTATTAATGGTCAGATGTCCCTGATTTGTTCAGTATATTGTTGATATCCTCATGCAGGCCTCCGTCATGTTAAGAATTCATTTTTCTAATTTCTCTGGCTGTTCTTCCATCTACCACACTCTATAATCTTCAGTGTGGAGCCCATTCACCAATGACCCTACAATGACTGAGATATTATGGCTCCTAATCCAGCAGAACATCAATTTAAGTCTCCCCCATTGATTTTAAAAAGAACCGAGGTCTGTGTCCCTTCCTATTTTTATTATAAGGCAAAACACTACATCTTCCACATCTCTCTGCTCCTCCAAATCTGGCTTGTTGAGCATTGCATGCTCAATGATGGTCAGCAATGCTTTTTGCTGAATTCCTTCCTAATCATTTTGCCTAGCTAGGATATGGTGTGAATTAGATGTCATGCTCCTTTATCCTTGTACCTGACATATCAATGCAATCTTGTTTTGCAACTTATTTGAAGGTTCAATGATGCTCTTGAGAAGTGCCTTCGATAACTTACTGCATGGAAGATGTTATATAAGTGCAAGTCATGATTGTTTAAAGCTGAAACTGTTGAGGTTTGCAGGTGCACAGGAGGGAGACTCTTCTACAATGTCCTATGCTGGCAATCTTTGCTGAGACAAATTACTAGAATTTTCTACCTTACAGTACTGTGGGAGTAAGCTCACTGCAAAAAACTGAAGAGGTTCATAGAGAATGCTTACTGCCATTTTCCCAAACACAACTGGGGACGCAATAAATACTGCCCTTCCTGCCACATCCTGAGAATGAACTCGAAAAATTGCTTGGGCAGTCATGGAGAACATTACCCTGCAGCTAACCCATAGTTATCTGATTTGAGTTACATGCTGCCAACTGCATTTTTCCTTTATGGGAACAGAAACGATTGAAAAAAATTACCAACAATGAAGCTAAGTGGACAAATGGCTCTCCTCCCATGTCAACAGTTGCAAATTATTCTGACAAATGTTTTTGAAAAGTTACATAATGCATCCACTAGCAACTGCAGTGAGGAGCACACAATATACTCTGCCATTCTTCGTAGATGATAATAATGCAATTCTTGCAGAGCTTAAAAAGCTGTTTTTCAGTAAAGATTATTCACTGAATATATTTACAAAAAGCTTTTGTGTTTCAGTAGATGTAGTTTGCTGTGCACCCACACAATCCATTTAGATTCAGATTTAAATCATGCTAATTAATACTGGTTCCTGAAGAAATTGTTGAACCCTGTATGGATATATAATATATTGTGGTAAGGGTATAATGCATTCATCTCATTCTGCAGAAAAATATTTTTTTTTTACAAAATTTGCCATAATCCTTTTACATTAAGGTGGTATATAATCATTTAGAAATCATGCTTTGCATTCTTCCTCTCAGTCAATCTAAGATGCTGCTTCTCCCACTGATTTAATGCTTTCTGCCTTGATTATTTCCATTTACTCTAGTCACTGACTCCACTGTCTTGATTTATGTCGATGACTCCTGGATCATTCAGAGATTTCAGGCAACCATTTAAAAAAAAATGGGTCACAAGAATAAATTCGTAACTTTATGTATATTTTACTAACTAGGATTTAAGATGATATAGTACACAGTTAATAACTTGGGAAATGTATTAATTGCACAGTTTTAAATGCAAATCTAAATGGATTATGTGAGAGACTAACAGTCTGGCAGTTCCAACTTGATCGTTTCCTGTTGCACTGCTTGCAAAAGACATCCAGCCCATTGGATTGAATCTTGCTGGCTGTTGGTATTCAGCTATTTAAGTTGAAGAATACCCCAGAATTAGTGCATGTACTGCTTGTTCAGCACTTACTGACTGATTCAGGGAACTGAATCTCACATGGTTCTCCACGCTTGATTTTACCCACGAAGTCCAATGGACATGGACATTTGAAATCTGGTTAGACAAAGGATGTTTGTTCCTATTGATTCAACTATAGTTGACCCATTGATTCTGTTAGGATTCTAGTCCTGTCAATTAGGAGGTAATTTATTTTAAAGTTATGTTGCTTCGAGTTACTCAAGCTTTTTTTCATTTTCTTTTATAACTTTTAATTAACTATAATTATTACAGTCATTGAATGTTTCTGTGTATCAAGGATGCTGAGTATTGTATAAATCAATGATAATTTTGAAAGAAAACAAAGCTTCACTGTCAGCTACTGTGGCTGAGAAAGCATTTCCCTTCTGCCATGTAAGGCATATGTCTGTTCCAACCTCACTGAAGGCACGCACCAGTGAGTTAGGGCCTCCTCATCTGTAAAAACTACAAGGATTAGAGTTGGTGAATCATGATCATAGAATGAGTCCAGTGTGATTTGGCTTATTAAGACCATATGAGCCCATATATTTTATATTGGATCTTGATCTATACTGGGAGGAATGGTTTGTTTTGACCAGAGTAATTTGTCTCAAAAAGGCAACGTCCATTATCAAAGATTCCCACCATCCAAGCAATGGTATCTTTTTGCAGCTATCATCAGGTAGAAGGTACAGAAGCCTGAATTCCCAAACCACCAGATTCCTGAATTCCCACACCACCAGATTCCTGAGGTCCCTCCGCACCAGGTTCCTGAAATCCCATGCCACCAGGTTCAAGAACAGCGACTTCTTGAACTCATTGGTACAACCCTGATCATTACAGCTTAGCAAACAGTGACCACTATGCACAAAAATAAACACCTCTTTTTCTAATTATTTTTGTTATAATTGTATTCTTTCTTGAAAAGTTGCATTTAGTTTATCTTATTCTTGTGAAGGCTGCCTAGATGATGCTATGTACCTGTGATGCTGCTGCAAAAATTTTTCATTGCACTTGTGCATATCAAAATAAGCTCTGAAATTTGACTTTTAATAACTTTTACAGGATGTCATAAACTTCCAAACAAGGGGCATACAAGGAGCATATACCTGGCCTAAGATCCCAGGCACACTGACATGTGTACATAATACATAAACATTACGTTGTCATTTTCTCTGTAACCACAGGACTTACTGAGATGTTACGTCTAAGTACACTACAATGCTTATTCTCCTTGAAAGAAAGATGTGAACACTCTTGATAAATGAACACAGTCATTACAAACTTAATCTCAGTAGTTTTGACCAACTCAATTATGTCTCTGATATTGCATTAGATCCTTGAATTGGAGAATTTATAACCTTTTGGCTTAACTTGCTGCTGTTCTTTGACTATTCAATGACAGCTAAATCCTTGTTGATATATTGCTTCAGTACTTTTAGGCATATGTCCTGGTTTGATCATTTGGTCTACATAAGCATTTCTGACATAAAGGCAGATAATGTTGGAAACACTCAGTTGATCAGGCAGCATTTGTAAACAAAGTTAATCTCTGCATTTATGGCTCTCCAGGAACAATAAGAAATTAGACATGTTTTATGTTGTAGAGAAATGCTGGAGA
The DNA here is from genome assembly GCF_963921235.1 of Mobula hypostoma. NCBI lineage: Eukaryota > Metazoa > Chordata > Chondrichthyes > Myliobatiformes > Myliobatidae > Mobula > Mobula hypostoma. The sequence goes on along the minus strand of NC_086103.1, from coordinate 69,652,843 downwards.
GAGTGAAGGAGAGTTCTAGGGCAGGGTGAAAAGAATCAAGATGAGATAATGAGCACAGTGTCAACTGATGATGGCTTGTTAGTCCTCAATATTTTTATCATATGGATGAAATGCTATTTTCATGAAATTATTAACTCTGCTTCTTCTCATTCCTCCAGTCTAAGATGGCGCTACTTACTGTTTTGAGCAATAACTTGCTGGTAGCCAATGAAACAATAAAAGCAACTAAATACTTTGTTATTCATATTTTTTGCTGGTAAGCAATTTCCGCAAACAGTGGCCTATGGCTTCACTGTCGGAGTTGAGTGGAATTGCTTGTTCAATTGGGCATTTTTACAGTGTGACCGGAGTCTCGCTGAGGAAAGTCAGTTGCAGCATGTCCGGGCTGGAGTTGCAAGAGCAGAGGCAATTTGATGCGGCGGATTTGAGGTTTGGAAAGATCCGAAGATTTTTTTTGGCGTGTGCATGCGTGTGTGTCTGTACGTCTGTGCATGCGTGCTTGTGCGATGTTGGCGGGACGATGTCTTTTTCATTCCTTTACAAGGCGTGGAGCGAGAGAGAGACTGCGTGGTGCACCACCCCTCACACAGACACTTTGCAGTATTTTTCCCTTTATTTTACGAGGTCGAGTTGTGATCTCGACACTCAACCCGGCACAGATGGAAAGCCTACTTGGGAGCGGCCCTGACTGGATTCGAACCTGGGAACCTCCGTTCTGGAGTCCAGCGCTGATGTCATTGCACCACCAGCCAGCCCAAGACCAGAACTTTTGTTGATTTAAGAATCAAGCTAAATTGGAAAGGTCAGGTAATTCGATGCGGTGGAGCTGGGATGTGGAGAGGAGAGGAAAGGTCTGATGTTGGATTGATTTAAGAGCCGAGCTGAATTGGAAAGGTCAGGTACTGCTCTTAATGAGACGATGGAGCCTGACCCCAAGGGCAGGAAATGATCCAAGGTTTGGACCATTTAAGCGCTGGGCCAGATTGAAATGGTTGTGGTGTCGGGGTTGGAGGTGAGAGATGGGCTAGTTCAGCTCACTTCTCCGCAGGGTTTACTTAAAGCTGTGTCTTCTGAATCGGCTTCTGTGGTCTTCTGACTTGGCTGGAGTGATTCCTGGCATTGTGAACTTCAGTTCTAAATACTGTAGGCTTGCTTTATTGTCTGCACAATTTCTTCTTTTTCTCAAGCACAAAATAACCTGCAGATACTGGGGTCGAAGCAACACTCACAACACGCTGGAGGAACTCAGCAGATCGGGCAGCATCCATGGAAAAGAAACGTCGACTGATCTTTTCCACAGATGCTGCCCGATTTGCTGAGTTCCTCCAGCGTGTTGTGAGTGTTTCTTCTTTTTCTCCCTCAGCACATTGCGTGCTTAACGGAGTTTTGTTTTTACTGAGTTCTATTGCAGTTCTTTGTTCCTTGGCTGCCTGTAAAGAGATGAATCTCAAGATTGAATAAAGTATACATACTCTACATACTTTGATTATAAATAGACTTTGAACTTTGAACTTTTCACAGTTGCTGCTGAATCGGCTGATTGCTTCTGAAATTCTTTGCCCTTATTTCAGATTTCCCCCATTTTTCTTTAATTTTACAAGCCTTATCTTCAATTCATGCTAAGTCCTTCTTCAGAATACAGACATGAATGACTTGACTGATGTTATCATTGCTGGGTTTCCAATTGCTTATTGACCACTGGTGATGCTGATACTTCCACTCAGTCAGCACTGTTTTCCAAAACCTTAAGTCATTACCTTCTGCTTCAATCACTGCCTCTGTTCACTTCCTTCCATATTGGGCTAAACTACCTTCAATTGCTTGTGAAGACTAAGATGCTTTAATAACTGCAGCATAAAACCATAACAATATATTGTGTCTTATTGTTTTAAACAAAATGATACCAATAGATGATTCATTGCAAAACAGTTCGAACCTTGAAATGTTTGCTTCTTCAAGGCAACTTTCATCATAGATCCGGATTTCTCTGCTGCCTCGCTGGAAGCAGAAAATAGATCAATGCTAAGTGAAATGCAGTCCATTGTCAAGTAACTAACTCTGCTATGAGTAACACAATTCCACCTTCAAAAGCTAGTTCCATCATAGTACATGTACCTATATGTCTGATTTCAAACATTTTGTGAAACGTCATTATGACTAAGGAAGTAACTTTTTCTTATTTTATAAAAGTCAAGATGAACTTCTAGTATAGTCAACTTAACAGTCTTTTGCATTTATTGAGTATACCCACAAGAAAATAAATCTCAGGTTTGCATATGGTGGCATATATGTATTTTGAAAATAAATTCACTTTGAACTTTGGACTGTTGCATTTTGAGGTGGACCTTTCTCACCCCTAGAATGGAGAGTCCATGGAATACTAATGTCAGAGAATTCTAAAAATCAAGCTCAACACTAGACTTCATGTGGCGAATCTTTTTATTTTAGCATGATATTGTGGAGAGTCCCTCTGTGAGCAACACTGAAGGATAAGGAAAAAGCTCATTATTAAACTTTAGTGATACAAAATTGAGAAGAGACCAGCACCCTCTTTAGCCGTCAAAAACTTGATGGTCCATAGAGTTTTTTCATGATTTGTGACACCTCTGTTTATGCTTTTCGGGGCCTAGCACTATAATCTTAGATTTACAACTTAATTAAAGAAAATACAGGATGTTCACAAGGCCACCTTAGCCACACAGACCATTTAACCTTAAATTCAAACATTTATTCCAAAAATACACTGCCCGAGTTGTATTGTGAAAACCCATTTTTTCATTTCAGATGAACCAGACAGAGCAGGAACAGTTCTATTTTATTTTGTTGAACACTATTAAATTATACAACCATGCTGTAACAACAAACCAGCTCAGCTCTGCAGCTTAGACCCAGGATTGTCATTGTCATAGTCCTTACACTTAATAATTTCTCCTTCGGCTCCTCCCACTTCCTCCAAACTAAAGCTGTAGCTATGGGCACCCGTATGGGTCCTAGCTATGCCTGCCTTTTTGTTGGCTTTGTGGAACAATCTATGCTACAAACCTATTCTGGTATCTGTCCCCCACTTTTCCTTCGCTACATCGACGACTGCATTGGCACTGCTTCCTGCACGCCTGCTGAGCTCGTTGACTTCATGAACTTTGCCTCCAACTTTCACCCTGCCCTCACGTTTACCTGGTCCATTTCTGACACCTCCCTCCCCTTTCTAGATTTTTCTGTCTCTGTCTCTGGAGACAACTTATCTACTGATGTCTACTATAAGTCAACTGACTCTCACAGCTATCTGGACTATTCCTCTTCTCACCCTGTCTCTTGCAAAAATGCCATCCCCTTCTCGCAATTCCTCCGTCTCCGCCGCATCTGCTCTCAGGATGAGGCTTTTAATTCCAAGACGAGGGAGATGTCCTCCTTTTTTAAAGAAAGGGGCTTCCCTTCCTCTACCATCAACTCTGCTCTCAAACGCATCTCCCCCATTTCATGCACATCTGCTCTCACTCCATCCTCCCATCACCCCACTAGGAATAGGGTTCCCCTGGTCCTCACCTGCCACCCCACCAGCCACCGGGTCCAACATATCATTCTCTGTAACTTCCGCCACCTCCAACAGGATCCCACCACTAAGCACATTTTTCCCTTCCTCCCCCCATCTGCTTTCCACAGGGATCGCTCCCTATGCAACTCCCTTGTCCATTCATCCCCCCCATCCCTCCCCACTGATCTCCCTCCTGGCACCTATCCTTGTAAGCAGAACAAGTGCTACACATGCCCTTACACTTCCTCCCTCACCACCATTCAGGGCCCCAAACAGTCCTTCCAGGTGAGGTGAGGCGACACTTCACCTGTGAGTCGGCTGGGGTGATATACTGCGTCCGATGCTCCGAATGTGGCCTTCTATATATTGGCAAGACCCGACGCAGACTGGGAGATCGTTTTGCTGAACATCTACGCTCTGTCTGCCAGAGAAAGCAGGATCTCCCAGTGGTCACACATTTTAATTCCACATCCCATTCCCATTCTGATATGTCTGTCCACGGCCTCCTCTACTATAAAGATGAAGCCACACTCAGGTTGGAGGAACAACACCTTATATTCCGTCTGGGTAGCCTCCAACCTGATGGCATGAACATTGACTTCTCTAACTTCCACTAATGCCCCACCTCCCCCTCGTACCCCATCCGTTATTTATTTATATACACACATTCTTTCTCTCTCTCTCCTTTTTCTCCCTCTGTCCCTCTGAATATACCCCTTGCCCATCCTTTGGGTTCCCCCCCCCCGCCTTTCCTTCTCCCTGGGCCTCCTGTCCCATGATCCTCTCATATCCCTTTTGCCAATCAACTGTCCAGCTCTTGGCTCCATCCCTCCCCCTCCTGTCTTCTCCTATCATTTTGGATCTCCCCCTCCCCTCCCACTTTCAAATCTCTTACTCACTCTTCCTTCAGTTAGTCCTGACGAAGGGTCTCGGCCCAAAACGTCGACTGTACCTCTTCCTAGAGATGCTGCCCGGCCTGCTGCATTCACCAGCGACTTTGATGTGTGTTGCTTGAATTTCCAGCATCTGCAGAATTCCTCGTGTTCCAGGATTGTCATTAACTCTTTTGTGACCAGCAACAAGAAGGAAGTCTCTTCCGAGCAGATGCATTTGGAATTTCTTCAGACCTGAGCACTTTCTTCTCTATTTATGTACTAGATTATTTGCTTTTAAAAATATGCAAAGCATGTGCTGTGGGCAATCACTGCCCATCGCCTATAACATGACAGATAACAATACTAGTACAATTACCAGAACCATCACTTGCTAGCTTTCGAGCTGTCATCCTTTCTGACGACCAGTGGGGATTTGCTACCAAGCTGACTAAACGCCTTCTGTTGCATAATATTTTAATTCCATTTCTAAAGAAATTAATGTAATGGTGTGAGCACCCTCAATAAATCAAGCAACAATATTGAATACCATTGAATTGTTCACTAAAAGGAGCAAAGCTCTGATATCTCTGAACACTTAGCTTTAATACTGGCATCAATCTTGTCTTGAACCTTGTCTCTTATCTTTGTATAGACTGTAAGATGGAGGCACACCAACACTGGCTGTATGAAGGAGCAATGTGGATGGTGAAGATGCTTTTGTGCTTCTTCCAAAATATGTGATTTATCCTCTGTGCCAGCAGTCACCCTAAGGACAATGGTAATTGGTCATTGATTTATTATTATCACATGTACCAAGATACAAACTTTGTTTTGCATGCTATTCATGCAGATCATTTCACCACAGCAGTACATCGAGAGAGTGCAATAATAGAATGCAGAACATAATGTTACAGAGAAAATTCAGTGCAGGCAGACAAGAAAGAGCAAGACCATGGTGTGGAAGATTGTGAGTTCAAGAATTGATCATGTTGACCAAGAGGTTTATTCAATAGTCTAACAGCAGGATAGAAGCTGACTTTGAGCCTCGTGCACCCTGCTTTCAGGCTCTTGTATCTTCCCCCAAGTAGAGAACATGTGGATAGGTGGGAGGGGATATTATTTTGATTACACAGGCAAATGTCAATCACTGATTTTTTTCACTCCATAACAGACTGAAAGGTCATTTGTGTCAATCTGATCCTGTACAACAGTTTAATGTCACAATTCCTCTCTACGCCTGTGACGGATGGCAAATGATGAACCAATCAAGTGGGCTGCTTTGTTCTGGACAGTGCCAAGCTTCTTGAATATTGTTTGAGCTCCAGTCATTAAGAGCACTTCATCCTGCTTCTAACTTATGCTTTTGTGGCAGGTAGAAGGCTTTAGGATCTCAGAAGATGAGTCACTGGCTACAGGATACTCAATCTCGGGCCTGCTGTTGTTACCACAATATTGATGTGGCTGGTCCAGTTGAGTTTCTGGCAAATGATAATACCAAGGGTGTTGGTTGTGGGAGGTGCAGCAATGGCAACACCATTAGATAGCTTGGGTTGATGGTTAGATTGTTCATTGCAGGATATGCGCATTGCCTAGCATTTTGGTATCAAGAATATAGTTTGACACACATCAGTCCGTGTCTGAAGTTGTCAAGACCTTGCTGCTAACTTCATTTGTTAAGGGTTGCAAATGGAATTAAACTTTTTTTCGGTATTCAGTGCATATCCCCACTTCTGAGTTTATGATATAAGGAAGCCCCTTAATGAAATGGCCAAAGCTGGTTGGTCCTTGGATAGGGCTCTGAAGAATTCCTTCAGATATGGCTTTGAATAATTGACTTCTAACATCCACAACTTTCTTTAAATAATATCTCTAACCAAACGATGACTTTAAATTTACCTGAGTTTTTTGATGCCACATTGAAAGTTCAAAGTTATCAAAGTATATATATGTCACCATATACTACTTTGAGATTCATTTCCTTGCAGGCCTTCACAGCAGAACAAAGAAATAAAACAAAATAAATGAAAATAAAACTACACACAAAGACTGACAAGCAAACAATGTGCAAAAGAAGACAAACAGTGCAAATACAAAAATAATATTGAGTACAGGAGTTGTAGAGTCCTTGAAAATGAGTCCATAGGTTGTGGAATCAGTTCAGTGACGAATGAAGTTATCAACGCTGATTCAGGAGCCTGATGATTGAAGGGTAATAAATGTTCCTGAACTTGGTGGTGTGGGACCTAAACCTTTGGATTCCTTCCTGGTGGCAGCAGTGAGAAGAAAGCATGGTCTGGATGGTGGGGTCCTTGATGATGAATACTGTTTCCTTGCGGCAGCGCTCCTTGTAGACGTGCTCAATGGTGGGGAGGGCTTTTCATGTGATAGACTATGTGCTATGCATGATTTTTCACGGGCCCTTCCATTCTTGTCTTCCATGTTCATTCAACTTGTACGAAGTCAAATGCTTCCTTCAGTGATCTGTGTACTAACACACCACGGTCCTTCTGAACCTTAACACTATCCAATCTCCAACTATTTAAACAATAGTATGTTTTGTTTTTCTGATACATGCAGTAAAGTGAATAACATCACCTTACTTCCATATTATATTCTATCTTTTATTACCTTTCTTAAGGCTGTCATAGCTGGGGGGGGGTGCGGGGTCGGGGATGGGGGAAGGGGGTTAGTAGGAATAAGCTGTTTGCCAACTCCTGCAATGCCGCTGGTGCCAAACTATGTCAGTAAAACATTCATCCAACAATCTAATCACCCTAAGTTACAGAATCTATGACACTAAACATTCAGTAACACTTCAACCTCAACAGGTACTTCATTAAGTCTCAACAAGTTACACAACTACAAAAGTAAACATTCAACAGATACTCAGCTGAACGTGCACGTGGGCCCTCCTATATCTGCAGCATAGTTCCCCAATGGTTCTTCAGCAGTAGTCGTGTCATCACTGTGAAGATGAGCCCCTGGTGACAAAAGAAAGCCTGCAAGTCTCTCACACATTCTACTCTTATACCCCTGATGAGCCCAGAACGAGATACTGGTACCATGGCACAGAAGGCAACCAATGCGAAAGAGCTGCTGCATCCTTCGAATGGACCAATCAATGGCTGGCATGGCCGAAGTGGCTTTCAACCGGCAAATACGCTAACTCTTCACATTACAGCTGTTCATTTGGATTCATCAGCTGCTTGGAAAAGGGAATTCTGCTGCTATTTCCCATGCTCTTCATATCGTACTGCACTGGCGTGCATATCGCCTTTGACATAGGCAGTCAGGATACAACATCCATGGTCGAGCCCGACCAATGGAGGGCTACTGTATTCCACTTCCAATTATCCCGCCCACTCACTGTGCTTTATCCGAAGATTTTTCACATCTTCTTCCCTAATTAAAATTCCATGTAGTTTAGTATAATCATCAAAAGCGGGGGAAAATAAAATTATAAGATTAGAAGATTATAAGGCTAGCAGGTATGAGCTTAAGAAAGAAATTAGGAGAGTCCAAAGGGGCCATGAGAAGGCCTTGGGAGGCAGGATTAAGGAAAACCCCAAGGCATTCTACAAGTACGTGAAGAACAAGGGGATAAGACGCGAGAGAATAGGACCAATCAAGTGTGACAGTGGAAAAGTATGTATGGAAAGGGAAGAGATAGCAGAGGTATTTAATGAGTACTTTGCTTCAGTACTCACTATGGAAATGGATCTTGGCGATTGTAGGGATGACTTACAGTGGACTGAAAAGCTTGAGTATGTAAATATTAAGAAAGAGGATGTGCTGGAGCTTTTGGAAAGCATCGTTGGATAAGTCACTGCTACTGGACGAGATGTACCCTAGGCTACTATGGGAGGCGAGGAAGGAGATTGCTGAGCCTCTGGTGATGATCTTTGCATCATCATTGGGGACAGGAGAGGTTCCGGAGGACTGGAGGTTTGCAGACATTGCTCCATTATTCAAGAAAGGGAGTAGAGATAGCCCAGGAAATTATAGACCAGCGAGTCTTACTTCAGTGGTTGGTAAATTGATGGAAAAGATCCCGAGAGGCAGGATTTATGAACATTTGGAGAGGCATAATATGACTAGGAATAGTCAGCATGGCTTTGTCAAAGGCAGGTTGTGCCTTACGAGCCTGATTGAATTTTTTGAAGATGATGAGAGGCATTGATCGTGTGAATAGTCAGAGGCTTTTTCCCAGGGCTGAAATGGCTAGCACGAGAGGACACAGTTTTTAGGTGCTTGGAAGTAGGTACAGAGGAGATGTCAGGGGTAATTTTTTTACGCAGAGAGTGGCAAGTGCGTGGAATGGGCTGCTGGCGACAGTGGTGGAGGCTGATACGATAGGGTCTTTAAAGAGACTCCTGGACAGGTAAATGGAGCCTAGAAAAATAGAGGGCTATGGGTAAACCTAGGTAATTTCTAAGGTAAGGACATGTTCGGCACAGCATTGTGTGCCAAAGGGCCTGTATTGTGCTATAGGTTTTCTATCTTTCTAAAATACTACATTTGTCCTCTCAAACAAATTGTTGGTATACAGTGGTTCGTGCTAAACTGGAATCAGAGTCAGTTTCTTAGTGAATTAAAATTTGCCTTTCAGTAACCTCCTGCCTATAAAAAATTGCTTGATTTTCAGAGCCTTCTTGAAGGCCCATGAAGAGATACAATGAACAGAAACGCACTCTGGTAGTTAATTCTATATCAGGCCCAGTTCTGTGGACAGGATCCACATCCAGTGCTTAAACGAATCGAAAAAAATAGATCACAGAAACATGATTTGTACTTGGCCTAACTTCACACATGATATCTCTTCAGCTGCCTAAGGTAACCTCAGAAGTGTGCTTAAATAAAAGGACTACTCGAGCAGAAATTCTAATCCTGATGTAAAAAAAAATGGAATTAAATCTATTACACATACCTCATCTGCATTGTATCATCACTCTCCTCTTGGCTACGACACTAACAATACATGACATACAGTATTTGGGAAAGCTCTTAATCCTGCAGAGTTGCTGTTACTTTGTGAGGGAGAAGTAGCTGCCTCTTTATTGGGGTGTAATTACACTGTCAGAGTTCTATTGATGCATAATAATTTTAGGTGCACATTGACATAACAATGGCAGAATAATTGTAGAGAAAGATCTCTTTAAAGAGTGACATCTTCACTTCATTGAAAGATTGAGAGTGACTTGATTGGCAAAAAAAAAACAAAAGTGGATGAGCAAAATGCCTTTTATATAAAGTGAGTGATTAGAGTCTGGAATATGTTGCCGGGGTGTGGTGGAGGCAGAGTCAATTGCAGTGTTTGAAAGGGATCTGGAGAGGGCAGGGGAGCTGGAGTGGTGGCTGCTGAACAAAATGAAACCTGTTCCTATACTATAATCATTTTCTAATTCTGTGATGCTGAGCAGATAACTCAAATAGAAAATAGCTGTAGTGGGAGAAAAGTTACCCATCATATAGCTGCCAGATCTAAACTTCTAAGCGATATGGACAGTTTTGTCTCCATGAGTAATTTAAAAAAAAGTTGTAAATGAAATGCTGGAACACCCTCCTGCTCTTACTCAGTGTACCAACCTCCAATCCTGGCTGAGCTTAGGGAGAAGGTGGTTCACGAAGGTTCAAGGCTCTCCCAAACATGTTAAGAGCAAATATATTCTAGTGAGATCAAATGCAGACTGACAATGAATTAGAAGTCTAGAAGGAACCCAAGGCAGTTGGCATTTGGTGCCTCATACCTTATAATTTGCCACAAAGTCCTGTGGAATGCAAATTTTCCTGACACAGACTGAACATTTTCATGGAGTTATAAAGTTTTGTCACACAGTGAGAGACCATATGGCCCATGTCAGTTGTGCCAGCTCCAACCATATCATCGACTTTGTGAGGACAATGGAGATGGGAGGTTATCAATGGCCTGTGTTCCACTAGGAGCTAAGGACACAAGATGAAGTAGACTACAACACGTACACCATTGCGCACAATCCTCTACCTTCATCCAATTCCATAAGACCGTAAGATATGGAGCAGAAGTAGGCCATTTGGTCCATCGAGTTTGCTCTGCCATTCAATCCTGGGCTGATCCAATTCTTCCAGTCATCCCCACTCCCCTGCTTTCATCCCATACACTTTGATGCCCTGGCTAATCAAGAACCTATCTATCCCTGTCTTAAATACCACCAGTGACTTGGCCTCTACAGCCGCTCGTGGCAACAAATTCCACAGATTTACCATCCTCTGCCCAAAGTAATTTCTCCGCATCTCAGTTCTAAAAGGACGTCCTTTAATCCTGAAGTCATACCCTCTTGTCCTAGAATACCCTACCATGGGAAATAACTTTGCCATATGTAATCTGTTCAGGCCTTTTAACATTTGGAATATTTCTATGAGATCCTCCCTCATTCTCCTGAACTCCAGGGAATACAGCCTAAGAGCTGCCAGATGTTCCTCATATGGTAACCCCTTCATTCCTGGAAACATTTTTGTGAATCTTCTCTGAACCCTCTCAAATGTCAGTATATCCTTTCTAAAATAAGGAGTGCAAAACTGCACACAATACTCCAAGTGTGGTCTCACGAGTGTCTTATAGAGCCTCAACATCACATCCCTGCTCTTATATTCTATACCTCTAGAAATGAATGCCAACGTTACGTTCGCCTTCTTCACAACCAACTCAACCTGGAAGTTAACCTTTAGGGTATCTTGCACAAGGACTCCCAAGTCCCTTTCCATCTCAGCATTTTGAATTCTCTCCCCATCTAAATAATAGTCTGCACGTTTATTTCTTCCGCCAAAGTGCATGACCATGCACTTTCCAACATTATATTTCATTTGCCACTTCTTTGCCCATTCCACTAAACTGTCTAAGTCTCTCTGCAGGCTCTCTGTTTCCTCAACACTACCCACTCCTCCACTATCTTTGTGTCATCAGCAAATTTAGCCACAAATCCATTAATACCATAGTCCAAATCATTGACATACATCATAAAAAACAACGGTCCTAACACCGACCCCTGTGGAACTTCACTGGTAAACGGCAGCCAGCCAGAATAAGATCCCTTTATTTCCACCTTCTGTTTTCTACCAACCAGCCAATGCTCCACCCATGCTAGTAACTTCCCTGCAATTTCATGGGCTCTTATCTTGCTCAGCGGTCTCATGTGTGGCACCTTGTCAAAGACATTCTGAAAATCTAAGTACACTACGTCTACTGCATCTCCTTTGTCTACCCTGCTTGTAAATTCCTCAAGGAATTGCAGTAGGTATGTCAGGCAGGATTTTCCTTTCAGGAAACCATGCTGGCTTTGGCCTATCTTGTCATGCGCCTCCAGGTACTCTGTAATCTCATCCCTAACAATCGATTCCAACAACTTCCTAACCACTGATGTCAGGTAAATCAGGTCTATAGTTTCCTTTCTGCTGCCTCCCACCCTTCTTAAATAGTGGAGTAACATTTACAATTTTCCAGTCATCCGGTACAATGCCAGAATCTATCGATTCTTAAAAGATCATCATTAATGCCTCCTCAATCTCTCCAGCTACTTCCTTCAGAACCCGAGGGTGCATTCCATCAGGTCCAGGAGATTGATCCACCCTCAGACCATTAAGCTTCCTGAGCACCTTCTCAGTCGTAATTTTCGCTGCACAAACTTACACTTCCCTGACAATCTTCAATGTCCAGCACACTGCAGACGTCTTCCACTGTGAAGACTGATGCAAAACACACACTCAGTTCCACTGCCATCTCTGCATCTCTTATTACAATATCTCCAGCATCATTCTATATTGGTCCTATATCTACCCTCAACTCTCTTTTACCATATATACTTAAAAAAGCTTTTAGTATCTTCTTTAACATTAGTCACCAGCTTCCTCTCATAATTCATCTTTTCTTTCCGAATGACCTTCCTAGTTTCCTTTCTCAAGTTTTTAAAAGCTCCCCAATCCTCTAGCTTCCCACTAGCTCTGGCTTCCTTGTATGCCCTCTCTTTTATTTTTACTTTGGCTCTGACTTTACTTGTCAGCCATGGTAGTGTCCGTCTTGCACTTCCCTCATTTTTCGCTGTAACTCCAGCCATTGCTGCTCAGCTGTCTTTCCTGCAAATATCCCTTTCCAGTCAACTTCAGCCAGTTCCCCTCTCATGCCATTGTAATTTCCTTTATTCCACTGAAATACAGACACATTGGATATTATTTTTTCCCTCTCACATTTCAATGTGAACTTGATCATATTGTGATCACTGTTCCCTAAGGGTTCCTTAACCTTAAGCTCTCTTATCACCTAAGGATCATTGCACAATACCCAATCCAGCACAGCCAATCCCTAGTGGGCTCAACAACAAGCTGTTATAAAATGCCATCCCTTAGACCTTCTACAAATTCTCTCTTTTGAGGTCCAGTACTGACCTAGTTTTCCCAATCCACTTTCATGTTAAAATCCCCAACAACTATCCTGACATTGCCTTTCTGACATGATTTTTCTATCTTCTGCTGTAATTTGTAATCCATATCCTGGCTGCTGTTTGGAGCCCTGTATACAACTGCCATTAGGGTCCATTTACCCTTGCCATTTCTCAACTCAAACCATAGAGACTCTACACCTTCCAATCTTATGTCATCTCTTTCCAATGATTTAATATTATTTCTTAAACACAGAGCCACACCACCCCCTCTGCCTACTAACCTATCTTTCTAATATACCGTATATCCTTGAATGTTCAGCCTCCAATGGCAGCCGTCCTTTAGCCAAGTTTCAGAGATGGCACAACTTAATATTTGCCAATCTGTAGCTGAATTTCAAGATCGTCCATTTTGTTCTTTATGCTGTGTGCATTCAAATACAACACTCTCAGTCCAGTATTTGTTGCTTTCTTTTTTAACTGAATCACACCTCTGTTGCCCTGTAATTCATGCCACTAGCTTTGATTAAGCCTCATCTCCTGCCTTTTCTTTCTGTAATCTCTGTTGCACATATCTTTGATTTATTTCTATTTTCCCCTTCTTCAACCCTATCACTCTGGTTCCCATCCTTCTGCCAAATTAGTTTAAGCCCTCCCTAACAGCTCCACTAAATGTGCCCACTAGCATATTGAACCTCTTTGGGTTCAGGTGTAACCCGCCCTTTTTGTACAGGTCATACTATGCCCAGAAGACAACCCAATGATCTAGGAATCTGAAACCTTGCCTCCCTACACCAGTCTCTCAGCCACTCATTAATATGCCTGATCATGCTATTCTTGCACTCATTAGCACGTGGCACAGGTAGCAATCCTGAGATTACTGCTCTCGAGGTCCTGACTTTCAGCTTCCTACCTAACTTCCTGAATTCTCTCTTCAGGACCTCCTCCCTTTTTCTACCTATGTCATTGGTACCAACATGTACCAAGACTTCTGGCTGTTCACCATCTCCCTTCAGAATACTCTGCACCCGATCCAAGACATCCCGTATCCTGGCACCTGGAAGGCAACACACCATGCAGGTATCTCTATCAAGCTGACAGAACCTCCTGTCTGTTCCTCTCACTGTGGAATCCCTTATGACTACCGCATTTCTCATCTTCCTCTTTCCCTTCTGCACCATGGAACCAGGCTCAGTGCCAGAGACCCGATTGCCGTGGTCGTCCTCTATCAGGTCATCTCCCTCAACCGTATCCAAAATGAGATAACAATTACTGAGGGGGATGGCTACAGGGGTGCTGTCTACTATCTGAGCTCTTCCCTTCGCTTCCCTGACAATCACACGCTTATCTAACTCCTGCTGCCTCAGGGTGACTAACTCCCTGTAGCTCGTCTCTATCTCCTGTTCACTTTCCCTAATAAACTGTGAGTCATCAAGCAGCAGGTCCAGATCCCTAACACGATCTCTCAGGGGCTGCATCTCGGTGCACCTGGTGCAGATGTGGCCATCTGGGAGACTGGAAGTTTCCCAGGATTTCCACATCCGACACCCAGAGCAAAATACTAACCCTACCAACATGCTCTCTATTCCTCAAAAAAAATTGCAAAGAAAAACCAATAAACAAAGTCCACTTACCCACTTACCTCGCCAAAGCCCGCTTTCGCCTGTTGCTTCTACTCTTGCCACTGGCCTACTCCCAACAATGGCTGCTCCGCTTATCCCTTCTGTACTTTATTTAGTTCGTCGAGCTCAGTTGCCACCGTTGATAAGCAGCGCAAAGCTCTCGTTTTAAAGCACTGACTCTGATCTGCGAGAAGTACTCCTTCATTGAGTTCAGTTCCCACCGCAGATAGGACCCACAGAATTCCCTTCTGGAAGTCGCTACTGAATACACTACTATGATGCATTCCGGCAGTGCTCCTCCATTTAACTCTCATAACTAAGATAGGTTTCTATTCTTTGATTGCTATTTCCAGATACCAGTATACTCCTTTTACTCTTTATGGACCTCTGTGAAAAATGCTTGTGTGTGTCGCACTTCTTCAAGACTGGAATTTATCTTGCGTAAAAGGAGGCCAGTTGGCCAATTGAGTTCATTTTGCTTTTGAAAACATTCTCATTTGTATAACTCCCACATTTATTTCTCCCTAGTCTATTTGCTCTGATTTGTCCACTTTCCTTACCCTTGAACCCACAAGGGGTAAAGTACAGGAGCAAATTAGCCTACTAACTTACACATTTTAGACGTGAGAAGAAGCTGGTGCAGCTTGGATAAAACCCATATGGAAATCCAAAGGGCGAACTAACAACCTCCACACAGGAGGACAGGATCACACCCCAGTCTCTGGAATTGTAAGACAGCAGCACTACCTGCTGCTCACTGCACCATCCAAGCCACTTTGCATCTTTATATTTAGATTAAGGTGTGAAAGTCTGCATTTTAAAGATATTTCAATATCCTATCTTTGTTGTTTTTAATCCTTTAAAGGCCAGAAGACACAATTCCCTGCTGTTACCCAGCGGAAAGAAGACTCCCAATACACCCTGAACTAAGTGTGCACAGGTACAATCAGCATATGGCAAATAGCTCCCAGGATGCTGTAGTTAATATTTTGGGGCAAGAAGATAATTATTTCAAGATAATCCGCTGGAACAGCAAAAGAAATGACACATGCATCACAGAAATCAAACTATGAGAAAGCTTTCGCCTGGATTATTGGGATTCACCTTTTCACCATTGACATTCTCATAACAGATGAAGCTCTGAATAATTATATTTTAAATGGAGAATGTGAAATGGAACATATTCACTATAATTTCACGAATAAGCTTTATGAGAAACAGTAAATTAAATTGGATTTGGGAATTTGAATCAAGTTTTTTTAACAATTTTTTTTGCAATGTATTAAAATATACTGTAAATCAAGGATAAAACATAACCTACTCTTCCTTTTGAGAATTATTTGTACTGGTCTCATGGTATTGTAGACATTTTTGTGATGAACAGAAATCTACTTCAAGAAGGATGAATTAAGACTCTGCAATCAATCTTTCATTTCAGCTCACGCATTGAGATGGTTATATGTTATTATTAAAATATTTACTTATAAGTTTGTTTTTACAATCTTTAAGGAGTCCGTAACCATCTTTATCAACGCCAAGTATTTGGTCATCCACTTCTTGAGTATAATTTGGTAACTGATAGTGCCACAATAGATCCAATTCTAGTCTCTTTTTCTAACTGACAGTAGGAGGCCAAGAGACTTATCTTAGACCCCAAAATTTTACATACTTTATCAAGTCAATGGAAAATCATCTAGCATTTCTCATGGCATGTATTGATGTCGAAGTGCTTACGCTTGCCATTCTGAAACATTTTACTTCCTGTCAGATTTTGGGTGAAACAACACAAAAACTATCTGATATGATCAAATATTTGCACCCATTTTTCAAATGTATGATGATTTAATGGACTAAGGAACTAAGGATGGCTGACTGGCTGTAAAGTGTGGAGAAATGCTACATGAAGAATATTTCAATGCAGATTGCCATCCATAACCTTCAGCTCTTGTATGAGAGCTTTTGTCCCACTTGAAAAGATCAGAGTCTTTATCAGTCTGAACATGAATTGCTCCCTCTGACATGGGCCAATGCAGATTAAAAAAAAACAAGTTATTTTCACTAAAAGCTGTGAATGAGAACCAGTGCTAATGTGCTCTGAATTCAGTTCAGGTTAAGCCTTGATATCAAAATGCAAATCACATCGTACACTAAATTAAATGCTGATATGTATTGCATAAAGTGACAGCTTTTTAATTCCAGTGCAGCTTGACGCAAAACCTTGCTGCTAAGAGCTTAACCATTTCAAATAGTAATGTCTTAATGGACACACACACACACACACACACACACACACAAACTCTGAAATGGTAGGGATTATTTTAACACCAATTCCATTCTGACTAGAGATTTTATATTTTGTGACAGATAAGTGATAAGTAGATGGAATTATGGAGGAACAGAACAAAGTTGAAAACTCTGATGCCGGTATTCACACAGCTCCCACAAAATGAATTGTGATGATAAAACTGCTTATTCCTCTTCAAAGTAGTGCCACAGAATCATTTATTTATATCTGAGAAAATAGATGGAACTATGGTTTTACATTTCATTTGAAAATTCCTCAGTACTGCACTACACTATCTGCCTCAACTTTTGTGATCCAGTCTTTAGAATGGACTTGGACTCTGAAATCTTCTGAATCAGACACAAATATGTCATTGAAGCAACATTTTTGAAAATGGTTTGTTGCTAGTGAACCTCTTAGCTTCAAAGCTTTTGCCGTGCTCAAGGTCTGTCTCATTGTGATCAAAATTGATTTGATTTTACCTAAATTCAGTTATAAATATCTGTGGCAAGTAACAGTGCCAATCAAAATACTCACTTCATAGAACGGTATCTTGTACCCATCATCTGTTAGGGAAATGTAAAATATTCTTATTTATTTGCTCATGGTCTTGAAACATTAGATTGTCAATTCTTCAGTGATACTCCCTGACCTGCTGAGTATTTCCAATTTTTCCTTTCAGATCTCCAGCATATGCACTACTTTACTTTCAGAATCTGAATTATTTATTTTATCTTTGGCACATATTCACAGAGATTGTTGTTGAATTTAGTCTATGGGCAAGCTTCTGCAATGCCTTTGTTGTTCATGGTTTAACAACAAACAATGTGCTGGAGGAACTGATTAGGATTGATCCAGGTTTTCAACTTAAAACCCTCTCCCACCCTGATGATGTTTAATCCATTGAAATCCTCCAGCACATCGTTTGTTGCTCCACACTCCAGAACCCGCAGTCTCTTGATCCTCTAGGTTTCATGGTCTAACCGGCCCCATAGCTGGTGGATGGGCCATTTCCAGCCCAGAAGTGGTCAGAAACATAGAAAACCTACAGTACAATACAGGCCCTTTGGCCCATAAAGTTGTGCCGGACATGTCCCTACCTTAGAAATTAACAGGCTTACCCATAACCCTCTATTTTTCTAAGTTCCATGTACCTATCCAAAAGTCTCTTAAAAGACCCTATCGTATTCACCTCCACCACCATTGCCGGCAACCTATTCCATGCACTCATCACTCTCTGAGTAAAAAACCTACCCCTGACATCTCCTCTGTACCTACTCCCCTGCACCTTAAACCTGTGTCCTCTTGTGGCAACCATTTTAGCCCTGGGAAAAAGCCTCTGACTATCCACACGATCAATGCCTCTCATCATCTTATATACCTCTATCAGGTCACCTCTCATCCTCCATCGCTCCAAGGAGAAAAGGCCCAGTACACTCAACCTGTTTTCGCAAGGTATGCTCTCCAATCCAGACAACATCCTTGTAAATCTCCTGTGCACCATTTCTACGGCTTTCACATCCTCACATCCTTCTTGTAGTGAGGCTGTGACGAGAATACACATAAAATTAAGATGTTTGCTGGCCTGGGTTAGCATCAGTGATATCAGCAAGTGGTCTGCCACCTGTCCCCAGGGGAAGGAGAGATAAGGAACAATGGAGCAGCGTCTGGAGATGTGTAATGAAGGAACGGGGGAGAGAGAGCTGTCTGGAGCGGCTCCCCCCTTTGAAACTTGAACTGTTTGAAGTGATGGACAGGCGATACCCCAGCAGGGGGATAAAAAGGGACCGGTTCGCTAAGGCAGGACACACACGCCACCCAAGGTAACGAGACCCTGGAAGCGGTGCGCCTCTCACGAGTCGGTGGGAAGTATCAGACAACGGCCAGGGTGGAAAGGTACGATCAGCGGGAACCCGGTGTGTGTCCGCCCTTGCCTGGGTGCCGGGTTCACTGCAGAGGATCGACCGCATCTGGAGGAGGGGTCACAGTCGGTGACCTCAGGTGACATCACCAAGGACCTGCCCAAAAGTTGCTTGTGAGTCATATCGCCGGTCTGTGAGTGAAGCCGTGTCTGAATGATCAGTTGTTCCTGTGTTCTCTCTCTCTCTCCCCCCATGTTGTCCATCGCCATGGCAACGATTACTGCGAACTGAACTACTAAACTGGACTGAACTTTGAGTCACTTTGAAATTTGGTCATTTACCCCTAGGCAACGATAGAGCTTGATTGATGCTGTTATCTTAATTCTGTGCACATGTGTGTTTATCATTGCTGAACTGTTGCATTTATTATCCTTTCGATTACTGTGTTGCTTATTTCTTTAATAAAACTTTCTTAGTTCCAGTACTCCAGACTCCAACTGAGTGATCCATTTCTGCTGGTTTGGCAACCCAGTTACGGGGTACGTAACAAGGCGAACAGAACTGAGCACAGTACTCCAAGTGAGGTCTGACCAGGGTCCTATATAGCTGCAAAATTACCTCTCAGCTCCTAAATTCAATTCCACAATTGATGAAGGCCAATACACCGTATGCCTTCTTAACCACAGAGTCAACCTGCGCAGCTGCTTTGAGCATCCGATGGACTCGGATCCCAAGATCCCTCTGATCCTCCACACTGCCAAGAATCTTACCATTAATACTATATTCTGCCATCATATTTGACCTACCAAAATGAACCACTTCACACTTACCTGGGTTGAATTCCATATGACACTTCTCAGTCCAGTTTTGCATCCTATCAATGCCCTGCTGTAACCTCTGACAGTTCTCCACACTATCCACAACATCTCCAACCTTTGTGTCATCAGCAGATTTACTAACCCATCCCACCACTTCCTCATCCAGGTCATTTATGAAAATCATGAAGAGTAGGGGTCCCAGAACAGTTCCCTGAGGCACACCACTGGCCACTGACCTCCATGCAGAAAATGACCCATCTACAACCACTCTGCCTTCTGTGGGAAAGCCAGTTCTGGATCCACACAGCCATGTCCCCTTGGATCCCATGCCTCCTTACTTTCTCAATAAGCCTTGCATGGGTACCTTAACAAATGCCTTGCTGAAATCCATATACACTACATCTACAGCTCTACCTTCATCAATGTGTTTAGTCACATCCTCAAAAAATTCAATCAGGCTCGTAAGGCACGAACTTCCCTTGACAAAGCCATGCTGAATATTCCTAATCATATTATACCTCTCCAAATGTTCATAAATCCAGGCTCTCAGGATCTTCTCCATCAACTTACCAACCACTGAAGTAAGACTCACTGGTCTATAATTTCCTGGGCTATCTCTACTCCCTTTCTTGAATAAGGGAACAACAACTGCAATGCTCCAATCCTCCGGAACCTCTCCCGTCCCCATTGATGATGCAAAGATCTCACCAGAGGCTCAGCAATCTCCTCCCTCACCTCCTACAGTAGCCTTGGGTACATCTCATCCGGTCCCGGCAACTTATCCAACTTGATGCTTTCCAAAAGCTCCAGCACATCCTTTTTCTTAACATCTACATGCTCAAGCTTTTCGGTCTGCTGCAACACATCACTACAATCACCAAGATCCTTTTCCATAGTGAATACTGAAGTATTCATTAAGTACCTCTGCTATTTCCTCCGTTCCATACACACTTTCCCACTGTCACACTTGATAGTCCTATTCTTTCACATCTTACCCTCTTGCTCTTCACATACTTGCAGAATGCCTTGGGGTTTTCTTTAATCCTGCCTGCCAAGGCCTTCTCATGGCCCCTTCTGCCTCTCCTAATTTCCTTCTTAAGCTCCTTCCTGTTATCCTTTTCAACTTCTAGATCTCTAACCTTACCTAGCTCTCTGAACCTTTTGTAAGCTTTTCTTTTCTTCTTGACGAGATTTGTTACAGCCTTTGTACACCACGGTTCCTGTACCCTACCATAACTTCCCTGTCTCATTGGAACGTATTTATGCAGAACTCCACACAAATATCCCCTGAACATTTGCCACAGTTCTTTCATTCTTTTCCCTGAGAACATCTGTTCCTAATCTAAGCTTCCAATTTCCTTCCTGATAGCCTCATAATTCCCCTTACTCCAATTAAACACCTTTCTAATTTGTCTGTTCCTATCTCTCTCCAATGCTATTGTAAAGGACATAGAATTATGATGACTATCTCCAAAATGCTCCCCCACTGAGAGATCTGACACCTGACCAGGTTCATTTCCCAATACCAAATCAAGTACAGCCTCTCCTCTTGTAGGCTTATCTACATACTGTGTCAAGAAACCTTCCTGAATGCAACTAACAAACTCCACCCCATCTGAACCCCTTACTCTAGGGAGATGCCAAATAAAATCTCCCATCACTACAACTCTGTTATTATTACACCTTTCCAGGATCTAGTCATAGTCATAGTTATAGTCATAGTCATACTTTACTGATCCCGAGGGAAATTGGTTTTCGATACAGATGCACCATAAATAATAAATAGCAATAGAACCATAAATAGTTAAATAGTAACATGTAAATTATGCCAGTAAATTATGAAATAAGTCCAGGACCAGCCTATTGGCTCAGGGTGTCTGACCATCCAAGGGAGGAGTTGTAAAGTTTGATGGCCACAGGCAGGAATGACTTCCTATGATGCTCTGTGCTGAATCTCGGTGGAATGAGTTTCTGGCTGAATGTACTCCTGTGCCCACCCAGTACATTATGTAGTGGATGGGAGACATTGACCAAGATGGCATGCAACTTAGACAGCATCTTCTTTTCAGACACCACCGTGAGACAGTCCAGTTCCATCCCCACAACATCACTGGCCTTACGAATGAGTTTGTTGATTCCGTTGGTGTCTGCCACCCTCAGCCTGCTGCCCCAGCACACAACAGCAAACATGATAGCACTGGCCGCAACAGACTCGTAGAACATCTGTTTCCCTACCTGCTCCTTGATATCCCTGTTACTAATGGGCGGCCTATAAAAAACACCCAGTAAAGTTATTGATCTCTTCCTGTTCCTCACCTCCACCCACAGAGACTCCGTAGACAATCCCTCCATGGAGCCCACCTTCTCCGCAGCCGTGACACTCTCTCTGATCGACAGTGGAACACCCCCACCTCTTTTGCCTCCCTCCCTGTCCTTTCTGAAACATCTAAAACCCAGCACTTGAAGTAACCATTCCTGTCCCGGAGCCATCCAAGTCCCTGTAATGGCCACAACATCGTAGCTCTAAGTACTGATCCACACTTTAAGCTCATCCATTTTGTTCATAATACTCCCTGCATTAAAATAGACACATCGCAAACCGTCAGTCTGAGCACGTCCCTTCTCTATCACCTGCCTATCCTCTCTCTCACACTGTCTACAAGCTTTCTCTATTTCTGAGCCAACCGCCTTTTCCCCAGTCTCTTCAGTTTGGTTCCCACCCCCCAACAATTCTAGCTTAAACTCTTCCCAGTTGCCTTAGTAAACTTCCCCGCCAGAATATTGGTCCCCCTGGGATTCAAGTGCAACGCGTCCTTTTTGTACAGGTCACATCTGCTCCAAAAGAGGTCCCAATGATCCAGAAATCTGAATCCCTGTCCCCTGCTCCAATCCCTTAGCCACACATTTATCCTCCACCTCTATTCCTATACTCACTGTTGCGTGGCATAGGCAGGAATCCCTAGATTACTACCTTTGCAGTCCTGCTTCTCAACTTCCTTCCTAACTCCCTGTAGTCTTTTTTCAGGACCTCTTCCCTCTTCCTGTCTATGTCATTGGTACCAGTATGTACCACGACCTCTGGCTGTTCTCCCTCCCACTGCAGGATATCTTGGACGCAATCTGAAACATCCCGGACCCTGGTACCTGGAAGACAAACTACTATCTGAGTTTCTCTCCAGTGCCAACAGAATTGCCTGTCTGACCCCCTAACTATAGAGTCCCCTATCACTACTGCCTTCCTCTTCCTTTCCCTACCCATCTGATCCATAGGACCAAACCCTGTGCCAAAAGCACGACCACTGTTGCTTTCCCCAGCTAGGCTGTCACCCACAACAGTATTCAAACAGGAGTACTTATTGTCAAGGGGTACAGCCACAGGGGTACTCTCTAGTACCTGACTCTTCCTCTTCCCCCTCCTCATTGTGACCCACTTGTCTGTCTCCCATGGCACCAGTGGGACCACCTGCCTATAACTCCTTTCTATCACCTCCTCGCTCTCCCTGACCAGATGAAGGTCATCGAGCTGCATCTCCAGTTCCCTAATACGGTCCCTTAGGAGGTGCATCTCGACACACCAGGCACAGATATGGCCATCTGGGAGGCCAGGAGACTCCAGGATCTCCCACATCTGACACCAGGCATAGAAAACCGGCCTCACACTCATACTACTTCCTTTCCACAATTAACACAGGTAAACCTACCTCGCCTCATTACCACCTAAGCCCGTTGAGCCAAAGCCCTATCACTCTGCTACCTCTCACTCCGCTGCCCGCTAGATATGGAGGTCTTCTTTTTAAACTTTTCCTGCTCTACTGATTGACGTCACGTGCCTGCGCAATCTTGCCTCTCTTTTACCCTGAGTAGTAAAACTGCTTTCACTCTGGAAATCCTTAGCCGTTCACCCGCAGCCTTCTTGCTCCGAAGTTAGTAAAAGTTCAATGACAATGTGGCAGGTTGAATTCTAGCAGGTGGGTACCATGGTTCTTTATAAAGAACTGTCTCACTCCTAATGCCTTGTATTAGATTTCCTCCCACATATTCTCTTCTGTTAGGTGATCTCAACAATAAAAGATGTTGTGAAATGCAGCTGGGGAACTGAAAAGGTTATTGAACAGAGAGTTCCTTTTCTTTCTTCTACATTCCATAGGAATTGTGTCGAAGCACCCATTCTTTTCTCAGAAGATAATTTCTTTATCTCAGAAATTAAAGCACAAAATGAGTCATGGAGAGATAGAGTAATAGAACAGAGACAGGTATTGATCTGCAATAATCTCATTTTATTCTCTCCATATTAACATCAACTCTGTGCCCCCACTGCCAACTCTATATCAGATTTTACCACCCATCTCCACATTATGGCTGATTTACAGTAGGCAATTAACCTACCAAACAATCTATCTTTAGGAAGAAACTAAAGCATCTGGAGGGAAGCCACATAGTTTTAGAGAGGACATGCAAACTCCACTAAGATAGCACTGGAGGTCAGCACTTGTCGCAAGGTGAGGACCAAACGAGTGCATGACATCGATGGTGGTGAAGCTAACAGAGAACAAATTGGACACATTTGTTAATTGCAACAGTTCAGCCTTAAGAACTTTAAGTGAAGATGATAAATAAGGACACAGATGAGAGAAAATCAAAAAAAAGCTGGAACTGTGAATTAAAACCATTGCAAGCTTTGGAAGTATGAAATAATAAGGACTGCTGTAAATGCTAAGCAGGCAAGATACAACACCTGACCTTTAATCTCTTCCTTTCCCATTGTTCAAGAACCTAAAGTATCCTTCCAGTGAGGCAGCAATTCACAATTGCATTTTCCAATTTAGTGTACCATATTCAAATGCACACAATACGGTCTCCACTACATTAATAAAAACAAATTCAAATTGGGTGACTGCCTTACAGGACACTGATAAATTCAATAATAAACTCTTACTTGCTTGTTACTTTAATTCATAACTCATTGCCACTCTCACTTCTCTCCTTTTGATCTCTTGCACTATTCCAGCACTGCCTAATACAAACTGAAGGAAAAGCACCTCACCACATTATAGCTCTCAGGGCTCATCAGAAGCTGCCAGTTCTGATGAAAAGTCATCGATTGTAACCCTCACGCAGTTTTCTTTATCCATTGATGCTCCTAGGCATGTTATGTACTCGCATCATTTTATGTTTTTTACTTCATGTTTTCATTATCACAGTTTTTTTCCTTCATCCTGGAAAACAGGCCAATAAATATTCTAAGGATTGCCTCCAAGGAAAGTATATCCTCCTTCAGATGGAGAGGTTAAAACTACATGCGGTACCCCTGGTGTGCCTCATCAAAGCCTGTTACAATAGTAGCAAGAATTCCCTGGTGAGTTCTAATGTCAATCTTTGACCTGAACCATTGACTTTGTTTTTATTAGTAATCATGTATTCTGACCTGCTGAGTCTTTTCAGTATTTTAAACTCATTAAGTGATACAGCATCAAAACAGGCCCTTTATTCCGTGCAGGCAAACGTGCCCATCTCAGTTCTTTCATTTGCCCACATTTAACTCAAATCCCTCTAATCCTTTCCTATCTCTGTGCCAGTCCAAATGTCATTTAAATGCTATCATGCTTACCTCAACCATTTCCTATAGAAGCCCCTTCCTTATAATCACCATACTCATTGTGAAGAATTTGTCTCTCAGCTCCTTTCTATATCCTTCACTTCTCACCTTAAACCTATGCCCTCTAACTATTGATTCCCTTTCCCTGAACAAAAGACTGAATACATTTACCTTTTGTACGCTCCTCATGATGTTCTGTGCCTCTATAAGGTCACGCCTCAGTTCCATAATCTCCAAGGAATAAAACTCTAGCCTGCCCAGTCTCCCCATATAACTCAGGCCCTCAAGTCCTGCCAACATTCTCTGCTGTGTACGTACATCTATTGATGCTTCTGGACACATCTTCAGTGATGTTCCTGGAATCATCGGGTGGTTCGGGTCTTTCAACATCATACAACCTCCTCCAGGTGACCCAGCCGGGGCTGATCAGACCCCGGCTTGTGTCCAGATGGCTAGCTACTTATGACTCCATGGCTCCCCTCTTTTGAGCCACAGCCATCTTGAGGCCCTCTCTGCCGCATCGGTGGTACTGCGGATGGCTCTCCTCTTCCTCTCTCCCTCGATGCCCAAAATGCTGAAGGCTCTAACTAAAGAACGGGCTACGAATCCCCTACACCCAACCTCCACCGGGAGACACCTCGCTCTCCATCCAGCCTGCTGACAGTTGCTGACCAGTCCTGCGTACTTGGAGAGCTTCCTTTCAAAGGCCTCCTCCAAGCTATCTTCCCATGGGACTGTCAGCTCCAGCAGCACTACTTGCTTAGTAGACTCAGGCACTAGGACAATGTCTGGTCGCAGGATGGCGGCTGCGATATGGTTGGGGAACTTCAGGTTGCCCTTTGAGGTCCACCAACAGCTGTCAGTCCCTTGCAGAGGTCAGAATGCCTGCAGATATTCTTTTGGCAGGTATTGGCTGCTCCCCAGCTCTGACAAAGGCAATGGTCTGCTTGGAGGGTTGGGACCGCTTCACCCACTCAACTCCTGCACTGACGGCTTCAGTGATGGTCTTCAGGACCTGATCATGCCTCCACCTGTACCGTCCCTCACCAAGTGCCCTTGCACAGCCACTGAGGATGTGCTCCAGGGTTCCTCGCTTGGAGCAAGTGGGCACGCAGATGACTCTGTCTTGCCCCATGTGTGCAGGTTTGATGGGCTTGGAAGCACATCATACACTGCCTGGATGAGAAATTGGAAGCGGTGTGGTTCGGCTTTCCAAAGATCAGCCCAAGTCACTTTCCTCTCAACCGCATTCTCCCATCTTGTCCAAGCTCCCTGTTGCTTCATTCCCACCGCCTTGCAGGCTCTCGTCTCCTCCACTACTGGTCTCACCTCCTTCTGAACTGGACAACGCCTTTCCTTCCCTCTGGTGTCCATTTGGGGAGTTGGAAAGGATCCTAGCCCAGCTCGGCCTCGTGTGACCACTCCCACCAGCCTCCTGTGACGCAGCCTCGCCTCTGCCTCCTGAACAGCTTCCTCTGCCCTCAACTTCCTGCCAGTACTTACTTGGATCCCTGCTCTAGCCACCTTCGGGTCACTTGAGTCCCTATTCTTGTTACCTTGAATTCTTCCTCCAAGGATTTGAAGGGCAATTGCAGTTTGTTGTGGTGTCCATAGAGTGCGATGCTGCTCAGGCTCTTTGGCAGCCCCAGCCATCTCCTGAGGTGGTTGCTAACCCTCCTCTCTAAGGTTTCAACTGTCGAGATCAGAAATGCATAGATGAGGAGGGGCCACAGGATTCTGGGAAGAATGCCATGCTGATTCACCCAGGCTTTAAACTTCCCAAATAGGCCAGACTTGTCCACAGATTTCAGCCAGCCATCCAACTCGGTGCAGATTGCCTGAATGGATGTTGTGTCCCTTAAAGAGCTGTCAAAAACTTTGCCTAAGCTCTTGACTGGCTTTTCTGTGATGGTTGGGGTGGCTGTGCCTGCGATGCTGAACCGGAACTTGTTCTCCACCTTCCCTTTCCTCAGCACCATCGATCTTGATTTGGCAGGTTTGAAACGCATCCGGACCCACTCCACCAGCTTTTCGAGCCCTTGCAGAATCCTCCGGCAGCCTGGGACTGATTCTGTGGTGACTGTCAGGTCATCCATGAATGCCCTGATAGGTGATTACAGTTGAGCAGAATTCATTCTGGGCCCTCTGCACTCTGGTTCAGCAGACTTAGTGAGCATGTTCATGGCTAGGGAGAACAGTGTCACTGAGATAGTGCACCCTGTGATGATGCTGATCTCCACCTTGTGCCAGGTTGATGTATTTGCTCCTGAAGAGACCCTCATCCTGAAGTTGCTGCAATAATCAGCAATAAGGTCTCTGATTCTGCTGGGGATGTGATATTTGGTCAGTGTGAGCTGCACCAGCTTGTGCAGAATGGAGCCATATGCATTTGCCAGGTCGAGCCACAACACTGACAGGTTGCCCTTGTTCTCTCTGGCCTCCCTGATGAGCTGTGTCACCACACCAGTGTGCTCCAGACAGCCCGGCATCCCTGAAATGCCACCCTTCTGGACTGATGTATCAATATAGGTGTTCTTTGCTAGGTAAGTGCACAACCAGTTGGAAACTGCACTGAAGAAGATCTTCGCCTCGACACACAGCAGGGAGATGATGCGAAGCTGATCTATCTGGGTGGCATTTTCCTCCTTCGGGATCCACTCCCCTTCAGCCACCCTCCACTGTTCTGGGATCTTCCCCCTAAACATTCTTTTCACTTTTTCTGTCTTTACTTAAGATTTGCAACAGGTACAGTTTTTTTTTCTATTTTTAAGTCCCTTTCCTTTGCAACAAAGGCCAATAATCCATTTATCTTATTAATTATTCATTCTTACGATGTGTTAGCCTCTGTGTTCCCTCCTTAAGGAACACCCAGATAGCTCTGAATAGCGTCACTAGTCTCTCTTCATTGAACTATTATTCTGCCTCTTAGTTCTTCCTACCAAAGCGGATAACTGCATATTTCCCCATGTTTTAATCTCTGCACCATTTTCATTTTCACTGATTTATTTTGCTTATGTCCCTGTACAGACTCCAGGTGATCTCCTTGCAAATTATTACCCCACCTCTCTTGTATAAGCAGCTGACTTGGATACAAGATGATCAGTCCCTTAATATAACTTGTCAATATAAATTTTAATTAGCTGAGAATCTCACAGTGATCCCTGACTCACCTCATTAACTATAGCTTTCAGTTCTTCCTTGCCCCCTTTTCTCTTTCACTCTGCAAAGCCTCAAACCATGTTCGTGTATTACCACCAATTTCATGTGCCCTAATTGTCCGGTCATCTTTTACATAGCACCTATTGAAAACCGTGCACATTTAATACATTTTTAAACTGGTAAATTAGTTCATTATTTTCACATGTAATGAGGTGCAGTGAAAAACTTAGTTTTGCATGCCGTCTGTACAGATCAAATCGTTACACAGTGCACTGAGATGATACAATGGAAAACATAACAGAATGCAGAATAAAGTGTTATAGTTACAGGCAATGTATAGTGCAAAGTATAAAGTACAAAGACATGATATGGTAGATTGAGAGGTCAAGAATCCATGTTAACATTCTCACGGACCATTCTCGCCGAGCTTTCTAACGGTGGGACAAAAGCTAATCTTGAGCACGCTTTCAGACTTTTGTATCTTCTGCCAAAGCGTCCATGCTGAGCGGAGATTTTGATTACGTTGGCTGTTTTGCTAAGGCAGTGAGAGAGGACAAAGTCCATGAAGGGAGGCTAGTTTCTGTGATATGCTGAGCTGTGTGCACAACTCTGCAGTTTCTTGTGGTCACATGCAGAACAGTTACCATACCAAGCCATGATGTATGATAATGGATTATGACATTTTTCTGATAGCAGATGTCAGGCTATCCAGCCTAAAGTTACCTATATCCTCTTTTTTTCTTGATTAATGGATGAGTTGGCACATTTCTTTTAGCTTTCTTGTTACACTTTCCTTCCTAACTTGCCAGGCAGGGATTAAGCTCAGACTGTCCTTCCCCTATGAGTAGCCTTCCAATTTGTCAAAAAGGTCTTTGACTAGTTTTAGAGTTGAGATTGGACTAGTTTTAGAGTTGAGATTGATAGATTCATGAAAAGAAATGAGGTGAGGTTACTTGGGTTAAGAAAGATATGAATCTATTTTACGATCAGAGCAACTGCAGTCTTATTGAATGGCAGATCATACCTGAAAGGGCAAGTTCCTGGTTTGTGTGCCTGTGGGTTTGAATTTGTTATGTGGTCTGAACACCTCCAGTATGCTAAGCTGGTAAATTGGTAAAATGGCTTGTTATTGTCATACATACCAAGGTACAATGAAAAAAAAATTGTCTTGTATATCACTCATACAGATCAGTTCATCAGACTGTCCATTTGATAAAACAATAACAATGCAGGATAAAGGGTTGTAGTCATAGAGAAAGTTCAGTGCAGGTAGACAAAGAAAGATAAGGTCATAATGAGGTAGATTGTGATGCCAGGACTCCAAATTATTGTAATAATGAACAGTGGGATAGATGCCCTACAGATGGGTATGTGCTTTCATATGTTTGCATCTTCTACCTGATGGGAGTGGGGAGAAGGAAGAATGTTCCGGATGGGTGGGGTATTTGATTATGTTGGTTGCTTTACTGAGGCAGTGAGAAGCGTATGCAGAGTCCTCGGAAGGAAGATTGGTTTCCGTGATGTTCTGAGCTGTGTCATCGCTCTCTGCAGTTTGTTGTTATCATGCACAGAGCACCACGTATTCAGATAGGATGCTTTCGGTGGTGCAACGATATAAATTAGCAAGAGTCAAAAGGGTGCCTGCCAGATTTCTTTAGCCAGCTGAGGAAGTAGAGTTGCTGCTGAGTTTTCCTGGTCTTGGTGCCAGAGAAGCTGGGCCAGCACGGGTTATCAGCAATACTTACTCCCAGGACCTTGCAACTCTCCATCCCCTCAGCGTCAAAGTTTAAACAGGAGCTTAGGCATCACGCTCTTTTCTGAAGTTAATGACCTTCTCTTTTGTTTTGCTGATATTGAGGGGACGATTGTTATGACGATGTTGTATCACTATTTTGTCTATCTTCTTCCTGTATTATTTATTATTTATGTATTATTTTATTTATTTTATTTATTCGGCGATACAGTGAAGTAGACTCTTCCAACCATTTGAACCACGCTGAAGGGGCTTGACAGTAACCCCTGTCAAACCCGGTTAACCCTAACGCACACGTGTGTGTGTGTGTGTGGCCTCCGTCAGTCGCGGTCGCTGTTGCCCATGCAGTGGGACCCCCCTCTCCATGCTGATGACAGGTCCAAAGGAACGACGAAAGTCGATACAGTTTGGTGCCAGCAGCATCGCAGGAGTTGCCGTGCCGGTGCTGGATACAGCAGTCAGCCGCCTTCGAGACTCCGACTCCGGATTTTTCCTCAGGGTTTACTCCCAAAGCCTTTCCCGAGAGCGGGTATAGCCGTAAGGCAGCGGAGGTTTGAAATCGGAGTTTTCCCTCTCCTAGATGAGCTACCATCCGTGAATAACGAGACCCATCTGCCCGGAGCAACTGGTTTTAAGGCACCAGTGGCCCGCCTTTGCCCCTTCTCCTGTCAGCGAGAACAGCTCCGCCGGGCATAAGAACTATGCCACACGTGAAGGCCAGGAGTTGGACTTGGTTGTCAGAGGCTGTTTGAGACGCACGCCATGAAGAGCATTTGTTTAGCAGTGAGAGCTTGTCCGCATTACCACCCCTTCGGCTATGACTACCTTTGCAGCCAACCCTAACGTAATCATGGGACAATTTATAATGACCAATTAACCTTCCCGCTAGGTCTTTGTATATTGGGAGGAAACAGAAGGACACATTCCATGGGCAGGGCACACAGGGAGAATATACAGGGACTGCTTACAGAACAGCGCCAGAATTGAACTTGGAGCTCCAGAATACCCCGAGCTGCTGCAGCGTTGCGCTAACCATTACACTACTAAGGCACTGAAATTGTTATCTGAGCTACAGCCCACTACAGTGACATCATCTGCAAATTTGTAACTGGAGTGACAGCAGAGTCTGATGATACAGTTGTAAGTGTACAGGGAGTGGAGTTGGGGGCTGAGGACACAGCCTTGTGAGTCACTATTGTTGAGAATAATCATGGCGGAAATGTTGTTGTCAATAAACAATACTCTGATGTAGATGTCTTTACTGTCTACAGAAGAGTGTAGAGCCAGGGAGATGGCATCTAGCGTGCACTTTTTTCGGTGGTAGTTAAATTGCAATGAATTGAGATGCTCCAGGAGGCTTTGATCAACCTCTTGAAACACTTCATGATGGTAGATACCAAAGCCATTGGCGCAGTAGTTGATAAGGCACACTATCTTGTCTTTCTTGGTCTTTTAAAGCAGTGGGAACCTCAGGATGAAGCAGAGAGATGTTAAGAATTGTTCGTAAATACCCCTACGAGCTGATCTGTGCAGCATCGAAGAACACAGTGAGGAACTTTTGTTATGTTGAGCTGTGCTGTTTCTTGGGCTCACTCCCCAGTAGACTACTCTTACATCTGCAAAGTTGACTGTGTGTGGGTATATTTCATTGGAGTCTGTTGGGGTGGATGGTGTCATTCCAAACCCCTTCTGTTCAAAATGTGCAAAGAATACATTAACAACACACAAAACATGCTTGAGGAGCTCAGCAGGCCAGGCAGCATCTGTGGAAAAAAGTATGGTTAATGCTTCAGGCCAAAACCCTTTGGCAGGACTGGAGAAAAAAAGCTGAGGAGTAGATTCGTCGACTGTACTTTTTTCCATTGATGCTGCCTGGCCTGCAGAGTTCCTCTAGCATCTTGTGTGTGTTGTTCAGATTCCCAGCATCTGCAGATTTTCTCTTGTTTGTCAAGGGTCACGCTATTTTCAGCAATGCTGCCTGACTTAATCTTGTAGCTTTGCTACAAATGACGGCTGGTGTGGGACTCGACTTTGGTATCTTGCTCAACTGAGTTTTGTTGTATTAAACCTGAAGTATTGCTAAGGCCGAATGCCTCTGTCTCTGCTGGTCAATGTCATCTTTCTCCTCCCATTAATGACATTACGAAGGCAGAAAATATCAAAAACTCTCTTGCTGATGTTGAACTCGATGTATTATGCAATACTTGGAGGGGCATAATACCAGGTAGTCAAGTTTTCTGACAGAACCTAAAACTTGCAAGTCAATTATTAGCCTCCAAATAAACTCTGGAGAGAATTCCTAGTGCTTTGCGAAGTGTATTCAATTAGTACTGATGGTTAATTACATAATGAAAATTGAGAGGGAAGTGCCCCAATGTTCACTCACATCAGATAGTTGGCTCATTTTCCAGAGTAGAACAAAAAATAGGGTTTTTTTTTTGCACAGACCAAGATATCTTTCTTCTGACTGGGCGACAAGCATCTCCGGTTCTATTTATTCAACTGTGCCTGGTTAAGCATTTCCCTTTTAATTACCACAGCTGTAATCTTTTGGCACAGCTGCAGCATTTTGTCACAGCTGTATTCTTTAGTCAACTAAAGAACCAATGCACAGCACAATTTTGTCTTGAGCACATTTGAAAGACATGATTTAATGACCTCTGAACCCTAAGCTTACACAGTGGATCCTTAGTGTAATCAGAGTTCTGAGAGTGACGGGTGGTTTGAAAGCTGATAGCACAAGGGAAGCTGCCTCCAAATTGCTCAGTGATTTAAATAAAATTAGAATGTATATAGCAGAGCCGGAGTTACGAAAGACAGAATGTTTACCCTGAACAGAGATGAAGAGAATATTCAGAAACATAAAAGGAGGAAATTGAACCATTTATAATACCTTCATAAAGAGTACAATCTGTGCTTTATAAAATGTCCTACTCTAAATCTAGAATACTTAAAAAATAGAATTTGTACTTTTGGTACATAAAGTACAAAAATGACAGATGTATAATTATCAAAGATATAAGGCTTAGGAATACTTAGGAATTTTATCTTTACCTAGGCCATACATCAGGTGATAAAGACCAAGATGTTTCAAACTAGATGGCTTTATGAAAAACATCGTCAGTTTTTGGACTTGCAGGCATCTGTTTTGTTTTTTAAAAAGGCAGCTGACAATAAACTCCTTAGCTTTCTGCTATACATTTTTCAATTTTTTTGATAACATTTCCCTTGTGATAATACTTTTTATTTTATTTGAATGCAGTTTTTATCAGGTTTGGAGATTGGGCAAGCTAGTAAGAAAAAGATCAATATCCACTCCTCCTGCCCCAGATCCTTGGCCTTTTTGATGAGGTCAAGCACACCTAAGAGCCAAATGTTATCTATTTGCTATTAATCAGTGGGGTGTAAGGTTGCTTCACTTGTTGGCACACATGCAGATTATGCAGAGCAAGCTTTGGGAAGGTCTCTTGAGGGTCTCTGAGCAAGTAAACTTTCTAAGGACAACATGAGGCTCTATGCCTTTCCTAAATTGATCAAAAATAACAGAACATCTTAGATCTATTCCCCTTCAACAACTTCTCTTTGAGGCCAAAGTGAAAATGACAATTGGAAGAGAGTGACATATTCAGACACATGTTAAAAAGAACCCTATGATACAACAAACTAAAATAGAAGGTGATGGCATTAATGTAGGATGTACAGTAGGCAAGGCTGTCTCTGTTGACTTTTCTGCTTGTTTGTTTCATTAGATTGTAAATTTAAAATCCTAAAATTGTCCTATCATTGACAGGCCATCAAACTTACTGATTTCTTCCAACATAAATGTATCTAAGTTGGTACTTTCAAATTCTCCCAATGCAATAATGTGAGGATTGAGGGCTTGTTCAAAGCTGAAATATAAATAATTTCATTCCAGCGAACATAAATTAATTCATCTGGGACTGAGATTGTACATATAAAGCTTTAAATCAAATGTGACAGAAGAAGAATTTTTGTCTTGAATCAGAGCAGAGAAAAAGTGAAAGCCTTACAGTTCCTTCAGCCTGCTTGGCTACTCAGTTCAATCAAAGAGTAATTTGTACCATTACTGTGTATAGCCGCAAGCATTCCGAGAGTGTCCTCATCCTGACCTGATGCAAATCTATTGTTTTGTAATTGCAGTTTTCAACATATGACTTATGTTTTCATGTTGACTTATTTAAATTAAGAAATGTTTTATGTTAATGTTTAGGGCTGGGGAGGAACAAAAATGATAATGAAGATTGCAGAAGGTTTGTACGATTGTGCATAATGACTCAAGTAATTGTTTCAATCTTCCCATGATAAGCAAGTGACAGTGAATGTTTTCAACAACCAGCTGAACTCTGTACTGTCAACATGCATCAACTGTAGCATGCTAAATTTATTAAGCATAACAGAACTTCATTTTAAGTTTGGTCATTAATGGGCTCAGCAAACATCAATCCTAGATGTCTGCACCCAATAGTAATAAAGGTATGAATATGGTTGACAGATTGAGGAATTAGAATGAAAGAAGTTCATGAATGGGTTTTTATTGGTATGATTACCAAAGTCCTATATATCAAAGAGTATAATAATAAACTTAGAAACTTAAAATATGGCATTCATATATAAGGAATAATTTTTCTGAACGTCTTATATTTTACAGAGGTAGTTTGAGCGTTGCAGAGAATGGATGTGACACTTACTCTATGAATGACTATTTCTCAGCTTTCAGTTTGATTTTGAGATATCGAGGATAGGGTCTGTGTCTTAACACAGTAAAACTGTAAAAAAAAAACTTATAAAGTGAAATAAAACTATGTTTACCTGCACGCTGTCATGTGCTTGCTTAATTTGCTTTCAATTATAGCACAGTATCTGTCTAGGATGGACTGTTCCGTAAAAGAATATTAGTTTGAGAAATAGTCATAGAGCACTACAGCTTCAGCCCATCTAGTTCAAGATGAGCTGTTATTCTGCCTAATCCCATCAACCTGCACCTTACCCATCATCTTCCACACCCCTCCCATCCATGTACTTATCCAAATTTTGCTTAAATATTGAAGTCGAACCGGCATCCACTACTTTGGCTGGCAGCTTGTTCCACGCTCTCATCACCATTTGAAAGAAGAAGCAGCACCCCCACCAAGATTCTGCTTAAATATTTCACCTTTCACCCTTAACCTATGTCCTCCAGTTTTAGTCTCACTTAACCTCAGTAAAAAAAGCAAGAAAATTTATAATTGTAAAGTATGTGATATTAAAATGCTTTGGATTTTGCAAGGTACTTGAACTAAAGTACGGATTAATTCTTAACTCATTTTCACATACATTTGGGTATTATTTATAGTGACATTTGGGTACAAGTAATTAAGAGCAAATGAATACCCTGGGAGGCTGTGGAATCATCTCTTTTTTATTGACCCAAGGGAAGTTAATTACTCAAGCTAAAACACTTTGCTATTTTGGAATATCATTTCACTCTCGTGGTAACCATGACAATAGAGCTCAGAAAAGTGAAAATGGAGGGAAATAAGTAAGGCTTCTTTGGAAAATGTTGATTGACAGACTGAACTGAGTAGTTTTGTTTGTCTGAAGGCAACATCCTCTGAAAGGAAAGATAATATAATGAGAATATTATTTCAAGCAGTTTCATTCTGCTCCTAATTTAAGTCCAAATTTATGTTACCCTAGTTAACTAAGGTTTATGTTTACCACAGATTGCTGTCAAGTTCACAATCCTGAACCTGAATAAGGGAGGAGTTCAATTCTCTTTGTGTGTAGACATACACGAGAGGGCACAGTTTTAAGGTGCTTGGAAGTAGGTACAGAGGAGATGTCAGGGGTAATTTTTTTTTAACGCAGAGAGTAGTGAGTGTGTGGAATGGGCTGCCGGCGACGGTGATGTAGGTGGATACAATAGGGTCTTTTAAGAGACTCCTGGATAGGTACATGAAGCTTAGAAAAATAGAGGGATATGGGTAACCCTAGATAATTTCTAAAGTAAGTACGTGTTCGGCAGAGCATTGTGGGACGAAGGGCCTGTATTGCGCTGTAAGTTTTCTATGTTTCTATATAAAGAATAAAACCTGACCAATGTGTTTGATTTCCTGATGCCAGCAACAATTTTGGCTTAAGTTTGCTGCATCAGACAATATACATTTGTATACTTGAGCTTATATAGGAGCAAGGAGGGGGAGGGGAGGGGGGAAGTGTTTTACTTTTGTTGCTGCTTGTGCACGACAAGGGTGAAGGGGGCTTTGGGGTTTTAACATTTTCTGTCATTCATTTTTTGGGTTTTTTTCTTCTGTTTTGTGGATGTCTGCAAAGAGTAAGGATTTCAGGTTGTGCACTGTACACATTCTCCGATAATAAACGGAACCATTGAACCGTTGAATCACTTTATAATTAATTATATCTTTGCCAAATTTTGAATATAACATAACATCTACTGCATGACTTCAGTAAAGCTTTTGACAAAACCCCTCATAATCGGCTGATCCAGAATATTAAGACACATGGAATCCATGGAAACTTGGTAGATTTCATTCAAAATTGACTTGGTCATATAATACAAGGGGTAGTGATGAAAGGGTCTTGTTCTCATTGAATGTTTAGGATTGATGGTGGGACTTCTGTTGTTTATGATATGATTTGGATGAAAAATATATGTCAAAGTCAAAGTAAAATTTATTATCAAACAATATATGTGTTCCAAATACTACCTAGAGATTCATTTCCTTTCCTGTACTTACAAGAAAATAAGGAAATAATTTTAGAAAAACTAAGAATAAACAAAGACTGGCAAAAAAAAAACAATGTGCAAAAGAAGACAAAATGTGCAAATAAAAAAATATACGGAGAGCGTGAATTGTAAAGGCCTTGAAAGTCTACAGGGTGTGGAATCTGTTCAGAGCTGTGGTGAATGCAGATCTCCACACCAGTTCAGAAGCATGTTGGTCGTAGGTCAATAATTCTTCCTGAATCTGCAGGTGTGAAACCCAAAGCTGTTGCATCTCCTGCCTGATGATCTTATTAAGAAGAGAGCATGGCCTGGATGGTGGAGGTCCTTGTTGCTTTTCTCTGCAAATGTTCACAATGGTGGGGCGGGTTCTGCCTATGATGGACGAGGCTGTATCCATCACTTTCTGTTGACATTTCCATTCCTGAACATTAGTGTGTCCATCTCTGACTGTGATGCAACCAGTTAGGATATACTCCATTATGAATTTAAAGAAGTTCATCAGTAGTTTTGGTGACATGTTGAATCTACACAGACTTCTAAAACAGTAGAGGTGCTGTCATGCCTTCTTTGTGATGGCATGTATGTGCTGGTCCCAGTATAGATCCTCTGATATGACAACATCGAGAAATTTAAAGTTACTGATCAATACTTATACCTGGCTGAAAACCTGAGAAGTGTTTATTCAGTACACCAGGAAAGCACTAGATACTTTTTTACTGATCCTCTCCTCTTCCAATTTCCTGATGAGAATTTGTTCGTGGACCTCCAGCTGATAAGTAAGTTTGCATATAATATAAAAGTTTCATTGAGTTTTGGATAGTGAGGAGGATTATTATTCATCAGGCTATAGACCAGTTGGAAATATGGGCAAATGGATATCCAGATAAGTGTGAGGTATTGCACTTCAGGAAGTCAAGTGCAAAAGGAAATTACACAGAAAATATCAGGACTCTTTGGAACATTGATATACAGAAGGATCTTGTCGTGCAAGTCCATATCTCCCTGACAGTGACAACACAAGTATGGGAAATAAAGTCAGGAATTCATAGTACAGCTGTTTCAATTATTGGTTATGCATATTCACAGTATTGTGTAGTTCTGGTTGCTACATTATAGGCAGGTTGTGGAGGCTTTGGCGAAAGTGTAGAAGAGGTTTAGCACGATGTTTCCTGGATTAGATACTATTAGCTAAAAGGAAAGGTTAGACAAACTCAGATAGTTTTCTGTGGAGTACCAAAGGCTAACGTGTGAACTGAAATCCATTTGCCGGATATCTGATATCTATATGACAGTCATAATAAAATTATGAGAGCAATAGACAGGGTAGATGGTCAGAGCCTTCTCCCCAGTGAGCATATGTCAAATACTAATAGGCTTTCAGAGGAAGTGGGGAAATGCTGCCTGGCCTGCTGAGTTCCTTCAGCATTTTGTTTGTGCTGCTGAGATTTATGAGGCATTTTTCTTACAGAGGGTGTAGTTTCCTGAAAAATAGTACCAGGAGAAGTGGTGAAAGCAGTTACAATTGCATTATGTCAGAGGCATTCGTGTAGGCACATGAATATGTGGGGAATAGAGGGACATAGATCATGTGTGGGCAGATGGGATTAACTTGGATTGGCATACTGGTCATCAGAGGTGAGGTGGGTCAAAACGGATATGTTCCTGTTTTATGTTCTATGACTATAGCAGTAAAGAGGGTTTCTATTACATACATGCTGTAAGAAATGCCAAGCAAGATTCACCTTCCTCTTTCCCACCACAGAAATCTGTTATACTTGACCATGATGTGTGAACCTTTCTCACACATCATGGATCTGTTTTCCTGACTGTTAAATGACAGCTTTCCTCAACTCTTTTTTACTTACCACCTTTTAAGCAAGCAAATCACATTCGTCTTTGAATTACTGAATTACTACTCAATTTTCTCTCTATCATTTCCAGCCAGCATTTACTTAGTAGTTAACAATATTTATTTAATATTTTGTGCAACTTAGTTAACATACAAGCACATGTGATTTGAGAGGTTAGTCATGAAATCACGAATCTTGCCTGAGAAGCGACTTAAATCCACTCCAATTTGCCCAGCGGAGCAACAGGTCCACAGCAGATGCCATCTCCTTGGCTCTTCACTCTACCCTGGAACATCTGGACAGCAAAGATGCATACATCAGGATGAAGTTTATTGATGACAGATCAACATTCAATACAATCATCCCCTCAAAATTAATCAATAAGATTCAAGAACTTGGCCCCGGTACCTCCATGTGCAATTGGATCCTACATTTCCTTACTAGTTGACCTCAGTCAGCTCGGATTGGCAACAACATCTCCTCTGCCATATCCATCAGCACAGATGCACCACAAGGCTATGTGCTTAGTCCCCTTCTGTAGTTTCTGTAAATTTATGTCTGTGTGGCTAAATAAATCTCCAAAGCCATGTTTAAGTTTGCTGATGGCACCGGTGTTGTAGGCTGAACAAAGTTGGAGATGAATCAGCATATAAGGGGGAGACAGAAACCCTAGCTGACTGGTGTCATAACAACAACCACTTACTCAATGTCAGCAAGATCAAGGAGTTGATTATAGAATTCAGGAGAAGGAAATCAGAGGTCCATGAGCCAATCATCATCGGAGGATCAGAGGATTGAGAGAGTTGGCAAATTTAAATTCCTAGGTGTTATTATTTGGAAGGATCTGTCCTGGAGCCAGCATGTAAGTGCAATTACGAAGACAGCGCAGCAGTACCTCTACTTAGTTAGGAGCTAGCGGAGATTTGGCATGACATTTAAAACTTTGAAAAACTTCTAGAAATGTGTAGTGGAGAGTATATTGACTGGCTGCATATCAGCCTGGTATGGAAACACCAATGCCCTTGAATGGAAACCCCTAAAAGAAGTTCTGGATATGGTCCAGCATATCACATGTAAAACCCTCTCAACTATTGAGCACATCTGCATGAAAATCTGTTCCAAGAAAGCAGCATTCATCATCAGTTATCTCACTTCTACTCTCTTCCCACTGCTGCCCTCAGGAGCCTCATGGCTCACACCACTAGGTTTAGGAACAGTTACAAGCCCTCAACCATCAGGCTCTGGAACCGATGGGGATAACTCCACTCAACTCCATTTATCTCATTATAGAAATGTTCCCACAACCAATTGATTTACTTTCAAGGGCCCCTAATCATATTATCTCAATATTTGTTGCTTATTTATTGAGTTATTATTGCTATCTTCTGCTCTTCGGTTGGACACCCTAGTTTGGTGGTCTTTTATTGATTCCATTATGTTCTGTTATTATTTATTGAGTATGCCCTCAGGAAAATAAACCTCAGGGTTGTATGTTGTGACACATATATACTTCATTGATACATTTACTTTGAACTTTGAACATCAAAACTATTGCATGTGTACAATCTTGTTCATTTGCACGATTTTCTTGTTTCTCATGTTTCAACATATTTCCAAATCATTCAGACATGGTGAGCAAGTTCAGGATGTGCTAATCTAAAACTATCCTTAGATAAAGAAATGCAGAGCAACAATGTTCCCCCTACTGATTCCATGAAAAAAAACAATTTGGCCCCATAACTACAGTATCTAAAATTGATCATTTAGGTATATCCCCTTTCCAAACTTCACACAACAGGTTACATTAATATTCTACAGGCTTCCTCTTTAGCTGAGCAGAAAGTTTCAAAGACAAATTTTGTAGGATTTTATGAAGGTGCATTTGAATAAAGATGAGAAATATTCTAGCTGAATGGTTCCATATTTGATTGTGGGCAGGTACTTATAGGTATAATTAATGTTCTTTTAAATGTGTTATTAAATTAATTTCAATTGACCGCAATTTTTTTTGGCTCAGCCGATTTCCTCAGAAACTAGAAAGCTGCCCAGTGAAAAGAAAGTGAGTTTGTGCTTGGTTGAACATATAAGTAAACTACTGCCTGATTTGAACCAATGATACTCTGTAGGGAGTACTTGTGTAGATACAACTGTTTACAACCTTGCAGGATTATGATTTGAGAAGATCAGTGTGAGAAATACCCGGCTCAGTAGATTAGAAGATATAGATCATTATTGTCCATCACTGTGATGCTCCATTCTGAGACTACCAAGTGCATTGGAGAGAGATTTGAGGAAATTAAAAATGAAGAAGCCATTTGTTGACTTTCAGAAGAGGAGAAAGGTGATATGTCATTGCCAAACTGGTGCTTACATTGCTGCCAGGAATGGCGGGCTATTGATCAGTAAGTGCCGCTTGATAATACAACTGACTAAACCTTCCATCACTTTGTTGATGATTGAAGAAAACTGATTGGGATGTAATTATCCAGAATGTTGTCTCAACTTCTATTGCACCATACGGCAAGTGATTCATCTGTGGCTGATGAGGAAAATTAAAGATAGTGTTAAATCCAAGGAAGAGGCTTACTTACAAAGTTGTTAGAAATAGCAGCAGGTTTGAGGATTGGGAGCATTTAAGAGCAAAGCACAACCAAGATATTGACAAGGGAGAGGAAAAAGGAGAAAAGACTAACAGGAAACATTAAAACATCCTGTAAGAGATTTTGTAGGTTCATTATATAAAAAGGACAAGGTTGATCCCTTCAAGAGGATTTATGATGAGGAATAAAAAGTGGTGGAAGAACTTGACATTATTTTGTGCCTGTCATCATGCAAGATGTGTTAGAGAGTTAAGAATCCAATGCAAATGAGGAATTATTAGTCATCACTAGTGCTAGAAAAGTCAGAGAGCTTGAAAGCTGACACATTCCAAGGACCTGACAATTTACATCCTCAGGGTTTTGAAGGAGATGGTAATAGAGATAGTGGATGCTTTGATTATCATTTCTGAAAATTCCATAGATTCTGGAGATTTTCCAGAGGATTTTTAAGAAAGGAGGGATAGAAAAATAAATAGGG
Organism: Mobula hypostoma; assembly: GCF_963921235.1. NCBI lineage: Eukaryota > Metazoa > Chordata > Chondrichthyes > Myliobatiformes > Myliobatidae > Mobula > Mobula hypostoma. The sequence continues at coordinate 69,611,258 of NC_086103.1, read as the reverse complement.
AATTGTTGGCCTGTTAGCTCAGCAGCATTGGTAGGAAAATGCTGGAATCTATAAAGAAAAGAATAATATAAGGATCAAGCATCAAGGATTAACTTTATTCAACCAACAATTATACAAGATAAAGAATTATATAGAATTGTTAAAAGGTTAAAGAATATGGAAAATTCCATTAATAGATAAATACCAGCATGTACTTACAGCATTATAAAATATATTTTAACGTGTTCACAGCTCAGTTCAGTGACTGATGTACTAGAAAGGGTAAGGTGGCTAAATAGAATGATTGATCAGATTAACTTCTTGAGGGAAGAAACTTTTAAGATGGTGTGAAGTTTTTTTAAAATTTTAATAGCCCTATAGCTCTTTCCAGTTTACTGGCTGGGCAGTGTCTGCAACTATTTCTCCTGTCCACTCTTTTTCCTGGACTGCAGCTAATGACCTTTTCTTCTGTCCTGGCAGTTTGCTGTAGTTTTGTATATTGTGAGAAAATGATACACAAAATCAAATAGCAGTGCCTGATGTGATGATATTCTCTATATGGGAGTGCAGAATTGCACCAGTATGTTCCAGAGAAAACTACCAGATGAAGTAGATCCTCTGCTGATCCTTTTTGTTACTGAAGGAGATAATGGCCGCCCCGCGTGAGGTCCTGTTATAAAATGATGCCCAGAAACCTGTATGTTGAAACAGTGCTAACTGTTCCCTTACTTATCAGTTGTGGCTGATGAATGGGTGGAGGGTGGAGGGGAGACATGTTTTTTGTGAAACCAGTATACATCTCCACGATTTTGTGTGCATTCGCCTCCACGTTCTTGTGATTGCACCAGCACACCAACTTGTTTACTTCCTGGTGGTACTTGGATTTGTTATCTCTGGTGATTAGTCCTATGACAGTGGTGTCATATAAAAACCTTCTCACTTAAATGCTGGATCACAGGAGATGCAGTCATTGATGTTAAGAAAAAATAGGAGAGAGGACAGGCCACACCCATGTGGCACACTAGTGCTGACTGAGTGGGATGTGAAGATGTGCTGGCCTAGTCTCACATACTGTCTCCTGTCAGAGAGGAATCTACCTGCAGGACGGACCAGCAGAGCCAACATTACTTTGTGATAGATAATTCATGTCTGATTACTCTGTTGACATTCTTTGAGGATGTAACTAGTACAATGGTTTGGAGGAAACTGGTGAATGCGTATTTAGAGTTTCAGAAGACATTAGACAAGATTCTGCACAGGAAACTGTGATTATCCTGTTTTACATAGGAAACAAGATTAGAGCTCATTGAATTATTGGTACTTTGCTGACATGGAATGCAAAGTGTTTTAAAAATGGATTATTCTGAGGTTGGGAGGCTGTGATAAATAGGGTACGTCAGGGGTTAGTGCTTGAACCCCAGTTTTTCGCAAGTAATATCAACGAGGGTCCAAATGTTGTATTTCCAACTTTGTTAACAACATTAAACTTGGATGAATTGTAAGTAGACAGGTGAGTGTAAACAGGATGCAAAGGACATATGGAGAAGTTGAGTGAGCGAGCAAGATTAAGGCAAATGGAATACATCTTGGAAAGCTGTGAGTCAAACATTTTGATTCATACAACAGAATAGCAGCATATTTGTTAAATGCCAAGAGTCTGGGTTTTGTTGATGTTCAAAAGGAATTAGATATACCTGTACACAAATCATTGAAGGGCAACATGCAGGTGAAGCAAATGTTTGGGAGGGGGAATGATATGTTTATCTTTACTACACAAAACCTTGAATATAAGGGTAAAGGAAGGGGTACTGTGTTGCTGAGGAGACCATGTGTGGAATATTGTGTGACATTTTGTGTAGGGGAACACTTTGCATCTAGTAATCAAAATGCCATTACTTCCAATGTAGACATTCAAAAAGATAGGTGGGTTGAGATTCTATCTTGGAAAAAGGCCAATTTTCATGGTATCAGAAAAAAATCTGGCAAGTATGGATTAGGTCAGGCTATGTCCTGGCAAAAATGTACTTGGTAAATGGGAGGCATTCAGCAGTGAAATTTTGAGAGTACAAAGCTTATATGTGCCTGTCAAAATAAAAGGTAAAGATAACAAGTTTAGGTAAACAACAGGAATTCTGCAGATGCTGGAAATTCAAGCAACACACATAAAAGTTGCTGGTGAACGCAGCAGGCCAGGCAGCATCTCACAACACAAACACCTATGTCAGGTTGCTGCTTATTGACTATACCTCAGTGTTTAATACTATCGTTCCTACGGTCCTGTTCAGAAAGCTACAGAATCTGTGCCTCTGTACCTGCTTCTGCAGTTGGATCCTTGATTTTATAACCAGAAGACACAATCTGTGCAGATTGCTAATACCATCTCCCTCTCACTGATAATCAACCCTGGCGTACCTCAGGAATGTGTGTTTATCTCACTGCTCTACTCTCTATATACCTATGACTGTGTAGCCTGGCATAGCTCAAATGCCATCTATAATTTTGCTGATGATACAGCCATTGTTGGCAGAATCTCAGATGGAGACGAGGGGGCATACAGGAGTGAGATATATTAGCTAGTTGAGTGGTGTCACAGCAACCATCTTGCACTCAGTGTCACTAAGACCAAAGAGCTGATTGTGGACTTCAGGAAGGGTAAGATGAGGGAACACGAACCAATTCTTATAAAGAGATCAGAAGTGAAGGGAGTGAGCAATTTCAAGTTCCTGGGTGTCATCATCTCTGAGGATCCAATCTGGTCCCAACACATTGATGCAGCTATGAAGAGGCAAGGCTGAAGCTATATTTCAACAGGAATTTGAGGAGATTTGGTTTGTCACCTAAAACACCAGAAAAATCCACAGATATGCCATGGAGAGCATTCTGACAGGCTACACACATCAAAGTTGCTGGTGAACGCAGCAGGCCTAGTCCTGATGAAGGGTCTCGGCCTGAAACGTCAACTGTACCTCTTCCTAGAGGTGCTGCCTGGCCTGCTGCGATCACCAGCAACTTTGATGTGTGTTGCTTGAATTTCCAGCATCTGCAGAATTCCTGTTGTTTGCGTTTTTAAAATTCTGACCGGCTATATCACTGCCTGGTGTGGGGGAGGGGGGCGAAGTTGTAAAATTAGTCAGCTCAGTCATGGGTACTTGCTTCCATAGTTTCCAAGACATCTTTAAGGACCGGTGTCGCAAAAGGCGGCATTATTAAGATTCCCCATCACCTCGGCCATCCAATTTCAAAATTTCTGAACCCATGAACACTACCTCACTTTTTTATAATTTCTATTTTTGCACTATTTTTAACTTAGCAGTACATATATATTTACTCTAAGTTATTTATTTATTTTCTAGATTTATCATGTATTGCATTGTACTGCTGCTGCTAAGTTACCAAATTTCATGACATATGCTGGTGATATTAAAACTGAATCTAAACTTGAGTTTCAAAGATTGACAGGAGATCAAATTGTAGCATGCGGTATTCTTAAAGAGCTTGGTAGGCAAGATGGAGGGAGAATATTTCACTTGATAGAGGAGCTCAGTGTCAGGGGTAGAATTTCAAAATATATGGTAAGCTGTTTAGGATGGAGATAAGATTTTTTTTCCAATCACAGGCAGTGAATCTTTGGAAAACTCTGTCGAAAGCTCACGTTGTTTTCATTTACAAACAGTAGTTTTCTGGGCATGAAGGGATCGAAGAGTCATGGCATAGTGCAGAGATAATACTGCTGAAGTAAAAGAATAATGAACAGCAGAGTGGGTTTGGTCAGCAGTGCAGATGGCTTATTCCTTCTTCTTATGTTCTTTTTATGATTTAAATTTTATTGAATTTTTATACAAATTTTTCCCCGAACCCTTGAGTCAGTGCTGAAATTATGTAAATCATAGCTTACAAAACATAAAATTATCCATAAAATAAAAAACAAACATGGCAGAAATAAATATCAATATAATAATCATGTGTGTCTATTTAGACCTCTAATAACATAACAGACTGCCATTCAGCAATATGCTTCACCTCACATTCATCACTATTTCCCCCTGCAGGAAACCTAAATATTTGCCCCATTTTTGTGTATAGATGTCCAATCTATCAAACCCAGACTACACCATAATAGCCCTAGATGCCTTCTTCAAAAGGGCATTAAAGGTGATTCAGCACAGCAGGACTTCATCCTCCACTAACTTCTAAAAGTGTCCTGGACTAGTGGAACATATTTGGCCACTCTCACTCTGGTTGATAACATTGGAGACCCACCACCTGCACTCAGCCAGTGCTCTTCCTGTCAGACAGCCAGCTCAGCCTGCTGTCATTCATAGTTACTTTGAAGCTGGGCCACCACAGCCCATGGCCGATTGAGTCTGGCCATCTGCAGCCTTCTCTACTGAAATGCTGCAGCAGCTGCCTGAATTTGGCTGTAGCCACTCGGGAGCACTGCCTAAAAGCAACAGGATAGATACAGACTCACAGAGGACCATAAGACCATAAAACATTGGAAAAGAATTAGACCATTCAGCCCATCAAATCTGCTCCACCATTCCATCATGGCTGATTTATGCCTTCTCCATGTAGCTTTTGATGACCTGACTAATCAAGAACCTGTCAACCTCTGCTTTAAATATACTCAATGACTTGGCTTCCACAGCTATTTGTGGCAATGATTTCCACCACTAAAGTAATTCTTCCTCATCTCTTTTATAAATGGACATCCCTCTATTCTGAAGCAAACCCTCTTATCTTAGACTCCTCCGCTATAGAAAACATCATCTCTACAACTACTCTATCTAGGCCTTTCAATATTCAATAGTTTTCAATGAGATCCCCCCTCATTCTTCTAAACTCCAGGGAGTACAGGCCAAGGGCCATTTAATGCTCCTCATATTTTAACACTTTCATTCCTGGAATTATTCTCATGAATGTCCTCTGGACCCTCTCCAATACTAGCTCATCCATGCTTAGATAAGGGACCCAAAACTGTAAGTGCGATCTGACCGATGCCCTTTAAAGCCTCAGCATTAAATCCTTGCTCTTAAATTATAGTCCTCCTGAAATGAATGCTAACACTGCATTTGCCTTCCTTTCCACTGATTTAACCTGCAAGTTAACCTTAAGGGAATTCTGCCCAAGGACTCCCAAGACCCTTTGCATTTATCTACCTTCAGACCTTTCAGCTTCCCAAGCACCTTCTCCTTAATAATAGCAACTACATTCAGATCCGCTCCCTGACACTCTTGAATTTCTGGCACTAAGGCTGTGAACATTTGTTAATGTTTGCAAGTTCTTTGTCTTGATTGGATATATAAATATGGCTTGAAATGCTTATGTGGTTTAGTCTCACACTCTCTGATTGTGAGTGAGCAGGTACAAAGATAAACAGCAACTTCAGGAAATAGAAGTGTATTTTCATTGTTTTACAGACTCACTGAGTGCAGATGTACCAGGAGACAAGCTGTTAATGATTACCAATTGGACTTAAAAATTATGGCACCACATCCCTTTATTGTTGCAGGAATTGAAAAGTTATTTTGCAATCTTGATTGGTAGTGGATCACAGGATTCTGGGTCATTAGCAATGATGGATCATTGGTATATTTCCAACTCAGGGTGGAATGTGCCTTGGTACTCCCACATTATTCCTGATTATCCTTCTAATGGTGGCAATCATAGGCTGGCATCAAAGAATTTTTAAGGAGTGGGAAAGGAGGAATAATCAGAGTGGCGGATTAGAAGCAAATCAGAATATCATTTGTATTCTTTGGGTCTCTGACATTGAGCATGATAATATTTTTGGTCTGGTCTCAATCCAGTTGAACATTGAGGGAACAAAGTTTGTGCAGTTTCAGTGTTAACCTACGTTTGTACATACTGAGCTGAAGTCTTGTAGTGTAGAAATTTTCCCCAGCAGTCTCTAATGTCAGCATATTCACTGCCTGTTTCTCATTACCCAAGGAGAAACATTTGACTTAGCTGGGGTAGAGAGCCTCTGACTAAACATGAGGCATCTGTGATGTTACCAGCAATAATATAGATGTGAAGAAGTTAAAATCACTATTATCTTCACTGCCAAAATCAAAACTTTCCTTGCCACATATGCTGCTTCGAAGCTCTCCCATCCTTATCTCATTGAAAGCTCAGAGCAAGCTCCTAATTGACAATCTTTGCCAAAAAATTGATTTAAAGCATATCTTCTGTTCACATCAAGTTCTCATCAACAAACTCAACTCCAACTAAGTTGCCAACAAAGTTGTCAGTTATAGAGTATCACTTTGACTGGCTTAGAGTTATATAAACATAGAACTCTACAGCATAGAAACAGGCCTTTTGGCCCATCTAGTGATTGCTGAACTATTAATCTGCCTTGGACCTGCATCCAGATCATAGCCCTCCATATCCCTCTCATGCATGTATCTATCCAAAGTTCTCTGAAATGTTGAAATCAAATGCACATCCATCCCTTCTGCTGGCAGCTCATTCCATATTCTTACCACCCTCTGAGTGTAGAACTTCCCTCTCAAGTTCCCCTTAATCATCTCACCTTTCATCTTTAACCTATGACCTCTAGTCCTTGTCTCTTCTAGCCTCAGTGGAAAAAGCTTGCTTGCATTTATCTTATCTATTTCATTCATAATTTTGTACATCTTGGAGGGGTTGAGTGACTGTAATCTTGTGCACATAAAAAAACAAAATATATTCTTGTGAGATTAAGCCATGAATTCAGCTGTATTATCACAAGGCAGCTTGGACCAACTAACTATTCTGTGGAGAATAATGTCACCAACCGCCCTGTCTGCTTATTTTCAGCATGCTAGGGGGACCAATATCCTGGCAGGGAGATTAGCGAGGGCTACTGAGGTGACTTTAGACTAGAATGGTTGGGGGGTGGGAATCAGATTAAAGAGGCTAGGCGTGAGGAGGTTAGTTCACAACAGGGGGATGGGAACCAGTGCAGAGAGACAGAGGGGTGTAAAGTGAGGGTAGAAGCAAAAAATAGTAAGGAGAAAAGTAAAAGTGGCAGGCTGACAAATCCAGGGCAAGCATTAAAAAGGGCCACTTTTCAACATAATTGTATAAGGGCTAAGAGAGTTGTAAAAGAGCGCCTGAAGGCTTTGTGTGTCAATGCAAGGAGCATTCGTAATAAGGTGGATGAATTGAAAGTGCAGATTGTTATTAATGATTATGATATAGTTGGGATCACAGAGACATGGCTCCAGGGTGACCAAGGATGGGAGCTCAGGTTCAGGGATATTCAATATTCAGGAGGGATAGACATGAAGGAAGGGGAGGTGGGGTGGCGTTGCTGGTTAAAGAAGAGATTAACGCAATAGAAAGGAAGGACATAAGCCGGAAAGATGTGGAATCGAAATGGGTAGAGCTGCGTAACACAAAGGGGCAGAAGACGCTGGTGGGAGTTGTGTACAGGCTACCTAACTGTAGTAGTGAGGTCGGAGATGGTATTAAACAGGAAATTAGAAATGTGTGCAATAAAGGAACAGCAGTTATAATGGGTGACTTCAATCTACATGTAGATTGGGTGAACCAAATTGGTAAAGGTGCTGAGGAAGAGGATTTCTTGGAATGTATGAGGGATGGTTTTTTGAACCAACATGTCGAGGAACCAACTAGAGAGTAGGCTATTCTGGACTGGGTTTTGAGCAATGAGGAAGGGTTAATTAGCAATCTTGTCGTGAGAGGCCCCTTGGGTAAGAGTGACCATAATATGGTGGAATTCTTCATTAAGATGGAGAGTGACAGAGTTAATTCAGAAACAAAGGTTCTGAACTTAAAGAGGGGTAACTTTGAAGGTATGAGACGTGAATTAGCTAAGATAGGCTGGCAAATGACACTTAAAGGATTGACGGTTGATATGCAATGGCAAGCATTTAAAGGTTGCATGGATGAACTACAACAATTGTTCATCCCAGTTTGGCAAAAGAATAAATCAAGGAAGGTAGTGCACCCGTGGTTGACAAGGGAAATTAGGGATAGTATCAATTCCAAAGAAGAAGCATACAAATTAGCCAGAGAAAGTGGCTCACCTGAGGACTGGGAGAAATTCAGATTTCAGCAGAGGAGGACAAAGAGCTTAATTAGGAAGGGGAAAAAAGATTATGAGAGAAAACTGGCATGGAACATAAAAACTGACTGTAAAAGCTTTTATAGATATGTAAAAAGGAAAAGACTGGTAAAGACAAATGTAGGTCCCCTACAGACAGAAACAGGTGAATTGATTATGGGGAGCAAGGACATGGCAGACCAATTGAATAATTACTTTGGTTCTGTCTTCACTAAGGAGGACATAAATAATCTTCCAGAAATAGTAGGGGCAGAGGGTCCAGTGAGATGGAGGAACTGAGCGAAATACATGTTAGTAGGGAAGTGGTGTTAGGTAAATTGAAGGGATTGAAGGCAGATAAATCCCCAGGGCCAGATGGTCTGCATCCCAGAGTGCTTAAGGAAGTAGCCCAAGAAATAGTGGATGCATTAGTGATAATTTTTCAAAACTCGTTAGATTCTGGACTAGTTCCTGAGGATTGGAGGGTGGCTAATGTAACCCCACTTTTTAAAAAAGGAGGGAGAGAGAAACCGGGGAATTATAGACCGGTTAGCCTAACATCGGTGGTGGGGAAACTGCTGGAGTCAGTTATCAAGGATGTGATAACAGCACATTTGGAAAGCGGTGAAATCATCGGACAACGTCAGCATGGATTTGTGAAAGGAAAATCATGTCTGACGAATCTCATAGAATTTTTTGAGGATGTAACTAATAGAGTGGATAGGGGAGATCCAGTGGATGTTGTATATTTGGATTTTCAAAAGCCTTTTGACAAGGTCCCACACAGGAGATTAGTGTGCAAACTTAAAGCACACGGTATTGGGGGTAAGGTATTGATGTGGATGGAGAATTGGTTAGCAGACAGGAAGCAAAGAGTGGGAATAAACGGGACCTTTTCAGAATGGCAGGCGGTGACTAGTGGGGTACCGCAAGGCTCAGTGCTGGGACCCCAGTTGTTTACAATATATATTAATGACTTGGATGAGGGAATTAAATGCAGCATCTCCAAGTTTGCGGATGACACGAAGCTGGGTGGCAGTGTTAGCTGTGAGGAGGATGCTAAGAGGATGCAGAGTGACTTGGATAGGTTGGGTGAGTGGGCAAATTCATGGCAGATGCAATTTAATGTGGATAAATGTGAAGTTATCCACATTGGTGGCAAAAATAGGAAAACAGATTATTATCTGAATGGTGGCCGATTAGGAAAAGGGGAGGTGCAACGAGACCTGGGTGTCATTATACACCAGTCATTGAAAGTGGGCATGCAGGTACAGCAGATGGTGAAAAAGGCGAATGGTATGCTGGCATTTATAGCGAGAGGATTCGAGTACAGGAGCAGGGTGGTACTACTGCAGTTGTACAAGGCCTTGGTGAGACCACACCTGGAGTATTGTGTGCAGTTTTGGTCCCCTAATCTGAGGAAAGACATACTTGCCATAGAGGGAGTACAAAGAAGGTTCACCAGATTGATTCCTGGGATGGCAGGACTTTCATATGAAGAAAGACTGGATGAACTGGTCTTGTACTCGTTGGAATTTAGAAGATTGAGGGGGGATCTGATTGAAACGTATAAAATCCTAAAGGGATTGGACAGGCTAGATGCAGGAAGGTTGTTTCCGATGTTGGGGAAGTCCAGAACAAGGGGTCACAGTTTGAGGATAAAGGGGAAGCCTTTTAGGACCGAGATTAGGAAAAACTTCTTCACACATAGAGTGGTGAATCTGTGGAATTCTCTGCCACAGGAAACAGTTGAGGCCAGTTCATTGGCTATATTTAAGAGGGGGTTAGATATGGCCCTTGTGGCTACGGGGATCAGGGGGTATGGAGGGAAGGCTGGGGCGGGGTTCTGAGTTGGATGATCAGCCATGATCATAATAAATGGCGGTGCAGGCTCGAAGGGCCGAATGGCCTACTCCTGCACCTATTTTCTATGTTTCTATGTTTCTATGCTCAGTGGATGGACCACTCTATTTGCTAAATAACACAAAGTGTGCTTATAAATATATGCTCACGATTCAAGAATATAGCTGAAACCACCCATAATGCTGAGCAAATGGGCACTATGCTGATAAACGTCTTAGCCCCAATAACTTATCATATCCAGCAATCCCCTTCAACCTATTTGAAATCAAGAAGACCTAAAGGCATAAATGAACTGCTACTGAAACTCAGTGTTCAGGCTCCTACAAAGTCAAATCATTTGCATGCATTATTGGAAGTCTGCCTCAAAAATAATAGTGTGGTGTTAGTCATCGCCTGTAGGAGAAATGGGGTTTTTTTTTGGCTTGGAAGGAAGCTGGATTTTTGTCTGTCTTATACTGGTGGTTGGAATGCTCCATGAAAGTTTATCCTTCAATTGGTTTCTGAGCAATAACAGGGTAGGAGCTGTAGAAAGATTAGCAAGAAAAATACGACACGGTAGTTATCAAGGGAAATGAATAAATACCAAACCTTTAACCTTATTTCCTCTTCAAAATAGCGTCATTTCTTTATAGAGATATAGTATGGAATAGGCCCTTCTGCGCTGGCCAGCAATACCCCGATTTAACCCTAGCCTAATCATGGGACAATTTACAATGGTCAATTAACCTATCACCTTGGACTGTGGGAGGAAATAGCAGAACCCAAGATAAGCCCATGCGGTCACGGGGAGAACATATGTATTCCTGACAGGCAGTGGTGCAAATTGAACCTGGGTCGCTGATACTGTAAAGCGTTGTGCTAACCACTACACTACCGTGCCTCTCTTACCATCCTGTTAATACCCAACTATAAATTTGGTTTATCACATTGATTAGATTACACGATCATTTACGTTGCCAGGTTTTTGAATGGGCACAATTAAATGAATTAATAACCAGGGACTGTAGAAGCTGGAAACAGGGATAAAGGACAAAATAATGCTAGAAGAACTCACTGGGTTCTTCAGGATATGTGGAGGCAAAGCAATGGTGATGTTTTGGATCAGGACTGAGAATGTAAAAGGAAGATGGCCAATGTATAGAATTGATGGATGGGGCTGAGACAGACACTGGTTGATGATAGGTGGAACTATCTAAATGAGGGATAGGGGTCAGTTGTAACTAAATGGTTGAGGGGAATATGACAGGTGAATCAAGGGAGAAACCTAGATAGATATGTATGTGAGTGATTAGTGGGGGAGTGATAAATAGGGTCATAGCAAAGTACAGCACAGAAACCGATTCTGTGGTCTAGCAAGTCCGTGCCGAACTATTTAAACTGCTTACTCCCATAGCCCTGCACCAGAACCATTACCCTGCATACCCCTGCCATCCATGTACCTATCCAAACTTCTTTTAAATATTGAAATCGAGCTTGTATGCACCACTTGTGCTGGTAGCTCATTCCACACTTTCACAACACTTTGAGTGAAGAAGTTTCTCCTCATGTTCCCTGTAAAATTTTCACATTTCACGCTTAACCCATGACTCCTGATTGTAGCCCCATTCAACCTCAGTGGAAAAAACCTGCTTGCATTTACTGTATCTATCCCCCTCATAATTTTGCATATCTCTATCAGATCTCCTCTCAATCTGCTACGTTCCAAGGAATCAAGTCCTAACCTTTTCAATCTTCCCAAATCTTTCAATCCTTGTAAGTGTTCTCTGCACTCTTTCAACCTCATTTTCATATTTCCTGTAGGTAGGTGACCAAAACTGCACACAGCACTCCAAATTAGGCCTCACCAATATCTTATACAACTTCAACATAACATCCCATATACTGTACTCAATACTTTGATTTATGAAGGCCAATGTGAGTCCTGAAGAAGGGCCTCAACCTGAAACACCAACTATCTATTCATTTACATAATGCTGCCTGACTTATTCAGATCCACCAGTACATTGTGTGCGTTACAATGTGCAAAAAAACTTTCTATTTATTATCCTATGAACCTGTGACACCATTTTCAATTAATTAAGAACCTGTAATCCCTGATCCCTTTGTTCTACCACATTCCTCAGTGCCCTACTGTTCACAATGTAAGACCTACCTTGGTTGATCCTACCGAAGTGCAAAACCTCACACTTATCTGCATTAACTTCCATCTGCTATTTGTCAGCCCATTTTTCTAGCTGGTCATGATTGCGGTGCAAGCCATGATAGTCTTCTTTGGTGTCCACTGCACCCTCAACCTTGGTGTTATCTGAAAATTTGCTGATCCAGTCAGTCACATTAACATCCACATCACAGATATGGATGACGAAGAACAAAGGACCCAGCACCGATCCACCAGTCATAGACCTTCAGTCAGAGAGGCCACCATGTACTCTGGCTTCTCGCACAAAGCCAATGTCCAGTCCAATTTACTACCTCATCTTGAATGTTGAGTGTCTGAACCTACTTGACCAAGCTCCGATGTGAGACCTTGTCAAGTGCCTTGCTGAAGTCCATGTAATCAACATCCACTGCCTTGCCTTCATCTATTTTCCTTTTAACTTCCTTGAAAAACTCTATAAGATTGGTTAGACATGATCTACCACGTGCAAAGCCATGCTAATTATTCTTAATCTGTCCATGTCTATCCAAATAATCATATTTGCGGTCCCTTAAAATATTTTCCAATAACTTTCCCACGACTGACGTCAGGTTCGCCAACCTATAATTTCCTGGCTTATTTTTAGAACCTTTCTTAAACAGCGGAACGACATTGGCTATCCTCCAATCCTCTGGTACCTCTCCTGTTGCCAAGGAAAATCTAGGTAACAAGGAGCAGGGGAGGGATAGAAAACATAAACAAAGGGACAGAGACCATGGATGAACTGTAAGAGTGGGAAAAGAACACATGGTGGCAGGATAACTGAAAGTGGAAAATTCAATGTTCATACCATTGGGTTGCAAGCTACCCAAATGGAATATGAGGTATTGTTCCTTTAGTTTATGCTTGGCTTCACCATGGTGGTAGAAGGCCAAGGACAGACAGTTTGGTGTGAGAATGGGAAGAATAGTTGAAATGAGAGGCCACAGGAAGCTCAATATGGCCATTGCAGATGGAATGCAGGCACTCTGCAAAACAGTCACTCAGTCTACGCTTGATCTGACTGATGTAGAGTCCACATTGAGAACACTGAATGCAAAGAGGCATGTTGGATGGAAGCTGACAGCGATGCAGGTGGATGCTTACCTGGTATCATGGATTCTTGATTACCTGACTGGCAGACCACAGTACGTGTGCTTGCAACACTGTGTGTCCGACAGAGTGATCAGCCGCACTGGGGCTCCACAGGGGACTGTCTTGTCTCCCTTTCTCTTCACCATTTACACCTCGGACTTCAACTACAGCACAGAGTCTTGCCATCTTCAGAAGTTTTCTGATGACTCTGCCATAGTTGGATGATGCAGCAAGGGAGATGAGGCTGAGTACAGGGCTACATAGAACATAGAACATAGAACATAGAATAGTACAGCACAGTACAGGCCCTTTGGCCCACAATGTTGTGCCGACCCTCAAACCCTGCCTCCCATATAAGCCCCAACCTTAGATTTCTCCATATACATGTCTAGTAGTCTCTTAAACTTCAGTAGTGTATCTGCCTCCACCACTGACTCAGGCAGTGCATTCCACGCACCAACCACTTTCTGAGTAAAAATCCTTCCTCTAATATCCCCCTTGAACTTCCCACCCCTTACCTTAAAGTCATGTCCTTTTGTATTGAGCAGTGGTGCCCTGGGGAAGAGGTGCTGGCTATCCACTCTATCTATTCCTCTTATTATCTTGTACACCTCTATCATGTCTCCTCTCATCCTTCTTCTCTCCAAAGAGTAAAGCCCTAGCTCCCTTAATCTCTGATCATAATGCATACTTTCTAAACCAGGCAGCATCCTGGTAGATCTCCTCTGTACCCTTTCCAATGCTTCCACATACTTCCTATACTGAGGTGACCAGAACTGGACACAATACTCCAAGTGTGGCCTAACCAGAGTTTTATAGAGCTGCATCATTAAATCGCGACTCTTAAACTCTATCCCTCGACTTATGAAAGCTAACACCCCATAAGCTTTCTTAACTACCCTATCCACCTGTGAGGCAACTTTCAGGGATCTGTGGACATGTACCCCGAGATCCTTCTGCTCCTCCACACTACCAAGTATCCTGTCATTTACTTTGTGCTCTGCCTTGGAGTTTGTCCTTCTAAAGTGTACCACCTCACACTTCTCCGGGTTGAACTCCATCTGCCACTTCTCAGCTCACTTCTGCATCCTATCAATGTCTCTCTGCAATCTTTGACAATCCTCTACACTATCTACAACACCACCAACCTTTGTGTCATCTGCAAACTTGCCAACCCACCCTTCTACCCCCACATCCAGGTCGTTAATAAAAATCACAAAAAGTAGAGGTTCCAGAACAGATCCTTGTGGGACACCACTAGTCACAACCCTCCAGTCTGAATGTACTCCCTCCACCACCACCCTCTGCCTTCTGCAGGCAAGCCAATTCTGAATCCACCTGGCCAAACTTCCTGGATCCCATGCCTTCTAACTTTCTGAATAAGCCTACCGTGTGGAACCTTGTCAAATGCCTCACTAAAATCCATATAGATCACATACACTGCACTACCCTCATCTATATGCCTGGTCACCTCCTCAAAGAACTCTATCAGGCTTGTTAGACATGATCTGCCCTTCACAAAGCCATGCTGACTGTCCCTGATCAGACCATGATTCTCTAAATGCCTATAGATCCTATCTCTAAGAATCTTTTCCAACAGCTTTCTCACCACAGATGTAAGGCTCACTGGTCTATAACTACCCGGACTATCCTTACTACCTTTTTTGAACAAGGGAACAACATTCGCCTCCCTCCAATCCTCCGGTACCATTCCCGTGGACAACGAGGACATAAAGATCCTAGCCAGAGGTTCAGCAATCTCTTCTCTTGCCTCGTGTAGCAGCCTGGGGAATATTCCGTCAGGCCCCGGGGACTTATCTGTCCTAATGTATTTTAACAACTCCAACACCTCCTCTCCCTTAATATCAGCATGCTCCAGAACATCAACCTCACTCATATTGTCCTCACTATCATTAAGTTCCCTCTCATTGGTGAATACCGAAGAGAAGTATTCATTGAGGACTTCACTCACTTCCACAGCCTCCAGATACATCTTCCCACCTTTATCTCTAATCGGTCCTACCTTCACTCCTGTCATCCTTTTTTTCTTCACATAATTGAAGAATGCCTTGGGTTTTTCCTTTACCCTACTCGCCAAGGCCTTCTCATGCCCCCTGCTTGCTCTTCTCAGCCCTTTCTTAAGCTCCTTTCTTGCTTCCCTATATTCCTCAATAGACCCATCTGATCCTTGCTTCCTAAACCTCATGTATGCTGCCTTCTTCCTCCTGACTAGATTTTCCACCTCACTTGTCACCCATGGTTCCTTCACCCTACCATTCTTTATCTTCCTCACCGGGACAAATTTATCCCTTACATCCCGCAAGAGATCTCTAAACATCGACCACATGTCCATAGTACATTTCCCTGCAAAAACATCATCCCAATTCACACTGGCAAGTTCTAGCCTTATAGCCTCATAATTTGCCTTTCCCCAATTAAAAATGTTCCTGTCCTCTTTGATTCTATCCTTTTCCATGATAATTATAAAGGCCAGGGAGCGGTGGCCGCTGTCCCCCAGATGCTCACCCACTGAGAGATCTGTGACCTAACCCGGTTCATTACCTAGTACTAGATCTAGTATGGCATTCCCCCTGGTCGGCCTGTCCACATACTGTGACAGGAATCCATCCTGGACACACTTAACAAATTCTGCCCCATCAAATCCCTTGGAACTAATCAGGTGCCAATCAATATTAGGGAAGTTAAAGTCACCCATGATAACAACCCTGTTATTTTTGCACCTTTCCAAAATCTGCCTCCCAATCTGCTCCTCTGTATCTTTGCTACTACCTGGGGGCCTATAGAATACCCCCAGTAGAGTAACTGCTCCCTTTTCTGTTCCTGACTTCCACCCATGTTGACTCAAAAGAGGATCCTGCTACATTACCCACCCTTTCTGTAGCTGTAATAGTATCCCTGACCAGTAATGCCACCCCTCCTCCCCTTTTTCCGCCCTCTCTATCCCTTTTAAAGCACTGAAATCCTGGAATATTGAGAATCCATTCCTGCCCTGATGCCAGCCAAGTCTCTGTAATGGCCACTACATCATAATTCCATGTATGTATCCAAGCTCTCAGTTCGTTACCTTTGTTCCTGATGCTTCTTGCATTGAGGTACACACATTTCAGCCCTTCTACCTTACTGTCTTTACACCGTTTATTCTGCTTCTCTTTCCTCAAAGCCTCTCTGCATGTTACATCTGGCTTTACTCTATGCACTTCTTTACTGCTCTATCGCTTTCTACAGTAGGAAACTTTGTCACATGGTGTGAGCAGAATTATCTGCAGCTTAATGTGAAAAAGACTAAGGAGCTGGTGGTGGACCTGAGGAGTGCTAAGGTACCGGTGACCCCTGTTTCCATCCAGGTGATCAGGGTGGACATGGTGGAGGATTACAAATACCTGGGGATATGAATTGACAATAAACTGGACTGGTCAAAGAACACTGAGGCTGTCCACAAGAAGGGTCAGAGCTGTCTCTATTTCCTGAGGAGACATCCTTTAACATCTGTCGGACGGTGCTCAGAATGTACTACGAGTCTGTGGTTGGGGCAGCAGGCTGAGGGTAGGAGACACCAACAGAATCAACAAACTCATTCGTAAGGCCAGTGATGTGGTGGGGATGGAACTGGACTCTCTCACGGTGGTGTCTGAAAAGAGGATGCTGTCCAAGTTGCATTCCATCTTGGACAATGTCTCCCATCCACTACAGAATGTACTGGTTGGGCACAGGAGTACATTCAGCCAGAGACTCATTCCATCAAGATGCAGTACAGAGCGTCATAGGAAGTCATTCCTGCCTGTGGCCACCAAACTTTACAACTCCTCCCTTGGAGGGTCAGACACCCTGAGCCAATAGGCTGGTCCTGGACTTATTTCCTGGCATGATTTACATATTAATATTTAATTATTTATGGTTTTTATATTGCTATGTTTATACTCTATTCTTAGTTGGTGCAACTGTAACGAAACTCAGTTTCCCTCAGGTTCAATAAAGTATGACTATGACTATGACTATGCTTGTAAATCTCTGCCTCAACTGGAAGATTGTTTAGGTTCTTGGACAGTAGTGAGAGAGAGAAGGTGAAAGCACAAGTATTGCATCTCCTCTCATGTCAAATCAAGAGAGAAGTCATGAACAAGAAATTGTTTATTAAGTCTAGAAGCACTATGAGCAACATTTAAACATGGAATAAATCAATGTATAACGTATTTGAAGAAAGTTTACAAAGTTCATTAAATAATCAAGTTGTGGACTATTATCCCTGGTAACATCTTCTAAATGCTCTCTGCTTCCTCTTTATTGAGATCACATTCTTCCTGTAAGGTTACCAGATTGTGCATAGTATACCATCTGTGGTATAAATACAATATTCCACATTTCTACTGTAACCAGGTGACCGTCGGATCCTATTCAGTATCGTTAAAAGTGTACTTAGGCATCCATCCGGGTAATGCTAGAGTAGTTGACTGTGCCTTTAAGGGAGATGGCGATGTCATTATGCATGCGCGGGATAGTGAGGAGACCATTTTGCTTTCTGCTGAAGACGTGGTAAAGTGTTGGAAATGGGTTCCTCCCAGAGTGTGCTCGGCATGGCGAGGAAAGGTGAGCATTAATTGACGATATCCATGTGAATTTGTTTATTCTTGTTGGCGAATCGAGAATATCGGTAATTTGACATGGTTTACATGTGGATGTTTTAGATTTGCACGAGTGAAGAAATCGACGCTGGGTAGTGTGGCTTATACCAAGTTCCTCACCATCCAAGTAGGTCAGTCTTCCTGTAATTTAACTACCAGGCAATACCTTGTAAAAGTTGTGCCAAAGTGTACCTTTTGCCTAACTTTCTTGTATTGGGACTAATTGTGCATGTAACCGCGTAACATGAATGTTTAGTCTCTGTTCGGAAGTTCAGCACGTGTGTACGTCTTGGATGAGACGTATTCACTTACATTTTTTGCTGTTATGTATAAGATGCAGGGTGGGTGGGATTTTAATGTTGTTTGTATTGCGTTCCTTCAGGATTTCCACTACCGTATTAGTACCGTATTAGTTCTGGTATTTTTTATGCTGCATACGCAATTCTGTCCATACACAAGGGTGTGGATCGAAAGTTAAACTGAGACTGAGCAAGAACTGGCTGTAAATGCGCTCGTTTTCTTTTGCGATCCTCTTCTGGCACTTAAACATCAAAAACAGATAAAGGAAGTAAAACCCGAAAAAGCATTTGTTGTCCTGAGTGTGTACTTTCCCCCAGGCTACACTACCATTACCTTTCTGTTATTAATCTCTTTGCTAATAAAGGCTAGTATCCCATGCTTCTGAATGATCTTATCCACCTATGCTACTGGTTTCAGGGACCAATGCACACCAAGAAACCTCTGATCCTCAATATCCTGCTATTTATTGTGTGTTCCCATTGCTTCTTTGCCCAGTGAGTCACACTAGATCAGCATTAAATAAACTGCTTACTTACTGCTGAGATCAATAACTGAGATTGAAATAGATTGCAACAATCAACGAAATTTGATTTCTTACCTAATATATAAAATTAACCATAATAGATACACAGTGTATTGAATTAAATGAAAGATAATGTTTGTAATTAGCTAGGCTTCCCGCATTTTTGTGTCTTTCTCTGAGTTGCCACGGATGAATTATGGCCTTTTGCAACATCAGAGTTATGAACCTCCATTTCCCAAAGGCTATCAATTTCTTTTGGATTCTTTGCCTCTAACTCAATTCACTTACTGTACTGAGGGTTGAACTCTGATGGGCTGTCACTCTGCTCAATTTTAAGGAAACATCCAAGTGATATAATTACATTTCCATGTATCTGACTGGCACTAATTGTTAACATTTTTATTATAACTTGAAAATTATATTTCTATAATATTCTATATACTTAGGAAAATGCAGTGGACTTCTCTGAAGGTGTAACTGCTATTATTTAATCCCACTTGCAAGCAGATGAAGGACTCCTACAACGCAGAACCTAATGCCATCATGTACATCTGCGTATTTCACCTTTAGAATATTCTAGCAACTTTTCATTGGGTGTTTGTGCAATTTAAGGTTATCAGCTGTTTGAAAATTAGAACACTTCCACAGATATCAAAGTGAAGAGAGAAAGCTATGTATCCAGTCAAGCAAATTGGATTGAAGAAACCTTGGTAAACTATTAATTGTTTAAACCATGGTTACTGGGTTAGAATATTCATTCAATATAAACTCTTGTGTATGATGTATAGAAATACAGATAAGATCAAGATAAAGTTAAAAAAGTAATGTAATAATTTTTAAATCTCTAACAATGATTGAATTTCTTTCTCTCTCTATTTTTTCAGCTGACTGAAGCTCGAATACTATTGACAAACCTCCCTACTTATCATTGTTAACAATCTACGTATTATACTCTTAGTCACGTGCCCTTTCATAATTTGATAACAATTTTTGTTTTTGACAATGCTTCATAGCAGTTTGTTGTAATGTTCTGCTAAATTATCATCAGAAGTTGTTGTCCTCGATATGATTTAGAAAGCAAACTCCACGTCAATCCTTGTTGTCAGTGATTTTAATTTAAGTGGACCTTTTCTATAAAGCAGTGATACATGTCTATGGAGAATTTACCTCAGCTTGGAGAACCATGTTTGCCATTCTGTTGACGTAGGCTGTAGAAGTCTAACTTATCAAGGTTTACAGTATCCTAACTGTTCAGGCTGTTAAAACTCTTTATACTCACTCCCGTAAAGATTAGCCATATCTCCTATGGTCTTAACTGCACACTCCTCTCAGTATTTATTAATGGACATTTGGTTGCATAAGCTTTTTGTAGATCTTTGATTTTCAGTTATTCAGATTAATGACTGACTCCATATAACATAGAAACAGGCTCTTCATTCCAACTCATTCAAGCCAAATAAAATTCCCATATAAGCTAGTCCCATTTTCCCACATTTGATCAACATCCCTTCAAGCCTTCCCCATCAACCTAAGCACCCTTAAATGTTGTTAAAAGTTCCTGTCTGAACCATTTCCTCTGGCAGCCCATTCCACACACTGACCACACTCTGCGTGAAAAAAATTGCCCCTCAGGTTTACACCAAATTTCTCCTCTCTCACCCCTTAGCTCATGGCTTACAGATCACAAGAAGCCAGCTCTGGAAAAATATATGCTTGATGCACAATACTTTGACATAACATTTATCTTCTTCAAGTACAGGACCAAAATCCCTTTTGAAAGTTTCAAATTCATGCCTTTCCAGAACCAGATCAGAGATCACTAGAATAGGACAATTTAATTCAACCAGTACCTACTCTACTTTGAAAAGGGATACTACAAAACTACTTCAGTGAAATTCATTTATTGAGATATAGTGTAGAATAGGCCCATCCAGCACCTTGAGGCACGTCACCTGGCAATCCTCTGATTTAAACCTAGCCTAATCATGGTGGAATTTACAATGATCAATTATCCTACTAATTGGTACGCTTTTGAACCGTGGGAGGAAACTGGAGCACCCGGAGGAAACCCACGTGGTCACAGGGAGAACATACAAGCTCCTCACAAGCAGCGGCGGGAATTGAACCCGGCACTGTAAAGCGTTGTGCTAACCACTAAACTACCTTGCTGAAATCAATTGTCCTAAAGCATGTACCAAGCAAATTAAATCGCTTTGTTGTTCAACATAAATGCAGAAACTGCAGATGACAGAAATCAGAAATAAAAATAGAAAATGATGGAAAGACTCGTCTGGTCAGGCAGCATCTGTGGAAAGAGTTAAAGAATGAATATTTCAGGTCATCAGAAGTGGAAAACAGATGCTGAATCTTGTCTGCATTGACTGTGATAGTATTTTTGAGATGCTACAATTTAGACGGTACTCAGTTGTACTGAGAATTAAGTAATTTGAAGTGAAGAGAAGGCTCTAATTTTACCCATTTAATTTCAAATATTCTGAGAGAAAATCTTTGAATTCAGCCTTGGGATAAAGTCCAAAATTTTGCAGCTGCGGTTATCACTTGCCCACTTTGTTTTGTGGAGTACAGACATTTTGATTCTTACACTTCAGTTTGAAATATTCAGGATTAAAATTAGTCCTCAATATAAGCTTAGGTTAATATGAGAGTCACACAGCTGCACCAACCTAGCACAAAGAGTCCATCTGATGCCTTTCTTTCTCCATAGATTTTAGTCACTGTGCTTGGTTTTCCATCAATATTGATTTGACTTTTTCAAGTAGGAATTTTCGGCATCTATGTCATTAAATTTAACTTGATCTGCATTTTATTTCTGTTTCATCTTTAACTTGCTATGTCCTGATTATGCCAGAGTTTGATTGATGACATTTAGTTACATGAAATGGATCAAACATGATGCATAAGGCGTACTGATAAGACGTGGGGTTGCACAGCAGTGTAATGGTTAACAGAACTCTTTATAGTGCCAGCAAACTGAGTTCAATTCCCTCCACTGCCTGTAATGTGTTTGTATGTGCTCCCGCTGACTGCATGGGTTTCCTCCAGGTGCTCCGGTGTCCTCCCACAGTCCAGTATGTACCAATTAGTAGGTTAGTTGGTTATTGTAAATTGCCCTGTGATTAGTCTAGTGTTAAATTGGTGGTTGCTGTGTGACGCTGCTTGAAGAGCCAGAAGGACTCAGTAAATAAATAAGATTGTTCCCCTATTAAAATTATAAATCACTGTTAAGATGATTGAAGGTATCAGGATGGGTGTGATCAATTAATTGTTATTTTATTCATTTACTTTTCTAATATCTTAATTTAGTTGTTTTGTTTGTCCATTGACTTTTTATTACTGTTGTTTCAGTCAGTATATCATACTTTTCCAATAATGTTATAGCAAAATATCTCTTTGCATGAAGTCATTATTTATCGTTGTATGACAGAGTAAGTACTTTGAAATTTGGTTCAGTTAACTATGCCTGAACTAATTCTTGGAAGCAGATTGCAACCTGTAGACACTGTTGCATCATACATTTAATTAATGAGGCTGAAGGTGATGGATCCACTACAATTTGCCTATCGCCACAATAGGTCTACGATGGACGCTATCTCATTGCCTCTTCGTGCAGCATTGGGTCACCTGGACAATACAATACCTGTGTCAGGACGCTGTTTATTGACTACAGCTCAGCATTTAACACCTACAGACCTGATCGAAAAGCTCCAGAACCTGGGACTCTATACCTCCCTCTGCAACTGGATCTTCGACATCCTAACCAGAAGATCACAATCTGTCTGGATCAGAAGTAACATCACTTCACTGACAATCAACACTGGTGCACCTCAGGGATATGTGTTTAGCCCAATGCTCTACTTTCTCTAACTCCATGATGTGTGGCTAGGCACTGTTTCAATGCTCTTTATAGATTTGCTAATGAGACATCCATTGTTGGCAAAATTTCAGGTGGTAACAATAGGGCATACAGAAGGGAGCTTTATCTGCAATTTGGGTGGTGTCACAGCAACAACCTTGTACTCAATGTCAGTAAGACCAAAGAACTGATTGTGGATTTCAGAAAGGGTAAGACGAGAGAACACACACTAATCCTCATAGAGGGATCAGAAGTGGAAAGAGAGAGCAACTTCAAGTGCTGAGGATCTATCCTGCACCCAATATATCGATGCAGCTACAAAGGTGGCACAAAAGCAGCTATATTTCATTGAGAGTTTGAGATTTGCTATCAGTCGCAAAAATCTATAAATGACCATGGACAGCATTCTAACAGGCTGCATCACCGCCTGATATGGAGGTGGGCTACTGCACAGGATTAAAGTAAGCTGCAGGGAGTTGTAAACTTAGTCAGCTCCATGGTGTCATTAGGAAGGAGGTAAACAAGTCTCAATGATTCAGGAAAGTTTTCTTTCCTTCTGCCATTTAATTTCTGAAGTCACATTGAACACATGAACACTAACCCACTACATTTTTTTTTATTTCATGACATTTGAAGGCGATATTAAACCTGATTCTGGCCTTTTACTAGGTAGATGGCACTGACTAGTGATGTTCAACAGGGGTCTGTGTTGGGACTGATTCTTTTTACATTATATGTCAATGATTTGGAAGATGGAATTGATAGCTTTGTTGCAAAGTTTGCAGAATATATGAAGATAGGTGGAGGGGCAGGTGGTTTTGCAGAAGTGGAAAGGCTACAGAAAGACTTAGATATATTAGGAGAAAGGGCAGCAAAATAGCAAATGGAATAGTGTGGGGAAGTGTATGGTCATGCACTTTAGTAGAAGAAATGAAAGGGTTCATTATTTTCTAAACAGAGAGAAAATACAAAAAGACTGAGGTGCAAAGGGACTTGGAAGTCCTTGTGCAGGATTCCCTAAAGTTTAACTTGCAGACTGGTAAGAAAGACAAATGCAATGTTAGCATTTATTTTAAGAGGACTAGAATATAAATGCAAAGATGAAATGATTTTATAAAACACTGGTGAGGCCTCATTTGCAGTATTCTGAGCAGATTTGGGTCCCATTTCTTAGAATGGATTTGCTGAAACTGGAGAAGGTTCAAAGGAGTTTCACAAAAATGATTCCAGGATTGAATGGGTTGTCATATGAAAAGCATTTTATGGCTCTGAGCCTGAATTCACTAGAATTCAGAAAAATGAGGGGTGACCACATTGAAACCTATCAAATGGTGAAAGGCCTTGACAGAGTGGATGTGGAAGGGATGTTTCCTCTGGTGGTAGAGTCTAAGACTTGAGGACCCAGCTTCAGAATAGAGGGATGTCCTGTTAGAATGGAGATGAGGAGGAATCTGTGGAATTCTTTGCCACAGGTAGCTGTGGAGGCTAAGTCTTTATGTGCAGTATATTTATGGCAGAGGTTGATCGATTCTTGATTGGTCAGAACACAATGGGATATGGGGAGAAGACAGGAGATTGGAGCTGAGAGAAAAATTGGATGAAATGGTAGAGCCAAATGGCCTAATTCAGCTCCTATATCTTCTAGTCAATTTTTTTCCCCTTCATAATACACTCAGCTTGCAGATAAGTGCAGAATTCATGGCTACTTTTGAGGAAATATGCTAATGATGTCCTTACATTGTATTTTAAAACAGGCCTTTCAAATTAATTGATCAGTACAAGGTTTCTGTGGTAAGCACTGGAAATTTTCCTTCGTACTTCAACAGCGTAATCAATTTGTTTGATAATTTTACTATTATTTCTAAGAGCATTGAATTGTCACTTGCTCTTAGCTTTCTATCTGATTCCTTTTGAATACCTAACTAGTATTTATTTGATTACTTCTATTTAAGGACATAAATAAAATTTGTATTTTGACCAGTAAGTAATAGCTGTATTATTTCCAAAGCTAAATAGAGAATAATCGTAATGCCACTGATGATTGAAATTTTGTGCAGTCAGTGTCAAATTCCATTTCTGTACTCCTGTGTTTTCTCCAAAACATCAATCGATTTATTTTCCTTTCAGCCTTTCAGTTCTATTTCTGTCATCAGATTTCATTCCTCAGGTAGCCACTCTTATCTATGAGCCAGAGCACTGCACCATGGTAGAAAGCATTGATGAGATGTCATCATTAAGCTGCAGCTACCTGACCCCGCCAAGACAGTTCAGTGACAAGCATGGTAGCTGCATTTAGTTTCGACCCTGTCAACACAAAAGCTAAAGACTAGGTAACTAGGGGCTGGAAATGATGCATTCATAAGTTCTGGAATGTCACAATGCTTTTATTTGTCAACTAATTGAGAACCTGGTGAATTCATGTTCAAAGCTGTAAATTGTGATATCTTTTATGTAACAACTATTTTTAATCTCTGCAAAACACTTGCTATCATTCCTAATGTGATGAAGAAATTAGTTTTTATATTTAAAAAAAAGCTATGATTGTCTAAATAGTCTCTCCGCCAACTCATGTCAAAGTCAATACCAATTATCTTGATAACTAGACACTTCTTAAAGCTGAGAACACATGAATAGAAAACTAAACAAGTATCAGATTTAAGTTAAAGGTGTGACTAAATGAGTGATCCTTTGTGATGAGAATCATGTTTGGAGGGTGCTTGCTGTTGAATCCAGGTCTGGTCTTCATGACTGTCTTTCCATTTCTTTTTTTGGGTCATCAGTTCTCACCTTCAAGGAGTAATGCCTCAAAAAGGAGGCATTCATCATTAAGGACCCCAAGCACCCAGGTCATGCCTTGTTCTCATTGCTACCATCAGAAAGGAAGTACAGTAGCCTGATGGCACAGACTCAACGATTCAGGAACAGCTTTTTCCCCTCTGCCATCCAATTTCTTCATGGACATTGAACCCATGAACACTACACCATTACTTTTTTATTTCTATGTCTAATTTATGTTTTTTCTCTAGTAATATGTATTGCTGATATCATACTTGATTCTGTTTCTAATTCATTTGTTTCATTAGCAACCTTTGATCTGTGTTTACAAGATCAGCAATAATTTCTAAGGTATCAGAACTTTAAGGGGAACTGTGTAGCTCCAAAGAAAACTGTCTCAGACTGGTGTCATATTATAAGAGCTTATTGAAAACTCTCTCTGGCTACTGTCTCCCTCTAAAACAAAGAAACAAGTGGGTAAGAAGAAAAGGAGTGAACAAAAATAAGAAAAGGGCAGAGAGGGAGTGAATTGGGAAGGAGACAAAATCTTATAAAGTGAAAAGGTATTGAAGAGACAGATGGAATGATATTTCTGGGACTGCAGAGACTGCATCTGGAAAATTTGTAGTTCTCCCTCAATTTCATTTTTAGTATTCCGCAAAGCTTCATCTAAAGTAGATCAACACTTTGCCTCTTTTTTAATAGATATTTTTATCACATTTCTTGTCTCGGGGCAGATTGTTGAAACCTCATTCATTATGCAATTATTTATTTTGGGGTTAATAAAATAGCATGTTTATTTAGATGCACAGTTTAAACGTAACTTTTGCACTTGAAAAAAACATTTTCTTTGTGAAAAGATTCAATTAAATTCAGGGTTGAATGGAGAGAGAAATTATATCTTGTTTCATTCATTTCATGCATGTTCAGTTTTATCAAAATAATTGTTTAAATTAGTAAAGTAAAGCCATAGTTTGCTAAGCACAAAATGATTAAGACAGATCCATCAATCAATGCTTTAAGGTGAACTTCTGGCTTACAAAAAAGATTGCACAATTAGAAGTTTTTGTGTACTACACAAACAGATTTTAATGAAAACCTGATTGCCTTATGAACAATTAGAATACTTTCTTATGCTGTATTTTTGTCTCTTGTCTCCTGTTAATGTGTTATGTATGTCTTCAAAAGCCACTGGGCATGTGCAGTGACTACTGGTGTCAATACACAATTAATGTCTCTTGTGAAATGTTGTAATCGAACATAAGGGATTTATGAGTGGCGTAGATCTCCACTACAGCAACTGTTTCTAATCAGATGACTATGATAAGGGCTTTCTCCTTCTGCCTTCTCACTTTTCATAAATATTTCCAGTCTTTATTTTTTACCAGTCTTAATGAAGGGTCTCAGCCCAAAACATCGACTGTACTCCTTTCCATAGATGCTGCCTGGCCTGTTGAGTTCTTCCAGCATTCTGCGTGTGTTGCTAGGATTTCCAGCAGCTGAAGATTTTCTCTTGTTTGTGATAAATATTTCCCTTGCAGTTTTCTACTTCCAACTTCATTTCTGTGGTTAGATTCTCTATTGCAAATAGTTATTCTTATTCTGTTGAGTTTGAGCAAGGCATGGCAGCAGACTTGGATAGCGTTCAAACATTGAATCTGATTCTGTAACTATCAAGCATCTTTATGATTAAATATGATGTCCCTACTAGAGCCTCTGTAGGGATCACAGCACTGATGGTTTTACTTTCCCTCAAAATAAGCTCTTGTTTTATCTAAACTTCCTTTGTTAATGTTCTCTATCACTCTCACCCGATTAACACAATCACTCCTGCATGATCTCTTCCCCAGCTCCCTGCTCTTCCTCCTCCCCAACAATACCAACCCCATTCTTTCTTGCTTCCCCTTTTCCCCACATTCTTCTTCTCGTCACTCCATATTTCTCCTCTCTGCTGTGACAGGAGGGTCACGGTGTGTGTTTGCCCGATGTGTAGAGGATTGGCAGACCCTCTCTGCCACGGTGGTCTCTGCACTGGCTCAGCCCAAGAGCAATTCACAACTCGACCCAGGAGCAGAGGATCAGCAGAAACCCTGTGAAGAGATGGAAACAAGATGTTAGACAGAAGAACACCAACAGACCCTCGAAGGAAAACTGAGTGACAGACCAGGACATACCATTCTCTATAAAACAGTAGGACTCCACAAAAGAGCTAACTAGAGACCACTTTAAATAATCATGAAATGTGAGAAACACATGACAAAGACAATTAACTTGAGAAGACTAAAACGAAAGCTCAAGGGCTTAGCAACTCTAGTGAAGGTAACAGTTAGTAAATAGAGGTGCTTTAGAAACCTAGAAAGTCAATGTTCTATGACAAGCCACAGAACTCTGTGGGGCTCATGACAAAGAGATTATAGAAGTAAGACTTATTGCAGAGTTTATGTGCAAGTGGACATTTTAGACCCAGAATTGACAATTCTAATAATTGCAACCATTTAGAATTTGGCCTTGTTAGAATATTGGAATGCTGCAATCTCAATGTAATGGCATGTTTCGCCCATGCAGGACAATGCCATTGCACGAAAGCATTGATAATCTTCTAGACTGATGTAATATTTTTTAAAGTTGCAAAGTATTTTTGCACGTTTGAGGCTTAGCGCCAAGCCCTTCTCGTTAGCATTTTGAGTGATGACAGAAGATTGTTCTTGATCTGCTTGAATAAGGCCTTCAAAGTATGGATCACAGCAGTTTCTGGAGCCTCTTCTAAAAACTTGCAGTGCAAACAAGTCGTGACCTAGACAATAGATTTATGACATCTTCTGTTCAGTCCTCACACTGTGCTTTGCACAAACGGAAATGATTCATGTAAACAATTCTGTTCTGTCAACAATCTCTGTGAACTCTGAATCCCCAATTGTTATAACACCAGTCTTGAACAAATAATCATTCTTTGTCATTGCTTTGCAATTCTCCCTGAGGTTTCTGCTTGAATTTACTAATGACAAGCTCAAACCTGGTGCTTGGCAGAGCTGTGATAATGAGTCAGGATGCTGTGAATTTTGTATTGTGTGGGCAAACTCAGGGACATTCTGTTCATTCTGCACCTCGAAACCAAAGGGACAAAATGTCAAGTTTTTGTCTGGGAACCACTTGGAAACATTATATTTATTTCATCAGTCTTATGTTGTTAAGGTTGAGTGTATGCGTTCTCCGCAGTCAGAAGTAAATGACACGAATATAACATTGTAGGGCATGACCTTAGAGGAATTCTCCAGCTTCACCAGCCCCAACTTGCTTAATATTTCCAATCTTATTATTTTAAAGATGATCCCTCTAATGAGGACTAAGGAGATAGTTCTTATCTAAATCAGTTAAATCCTAACTTAAGCTCTATGAAGAGCAGTAAAACATTATCAAAAGTTAAAAAAAAAAGAATGAAAAGTGATACTCAATAACATAAAGATAGAGGTTTGAGGTGAAATAGAATTAAGCCAGGGGCTGGAACGGGTCATTCAGCTCCTGAAGCATTTTCACTCATCAACTAGATCTTGGCTGATGTACTTCCATTTTCCATATGCTTACTTCTAATCCACATCCATTATACTCTTACTGAACATAATTCAAGTGTTCAAAATTTAAATTGACTCTGAATCCAAGACCTTGTGGCTCACAGAATTTTGACTCTCTACTATAATTTATGTTATAAAATGTTTCTTAATGCTACTTTTGAATGGAATGTTTTAATTTACAGATAGTTTCCCTTATTCTGTATTTCTTAATAAAAACATTCTCCTCTTGTACATCCAATTATTTTAAATACATCAATTAGATCACACCATAATCTATCGTATTGAGGTAGACACAAAGTACTTCAGCAATATGTTTTCGCAATTAAAGCTTCAACCACATCAACAATTCTTGGGCTGTACATGACAGAAACTAAACATTGTGCTCCAGAAGGGGTTCTGTTGTATATGCTATACCAATGAAATGCCCAGTTCTCCCCTTTAGATAAGGGCTACTCTTCCACCTGACTTTTTGATTAGCACAACTGGACAATATACACGAGTTGAGCATAAGTATCTACATTTTTATTTCTCTTACTCTTATGAGAACACTCTGAATTGTTTTCTTAGATACAAGGTAGATAATCTCCCTTTCTCTACTTTGAATCCAGAGTCCAGTTTTCCTACTCACTTGCTCTGCATATGTCCATGTAGAATATTAATTTCTGCAGGTAACTGAAACATTTTAACACTAGTCCAGGAAATTGTTTCTGCATTCCCTTCAAGATCTTGACTTCCTTCATTGAATAAATTAACTCAACTGAATGTAAAGCTGAGGTCTTAAGGGTTAGCATATTACTATTAGTTTTTCACTTTATTTCAATTTTCTCCTTTCTTTCTCGCAAAAGTCTCTGGTGAAAAAGTCTGAGTATCTGGCAGGGTGTATATGAGTTTCCCAGGGATGTATGGGAGTGCCACTTGGATTTTGCAACTGTTGACAATTGAACACTATTTGGAAGAGCAGTGGTTCTCCCATTGGCTTTGTCATCGACTTTACAATCCATAACATTAGAAGTAGATGAAAGTCATCCTTGATCCTGAAAGTCTATCCAAAAAGAGGAAGTAGGTTTGATCCTTATCTTTTTTATGGTGTTGTCTATAAGAATCCATTTAGTATGAATATTTTTTTCCAAACCATTGTGCTAGGGTGTCATAAGATTCAGGATTGTCAATAAAGCTCTTTGGCTAGAGTCTTAGAAGACCCTTTAACACTCTTTGATTAACAAAGCCAAGGATTCTCACTATTCTTACAAGCCTGTATGCTTGACCAACATCATCAAAACATCATGGTTATACCCCACCCTCATTTCTCTGTTCTTAAACTTCCATTAAATTTGCAGCATAGATTTCACATTACCTCTGCTCATTTTCCTACCATAAGGCATTATTATTCTGCACTAAATTTCATCTTCCATATATCTTCCTAATTTAATAGGCAGTCTATATCTTCCTGAAGGCTGTTTCTAACACCATTATTGCTACAATTCTAAATTTTATATCATTTACAAACTCTGAACCAATGTCCATTTACTGAAGTTCAAGTCATTGATATATGAACATGGCCACCTACTCAATTTGTCACTGCTGTTTTACTGTATGTTATATATTTTATGCACATTACTGCAATTGATAAATATATAACACACCCAATAAAGTATACTTAGTAAACAGGAAACAACAATAAATCCAAAGTCATAAAAATAACATATACATATCTCATAGGGATCCCTGAAGGAAAAGATTAAGAGATGGAACTGCCCTTCGATTGTTTTTCTTGAAATTTTTACTATTAGTCATTCCCAAACCATCAGTTGTAACATGGTGCCTGCAGTGCCATAGTGTTCTGTCAATTGTAATCCTGGCTCATGGGGAAACAATGCGATATGTTTGCTCAAATACTAATCTGTTTCTGGCAGGCAGAAAAGAGCTCAAAGCAGTTTTGAAACATTAGGACAAGCTATAGTATGAAGATAAATGCGTTCACTTGTTTTTGCACTGCAGTAACATTCTCTTTCTTTTTATAGTGAAAAAGAGACAGAATTTGATAGCCACTAAAAATGGGCAAAGAAATAGTAATAAGTAATTAACCCATGCCTATTGCTTCCAATGCAGGAGCCATTCTGACTTTAAGGATCAGACTGTGCAGTCAGTGTAAACCACGACATGGAGTCCATCTCAGCAGCATTCTTTATCACCACTCAAAGTTTTCCTGGAAACTTAAAGGGGGAGTGCACTGTAGTTGTAGCAGGTTCTTCGACCAGGGAGACATTGAAGAATAATATTGCACTGGCTAGAGCAAGTTCTGAGGTTCTTGGATGCTGTGCTGCAGGGCTTGGTGGAGGGGACGGAGAGGAAAAAGGATGTGATGTAAAAACAACAGACCAAGAAACCCTGTGAACAAACTTTGTGTTGAGATGGAGAACAGATAGTTGTGATGGTAAAAGTCAGAAGTCAGTTCCCAAGGACACAGATGTAGTGTCATGAAAGTTTCAATAATCTCTGAAACTGTCATGGTCCAGACCAAACAACAGCAAGCATACAAGTTTCGGTGCTCCAATTCCCCAGAGTATGGTTAATTGCAACTCTCCTTTAAGACCCAGACTGCCAATTATTGCCTGCCACATTGCTTCATGGAAAACCTTTAGTTAAAGACTCATGCTGAGCACTCAGTGCTCAATCATAGGAGTCCATCTCTTGCACGACTGTCTGTGATTATGCCTTTGGATATGGTTTGTGTCTTCTTGTTCATTTTGAGTCTGAGTCTGGGTTAATTCTAGACCTAACTGTGTACTTGGGCTCACCACCATCCATAGCTCCCTTGTTCCAGCATGAATGAGCCATCATGAACCCAGAGGAGTATGAATGTCTGCAAACCACATTGGCTTACCAGGAACCAACTGTAGGCAGACATGATGACATGCTTCAGGAGATCCTCACCACTCTTCAGGGACTTTCCAATTCTGGAAAGCAAGAACTGAGATTGGCCAGAGTGGCAGCCAGATCTGGGCATGTTCAAGCTGGAGACTCTATCAATGTTTGTGATGAATCACTGCACCTATCTGCTTCTCAGCAGGAAGTATGCCAAAAATTTCTGGTATAATGCTCCTTAGACTTTGTGTTAAAGCCACCCAAGTTCCCTTCAGAATGCAATAAGGTAGACTATATCATCTTGATCCTTACTGGAAGAGTCCTTGCCTGGACCAGCACACTCAGGGAGAAAGATTCACCCATCTGTGCCAGTACAGACCTGTTTTCAGAATCCTCCTCAAGAAGGATGTTCTAACATCCCACCAAAGGATATGGGTCAGTGATAAAGCTCTTCAACTTGCACAAGGGGAATCGGTTTGTGGCCAATTATTCCATAGAATTTTCTACCTTGGCTGCAAAGAGCAGTTGGAATATGGAAGCACAAAACTCTCTATTCTCGAAGGGATTAAGAGATGAGGTAAAGGTTGCCATTGCAGCCTGAGACCCGGTGGAGGATTTAGAGCAACACACACAGAAGTTGCTGGTGAACGCATCAGGCCAGGCAGCACCTCTGGGAAGAGGTACAGTCGACGTTTCGGGCCAAGACCTTTCATCAGGACTAACTAAAGGAAGAGCTAGTAAGAGATTTGAAAGTGGGAGGGGGAGGGGGAGATCTGAAATGATAGGAGAAGACAGGAGGGGGAGGGATGGAGCCAAGAGCTGGACAGGTGATAGGCAAAAGGGATATGAGAGGATCATGGGACAGGAGACCCAGGGAGAAAGAAAAGGGGGAAGGGGGGAAACCCAGAGGATGGGCAAGGGGTATAGTGAGAGGGACAGAGGGAGAAAAAGGAGAGAGAGAAAAAGAATGTGTGTATATAAATAAATAATAGATGGGGCAAGAAGGGGAGGAGGGGCATTAGCAGAAGTTTGAGAAGTCAATGTTCATGCCATCAGGTTGGAGGCTACCCAGACGGAATATAAGGTGTTGTTCCTCCAACCTGAGTGTGGCTTCATCCTTACAGTAGAGGAGGCCGTGGATAGACATATCAGAATGGAAATGTAACATGGAATTAAAATGATTTAGAGAGTCTCATGGACTTGGCAATTAGACAATAACGGATCGACAGATAAGAGAAGGGTTAGAGGAAGGAAATTATTCTGAAGAAACTCTCCTCCTGACTATTCTCCTGTCCTCCGGTTTCCTGGCTAAGTCTGCTCCTCAACTTCTGCCAATCCCAGCTTCCAAGGAGCCTATACAAATATCCTGGACCAGGCTGTCATGAGCTGAAAGACAGAGAAGAAGGAGGGAGAGGTGCTGGATTTACTGTGGAGAGGTTGGATATTATCTGACCTCCTGACCCAAGCTGCTGGAAAACTCCCAGGAACATCCAGCATAGGGAGGGCTGTGACAAATGCCAGCCTCACTCCTGGTTCAGCTCCCTCTGCTGCAGTGCTCTTCATGACACTTTCATGGAGAGACCGAAAACATTCCCCAGATGCTTTTATTGACTCCGGCACAGCAGGAAATTTTTTTAACCTTGGACTGGCCAGTAGATTGGAAATCCCTTTTTAACATCTCAACCAGTGGCTCGTTACCATGGCCCAGAATGGGAGACCTTTGGTACCGGGGCAGATCACCCACCAAACATCTCTGCTCAAGCTCAAGATTGGCCAGTATGTGCAATTAATCCACTTCTATCTCATTCATGGAGATACCACTCATTCTGGGCCAACTCACAACTTGATAGTCAATTGGACTACAGGGCTGGTCAAACCAGTGCAAAAAGAAATGCCTCCAAAAGGGGGCTAAGACACCTTCTGGGTTACATCCTGAAGCACCTCCTTAGTTTACTTCCAAGACTACCTCCAAGACGACTTCCAAGATTACTTCTAACACACCTCCCAAGTTAACTGTTAAATCTTCCATTGCTAACTCCAGTGCATATGATTTGTCTAGAGTACCTCCAGAACATTCAGATCTGCTGGAGGTCTTCAGCAAGAAAAAGGCCACAACTCTACCACTCCACTGGGACTATGATTGTGCCATCGATCTGTTACTGGGTACTTGTCCTCCTCAGGAACAGCTTTACTCTCTACTGACCCCAGAGAGAAAGGGCACGGAGGACTACATCCACGAAGCAGTGGCATCTGGTTTGATTCAACCGTCAACATCTCCCACAGGGGTCGGGGTTTTCTCTGTTCACTAAAAGGAAGGTGACTTAAGGCCCTGCATAGACTATAAGGGGCTAAATTTCATTGTTATAATTTCATTGTACCTTCTCCCTCCCATGAACACAGCCTTTCAGACTCTCCAAGGACCTACAATATTTATCAAATTGGACCTCCATAGTGTCTATGGCCTAATCTGCATTCACGAATGGAAAACTACATTCAACATGCCCATGGGTCACTACGAATACTGGGTCATGCCTTTCGGTTGGCAAATGCCCCAACGATATTTCAAGCCTTCATCAATAAAGTGCTCCAGGATTTGTTACACCACTTCATTTCCGTCTACCTAAACGATATACTCATTTTCTTCCAGTCCATTGAAGAACACATCCAGCAGGTTCTAGAATGGCTTCTCAAGAATCAACTATCCATCAAGCTCGAGACGATTGAATTCCATGTATCCACAGACTCTTTCCTTGGGTTTGTTATATCTAATGACAACCTACAAAAGGACTCGGGCCTTGCAGAATTGGCTACAACCTATCAAGGTTTATTGGTTTTATCAACTTTTACAGACAGTTCATTGGCAGTTTCAGCTCACCAACCTCACCAAGAAATCTATTGGGCCATTCTGCTGGACTCAGGAGGCAAGGCAGCTTTTGCCAAGTTAAAACAAAAGTTCATGTCCGTACCTATCCTAGTGCCACTGGAATTAGACTTGTATTTCATGGTGGAGGTCAACGCGTTGGACATGGATGTAGGTCTTGTCCCAATGGCCTGTCTTGGACCATGAACTGCATCTCTGTGCCTTCTACTCAAGACGCCTTTCTCCCATGGAGGCAAACCATGATATTGGGAATCAGGAATCAGGAATTGTTGGCTGTTAAACTGACACTGGAGGAGTGAAGCCACTGGTTGGGGGGTCCAAACATCTGTCTGTGATATGGACCGACCAGAGAAATCCGGCTTACCTCCAGGATGCAAAGGGGCTGAATTCCAGGTGGGCACATTAGTCCCTATTCTTTAACAGGTTCATCTTCCTTATTACTTACCGCCCAGGATCAAAAAATCAAAATCCATATGCCGTCTCTCGACGGTTAAAAGGACCTAACAGCAAAGAGAATCCTTCAACTATAATTTCCAGTTCTAGAATGGTGGCACCCACCCAATGGAACATAGACTTGATAGTTTGCCGAGCCCAAGAGCAATATGGGGCAGACCCAGGTAATGGTCCTCCCAGATATATTTTTGTTCCCAAATCTGTTTGTTATAAGGTTCTCAAGTGGGATTATGCTTCAAACCTGGCTGGGCATCCAGAGGATTGTCAAGAGACATTACTCATGACCAGGCACAACTAGAGATGTCTGGGAATATATCTTAGCATATGATGTCTACACATGACATAAAGAATGCTGAGCACAGCATCAAGGTCTGCTTCAGCCTCTCCCCATTCCGACTCACCCTCGGTCCCAGACTTCTCTGGAATTTGTCACTGGTATTCTGGCATCTCAGGGTATTATAGTAATCATGGTGCTTGTAGACCAATTCTCCAAGGCCTTCCTCTTTGTACCCCTTCCCAAATTACCATCAACTTCATCAGGATTCATCGTTTTCCCCAGGACATCATCTTCAATCGCGAACCTTAATTTTCCTCTAGGTTTTAGAAGGTCCTTTGTGAGCTAATTGAGAGCTGCGCCAATGTGTTGTCTGGATTCCATCTGCAGACCAATGGGCGAATAGAGGGTCAACCAGGATCCAGAGAGAACACTCAAATGACTAGCCTCAGGGAACCATACCACCTGGAGAGACAACCTGATTTTGGCAGTTTGCGCACAACATATATCAGCATTCGTCTATCAGGATCACAAACAAGAGAAAATTTGCAGAGACTGGAGGAAGTCCACTGTACTCTTTTCCATAGATGCTGGCTGGCCTGCTGAGTTCCTCCAGCATTTTGTGTGTGTTACTTTGTCTAGCAGGAGGTCTCCTCTTCAATGTCAATTTGGGTACCATTCTCCTCTTTTCCCGGAACAAAAAGCAGAGGTGGAGGCTCCATCAGCAGATCTACTCTTCCAGGGATGTCACCAAAATTGTGTTAAGGTGACAGAGACTTTATTGGCCAATTCTTGGCATCAACACCAGGCCAACCACCAGAGAAGTCTGGGCCCAGCTCTTCGTTCCAGTCAGGGGGTCTAGCTCTCAACTAGAGATCTCCCCATGCAGGCTGAATCCAGAAAAATGTCCTATTATTACATTGAACCATTCAAAACCCTGTGACATGTCAACCAGTTCCCTATCATCTCCAGTTCCTGAGCACCATGCGGATTCACCCCACATTCCTCAAGCCCTTGAAAGTTAGCCCCTTGGCTCTGATTCCTAAACTCCTCCACCTCATCCTAATCTAATTTAATGTAATCTAATCAAGAATTATTGATGGATTATACATAGTCTGGCAACTTTTGGACACCTACATTGTTTGAGATAAATGGCAAGACCTCGGGGATTGAGAGGGATATGGCCCAGAAGGAAAAAAGCTGGATTCATTCATGGGTCATCCAGGACCCTACCTTTAAAGAGGAATTTTACCAGCACCATCCTGACAGCTCTAGGCCATTAGGAGACAGCCATGGGGAGTGGGGGTGGGGGGAGTGTTCTGTCATTGTCCCAACAAACAGCGACAGGCATTCAAGTTTTGGCTCTCCATTTCCCCAATATGGTTAGTTGTCGCAGTCTCTTTAGGACTCAGAATGCCAATTACTGCCTGCAACATTGCTTCATCGGAAGTCTGTACATAAAGGCCTTGTGCTGAGCACTCAGTGCTCAATCATAAGAATTCCACATCTATTACTACTGTTCTGATTTTGCCTCTGGATTTTGTTTGGTTAGCCTTGTTTATTTCATGTCTAAGTTAAATCAAGACTCTACTCTGCACTTAGGTTTACCTCCATCCATTGCTCACTCATTACACAAACATGCTGAACAACAATGAACAAGTACAAAGGCTTGGTACAAATGACATGGTTAGACAATGTGAGGTTGTCCTGAATGATTTTAGGGAGCTAAGTACAAACGTAGAAAGTTGATAAGCAAGGACCTCCAGGGTAGTAATCTCTGGATTGCTGCCTGTGCCATCTGCCAGTGGCAGTAAGAATAGGATGATTTGGAGGATGAATATCAGGCTGAGGAACTGGTGCAGGTGGAAGGGGTTCAGATTTATGGATCATTGGGATCTCTTCTGGGGAAGTATGACCTATACAAAAGGGATGGGTTACAGCTGAACCCGAATGGGATCAATATCCTTGTGGGAAGGTTTGCTAAAGCTGCTTTGGAGGCTTTAAACTAATTAGGCAGCGACTGAAGATGAGGTAGCTGGTTTACAAACAGAGGCAGTTCATAGTGAGACTTCTAGCAAGGGGAGGCAGATGATAGAGCAAAATTACAGTTAACAGGATGAGTTGCAATGTAAAATCCGGACAAAATTGAAAAGGATGAATACAGAACTGAAAGTGGTTGGAATTTTTGGAAGAAATTTGGAAGGCAGAGGATATATACATCCCAAAGAGGAGAAGTAGTCTAAAATCAAGATGACACAACCATGGTGAACAAAAAATGTCAAAGCCAACATAAAAGTCAAAGAGAACACATAATGGAGCAAATATTAGTGGGAAGTTAGGATTGTGCAGCTCTGAAAAACTAACAGAAGGGAACTAAAAAAGTCATTAAGAATGTAAAGATGGCATACAAAAAAGCTAACAATTAATATTAAATTAGATGTCAAAAGTTTCTGCAAATACATAAAATGTAAAAGAGAGGCAAGAGTGAATATTGGACCACAGGAAAACAATATTGGAGAGGTAGTAATGGGGGACAAGAAAATGGCAGATAAACTAAACAAGTATTTTGCATCAGTCTTCACTGTGGAAGACACTAGCAGTATGGTGGAGGTTGAAGAGTGTCAGGGGTCAGAAGTGCGTCAAGTTGCTATTACTAGGGAGAAAGTTCTTTGGATACAGAAAGTTAGGTAAGTCACTGGACCAAATGGTGTACACCCTAGAGATCTGAAAGAGGTGACTTAAGAATTTGTGGGGACATTAGTAATGACCTTTCAGGAATCATTAGATTCTGGTGTGGTTCTGGAAGACTGGAAAATTGCAAATGTTATTCCACTCTTCAGGAAAGGAGAGAGGCAGAAGAAAAGAAATTTTAGCCAGTTAGTCCATTTGTTGGAAAGATATTGGAGTCAATTTTTAAAGATGTACTATTGGAGTACTTACAGGCACATGACAAAATAGGAAGTAGTCAGTATGGTTTCCTCAAGGGAAAATCTTGCCTGGCAAATCTCTTGAAATTCTTTAAGGAAATAATAAGCAGGATAGACAAAGGAGAATTGGTTTATGTTGCATACTTGGATTTTCAGAAGCCCTTTGAGAAGGTGCCACACATAACCCTGCTAAACAAGCTAAGAGCCTATGGTATTAAATGAAAGATTCTAGCATGTAAAAAACAGTGGCTGATTGGTAGGAGGCAAGGTGTGGGGATAAAGTGAGCCTTTTCTAGTTGGCTGCCAATGACTAGTGCTGTTCCACAGTGGTCTGAATTGGGACCACTTCTTTTTATGTTATATGTCAGTAGCTTGGATGATGGTATTGATGGCTTTGTAAAGTTTGTGGACGATACAAAAGTGGGTGTAGAGACAGGTTTTGAGGAAGTAGAGAGGCTACAGAACAACTTAGACATATTAGGAGAATGGGCAAGCAAGTGGCAGATGGAATACAGTGTCGGGAAGTGTGTGGTCATGCACTTTGCTAAAAGTAATAAAAGGTAGACTATTTTCTAAATGGAGAGAACATTCGAAAATCTGAGATGGAAAGGGACTTGGGAGTTATTGTGCAGGATTCTCTAAATGGTAATTTGCAGGTTGAGTATGTGGCGAGGAAGGCAAATGCAATGTTAGCATTCTTTTCAAGAGGACTAGAATATAAAAGCAAAGATGTAATGTTAAGGCTTTAAAAAAGCACTGGTGAGGCCTCACTTGGAATACTCTGTGCGGTTTTGGGCCCCTTATCTTCGAAAGGATGTGCTGACACTGGAGAGCGATCAAAGGAGGTTCACGAAAATGATTCCAAGATTGAACAGTTTTGACATATGAAGAGCATCTGGTCCTGTATTCACTGGAATTCAGAAGAATGAGGCGTGACCTAATCAAAACCTATTGAATATTGAAAGGCCTGTGGGGAAGATGTTTCCTATTGTGGGATACTCTGGGACCAAAGGCCACAGTCTTAGAATGGAGATGAAGAGGAATTTCTTTAGCCAGAGGGTGGTGAATCTGTGGAATTCTTTGCCACAGCCAGCTGTGGAGGCCAGGTCTTTACATTTCTTGATTGGTCAGGCATGAAGGAATACAGGGAGAAGGCAGGAGATTGGGGCTGAGAAGGAAAATAGATCAGCCACATTGAAATGGTGGAACAGATTCATTTGGCCAAATGGCCTAATTCTGCTTCTATATCTTATTATAATCTTATGTCTTGTGGTATCTTCAGATCCCATATTCTGCCAAGTGAACCACCATCTCAGACAATGCTAGATTGACAATTTTAATATCATTCAACTGCTGTCAACCTCTATCAATCAAAGTCATGCCTAAAATAAATAGGTTCCTGCTAGGCACTATTCCAAGCCTCACATGTAGAGTTTACAGCCTATGCATGCTTCTCAATAACTCTATGTGACAGGAATATCATGTAACGTAAGTGTGATTCCCTCTGAAACACTTCCTCCTACAGGGAAAGGTGGCATATGATCGGAAACAGCAACAACTGACCAGTGGGGAATAACCATGGCTGCATCACCTAAGCTTCGTGGGAAAATCAGTTTACGATCACTATAGCAACCACATCTGAAGCTCATTCAATAACAACATTGAAACAATGCAATTTGACAATATTCTCATCACAATCTCTTCTCATTCAAAAGCAGAGGATAATGCAACCTGGATTTCTCATTTTCTCTTCACACCTAATCCCACTGTTAGTAGGAGTGTCGTCTCCCCCTGCCCACTTACATTTACAACAGGAAGGTAATTGAATTGCTGTCAGCTATGGGAAAAATCCTTACCAGGGATGTTTAGTAAACGAGAAAAAAAACCTTTGTGCTCAAATGTTTTTACTTGAGGTAATGAAATTACAGTAACAGCTTACATGAGAATCTAGTTTCCTTTCACCCTATTCTTATATGTTATGGCGTAAACCCAGAAGATACTCACAGCTATCCAAGAAGGTTAACTCGTGGCCAATTCAATGAGGAATCTCCTTTAATGATTTTTTCGGCTACCTTTCCTGACTATAGCACCCACTTAGTTGAAAGATTTCACTTCTAAGGTAACTATTATATCTGCAGCTTCCCCTATGATCTAATACTCTCTTAAATCACCTGACCTTGAACAAGCCTATCCCCTGCATTCAATTGTTCCATTTAATATCAGAGAATGTTTTCAATATACTGAAATTCTTGCTCTTCACAGATATCTTTGAAACAGAAGAAAACCCCAGAAAATAAATGACAGTAATAAAATGTTAGAATCCCAAAGCCTTCTTGAATCCGTGTCAGCTGTCTGAAGCCACTTTTAATATTACAAGTCAGCATTCATGAATAACATACCTGATGGTCAAACACAATTTCTAAACTTGCACTGGGATTTCAGGAGGAATCGAAATGGATAAATAGTTTTAGACAAATTATATGTTCACAATGGGGTGATGTGTCAGTTGGGAAAGTTCCTAAAAACTGCCCTCTTTTTGCATCAGGTATATAGACATTAAATGGCTGTGCAAACAATTCCTTCAGGACATTTCCTAAGGACTTTTCATTGACTTCATAGTTTATGAGTGTTAGAGCTTTTCAATCACCAGGATGGAATACCAGGTTTGGAGCCTCGGTTTAGTGACTTTCACTCATTCTATTTTTATTTTCTTCCCTCTTTCTCTTCGTAGCAATCGGACCCACTGTAGTGAATTTCTGGCGTTCTGTAAGCCAGAGGATTGCAGAAGATGGATCACTGGAGATATTTAAAAAAGATACAAATTAATTTTTGGAAGTTTCAGTAATTAATGGCTTTTGCAACTGGAACAGGAGTTCTGAGCCAGATAAACAATGATTGTATTGAATCATGGGACAGGCTTGAAGAGCCAATTTTCCTACTCCTGATCCTATTTTCTAGTTGTGTTCACAGAGCCTCGCCTCCCTCAGGACACACACAGTTATTGAAGTTTTGGTCCTTTCTGGAATTGTGGGGCTTCAGTTATCTTTATTGTTGAGCCAAATGAACAGCTACCCAATATGTTAATGCAGGTACAGTTGGCCATTCTTCCTGCAGGTATTGCTAACTCTTCTGTAATTCTCGTTCAGATAGCCTTAAAAAGCTGAGTGACTGAGTCCTCAGTCGGTCAGAGTGGACCATGGATATTGCATCCTAGCTGTCTAGGTATGTAAGTCTGGGCAAGCTGTTGTCCATGTAGCAAGATCTCCCTCTCCACACAAACCCCAAGGAACAGCAGAGACCAATAGAGTTTGGTACCAGCAGGAGTTGCCAATCAACATTGAACTCAATGTAGGACTGCCTTAGGGACTCCAACTCTGGATTTTTTTCCCTTGGAGTTTACTCCTGAAGCTTTCCTCATAAGTGAATAGACCCACAAGGCAATAGAGGTTTGAGATCAGAGTTTTCCTTCTCCTAGAAGAACTGCCACCACGGCTGTTGGGCCCCATCTGCCCAAAGTGACTAGTTTTAAGGTGCCTGTAACCCACCTTTGCCCTTTCTCCTGTCCATAGAAATGGTTCCAAAGGGCTTCATAGCTAAGCCACATGTGAAGGCCTGGAGCTGGGCTTGGTTGTCAGAGGCTACTTGAGGCGCACGTTATTGGGAGCATTTAATAGGTAGTGAGAGCTTGTCCCCATTGCCACTCTGGCTATAATAGCGTTAAGGAAACAGCCTCAAAAAGCAACCTTGTCAAGTAATATTAAAAGAAAACTTAAAACAAAGCCGTATCACAATGAGCTTTAATGCTTGAAGCCAATTGCTTGGAAAATGAAATGAAATACAACTTCAGTGTTACCATAGAGATGAAGTCTGCTCCAATGGCCTTCAGCTAGAGTAGAGGTAGCATAGGTAGACAGCTCTGCACAAGATCAAGTCACCCGCAAATTGTGGTGCAGATGACTCAGGCGAAGAATGCAGTGGGTCAGCTTAATGATGATTGAATCACAGATAGTCTGCTTACAAAGTCAAGAGGAGCAGAGAAGTCCAGAACCATTGTCAAATAGAACTGGAAGTCTACCCTTGTCTTTAACCATGTGCTGTGTGTATATACTGTGTTTCCTGGACTATTCAGAAATCTAAAGTTGAGGAAATGATAATATTTCCCATTTATGAACTGTACCTTGTACATTCTACAATGACTGTATCACTGTTAGTTGCAGTATTTCAGAATATGAACATTGAAGACAATATATGCAAATACACTCACAGAAACAGGTATTTTAACTGGCCCTTAACCCAGAAGAAATTGTGCATTGCTTATCCATGTATTTCTTATGA
Source organism: Mobula hypostoma (assembly GCF_963921235.1). Classification (NCBI taxonomy): domain Eukaryota; kingdom Metazoa; phylum Chordata; class Chondrichthyes; order Myliobatiformes; family Myliobatidae; genus Mobula; species Mobula hypostoma. The sequence continues at coordinate 69,568,673 of NC_086103.1, read as the reverse complement.
ATATAGTATCACAGAGTGTCTTTTCCTCTGGTGCTCTGGTTTCATCCCAGAGTCCAAAGACATACCAGTTAGGTTAATTGGTCATTGTAAATTGTCCAGTGATTAGGTTAGGGTTAATCGGGTTTTTTGGGGATTGCTGTGGTTCTGTGGCTCCAAAGGCCAAAGGGACCTACTCGGCGCTCTGTCACTAGATTATATATATATATTTAACTGTTATTTTAAAGTAAGTTCCAAGGAATGCAATTTGCCTGATCTCTTAAGAAAGGTTGAGAACACTCTAGTATAGGAAAGCCTACACCTATACAAAAGCCCACAGTGAACTGCTCACTTAGAAACAGTTGAAGTTTTCTCAAAGATCCAGTGAGATTCCTATATAGAGAACAAAAGGACTAAAGTTTGATTTTCACTCTCTGTTGAGTGAGTTCATCTCACAGAGAATACATTCACATTCTTTAATCCCATAAATTACCTAGAGATCTTTGCTGAAAAGGTGAACTGTTGGATGTTTTGTGAGAAAACAGAATGGAGAATTGGTGTAACTACCTGTCTCCAGGGAGGTAAGTATTTCAAAACTAGCCAGTTGGGTATGAGTATTTAACATCAATGAAAAAAGGGTCAAAATCTATGAATGAGAAAGAAAGTAATTCAACAAAATCATTTTATCCTTTCCTGGGAGATTCTGAGATCTGGAAGAAATGAGACACTTTAATTCATTTGCTGGTGCTGTTAGCAAGCCCGGGCTTCTATTGTCCATAAAATTCAGAATGCTCAAAATACTAGGCAGCATCTGTGGAATGAGAAACAGAATTAATATTTCATATCATTTCAACTCATTATATTAGACTTACCTCACGCCCCACAGTAACCCCCTTTTCCAGTCATTCTTTTATGCTGCATGGCTCCCTATAAATTGGAGGTGTTACAATTGGGGATAAGGCAGGAGGAAAAGATGGTGGCGTGATGCAGCTCACGCAACTGTTCAGTGCAGTGATATCGTATCTGTTAAATAGGGCCCGTAGACAATTCTGATTTGACAGAAACAGACGTGAGAATCACAGAGGAACATCTGGAGAAATTTCTGAAATGCACGGTTCACTGCCGTTGCTACTGTGCGATCGAGAATCTCCGGAGAGAAGGCCCCAAACACGCCGGCTTTGCCTGCTGCTGGCTACCGAGGCTGGGGTCGAAGCGTTCAGCGGAGATGGTGCTCGGTACTCAGTGTTGGAGGGCTGATCAGAGCTCAAAGTTTTTGGATGACTCAGAGTCGGACTGCGGTCGGGCATGGCAGGGAGAGTTTTCTTCCATCTCCTGTCTGTGTGAGATGTGGGACATTTGAGAGACTTTGAACTTTTTTGCTGTGCTATGGCCTGTTCTTCATCAAGTTATGGTATTGTTGCACTGTTGTAACTATATGTTATAATTATGTGGTTTTTGTCAGATTTTCAGTCTGGGTCTGTCCTGTGTTTCTGTGATATCACACCGGAGGAATATTGTATCATTTCTTAATGAATGCATTACTAAATGATAATAAAAGAGGACTGTGTGCCTTCATAATCTAATCTAATCTAATCTATTGCTTGAGTTGGAGTGATCAATTACCAGTGACCAGACCCAGGATGGTGGAAACTAAGTTCCTGCCAATTGACCATCCTGAAGGCTATCTGATAACTTGTGCTGTCAAAGACCTTTACATAGTTTCCAGATGATGACCAGAGAGGATCAAAGGGAAGGAGGGTGAATGTGCATCAGTCTCATCAAGGAATCGGCGGTGAGGAGTGTCTGCAGCTTTAATTTTCTGGGAATAAGATGACTTATTTTGGGCCCAGCACATAGATACAATCATAAGAAAAGTATGCCAAAAATTTTCATAGGAGGTGAAGGAGGTTTGGCTTGTCACTGAACACTCTAACAAATTTTTATGATATATCCTGACTGGTTATATCATGGTCTGGTATGACAACTTGACTGCGGAGGAATGCAACAAGCTTCAGAGAGTAGTGGACCCTGCCCAATGTATTAAGGGCACATTTCTTTCTCCTATTGATAGTACCTTCAGGAGGTATTGCCTCAAGAAAGCCACATCTATCATCAAAGATCCCCACCATTTGAGCCAGGCCATTTTCTTGCATCTACCATTGTGCAGGAGACACAGAAGCCTGAAGTCCCATACCAAACCAGCAAACTCTAATCACTACAGTTTAGCACCACAAGAAAACTATGACCACTTTGCACTAGAATAGACTTTTTTTTTAACTCTAATTGTGTTTTCTTGTTAAAAAAAAGTTGTGCACAATTTATGTTTTTCTTGCATATGCTACATATACAATGCTACCGTATGAGCCTGTGATGTGCTGCAAGTGAGTTTTTCATTGCACCTGTGCATACATGTAATTGTGCAAATAACAATGAACTTGGATTTGACCCTGGCGTCTTGAAATAGATTAAAATGATTAATAACAGTATAAATTATTAATAAGAGACAAAATTAAGAAATAATAAATAAACTTAAAGGTACATTTAATGGATGTACTGTAAGGTAACTAAAATCAATAATATCATTTAAAATAAACTGCAAATAAATAAAGTTTCCCTTTCCTCTTTAACGCAACTGAGGTTTCATTACATTTGGCAAGTGATGCAAAAGCAGCTAGTCTCTCAACTTGAGACATTGGTGCTCCATCCCTGGATACAATACTGATCTTTTGGTGGATTTCAGGGCTGTTATTTAAAAAGAGACATTTGACTGCTGGGAAAGATATTGCTGAAAGTCACTGCTGACAAAGAGTGAGCACAATTGCGACAGTAACTTTGGTATTCTCTCTGCAAACCTAATGATTATTTCCAACACTCTTGATTTTACTTCAAGTTTTACTTCAGAACGAGCTGCCAGCACAAGCGGTGCAAGCAAACATGATTTCAACGTTTAAGTGAAGCTTGGATTGATGCATAGAATGCTATGATCCTGATGCAGGTTGTTGGAATTAGGCAGTTTAAATGGCTCGGCGTGGACTAGACGGGCCCAATGGCCTGTTTCTGAGCTGTACCTTTATACGACTCCATGACTCTATTTCCATCATTTGTAAGGTTTTTTTCTTAGAATTTATTGTCATCCCCAATGAACAGCTTACTAAACCAGCTCTGAGGGCTGTTAAAAATCAAGTGTTTGTGATGGGTCAGGGGTTACATGTGGTGACCAGGTTGGCATGGATCACAGTTTTTCCGGAAACGTCTTAGTGAACCAGAAAGTATTTGATGGTAATTCCTCGAGTATCAAGATCATCAAAATTGATGTTCCCTTTTTTTAAAATTAAATTTAAATTCCTCAGCTGCTCTGCTGAATTTGAACTTCTATTTTCAGGTCATTTGTTTTGGATTTCTGTGTCAGCAATTTAACTACTGTGCTACTGTTCTTCCTTGTGTATTCAGATCAATGCATACTGTCTACTGATAATGCATTTTGATGATCTGCTCAGAACATGGTCTTAGTATTCCCTGTTTTTATCTCTATTTTTGTGACTAATGCAGCAACCGGGTAACTCAGTTTTGCCCCAAACTTTGTGTCACTCCTGTACTGGAGTGAATTAAGAAAGGAGTTAGAGTGTGCAGCTTGTAAACCCGGCAGTTATCCTGCTAAGAAGGAGAAATGTTCCTAATGTGCAGTAGGGATAACATTGCACCAGTATGACTCACAACACGCTGGAGGAACTCCGCAGGTCGGACAGCATCCATGGAAACGATCAGTCAACGTTTCGGGCTGGAACCCTTTATCAGGACTGAAGAGGGAGGGCGCAGAGGCCCTATAAAGAAGGTGGGGGGAGGGTGGGAAGGAGAAGGCTGGTAGGTTCCAGGTGAAAAACCAGTAAGGGGAAAGATAAAGGGATGGGGGAGGGAAAGCAGGGAGGTGATAGGCAGGAAAGGTGAAGAAGGAATAGAGGAAAGCACAATGGGTAGTAGAAGGAGGCAGAACTATAAAGGAGGCAGTAGACAGCTAGGGGAGGGGGCAGACTGAAACTGAGATGGGGGAAGGGAGGGGGAGGGAATTACCAGAAGCTGGAGAATTCAACGTTCATATCAAGGGGCTGGAGACTACCTAGATGGTATATGAGGTGTTGCTCCTCCAACCTGAGGGTTTAGCCTCATCATGGCAGTAGAGGACGCCATGTATGGACATATCTGAATGGGAATGTGAAGCAGAGTTGAAGTGGGTGGCAACTGGGAGATCCTGTCTGTTGTGGCGGACAGAGCGGAGGTGCTCAATGAAGCGGTCCCCCAATCTGCGTCGGGTTTCACCGATGTAGAGGAGGCCGCACCGGGAGAACCAGATGGAATGGATGACCCCAACAGACTCACAAGTGAAGTGTTGCCTCACTTGGAAGGACTGTTTGGGGCCCTGAATGGTGGTAAGAGAGGAGGTGTAGGGACAGGTGTAGCACTTACGCTTACAGGGATAAGTGCTGGGTGGGAGATCTGTGGGGAGGGACGTGTGGACCAGGGAGTCGCGGAGGGAGTGATCCCTGTGGGAAGCGGAAAGGGGTGGAGAGGGAAAGATGTGCTTAGTGGTGGGGTCCTGTTGAAGGTGGCGGAAGTTGCAGAGGATAATGTGCTCGGTATTTTGTGATTACAGTTGCACCAGTAAGGATCCTTCAAGATATACGTCCCTTTGTTTTTTGGAATGAAAGGATATCCCGTGGTGAACTCAGAATACTGTAATTCTGAACTCAAGAAATGTTGGTGCTGCTTCAGTCATCATACATGTGATTTCTAATATGTTCTCTGTCAAACTGCAAACTTTGACCAACTTTAAAATCTCGCCCTTATAATAATCCTTCACTATGAATTTGATGGATCACTGCGAGTATTTTTTCTCAAAATTGTGATTTATGCCTTGGAGTTTGCCTTCTACAGTACATTTACTCCTCTATGTAATTTGCATAGCTACATCAATTCCATTTCTCGGTTCCATCCAAATTTCCATTATTCCATTTTTTCTGAATGCATTTTAAATCAATCTGCAATGTTTTTGCATCTGTACTTTTACCCTCTGCTGTCCACTTCCCCCAAGTCCTTCATCATAGTGCAGTTTCTTATCTGCTGGACCCCTGTCTGATCTTTTGAGTTACAGAGCCAGATATTTATCCTGTCTGCAATGAACCAGGCTCTGGGCTTTTCTTAATCGATTGGGGTCAACCACCACAATGGCTGATTCTGAAATATATTTAAAAAGATAATTACCACATGCACCCTGAGCACCCGGAGGACCCGGAGGAAGCCTATGCAGTTGCAGGAAGAATGTACAAACTCCTTACAGGCAGTGGGCAGGAATTGAACCTGGGTCACCTGTAAAGTAAAGCATTCTGCTAACCACTGTGCTACTGTGTCACCCCTACAACTCAATCATATTCCAGGCAATATGCACAGGCTCTGCACTGAAACCCAGTGCAGTACAGAGTTGTTCTTCAAGTGAGGAATTAAACAAAGGCTTTGTCAATTATCACACACAAAAAATGCTGGTGAACGCAACAGGCCAGGCAGCATCTATAGGAAGAGGTACAGTCGACGTTTCGAGCTGAGACCTTTCGTCTTTTGTGTATGTTGCTTGAATCTCCAGCATCTGCAGATTTCTTCGTGTTTGCTTTGTCAATTATGTTGGATAGATGACACTCGTTAAAATAAGAACAGAAGCAATCTCGTTCTAATGTCCTGCCCAGTATTTCTTCCTCACCCATATCCCTAAAACAGATTACCCAGCTGTTACCATTTTATGTCTGTGGGAACTTTGTAATGTACAAATTTTTCATTACTACAGTGATTAGTCTTTACAAAATTAACTATCATTTAACTTGTGAGGTTCCAAGGCACTAACTAAATTCAGTCATATTTATTTTGAAGTACAAAAGAGTTATAATCACTAAAAACATTGATCATGGTATCTTTATGACCCTGTTAAGCTCTCAGAACCCGATAATATGGATTTTTACTACCAAGCAATGTGATACTATTGACCTTGAAGTACATATTGGCAGGCTTGCCCAATTTAAATTATGTGGAATTGGTACTTGGGAGAATGGATTGTAATTAAGAAAAATACTTAATTAGTTATTAAACAATTTGGAGAGCCAATGGTCATTAGTGTCAGCATGGGACATTCCTAAACTAAAAACAACATGAATTTAAATGTTATTTTGGTACATGTGATTGGTTGCCAGTATTATGTGAAACTTTGGTTGGTTGTTTACCACTGATCTGAATGGAATAACTGTGCAAGTGTAGTTCTTGAATGACTGCCAATTCATAACTGCCAATCCAGCCTAGGTCAAGTGAAAAGATGGAAAACAATAATATATGAAAAAACTACCTTATCTTCTCTACAGCCTGAACTTGAACTTACTATAGATATGTACATCTCCATTCTGTCCCTGCACCAAAGCAGAAGCTTTAGTAGAAGTGTGCATTGCGTGTGTATAGTCATTAACAATGTCGAATGACTCTAGCATCTAAGTGTTATATGGGATGCAAAGAACGTCCTCCTGTTGAATCGTAAACACAAAGTAATCTGCAGATGCTGGGATCAAAGCAACACTTCATAGTCATAGTCATACTTTATTGATCCTGGGGGAAATTGGTTCGACTCATCATTTCCACTGATGCTGCCCGACCTGCTGAGTTCCTCCAGCGTACTGTAAGTCCTCCTTTTGAATTCTCTTTGCAAAGAGAAAAATGTTTAAGGGCCATAGCAGCAAAGAGCCACTGGAGGAGGATTCCTTGCCTTCAGTTATTACCTATAAAGAAAGGATTTGAATTTCTCGAATGATGGATAATGACAAGCAGTGGGTAAGAAGGGAGTTATCCATTGCATGTTGGCTGCAATATTAATAAAATTGCTACTTGGTCTAATTTCAATATGTTGTGAATGCTTTTAATTTTACTTTGCAGTGCAATAATGGAAAGTGTTCAACTGCTTGTTCATATTTCCTTACCACAGATCCCTTCACAATGTTTAAATACGTCATTCTTCAATGTCTCCCAAAATCATTTAGTCAGGGAAGGCTGTCGTGCTATACAAAGAGAATAGTGTTGTACGTGAAGAAAAGCCTGTAGGCTTTTATAGCTTATAAAAATACTTAGCTTATCAGAACATCTGAAAATTAGAGTTCTTGACTGCCAAGTCCAGGTATGCAGACTTTTTTTTTTAAAGGAACATTTCTTGAGCTTCAAAGTTGCAGTATATGCTGGGGAACTGGAGAAATATAGCTGGCCACAATTTTCTTACTAGGAGTTAAATCAGTTTTAAGCATTGATTTTACCTATGACATTATTTTTTCTGGACACTCTTAATCTCCATATAAATTGCTTTCCTGAAAGGCCTTGGGGTAAAGCTTTTACTTTGCCTGTGTGCCCACACCATTATTTCTTCTTATTCCCTGTTCATCAGTGCTGAGAATCCTAACAGCTCCGAAACACTATAAATTGTTGTTACTGTGGTATGGCCTCCTTGTAAACTTACAAAACTCCTGGAATACACCATAAATCAGAAAATACTTTTTGAGTTCAGCTAATTGCATCCGTCTGTGAGTAATTGTCTTATCTGAAGCTTTAATTTTCTCTGGTATGGAATGGGTAATAGGTTCCTGCAGACTTTTTTTGCACTCCATTTCAGTCGGTCTATTTAAGTTAAATGGATAAATGAATGATGGAAATGCTGCAACAGATAAAGGAATTTGAAGCAAATATGTTGACTCATGCATTTGCAGAAAAGAACTAAACCTCTTGTTTTCATGATGCAAAATATTTTAAATGTGAAATCTCTTATCAGGACTTGAAGATTGTGGTACCTCTACAGCAGCTTTAATCCTCCTCGGCTCGTGGGCAATAGCTGTAGAAATTGCCTGCGCTAAATTGGATCCAGATAAAATAGGATTCAATTGGAGAAAAATCATTCTGTACAGTTTTCAAAATGGATATAAAAATATGCTTAAATCAACCACATAAGAATTTATTATTTGCAGTTGCTGTATGTGATCATGAATGTTGAATATGGATTTATTAATTTCCATTAAATAAAGAAACAAAGTTAATGTTCCACTTTCATGAACAATTCTGATGAAAGATTATTGATCCAATTCATTTATTCTGTCCAGATGTTGGTTGAGCTGCTATTTTCCAAGATTTTTCTATTTATTAAGACATCCAACATCATAGAACACTGTTCGTGCCTAATGTTCCTTACTTATGTACATTTTCTTCCATTGATACACAAGTTCTAAGTTGTTCACCAGCTTATCGTAGTCCGTTAAGGTTTTGCTGCAATTGCTCTAATAATATTTAAAAACAGTGACATTAAAATACGTGTAGATTAATAATACAACAATGAAAAGAGGAGGGCCAGAGACTCTAGTGACAGAAGAATCACAGAAATCTGAAACATTTGTTCAGTAAGCAAAGCCAAAGCTCAAGCAATATCAAGGGAAAGCAAAAAGTGAATATCTTTTCTGGTTGTTATGCCCCAGTAACATCATGGTCATGATATGAAGACCTTCTCTGGTCACTCCCTCTCACAAATATCGCAAGGTGTTCAACAAAGGAACAAAACCCCAGAACATTAGGTATTGCACAAGACAGAGAGAAGAGGGAAATAGGAAAATATTAAATCCCAAGGATGAATTCCTTCATTATTTATTTTAGATGGTCCATCATGTTTCAACATGGATTACCTTTTCCAAAGGGCTCTTAGTGTTTAATCAGGTAAATCTTTTAAAGTCAGACTGTGCTAACCTACTCCACTAGGACTCTGTACAGACTTTCATGAACATTGCTAATTTGTTTTCTGAAGACTGGGTCAAATCATGGAGACACAATTTAACTGGTGGTATAGGCTGTCACAGCCCTTTACTAATTTCTTTAGTAATTTAATAATTCTTCCTAACACCTAATTTATGGATACTGTTTAATATTGCCTCTTGAATGATTGATGTGTGTCTTTATATATGCACTTCAACTACATTTTATGTAATGCCACCTTAGATTTTCAGCAGAAACCTCATGGTTCATTTGTCAAATTTTTGAATTTGTGTAAAGAGTTTTGTTTTGTCGCTACCAACATTCTATCAAAGGCATGTTGAAAAATAAAGCCTTTTTGTTCCATGCCACGTTGAGTGCCAGGCCTTTTCAGGCATGGTTATAACATTTTTAATTAATTAGTGTTTAACGACATGAGAGAGGTCTGGAGGGGGATGAGGACCATCACTGGGTTCCGACAAACTGGCAACAGAGGAGCTGAAGGCAGTGTGGACAGGGACAATGAACTTAACCTGTTCTTCAACAGATTTGACATTGTGACCCCTGCCCATCCTACACATGAGCCATCTGTTGTCGGCCCCCAACCAACACATATTCCACTCTCCCCTCCTACCCCTCCTCACAGTCCCCCACCCTGCTCTCATGACTATACGCCTTCCCACATGAAACCACCACGGTGGGCTCCACAGTTCTACAGGTGAGTAGACAGCTGAAACGTCTCAACCCAAGCAAGGCTGCAGGACCGGACGGTATCAGTACAAGGGTGCTCAAAGTCTGTGTCCCTCAGCTACGTGGAGTACTTCGTCATGTATTCAACCTGAGCCTGAGGCTCCGGAGAGTTCCTGTACTGTGGAAGACGTCCTGCTTCGTCCCTGTGCCGAAGACGCCGCGCCCCAGCGGCCTCAATGACTACAGACCGGTGGCATTGACCTCCCACATCATGAAGACCCTGGAGAGACTTGTTCTGGAGCTGCTCCCGCCTATGGCCAGGCCACACTTAGATCCCCTCCAGTTCGCCTACCAGCCCCAACTAAGAGTTGAGGATGCCATCGTCTACCTGCTGAATCGTGTCTACGCCCACCTGGACAAGCCAGCGAGCACTGTGAGGGTCATATTTTTTGACTTCTCCAGTGCGTTCAACACCATCCACCCTGCTCTGCTGGGGGAGAAGCTGACGGCGATGCAGGTGGATGCTTTCCTGGTGTCATGGATTCTTGATTACCTGACTGGCAGACCACAGTACGTGTGCTTGTAACACTGTGTGTCCGACAGAGTGATCAACAGCACTGGGGCTCCACAGGATACTGCCTTGTCTCCCTCTCTCTTCACCATTTACACCTCGGACTTCAACTACTGCACAGAGTCTTGTCATCTTCAGAAGTTTTCAGATGTCTCTGCCATAGGTGGATGCATCAGCAAGGGAGATGAGGCTGAGTACAGGGCTACGGTAGGAAACTTTGTCACATGGTGTGAGCAGAATTATCTGCAGCTTAATGTGAAAAAGACTAAGGAGCTGGTGGTAGACCTGAGGAGAGCTAAGGTACCGGTGACCCCTGCTTCCATCCGGGGGTCAGTGTGGACATGGTGGAGGATTACAAATACTTGGGGATACGAATCGACAATAAACTGGACTGGTCAAAGAACACTGAGGCTGTCTACAAGAAGGGTCAGAGACGTCTCTATTTCCTGAGAAGACCGAGGTCCTTTAACATCTGCCAGACGATGCTGAGGATATTCTACGATTCTGGGGTGGCCAGTGCTATCATGTTTGCTGTTGTGTGCTGGGGCAGCAGGCTGAAGGTAGCAGACACCAACGGAATCAACAAACTCATTCGTAAGGCCAGTGATGTTGTGGGGATGGAACTGGACTCTCTCACGGTGCTGTCTAAGTTGCATGCCATTTTGGTCAATGTCTCCTATCCACTACATAATGTACTGGGTGGGCACAGGAACACATTCAGCCAGAGACTCATTCCACTGAGATGCAACACAGAGCATCATAGGAAGTCATTCCTGCCTGTGGCCATCAAACTTTACAACTCCTCCCTTGGAGGGTCAGACACCCTGAGCCAATAGGCTGGTCCTGGACTTATTTCATAATTTTCTGGCATAATTTACATATTACTATTTAACTATTTATGGTTCTATTACTATTTATTATTTATGGGCAACTGTAACAAAAACCAATTTCCCCCGGGATCAATGAAGTATGACTATGACTATGACTATTAATAGTTCTAGCACCTTTTCAAAAACATTAAAATATACAGGGCTTACATTTGGGTATTTCTCTTATCAATAATCACCAGTGGAATTGCTCTAATGGCAAAATGATCGAAAGCAAATTGAGACATAACTACAGATGGAACAGTGAAGAAAGTAGATTGGGTCCCAAAGATGGCAGTGATATATTCCAGCTTTGGTTTCTGATGGTAATGCCACAGTGCCATGAAATGCTTCCAGAAAGAGCTTTAAGAGCAACATTGATCTTTTTGATGTAGCACCAATGGATGAAAAAAAAGAGCACAGGCCTCCTTTTATTCTGAATTTACCGGCCAATTTTGAAATTTCAAGTTCTTTTTGAAGAGCAGAAAACATGAGCTCAACAGACAAGCACTAACTGAGACAAATGTCCTTGTTATATCATGATTTTAAATGCTGATTCTTTTTTTGCTTGCAGCTGTACAATGTTGGCAGGAAAACCCGAGTACAGAGGAGCTTAATTGCCCTGTAATTTGGCTGTCATGCGTATACAGAGAAGTGTAAGATAGGAGACTTGGCATTGGATTGGTGCTGTGCGAGGCTCAGGAGCACAGCTGGAGCAGTACCTGTACTAATCTGTGATACATTAACCTGAACTCAACCCAGTTTATTCTTTTGTTCAAGTTGGTTGGCTCTCACCAGTAACAGACTGGCTGAGCACATTGATGTCTGCTTGTTCCATTCTCTTCTGAGACTCAGAGACATCTGATTTTAGGTGAGTTACATATTTTCTGCTTCCCTTTCCAGTGACAACAAAACATTAAATATTATTAATATCTCATAAGATAAAGCGGTTAAGGAGACTGAAAGGCGATAGAATTCTGAAGGCTGGTTGCTTGTATTTCGTGATTCTGAAAGCAAAGGTTGTGAAAATAGCAGGGAGATAATCGAGACCTTCTACAGATAGTTCCAGCAGATTACAAGTTGGCAAAAGTGACAGAGAAGAGAGTGAAAGAAAGTGGGGAGCTGTAGATCTGTTAGCTTGAGGTAAAGTTCTTAAAAGGGAATACTGCAGAGGCAGGAAATTTGAAATAGAAACAGAAAATGCTGGAAATACTCACCTGATAAGGCAGCAACTGGGGAGAAGGAAACAGTCTGCCTTTCAAGTCAATAAACTTTCACCCATTGTTTACATTACAGCAGCATCCCAATTTAAGGAAATGGCAATGGACATTTAAACTGTGTCCTTAGGTTGATTAGTTGATAGGATGCAATCAACTTTGATCATTTATTACAACATGTAAGGAGACAATTCAGCTTCTAGACAGCAATCTCATCAATCCTGTTTCCATTCTCATTCATTCCCTTCACTCCAGTCACTCTGTTTGCTCTGCTGTGACCATCAACTGCCCTTTTATTCCTTTACTATTTCTCTACACAGTGACTTCACATAACAGCCAAATAATGAACTAGCATATCACAAAAAGAAGATGCAAACTCCACACAGACAGACTCAAGGACAGAATCGAACCCATCACCTCGTGGAATAACTGCTGTGCAGCTATACTATCCAAATTGTGATAGATCTATCAATTTTTTGAAGACACAACTGGATTAAATTAGATGAGTTTATTTTCATATGCACCAGAGTGCAATGAAATTCCTTGCTTGTGAACAGTATACACAGCATACTGAAATACACCGAAGTAGTATGAAATATAACATTCATTGGTAAGTGCAAAATAAAGGAATAGTGCATGAAAGAGAGATAACATACAGTGGGGTATACATGGTAAATGTGGATTTTCAAAACGCCCCTGACGAGGTGTCACGTGTGTGGGGGGAGGGGGGTTGGTTTACTTGCCGGTCAAAAGCCACTTCCACTGTTCCTGTCATTGATTGGCCCGTTCAAAGGATACAGCTGCTCTTTCCTATTGGTTAGTATGTGCACCATGGTGCTAGTTTCTGAATCTGGCACCTTCAGTGTATAAGAATAGCATGGAAAGGAAGCCCAAGCTCTTCCTTTTGTCACCAGTGCCCGCTTCAGGCTGAGAACATGACCAGCACAGAAGGACCTCTGAAGAAGAGTGCTGCAGATGTAGACAGGCCCCTTGTTTAGTTATGTATTAGATTGTAGCATGCTTAGTTTCTCAGTTTTATAACTTAACCATATAACCATATAACAATTACAGCACGAAAACAGGCCATCTTGGCCCTTCTAGTCTGTGTCGAACTCTTACTCTCACCTAGTCCCACAGACCTGCACTCAGCCCATAACCCTCCATTCCTTTCCTGTCCATATAGCTGTCCAATTTAACTTTAAATGACAACATCGAACCTGCCTCAACCACTTCTGCTGGAAGCTCATTCCACACAGCTACCACTCTCTGAGTAAAGAAGTTCCCCCTCATGTTACTTCTAAATTTTGCCCTTTAACTCTCAACTCATGTCCTCTTGTTTGAATCTCCCCCATTCTCAATGGAAAAAGCCTATCCACGTCAGCTCTATCTATCCCCCTCATAATTTTAAATACCTCTATCAAGTCCCCCCTCAACCTTCTACGCTCCAAAGAATAAAGAACCAACTTGTTCAACCTTTCTCTGTAAGTTAGGTGATAAAACCTAGGTAATATTCTAATAAATCTTCTCTGTACTCTCCCTATTATGTTGACATCTTTCCTATAATTCAGTGACCAGAACTGTACACAATACTCCAAATTCGGCCTCACCAATGCCTTGTACAATTTTAACATTACATCCCAACTCCTGTACGCAATGCTCTGATTTATAAAGGCCAGCAAACCAAAAACTTTCTTCACCACCCTATCCACATGAGATTCCACCTTCATGGAGCTATGCACCATTATTCCTAGATCCCTCTGTTCTACTGCATTCTTCAATGCCCTACCATTTACCACGTATGTCCTACTTTGATTAGTCCTACCAAAATGTAGCACCTCACATTTATCAGCATTCAACTCCATCTGTCATCGTTCAGCCCACTCTTCTAACTGCCCTAAATCTCTCTGCAAGCTTTGAAAACCTACTTCATTATCCACAACTCTACCTACCTTAGTATCACCTGCATACTTACTAATCCAATTTACCACCCCATCATCCAGATCATTAATGTATATGACAAACAACATTGGACCCAGTACAGATCCCTGAGGCACACGACTAATCACTGTCCTCCAATCTGACACACAGTTATCCGCCACTACTCTCTGGCATCTCCCATCCAGCCACTGCTGAATCCATTTTACTACTTCAATATTAATACCTAACGATTGAACCTTCCAAACTAACCTTCCGTGTGGAACCTTGTCAAAGGCCTTACTGAAGTCCATATAGACAACATCCACCACTTTACCTTCATCAACATTCCTAGTAACCTCATCAAAAAAATTCAATAAGATTTGTAAAACATGACCTTCCACGCAGAAATCCATGTTGACTGTTCCTAATCAGACCCTGTCTATCCAGATAATTATCTATACCATCTCTAAGAATACTTTCCATCAATTTACCCACCGCTGATGTCAAACTCACAGGCCGATAATTGCTAGGTTTACTCTTAGAACCCTTTATAAACAATGGAACAACATGAGCAATACACCAATCCTCCAGCCCCATCCCTGTCTCTAATGACAGTTGAAATATTTCTGTCAGAGCCCCTGCTATTTCCACACTAACTTCCCTCAAGGTCATAGGGAATATCCCGTCAGGACCCGGAGACTTATTCACTTTTATATTCCTTAAAAGCGCCAGTACTTCCTCTTTTTTAATCATCATAGTTTCCATAACTTCCCTACCTGTCTCCCTTACCTTACACAATTCAATATCCTTCTCTTTAGTGAATATCGAAGAAAAGAAATCGTTCAAAATCTCCCCCAGCTCTTTTTGCTCCACACATAGTTGTCCACTCTGATTCTCTAAGGGACCAATTTTATCCCTCACTATCCTTTTGCTATTAATATAACTGTAGAAACCCTTTGGATTTATTTTCACCTTACTTGCCAAAGCAACCTTGTATCTTCTTTTAGCTTTTCTAATTTCTTTCTTAAGATTCTTATTACATTCTTTATATTCCTTGAGCACCTCATTTCCTCAGTACTGCCCATATATATTGTGGATGTCTCTCTTTTTCGGAACCAAGTTTCCAATATCTCTTGAAAACCATGGCTGTCTCAAACTTTTAACCTTTCCTTTCAACCTAACAGGAACAGAAAGATTCTGTACCCTCAAAATTTCACCTTTAAATGACCTCCATTTCTCTATTACATTCTTCCCATAAAACAAATTGTCCCAATCCACTCCTTCTAAATCCTTTCACATCTCCTTAAAGTTAGCCCTTCTCCAATCAAAAATCTCAACCCTGGGTCCAGACCTATCCTTCTCCATAGTTATATTAAAACTAATGGCATTGTGATCACTGGACCCGAAGTTCTCCCCAACGCAAACCTCCATCACCTGACCTATCTCATTCCCTAAGAGGAGATCCTACACTACCCCTTCTCTAGTTTGTATCTCTGTGTATTGATGTAATAAACTATCTTGCACACATTTTACAAACTCCAAACCATCCAGCCCTTTTACAGTATGGGCTTCCCAGTCTATGTGTGGACAATTAAAATCTCCCACAATCACAACCTTGTGGTTACTAAAAATATTTGCTAACTCCTTGCAAATCTGCTCCTCCAATTCTCGCTCCCCATTTGTTGGTCTATAATACACCCTTATCAGTGTTACTACACCTTTCCCATTCCTCAGTTCCACCCGAGTATCCTCCCTAGACGAGCCATCTAATCTATCCTGCCAGAGCACCGCTGTAATATTTTCTCTGACAAGCAATGCAACACCTCCCCCTTTTGTCCCTCTGATTCTATCACACCTGAACCAATGAAACCCTGGAATATTTAGTTGCCAATCACACCCCACCTGTAACCATGTTTCACTAATAGCTATCACGTCATACTTCCAGGTATCAATCCATGATTTAAGCTCATCCACCTTTCTTATAATCCTCCTAGCATTAAAATAGATGCATTTAAGAAATGTTCCACCTCTTACTCTGATTATCACTAACGGTGCAAACAATTTTACTGTTTTCTTTTTCTTCCTTCTCCCCTACATCTGTTCCTACACTCTTGGGGGAGATTTAAAGGTGTACTTGTTAAGTTAAAGGGTAA
Source organism: Mobula hypostoma (assembly GCF_963921235.1). Lineage (NCBI taxonomy): Eukaryota > Metazoa > Chordata > Chondrichthyes > Myliobatiformes > Myliobatidae > Mobula > Mobula hypostoma. Next base: position 69,552,484 of record NC_086103.1, on the reverse strand, counting down.
CTGATGGTTAGTATTGTAGTTTTGGGTAGTTTAGGGATGTGTAGATGAGCACTTGTTACCTAGATACCTGGTTTAGTATTTCACTGTTCATTTGTAAATAAATAGTTAATGAGCCCAATCGCAGTCAGTGTCTTCTATTTCAGCTGTTGGATACTCAAATCTGCCTCCACATTACATACCAGTACATACAAAAGGTTGCCCCAAGCAGGAAGGTGTCAAGGAACAGGAGCATAATAAAACATGGGTATTGGTTAATGGAGAATAACAGAGAGCAGTAATAAACAACCCTTTTCTTACGTTGGCAGGCCAGTTCCAGTAGGGTGCCAAAGGGATTTATTTTGAGCCCTCAGTTATTCAGAATTTATATCAATGATTGAGATGAAAAAATATCTCAGTGCAAGGCATCCAAGTTTACTGATCTTTTGAAGCTAAGTGGGAAAGTGAGATGTAAGAAGGAGCAGAGTCTGCAAAGAGACGTAGGCTTGCCAAGTAAGTGGGCAAGAGTTGACAGATGAAGCAGAATATGGTTAGAAAGCTTTGGTTGGACATAAAGTAAAAGAGTGATATTTTTAAATAGTGAGATATTAGCAAATATTGGTGTTCAGGGAGATCTTGGTGTGCTGCTTCGTGAAACAAAACACTTAGGTACTAAAAGTATCAGGAAGCTAATTCATATATTCACCTTAATTGCAGAAATGTTGAAATAGAAGAAATGTTGGAATAGAAGAATAACCAAATCCTGCTTTTAATCTTTTGATGAGACTTGACCTGGAGTGCTGTGTATTGTTTGATTTCATATCTGAGAGTGGACATACAGTCTTTACCCTGGAGGAAACGTAATACAGATTCACTCAATGTATTGTCAAGTATTCAGTACATGCTATGCCAAGATTAAAGAGGTTTTGAGCAGTGAAGTTTTTAAGGATAGGAAGTTTGAATAGAAAAGTAAAACAAGGACTAGCTAGCAGAATATTAACCTTGAATTTTTTGAAACTGAACAGGCATGTTAGTTTTTGACTTCAAGTTCAGTAAATGTGATGCTCCAGTGAATGTTGCTTTTTGAGTTTTTTGCCTGGAAATCCATTTGCCTAACCCTAACTTCTTTCTTAATGTGGTTCAATAGAAAATCAATCTTTTCATGGGTGAAATATAATAACTTCCATTTCTTGGTGATATTTGGAAAATTTATCAGAGTGTTCCTTGTCAGGAGTTATTCAGTGATGCAATTATGTTTTGTAGCTCCAAAAACTAATTGAAAGAAAAACATGGGAGCTGGAAGATCTTCGTCTGTTTAGTTTTATCTTTAGTGAGGCGCGCCATATATAACATGGTGCTGTAATGATGTATGCCATTCACGTACGTCTTACATATAACCCTTAATGAATTGTGTACCAGATAGTTTGAACCCTAAGATTCTGAAAGAAATAGCAGAGGAGATTATAGAGGCATTAGTCATGATTTTTCAAGAATCAATAGATTCTAGCATGGTTCCGAAGGGCACGAAAATTGCAAATACCACTCCACTCTCCAAGAAGGGAGAAAGATAGAAGAAACGAAATTATATACCAGTTAGTCTGACTTCAGTGCTTGTGAAGATGTTGGAGACAATTGGTAAGGATGTGGTTTCAAGGTACTAGGAGACACATGATAAAATAAGCCAAAGTCAGAGCCAAAGGGGAATCCTTGTCTGACAAATCTGTTGGAATTCTTTGAAAAATAATAAACAGGATAGACAAAGGAGAATCAGTAGATGATGTATACTCAGATTTTCAGAAGGCCTTTGACAAGGTGCTGCGCATGAGTCTGTTTAACAAGAACCCATGGTATTACAGGAAAGATACTAGCATGGATGGAAGATAGGCTGATTAACAGGAAACTAAGAGTGGGAATAAGGGGAGCCTTTTCTGGGTGGCTGCTGGTGAATAGTGGTACTCTACAGGAGTCTGTGTTGGGACTGCTTCTTTTTACATTATATGTCAATGATTTGGATGATGGAATTGATGGCTCTGCGGCCAATGTTGTGGAGAGAGGTCCAATTCTTCCCTGAATCTTTCCAAGAACCCACTTATGATCATCTCGTTCGCCCCTTGCAGGACTGCTTGTCCAGGAGTGAAACATCAAAACTCCTTGATTGAGGTGCCCTCAATTGTTTGTCCTGTATCCTCCTTCTGAGATTGGTCTTGAGGAGATCCAAGCATGAGTACGAGGGACGATCCAGGAACAGCATAGCTGGTGAGTTGTTGGTTGTGGAGTATGCTGCACTGTGATATGCAAGGAGGAATTTGATAAGCTTCTGATTCAGTGTGAGTGTAGTGTGATCTGCTAACATTGCTCACAGTTTGTTCTTTAGACTCTGGACAAACCTTTCTGGATGGTGTAGTGCAGATGTAATATGTCTTATTCCATCCATTTTCAGGAATGACTGAAACTGTTCTGCAAACAACTGAGGTCCATTGTCACTGACTAAGTGTTCTGGAACACCAGTCCTTGAGAACAGGCTTCTCAACACATCAACTGAGTGTGAGGCTGTAGTGGAGGCCATTGGGAATACTTCTGGCCACTTTTTAGCTGTTTCCACTACTACCATGAAACTAGAGCTCATGAATGGTGGGGCAAAATCCACATGAACTCTTTGCACAACGCAGGCCATCCCCAGAGATGGAGAGGTCTGCTCTTGGCATCTGCTGGACATGTCATGGGCAAGTTCATCGCGATGCTGGTAAAAATAGGAGAATTAAAATTTGTGATGCACACTCCATCCATTTTGGGTGGCCATATAGACCTGAGACTGTCTGGAGTCTTTTCTGGTTTCCCTTTGGATCTTCTCTGCCATAATAGGGAGACTTTAGATTTGCATTAGAAAGAATACCTCAAGAGGAATGTCCTTTTGTTGTAAATGTTTCAGGTAATTCCTTTTCCATGGGTAAATGAGACAATCCATCATCACTTCAATGATTAGTCATCCTCTTGAAATCGATCTTGCCATTGTGCTCTCAAAGATACAGAGCCCATCTCTGCATGCGTGCTGCTGCTGTTTATGGAGCACCCTTCTGTGGACGGAAAATGGACACAAGTGGAAATTAGGGTAAACACTCTTCCACACCAGCACTGGTTGAAATGCTTTACACCCCAAACCAGGCTCAAAGCCATTGGCACATCACAGTAGCTTTGTGCCATCAAAGTCAATCCTATGGTCATTGCGAATAAAACTAGAGTAAAAGAATTTTAACAAAGACGAAGGTCTTGCTGTAAGTCAGAACTGGAATTCAATTGTAAGCAAGGTGAGGCAGTGGAAATCTGATTGGATGAAGAATAACTAGTCAGGAGGGATGGATGATGGAGGTATAAATTCCATCGGACTCGACATACCCGGGCATCATCCCTGATGAAGATGGCATCAAAATGTCAGTTAAAATCAATTTCTGTATCCAGCTGGAAGCTTGAGAAGAGTCTATTAGTGACTATTTAGGGTTACTACTTGTACATAAACTTGATGCCCTGTTTTAAATATCTTGAGTATATATAAAATGTACATTCCGCAAGTGTGAATTTTATTCCATATCTTGGATATTTGTGTAACATTTTGTGAATTCTGTAATGTGAACAGTCACAACACAGTGCTCATCAGTAATTATAATAAACAGAGTGCAAGAAAGGTTCACCAGATTAATTCATGGGATGGAAGGTTTGTCAATTTAGGGGAACTAGGCTTGATATTTCCCATGGCTAAACAGTCGAGAACTAAGGATAACAATCTCAAAGACAATGATTAACCATACAGGTCAGGGGGACTTAGAAACGTCTTCATTCAGAGAGCAATATATTTCAGTTCTCTGCATAAAAGACCTTTTGAAGACTCAGTTGCTAAAACACCTTCAAGATCACAGTTGTTTGATTTTTGGATATTTAAAGGAATCAATATAATAAGACCATAAGCTCATAAGACATAGGAGCAGAATTAGGCCATTCAGCCCATCAAGCCATTCCATTATGGCTGATCCCAGTTCCCACTCAACTCCATACAGCTACCTTTTTGCCATATCCTTTGATGCCCTGACCAATCAGGAAACTATCAACTTCAGCTTTAAATATGCCCATGGACTTGATCTCCACCACAGTCTGTGGCAGAGCATTCCACAGTTTCACTACTGTCTGGCTAAAAAAAATTCCTCCTTACTTCTGTTCTAAAAAGTTGCCCCTCAACTTTGATGCTGTGCCCTCTAGTTCTGGATACCCCCACCATAGGAAACATCCTCTCCGCATCCACCTTATCTAGCCTTTTTAACATTCGATAGGTTTCAATGAGATACCCCCTCCCCCACATTCTTCTAAATTCCAGTGAGCACAGACCCAAAGCTGCCAAACACTCCGCATACGTTAACCCTTCATTCCCTGAATCATCCTCGTGAACTTCCTCTGGACTCTTTCTAATGACAGCACATGCAGTCTGAGATATGGAGCCCAAAACTGTTGACAATACTCCAAGTGCGGCCTGACAAACGGACTGAGTGTCAGAAAATGCACTGATGTAAAAGATCAACCAAAGGGACTCTTCATGATTTTGCTTCTTTTGGTCCTAGGTCATTGAACTGCTTTGTTGCATTGGTCATCATCTCTCTGCCTAGGTTTGTTTGTGAAGTTTTCAGTTAGCACACTCTAACTAAAGAGTCTAGTGTTAAGTCCAAGAATACATTATTTGCCATTGGAAAATTAGTATGATTACTTTGAATAGCAGAAAAGAGCCAAGTGTAACTGCAGATCTACTTTTTTATTCTTGGTGGTTACTACAGTGGCCATTAAGTAGACCAAGGCACCTTTAGTTAGTGGAATTCAGCTGTTATTTGCACTTACAAGTTTTAAATCTCTTGCTACAAACAATTAAATTTTTCTAATATCTAAAAAGTGTTGATGATACATAATTCTGAACCTCACTGACATTAGTTTATAACTTTAATGTTATTTAATTTTACAACAAAAAGAAATTATTTTGTATTACTTGTAGTATTGTCATTTTTAAACTGTAAGTTGGTAAATGTTTCTGATAAAGAATGTACTGTATAATGCCAAGGTAGAAGGTTATGTTAACATAACATAGTTATTCCACCATTGTTTCATTATTCTCAGAGTTCTGCAATTCAGAAACCATAAAAACAAATCACCAACTTGATACCCATTAATGATATATAGATAGATAGCTTTCAAAGGCCAAAATAGACAAAGCATTGCTTCTGAATTGTGACATGAATCATGGTGGAAAATCAAAATAGTGCCTATGTGGTGTCATATTTTATATAGTTGAAATTTATATTAAATCAAGTTGATAAAGTTTGAATAGCAGGTATTTTAGACATGCAGCATGTTCATAGTGAAGTTATATAGCAAGTTGTCGTTGAACTGTCTGCTGTATAACTATGAGCAGTTACAAAGTTTATGTTTCTTGTAGGAGTCAGTCATACTGCATCCCTAGCTGAGCATAAAGTTATTTTACACAATATTTTTGGGCAATAAAAACTCAGTAGATCAACATTCATGGAAAAATCTGTTTTTTTCTACAAGAGTACAGAAATGGTTTTGCAAAGTGTTTAAATTACAGTTCACTGCTTTTGATATATTGTTATGAGGATGTTTAAAGTGTTCTCATGGTGCTTACATCAGTTTCAATTTGGTTTAAAAACTACCAATGATCACTGAAGGCAGTTCTCAGGGTAATGGCATGAAAGTGCCTTTTCCATCATTACAGTCCTTCATTAATATCATCGTTGGCATGCAATAGCTCTAGTGATTTGAATTGTGGGTGAAGAATGGCACTGAATGAAAATTTTAAACTTCTGATCAAATACTCCATTGATATCATAACCACTAAATTCAGTGTGAAACAACACAGATTCACCAAAGCTTTGCAAAAAACATTCAGTGCCAAGTGAAACTCTAACCCTTCAATAGATATATTTTTTAATTAATGGATTGCAGATTACACAAGGATACAAAACAGCATTACCTAATTCAGGAGTAATATAGGATATTACTAGAGTGTAAATTAACTTATTAAATATATTGAAGGAAAAATATTTTAGAAAACATGTCAGTACATCAAAACTCTCTTCACACTTGACATGGTTTTCTTAAATTTGTTATCCACGGAAACGAGGGGATGCTTTTGAAATTATTGGTTTAGGGCAAAAATGATTAGAAGACATTTATTATTTTACAGAATTGGCCAACTTTGAATTTAGCGAATGTAAGGATTTTTTCTTTTTTTTTGTTTGTTTATTGACTTTTGAAAACAAACTGCCAAATTAAATTTCAGAACATACTCCATTGGGCTAAGAACTTAAATGAAGGAAGATCTAAAAGCATAGCTGATATTCAGGCGAAGGGCTTTTGTTAGAAAATGAAAACCAAGAAAAAATTAAAGTTGTTATCTGATTCTTTTACTCTAGCATTCTGTGAATGTTAGCTTGATCTGTGCAGATACACTGCACAGATCAGCTAACATTATGAAGACTATACTGTAAAATTTTGTGTACGGAGAAGGGAAGAATTTAACACAATTTATGACTACTAATGCCATCTCAGTTGGATCTCTCTGTTGCTGAAGTTATTTATGCTACTTGGCATGATAAAACATACAGATCTGAAATGCTTGATTTTTTTTTGTAGTTTTTTAAAAGTGAGAGGTGGAATGTAACATATGTGTTAACAATGTAGGCGGGCACATCACATAAATGGCTGTAGGTTAGCCACAGTACTGGGCTGCCACTGCATTGCCATGACAATATGCATAAGTATTGATGTTCCAGAATGTGGATGTCAAGACTTGATGCCAAGGCTACAGTCTGAGTTCTGAAAAGTACTCTTTTCAGCAGGTAGGAAAAGAGGGTAAAGAGAAGTGGATTAAATGCACATAAAAAGGCTTATTTATAGTTGGAGTTGTCTAATATAAATTCTACAAGCAGAAAACAACTGCTTTTTCAACAATATTTGACATAAAAAGAAATAAATGCACCATTGCAGACTGTTCATTAGGTATTAATGTGAAATTCTCAATCAAAATACTTCTTTCTCCCCAGTAAACATACTTAATCTTTTTTTTCAAAAATAGTACAATCAAAACAATCTCAATAGTCTCACTTCCATGTTAGAAACTCTGTTGCTATTGGTAACAGCATTGACTATTCTAAATTGCCATCATAGAACTGAATTTGCTATTGTTACTGGCAATGCAATAATACCCCTTTAAGACTATTTAAAATCATACTGCTGGAGAAAGAGAGGGGTGAATAGGGATAAAATATTAATATTATAAATTAGAGTTTAATTTTCCATATTTTGCAGTCATTTTGGTATCAGTGAATAAAATGTGATCTTCTTTAATGTCTGGAGTATTATTGCTAATAAGAAGCCAGCAGAGTTGGCAGTGTATATTGTGGGTTGGTGGGAACCATGCAGAGATTCACTGAAATCAATTTAGTCATGAACATTATCAGAATAGTAAAAAGAATCTTCATCTTCTTTCCACCTTAATTTCCTATGTGAGTTTGGATGAGCTTTTGCAAAGATTGATTAATTTTACTGATGTCAACTGACCATCCATTTCTTGAGTAGGACTGGAAATATAAAACCTAATCTGAGATTAAAAAGATAGAGTAATACTCACAAAACTTCTTGAGGAACTCAGCAGGCCAGGCAGCATCTGTGGAAAAGAGTAAACAGTTGATGTTTTGGGCTGAGACCCTTCCTGAGCTACTCCAGCACTTTGTGTGTGCATTTCCAGCATCTGCAGATTTTTTCATGTTTGTTAAAAAGTTGCAAACTTGTTAGAAAACTAAAAGCAAATAAACCACATTATTGAAATAATAACTAACATACCACAACCTACAAGTTTCAGTTCTTCATTGTTTCTTTGTCTTGTGGCTCATATTTGACCGTAACTCTCGGCATGGTGGCACAATGAAGTCTCTCCCCAGGCCTCACCAATACAACTTTATAGATTTTAGGTGCAACAAGATACTGTATACACCAAGATTGTTCATAAAAAATTCAAGAAGCAAACAATATTTTGTACAAGAATGTTATTTTATACTTAGACTTGTCTTCCCATCCCCAAGAGGCAGGGAGTAGAAAAATCTACATCATCATGAAGGGCGTGAAGGATGTGTTCGCATCGTCGCTTTTATGAAGGAGCTGGCAGCAAGCAAATTACATAAAGTAACAGCAACACCTTCAAAATTCACAACATACTCTAAAACAATCAGTCTAAGTCACCATAACTCATACCTACAATCGATCTCAGTTTAATGTGCACAAAGCCACATTGATGTCACTCCAGTTTTGCAAATCTTGTGGCTTGTTGTTTGGAATTTGTTTTTGAAAGTGAGCTCATAAATCCTTTACCACACAGCTATGAGGATTGGATAGATATAACAAGCTTCCCCTCACAGGTACTGTACTTCTTTAACAAAGATATACAGCTTTTCATGGAACTTGTAACTTAATATCCCTGCATCTGATCAACTGGCCTGGATCTTTTCCAACATGAAAACACTTTCAGACAACACCACCCACCCCTTACAATATATTACTGTTCACCAACCCAAAACACTTTAAGGTTCAGAACTTCATGTAAATCTGACTGACAGCTTTATTGTTGTAAGTGCTTGCATCTTGGCCTGAGTAGTACATAAATAATAGTCACAGCTACTCTGATGGAAGAACCAAAAGGAATTTAGGTTTGCTCATCTTCTAGCTCAGTGGGTAGTTTACAGGGGATTGAGAGTTAAATAAATAGTTCAATTATGTTATCATAGAATCTACCTAATGATAAATTATGGGGAATGAAATACAGAGGATGCTGGTTAACTGGAGTACATCAGGACCAGTACATTTTTGCCCAATTAAGCAGCTGCCTTAAATAATTGAAGTTTCATGAAAATAGTTAAAAATATATGAAAAAGACAAACTACTATTTAACTGAGTAGCAGATTATATTTTTAAATGAAAAGCAGAATAAATTAGAACACTACTAGAACTACTACAGTAGTATAAAGCTGTGCTTTAGTTTCTAATAGCTATCGATGCAGTAAGTAATTCAGCGTGCACTGCCCTGTTCTTTTATTTGACTGTAAATGAACAATATCAATGCAGACGACTAGTGCAGGTAGTGGACAGCCTTCAAGCAGAGCTTTTTACAATTCCATCCTTCAAAGCTTCAATTTAATTGTAATTTTCAAGATGATTGTCAGTACCTTCAAATTCTACATAGTTTCTAACTTGTTGAAGTAGTACAATTGTTTCATTTTCACGTCTGGCCTTTTCAGGCATCTCCAAGCCGGAATGCTTGAAACAGCAGTGAGCAAAACAGTTCTGAATTGTCTCACTGTTTATTACTCAATAACAAAAATGACTGCTGTTTGAAGATAAACACACAAGTAACACTAGTTAGAAACTGTTCGGCAACAGTCTCCTGCCTCAAATAAGTGGCATAGTGTCCAAATAAATTAAAGGAATCCCAGCTATTTTCTTGATTCAATTTTGTTCTTTAAGAGTTGTCCCAAAAATGCAGCTGCCCCGATTAACCATTGGCTCAATTAACTAGAATCCATTGTACAGTTTTATTAAATAATGAAAATGACGCAAGATAAATGATTGCATTAGCTTTTAGCCAGCATAATGAACTGTTGGGTAAATTTTCACAGACATGGCAAAGGTACATTTCATTGCTGCCATTTGATGTATCACATGTACCGACAAGGAAGATCATGGTCTATTTTGAAGAGTCCCATTTAAATCCCATTTCTTTCTCAACATATATCATAGATAAATACTAACTTATTGTTTAAAAGAGATACTTCAAAATCATTCCCCGTTCCTACTCTAAATATCCTTTTCTAATTGCATGTCTAAATCCTTCCTGGATCTTGTTCTGACTGATGCTTGCTAGCAACCTCCCCAAATCTGTAACTCATTCACATGCCCAGTACATCAATCCCCAGAGTCCAAGACCACCAGTTAGATTTTCATAGATAGTTAGGTTTGCAGCAATGTTAACTTCTCATGATTCTTATTGGTGATCAATGACACCCTTGTGCCAGTCTGTACATTTCCAGATCACTTGGGACTATGCTTCAGTTGCAAGGTCTCCATCAGGGTGTCATCTCTTCTTTACAAAACTATAATTCTCTATGGGGCAGCTACTTAAATGCTCATTTTTTAGCGGTGCCAAATGATCTATGTGTTTACTTTAACCAGCATTGATTCTGTTACTTATTTTGCCTCCATCATATCGGCTCTGATGCCAAAATTTTCCAACCAGGTGCCTCTTCTGCCTGAACTGTAGCTTCCTCTGGATCATAGTTGATGGAGCGTTTGACCATGTCTTATCTCAGTTCTGCAACTCTGTTCTAACCCCTTCTGTTCCTAGTCAGAGCAAGGACTGGTAACCCTTCCACCCCACTTGTCTCTTTATCCTATCATTAATCCTTCACTATTTCCACACCTTCAACAACGTTCCATCACCAGATACTCATTCCTTTCAGAATTCTGAAAGGACCTCCTTCTTCTTGACTTCAGCTCTGGTCTTCCATCTCCACCAGCTACACCCCTTCTCACTGCACTTATAAATGTAATTAAAGAAGATGCAACATCTTTACTTTCACTTCATTCTTTCCCACAATAAGGGCACCCACAGTATCTGACCCAGGCACCATACTTGGCTGAGTACTGAAGACCTGTGCTAATCAACTTGCTGGATGGCAGTCTGACATACCCACTTGCTTCCAGCAGGCTTCAATAATACAGCTGCCCAAGAAGAACATGGTAACTTGCCTCAATGATTATTGTCCAGAGGCACTTACATCCACTTCAATGAAGTGTTTTAAGAGGTTGGTCATGAAGCATATCAGCTTCTTCCTGAGGAGTGACTTGAATCCACTCCAGTTTGCCTACCATTACAACAGGTCAATAGTAGATGCCATTTAATTCACCCTTCAATCAGCTCTGAAACACCTGAACAATGAAGATGCATAATCTCAATGAAGATTTTCGAGTCAGACTGTGACTCAGCATTCAATACTATTATCCCCTCAAAACTAATTACTGAGCTCCAAGACCTGGTCCTCGATACCTCCATGTACAAATAGACCCACAATGTCCTCTCTTGCAGACCCCAGTCAGCATGGATTAGCAAATGTATTTCCTCCACAATCACTATCAGCACAGGCGCCCTTGCTCAACTCACTTTATACCTATGATTGTGTGGTTAAGTATAACTTCAATGCCACATTTAAGTTTGCTGGTAACACCACTGTTGTTGGCCAAATCAGAGGTGTTGACAGATCAGTATATAGGAGTGAGATTGAAATCTGGTTGGGTGGTGCTATAACAACAGCCTCTCACTCAACATCCACAGAACCAAGGAGCTGATTTTCGACTACAGGAGGAAGAAGCTGGAAGTCTGTGAGTGAGTTTTCATTAGGGACTGGTACTGGGTAGGACCAGTCACTTTAATTCCTTGGCGTTATCACATCAGAGGATCAGTCCTGGAGCCAACATGTAGCTGCCATCACAATGAAAACACAATAGCATCTCTACCTTCTTAGAAGTTTGTGTAGATTTGGCATGTCAACAAAATAGAGAGAGTACAGAGAAGATTTACTAGAATGTTACCTGGGTTTCATCATGTAAGTTACAGAGAAAGGTTGAACAAGTTGGGTCTTTATTCTTTGGAACGTAGAAGGTTGAGAGGGGACTCGATAGAGGTATTTAAAATTATGAGGGGGATAGATAGAGTTGACGTGGATAGGCTTTTTCCATTGAGAGTGAGGGAGATTCAAACAAGCAGACATAAGTTGAGAGTTAAAGGGCAAAAGTTTAGGGGTAACATGAGGGAGAATTTCTTTACTCAGAGAGTGGTGGCTGTGTGGAATGTGCTTCCAGCAGAAGTGGTTGAGGCAGGTTCAATGTTGTCACTTAAAGTTAAATTGGATAGCTATATGGATAGGAAAAGAATGGAGGGTTATGGGCTGAGTGTGGGTCGGTGGGACTAGTTGAGAGTAAGAGTTCGGCATGGACTAGAAGGGCCGAGATGGCCTGTTTCCATGCTGTAATTGTTATATGGTTATATGTCACCTAAAATCTTGATTAACTTCTATAGATGCACTGGTAGAGGGTCTTTTAACTTATTGCACTACAGCCTGATATGGAGACACCAGAGACCAGGAATGGAGAAGTCTACAAAGAGTAGTGTATGCAGCCCAGCCCATCACATACAAATCCCTCCCCACCACTGAGCACATCTACAAGGAGCGCTGAAACAAGACAGCATCATCCATCAAGGACTCCCATCATCCAGGCCATGCCCTCTTCTCACTAATACCATTGGGTTGGAGGTGCAGAAGCCTTAGGTCCCACACCACCAGGTTCAGGAACAGTCATTACTCTTCAACCATGAAATTCCTGAACCATTGTGGATAACCACAACTCTGAACTGATTCCACAATCTAAAGACTCACATTCAAGGACTCTACAACTTATGTCCTCAGTATTATTTATTTACTTTTTTTAACACAGTTGCTCTTCTTTTGTGCATTGGTTGTTTACTAGTCTTTATTTATGGATATTTTTTACAATATCTACTATATTATTTTCCTGTAAATGCCCGCAAGAAATTGAATCTCAAGGTAGTATATGGTGATATATTTGTACTTTGGTAATAAATAAATTTGCTTTGCTTTACTTCCATGTGAAATAATGATTCACTTTCAATTCTTCCATCCTAGTTCAGTGCGGTCAGTGCTCTTGAACTGCCAGAAACCAAATGCAGTTTGGGTTAACACTTTGAAGGAGCATTCATTTGCCTGCACATTAATTCACCAATCTACTCCCAGTTTTGACTTATCTGTCTATAGCATTTTCCGCTATTTGTAGGGTAGTTCACCAAGCCTGGTGGTGAGGTTGTAGGCATTTCATCATCGGTCATGGCGACATCAACTGTGTCCAACTGGACAGCTGAGTGATCTGGCTAGCCAGGACCCAACGGAGACAAGCGGCCAGTGTGACAGCCAACCAATGAGAACAATGAGTCGGACCAATGTAAATGTGAGTACTCGGCAGAAACACCACTCAGTTGCACACTGATGGTGTCAACTCGACTGGCGATGAAATGTTTGTGACCTAACCTCCAGGCTCAGCAGACAACTCTACAAATGAGCAACCAATCTTCTCTTACATTTCATTCGACCCTGTCCCACCGAGGCTTACTGTGTGCTTGAGGAACAGCACCTCATCTTCAGTCTGAGTATGTTGAAGCATTTGGGTCTTGGCATCAAGTTGAACCTCAAGTACTTTGCTTATTCTGTTTGTATCTGACTTTACCTGTTATGCAGTATGATTATCCATCTGTAAGAGTAATTTCATTGTCCTCTCTCTACAGACGCTGCCTGATCTGTTTGATATTTCCAACATTCTCTTTATGGTTTCAAATTTCAGCAATAGCTCTGCATTTTTCAACTTTAACATGTCCCTTTATTCTTCTTCTCCCTCTTCCCCTGATTTCCGACATTGATCCATTAACTGAACAGATGGTAATCAGTAGGAAGGTTTGTGGTATTTCCCTCGCTAACAATACCTCGCCCTCCTTCACCACAACTTAAAAAATGAAGATGAAATATTAGCAACACACATCAAAGTTGCTGGTGAACGCAGCAGGCCAAGCAGCATCTATAGGAAGAGGCGCAGTCGACATTTCAGGCCGAGACCCTTCGTCAGGACTAACTGAAGGAAGAGTGAGTAAGGGATTTGAAAGCTGGAGGGGGAGGGGGAGATGCAAAATGATAGGAGAAGACAGGAGGGGGAGGGATAGAGCCGAGAGCTGGACAGGTGATAGGCAAAGGGGGATACGAGAGGATCATGGGACAGGAGGTCCGGGAAGAAAGACGGGGGGGGGTGACCCAGAGGATGGGCAAGAGGTATATTCAGAGGGACAGAGGGAGAAAAAGGAGAGTGAGAGAAAGAATGTGTGCATAAAAATGAGTAACAGATGGGGTACGAGGGGGAGGTGGGGCCTAGCGGAAGTTAGAGAAGTCAATGTTCATGCCATCAGGTTGGAGGCTACCCAGACGGAATATAAGGTGTTGTTCCTCCAACCTGAGTGTGGCTTCATCTTTACAGTAGAGGAGGCCGTGGATAGACATGTCAGAATGGGAATGGGATGTGGAATTAAAATGTGTGGCCACTGGGAGATCCTGCTTTCTCCGGCGGACAGAGCGTAGATGTTCAGCAAAGCGGTCTCCCAGTCTGCGTCGGGTCTCACCAATATATAAAAGGCCACATCGGGAGCACCGGACGCAGTATATCACCCCAGTCAACTCACAGGTGAAGTGATGCCTCACCTGGAAGGACTGTTTGGGGCCCTGAATGGTGGTAAGGGAGGAAGTGTAAGGGCATGTGTAGCACTTGTTCCGCTTACACAGATAAGTGCCAGGAGGGAGATCAGTGGGGAGGGATGGGGGGGACGAATGGACAAGGGAGTTGTGTAGCGAGCGATCCCTGCGGAATGCAGAGAGAGGGGGGGAGGGAAAGATGTGCTTAGTGGTGGGATCCCGTTGGAGGTGGCGGAAGTTACGGAGAATAATATGTTGGACCCGGAGAGACCCCCATTTCACGTACATCTGCTCTCACTCCATCCTCCCACCACCCCACTAGGAATAGGGTTCCCCTGGTCCTCACCTACCACCCCACCAGCCTCCGGGTCCAACATATTATTCTCCGTAACTTCCGCCACCTCCAACGGGATCCCACCACTAAGCACATCTTTCCCTCCCCCACTCTCTCTGCATTCTGCAGGGATCGCTCCCTACACAACTCCCTTGTCCATTCATCCCCCCCATCCCTCCCCACTGATCTCCCTCCTGGCACTTATCCGTGTAAGCGGAACAAGTGCTACACATGCCCTTACACTTCCTCCCTTACCACCATTCAGGGCCCCAAACAGTCCTTCCAGGTGAGGCATCACTTCACCTGTGAGTCGACTGGGGTGATATACTGCGTCCGGTGCTCCCGATGTGGCCTTTTATATATTGGTGAGACCCGACGCAGACTAGGAGACCGCTTTGCTGAACATCTACGCTCTGTCCGCCAGAGAAAGCAGGATCTCCCAGTGGCCACACATTTTAATTCCACATCCCATTCCCATTCTGACATGTCTATCCACGGCCTCCTCTACTGTAAAGATGAAGCCACACTCAGGTTGGAGGAACAACACCTTATATTCCGTCTGGGTAGCCTCCAACCTGATGGCATGAACATTGACTTCTCTAACTTCCGCTAGGCCCCACCTCCCCCTCGTACCCCATCTGTTACTCATTTTTATGCACACATTCTTTCTCTCACTCTCCTTTTTCTCCCTCTGTCCCTCTGAATATACCTCTTGCCCATCCTCTGGGTCACCCCCCCCCTTGTCTTTCTTCCCGGACCTCCTGTCCCATGATCCTCTCGTATCCCCTTTTGCCTATCACCTGTCCAGCTCTCGGCTCTATCCCTCCCCCTCCTGTCTTCTCCTATCATTTTGCATCTCCCCCTCCCCCTCCAGCTTTCAAATCCCTTACTCACTCTTCCTTCAGTTAGTCCTGACGAAGGGTCTCGGCCTGAAACGTCGACTGCGCCTCTTCCTATAGATGCTGCTTGGCCTGCTGCGTTCACCAGCAACTTTGATGTGTGTTGCTTGAATTTCCAGCATCTGCAGAATTTCTGTTGTTTGAAGATGAAATATTAACTCTGTTACCCTCTCTGGAAACATTGTCTGGCCTGCTTTTTGTTCCACTATTTTCTATCAATATGGCAATAGCTAGCACTCAGATGGGAGGTATAGTCCAGCCAAACAGCAACAAGTCTTCAGAGATATCACCTCCATCCTCGGTCTTAGTGAAAGGTCGTGGACTTGAATCATTAACTGTGTTACATCACAGAGTCCACCCTGACAATACACTTGCAATGAAATAACTTTGTTTACTTCAATCTAAGTGAAAACAGGAGGTAACTTACGTATAGTGGTTTCTATTAATGCTGGCTATCTGAAGTGCAACAAGACATTAACTTCACTCTTATGCCTGTAAAATATTCCTTAATGATCTAAGCCTTCTTCTTTCTTTCTTTTTTCTTTTTAAATCTTTTTATCGAGTAAGTATACAAAAAAGGTAAGCCATATAAACATTAATACAATGTTAAAGTATAATAAAATTCCAAAAGATAACAATACCAAAAAGAAAATACTACAAACAATGTAATTTAAGCATAAGAAACCAAGATAACATAATAGTATACTAAATTTTATATATATCAATGGAAAAAAAAGAAAAAAAAAACCCCAAAAAAAAACCCACCGTGCAGCTAACTAAAAGCAAGGCAAAGCAATGGGCTAACTTGAAACCAAACAGAGTTAAACTTAAAATCACGTCCTCAATCCCGACCTCCATTAAAACAGTGAAAAAAAAACAAGAAGGGTAAATATTACATTAAATGAAAATATCGAATAAAAGGTCCCCAAATCTGTTCAAATTTAAATGAAGAATCATAAAGGTTACTTCTAATTTTCTCCAAATTCAAACATAAAATCGTCTGAGAAAACCAAAAAAAGGTAGTTGGAGCATTAAGCTCTTTCCAATGTTGTAAAATACATCTTTTCGCCATTAAAGTAAGAAATGCAATCATTCTACAGGCTGAAGAGGAAAGATTACTAGAAATTTTAGGTAGTCCAAAGATAGCAGTAATAGGGTGAGGAGAGATATCTATATTTAATACCTTAGAAATAATATTGAAAATATCTCTCCAAAAAGTTTCCAAAGTAGGGCAAGACCAAAACATATGAGTTAAAGAGGCTATCTGCCCCGAACATCTATCACAGAAAGGATTAATATGCGAGTAAAAACGCGCTAACTTATCTTTGGACAAATGTGCTCTATGAAACACTTTAAATTGAATTAGGGAATGTTTAGCACAAATAGAGGAAGTATTAACTAATTGTAAAATCTGCCCCCAATCATCCACAGAAATGGTAAGCCCCAATTCCTGTTCCCAATCTACCCTAATCTTATCAAATGGAGCTTTCCTAAGTTTCATAATAATATTATAAATCATAGCCGATGCACCTTTCTGACATGGATTAAGGTTAATTATCGAATCTAAAATATATATAGGAGGAAGCATTGGAAAGGAAGAAAGTATAGTACTTAGGAAATTTCTAACTTGTAAATATCTAAAAAAATGTATTCTTGATAAGTTATATTTATTAGATAATTGTTCAAAAGACATAAGGGAACCATCTAAAAATAAATCCAAAAACCGTAAAATACCCTTAGTCTTCCAAGTTTGAAAAGCGCGATCCGTAAAAGAGGGAGGAAAAAATATGTTACCTAAAATAGGAATCGCTAACCCAAATTGATTAAGATCAAAAAATTTTCTGAATTGAAACCAAATGCGCAAAGCATATTTAACTATCGGGTTAGAGACCTGCTTAAGGCGTTTCGAATCAAAAGGAAGAGAGGAACCTAAAATAGAGTCAAGTGTATAGCCCTGAACAGATTGTAATTCCAATGCTACCCATTTAGGAATAGATAGTATGTCCCGGTCAAGTAACCAAAATTTCATATGTCGAATATTAATAGCCCAATAATAAAATCTAAAGTTAGGTAATGCTAAACCTCCATCTCTCTTAGCTTTCTGTAAATGTATTTTACCCAGTCTCGGATTCTTATTCTGCCAAATAAATGAAGAAATTTTAGAGTCAACTTTATCAAAAAAAGATTTAGGAACGAAAATTGGTAATGCCTGAAACACATATAAAAATTTTGGCAAAAAAAACATCTTAACTGCATTAATACGACCAATCAAAGTTAAATATAAGGGAAACCATTTAGATGAAAGTTGAGTAATATGGTCTATTAATGGTAAAAAGTTAGTCTTAAATAAATCTTTATGTTTACAAGTAATTTTAATCCCAAGATATGAAAAGTAATTATTAATCAATTTAAATGGAAATTTATAATATAAGGGAAGATGTTTATTAATCGGAAAAAGTTCACTCTTACTAAGATTTAATTTATAACCTGAGAAAAGACCAAATTGTGCTAATAACTCTAAAACAGCAGGAATGGATCTCTCAGGATTAGAAATATATAAAAGTAAATCATCAGCATAGAGTGATAATTTATGGGACTTTAATCCCCGAGTTATCCCAGTAATATTTGAAGATTCTCGAATAGCAATTGCAAGAGGTTCTAATGCAATATCAAATAATAGGGGACTAAGAGGACAGCCTTGTCGAGTACCACGAAAGAGAGGAAAAAAAGGTGAGTTTAAAGAGTTAGTACGAACCGAGGCTACAGGGGAGTGATATAACAGTTTAATCCAGGATATAAATTTCAAGCTAAAATTAAACATTTCAAGCACCTTAAATAAATAAGGCCATTCTACTCTATCAAAAGCTTTCTCGGCATCTAAAGAAATAACACACTCAGGAACATTTTGTGAGGGAGTATAAACGATATTTAACAATGTACGAATATTATAAAAAGAGTAACGACCTTTAATAAAACCCGTTTGGTCTTCCGAAATAATAGAAGGAAGTACTTTTTCTAGTCTATTTGCTAATAACTTAGAAAAAACTTTAGAATCAACATTTAATAAAGATATTGGTCTATAAGATGCACATTGAGCAGGGTCTTTATCCTTCTTTAGTATTAAAGAAATTGATGCTCTATTAAAAGATTCCGGAAGTTTACCAAGTTTCAAAGAAGCCTCAAAAACCTTATAGAGCCAAGGAATCAATAAAGAAGCAAAACATTTATAAAATTCAACGGTAAACCCATCAGGGCCAGGAGCTTTCCCCAGATTCATAGAAAAAATAACATTCTTAATCTCATCCATTGTAATGGAAGTATCTAATAAAGAAGACATATCCTGTGAAGTCTGAGGGAAGTCTAACTTATCTAAAAAATCATTCATATATTTAGAATCTCGAGGAGACTCTGATTGATATAAAGAAGAATAAAAATCACAAAAGGTTTGATTAATCCCCACATGATCCAATATCAATCGATCATTTTGGTTATAAATCTGATTGATTTGAGATTTAACATAATTAGATTTCAATTGATTAGCCAGCAGCTTGCCAATTTTATCACTGTGAACATAAAAATCACTTCTTGTTTTCTTTAATTGGTTTACAATCGAGGACGAGAGTAGTAAACTGTGTTCCATTTGAAGTTCAGTTCTTTGTTTGTATAGCTCCTCAGAAGGAGCCATAACATATTTCTTATCAATTTCTTTAATCTTGTCCACAATTGCCATCTCCTCCTGCTTCTGTTTCTTCCTCAAAGCAACGGAATACGAAATAATCTGACCCCGAATATAGGCTTTAAAAGTGTCCCAAAGAGTGTTAACCGAAATATCTTCTGTATGGTTAATTGTAAAAAAAAGCTCAATCTGTTCATTCATAAAATTAACAAAGTCCGAGTCTTGAAGCAACAGCGAATTAAAACGCCATTGTCTATTGTTTGGTATATTGGCCATAATTTTAATAGAAAGCTTAAGTGGAGCATGATCCGAAATGGTTATAGAATCATAATCACATTTAATCACTGAAGGAATGAGACGAGAATCAATGAAAAAATAATCAATTCTTGAATAGGAATGATGAACATGTGAAAAGAAGGAAAAATCTTTTTCCTGAGGATGCAGAAAACGCCAAATGTCCGTCGACCTAAGCCTTCTTATGAGCAGGGAAGTTTTCCACCCCATTAATTCTTAGTTGGTGTGGACCATGGGAATGTTTTCTTCAGAGTACACTTCCAGTTTTCTGGGAATCATACATAACATCTATCCTGAAGGAATCAGCACTGTCCAGAGAAATGGAACGTGTGGGATAAGAACCCCATGGGCTTCCTTGAGTTAATGTGCCAATGCATCCTTCAATCCCAGCAGGTGAGCACAGACGCAGAGATTGCAAGTAGCAGGATTATATGTAAAATGTCATTTTCACCTCAAAATGAGATTTTAACAGTTGTCTGTCAAAAAGGTGCATGGAAGTCTTGAGATCATATACTTTATTTTGTAAAGAGATAGACAACAGATACTACCAAATGAAAAGCAGTAACGGGACCCAGAGTTTGAAGAGTTGGAGGATCAGGAGCTGGAAGAAAGCTACTTGGGGATGTCCCTATTCAGCATTTACAGCCTCATCTCACAGTAATTAGCTCCATGTGGTATAGATTACTTGCTAATAAAGGCATAATTTTCACAAGAAGCCCACAAAATAAAATACTCTCATGGAAGCCAAATGAAAACCACTCCAATCTTTAATATCAGAAAAGTATATCAATGATTAGCCACAGGAGACCAGCACTCATAAAATTCCCTAACATCTGCCGGCAGTCTACCTGTATTCATTCTAATGTAGAAGTAAATCATTCCATCCTTCAGCTAATTTAGCACCTTGCTGCAAGATCTCTGCTTCCTGATGACTGTCAGGCCACTTAAAGAAACCAGACCTCACCACAATAAAAAACACTCTGACACATCTTGAGAGGTCGGGATATTTCATTCAGTCTCTTACTATAGTTTGTGGATTCTCCCTCCTGGAGGAGGCTGATATTGCCACTTCTCGCTGGCTCCCTCTTTATCAGCCCAAGCAGCTTCGAGCCCCAACATTGAGTCCCTAGTTTTACTGGTCAGCTACATTGCCAAGTTAAATTGTTTGCACCAAAGTCTGAAAACTATTCAAGCTCTGCCATTGGAAGCGATTACCAGGCGGGTAGAGAAAAGAAATATCAAGGAGGTTCACAAAGCCCTCTTTAAGCAATTCCACAGTCCAAAGACTCCTGGGAATTGCTGGCACATGACTGCACAAAGGGAAGAAGGTGCATTTGGGTGATATTGAGAACTTGAAGGTTAAGCAGTGAGCACACATGGAAGCACCAAGCACGACGTAAGTTGTGGATGAATTTAATGGAAGTTGTCGGGATCACAGGCTGCCATAATCTCAGTGTCTGTGGTTTGGAAGTGAGGAAGTTGCGAAGAAGTTGGATTCTTGAAGTTGCAGGGTGTGGGACCGGCAAAAAGGAAGGGATCCCTAAGTGTGGAAATTAGAGATTTGGCAGTTGGGTTGTTGCCTGGTGAGTGGATGCTGTCAGCAGGTGGATGTGAGGTTGACTTCAATTCTGAGGAGAAGGGCATCTAAAGATATAGATGAACATTTGTTGAACCTTCCATCTTGGTGCTCTAAAAGCCAGCCCATATAGTCCTGGAGTGCCTAATTCTGGAAGCTCCCAGGACTATGTGGAACATGGCATAGAAAGTGATATTATCACATGATCCTTCAGAATCAGAAACAGATTTAATATCTCCGACATATGTCATGAAATTTGTTAACTTTACAGCAGCAGTACAATGAAATACATGATAAATATAGAGGAAAGAACTGAACTACATCACACACGGTATATATATGTCTATTAAATAGTTAAGTTATAATAAGTAGCGCAGAATAACAGAACTTATAAAGTAGTGAGGTAGTGTTCATGGGTTCAATGCCCATTTAAAAATCAGATGGCAGAGGAGAAGAAGCTGTTCCTGAATCACTAAGTGTGTGCCTTTAGGCTTCTGTATCTCCCTCTCCATGGTAATGGTGTGAAGAAGGCGTGTCCTGGGTGGTGGGGATCCTTATTGATGGGTGCCATCTTCCAAAGGCACTGCTCCTTGAAGATGTTTTGGATACTACGGGGGCTGGTACCCCTGATAGCACTGACTAATTTTACAAGTTTCTGCAACTTTGAAATTAACACCCCCTATACTAGATGATAATGCAGCCAATCATAATGCTGTCCATGGTACATTTGTAGTTGTTTTCCAGTGTCTTGGTTGACAAACTAAATCTCCACAAACCACTAATGAAATAGAGGCACTGCCCTGCCTACTTCCTTTATAGCTGCATCAATATATTGTGTCCTTGGAGATATTGACAATCAGGAATTTCAATTGCTCACTCTCTCCACTTCTGTTCCCTCTGAGGAGTGGTTTGTGTTCCCTTGTCTTACCCTTCCTGAAGTCAACAATCAGCTCTTTGGTCTTGCTGACACTGAGTGCAAGTTTGTTGCTCCGACACCACTCAGTTAACTGATATAACTTGTTCCTGTACGCCCTTTTTTCACCATCTTTCATCAGATGTAATGTAACCTGAAACTCTGACTCACAAATGTCCTCCTAGTGGAGCTTGTTTTGGAGCATTTCTTGATATTGAAGAATATCCCCATGTCCCCATTTTTTATGAATTGCTTTCAATGCCATCCTTCTCCTCTGTGCATAAATTAAAACATTCTGGCATCTTTGATAGCAGCCATTTCGACTTGTTTCAGGTTAAATTGCAGATTTGATTAAGCTCTTCCTGAGGTAAGTCACATTTGCAGCTGTCAGTCCAATTCTGGCATCAAATGTGACTCAGCACGGGAAGAGGTTGATCAAGTCTGCAACGTAAACTGAAGCAATTCAAAATGGCTGCTATCATGCATCATTCTTGAAAAACAATTGATCTTCAATTGTGTAACTCTATGAAAACTGTTGTTCGGCAATTGAATTTCCAGGCACACATAACGAAATCCACTGAAAATGTTGTATTATCAGCCCAAAGTATGAGGGTTAGAGTGAGTGGGAGGTGTGAAGCATGCAGTGCAGCTCATCCAGCTTTGTGTATCTTAAGCTTATTTTCACATAACTGCACACAGGAGATGAGAAGTATAGATCATTGGCATAGGAAAATTTGGCAAATCTCACTGCTGTCCTTTGTTAAAAGAACACCACATGATTGAACCACTACTGATTATAAATCATGGACTAAGATTTCCTTCATCTGTCACTCAGTTGTGTCTGCATACTGAGTTCAATTCATTTAGAGGTGGGGAGAAAAGGGAAAGTCCTAACCTTCTGCTTGAACAGATCCTCACCTCACACTCACTGGAAACTCCAACTTTCAGTTGTTCTCCTTGTTTTGGGACATTTCTTGACATTGAAGATTGTCCCCATGTCCCCATCTTTTTTATGAATTGATTTTAATGCTGCCCTTCTCCTCTGTGTATAAATCAGAACGTACAAAGCATCATTTACTGTTTATGCAATTGGAAGTGATTATATATTTTTCTCATTTTCTTGGGCACGTGGTTGTGGTTAAGGCGTTGGGCACGTGGCCAAATAGTTAAGTCGTTAGTCTAGTGATCTCAAGGTTGCTAGTTCTAGCCTCAGCTGTGGCAGCATGTTTGCGCTCTTGAGCAAGGCACTTAATCAAACATTGCTCTAGTCTGTGCGAGGAGTGGCGCCCCACACAGACGTCCAATCTGCACCTTGTAAGGCATGAAAATGCCCGACGCAGGCCTCTCATGGTCTGAGTTGACATTCTCCCTCTTCATTTTCTGACATTTTGGTAAAACTGAATGGTATTTGTATAGAAGTATTTCCACTGTTCAGGAATTAATAGGGACTCCCCTTATCATTTAGTTGGCCCGCTTTTGATGAACTTTAGGATCTGTGGGATCACAATGATTTTGCTGGCCCTTCATTGAAGTGCTTTTGAGCCACTTTAGTAAATCTTGCTGAGATTTAAGTGTTTTCTCTGTCTCCTTTCATATTTAAAAGTCCCTTGTGTGAAGTAACTGATCTGATTGCAGCTTCTGACATCTGTATCATTCTTTAAATTATTTGTGGGTTTGCAACTCAAAGGGAGTAATATACTCATAGAGTCATACAGCAATCAAACAGATGAAACTGGCCCTTTGTCCTTTCAAGTTAGTGCCTACTATCAGCCTTCAATTTACAATAATCCTATGCTGATATATGTCAAAGATACTGATGATGCTGGAAGTCTAAAGGCTTGTCACATGAAGAGTGTTTGATGGTTCTGGGCCTGTACTCATTGGAATTCTGAAGAAAGAGGGGTGGCCTCATTGAAACCTATTGATTGTTAAAAGGCCTCAATAAAATGGATGTGAAGAGGATGTTTCCTGTGTTGGGGTAGTCAAAGATCAGAGGACACAGCTTGGAATATGGGAACGTCCTTTTAGAATGGAGATGAGGAGGAATTTCTTTAGCTAGAAAGTGGTGAATCTGTGGAATTTGTGGCCACAGGTGGCTGTGGAGGCCAAGTCATTGGGTTTATTTAAGGCAGAGGGAGATAAAATTTTGATTCATCAGGGCATGAGGGGATATGGGGAGAAGGCAGGAGATTAGAGCTGAGAGGAAAAGTTGATCAGCCACGATGAAAGACTCGATGGGCAAAATGACCTAATTCTGCTTCTATATCTTATTGCCTAAAATAAAAATAAAAATTCTGGAATCACTGAGCAAGTCAGGCAGCATCTGTGTGAAGAGAAACAGAGCTAACATTTTAGCATTTCAGATCAAAGAACCTTCATCTTTGAGCTGAAACATTAGTTTTGTTCCTTTTTCACAGATACAGCCTGACTTGCTGGGTATTTGTAGAATTTCAGCTTTAATCCTACATTAATCCCCCATTTATACTCTGGATATTCTTACCGATTGCCCTCTGATTCTGCCACAAACCTATGCACTAGATGTAATTGATACAACCTACTCACTTGCATACCATGGGGTGTTTGAGGGAATTGAAGCATCCAGAGGAAACCACAAAACAGGACACGGGTCTCTGGCATCATGGAGCTCTCATTTCCATTGTTTTATGTCCATTTTAAATTCAGTAATTTATAAAGGAGATTGGGAGAGAACATGACATCAATAAAATGAAGGTAACATCGGTTCATGTTCATTTTTATGTTCAGCTTCTATGGGAATTGACAAATGGAGAGCTCTAGGTTTTCTCACTGGGTATTACACCTCATGAATCTTTCCTTTCTATGTCTGGGGTAGAATGTTGAATGCTAATTTGTAAGGTATATTTTTACTTGAACGTTTCTTGTGAGATGCTTTCCACGAAAGACATTCAATTAATTCCTCATCTGTAAATACTTCTCTTTTGAATGATCTGTCATGTCCCCATCTTTTATGAACTGATTTTAATGCCGTCCTTCTCCTCTTACAAAACATACTTTACTATTTATTCAATTGGAAGTGATTATATATGTTTCTCACTGTCTGACATTTTGTTAAAACTAAATGGTAGTTGTACAGAAGTATTTCCACAGTTCAGCAATTAGAAATAATGGAACACCCCTTATCATTTAGTTGGCCTGCTTTTGACCTACTCTCTAGGGCTATCATTGCTTTATTAATGGGTTGAGGCCAATGCAACCACGCTTCCCACCTTGCTCCATCTGACTCTCCATATTTTTTCTTTCTCTCCTTGTCTGCCTCCATCTTTTAACTGCCTCTATATTTCCTCCAGTCCTGTCCTACCAACCAGAACCTGTCTGTTCCTCATTCTACCATTCACCTCAGACCCCTATACCACCACTGCTCTTCTCCCCTTTACATTGGCCATTTCACCTTTCCACTCCTAGTCCTGAAGTAGTGCCTCAATCCGAAACATCAACAGGTTCCTTTCCTCCGACAGATGTTACACAGTCCACTGAGTTCTCCCAACAGGTTGCCTGTTGCTCCAGAGTCCTGTAACTGCAGTCTCTTTTGCCTCCATAATATCTCTTGCCTGTTACACGTCAGCTAGTCTGGTATTAAACTTTCCTTCATGCCTTTATTATCCACTGTCTCAACCATTTGAATTCTCTCATGGCTGGCCTTTCAGCTACAACCAGATTTTTTCAAACAATCTTTTCCTTTACCAGAAAAGTCTAAACTCTATGCTTAGGTTAAGGGATAGGAGGCTTAGACGGGATTTGGGCAAGAATTGTTTTTATGTAGTGGATGGTTAAAATCTGGAACATTCTGCAGGAGGGATAGTGGAGGCAGAAACTCATACAATATTTATGAAGCATCTATACAAATATTTGAATTGCCAGGGCCTAGAAGGCCATGGAGTAAATACTAGAAAGTGGGATTAATACAAATCAGTACTTGATTGTTAGCCTTGACACGATGGCCCAATCAGCCAATTCTTGAAGGAAGTTCTTGGCCCGAAAATTCAGCTGTTTATTCATTTCCAGAGATGCTGACAGAAGTCATGACTTCCTCCAGCATTTTGTGTGTGTTGCTTAACCAATTCATGTGCTGTATAACTCTGTCAATTTATAATACTTGCAATGTTGCTCCAATGTCGGACTGAAGTAGTTAGGTGAGATGTTGTTCTTCAGCTGAAACTGTAAATCAAGGCCTGACCTTCTGCTCAAGTGAATGGAAGCAATCTCATTGTGTCATTCAGTGAAGAATAGAACAATAACCTAATATCTAGAATGACATATGTCGTGGTTTTACAAATGACAAAGGAGACGCCGAAGATTCTTCAAGAAATTTTAACTTTAATTTGCAAATCAAAGCTGAGACAGACAGTGGGCTAGCCTCTGTAAGTCTGCCACTGAATGCCCGCCTGTCTGTTTCACACAGCATTTTTTATAGCCCCCCTTCCGGGTTAAATGCATTAGCATATCACTGTAAGTTTTACTCTAGCTAATACATAAATTACTCTTATCTCTCTTACTTGGCTACATTCATTTTTCTCGAGGGGTCAAAAGTACACAGGTTTCATTCTAACTAAAGAATCAATGGTTACATGTGAAATACCATAGGAATCCCCTACATACTCAATATCAGACACTTAATGCATAGTTAAGGCGTAGTAAACACTTGAATAAACACTTAGAAAACAGAGTATTACAATGTTTTCCAATATAATCCCTTCTTTGAGATCTATAGGGTCTCACAGAGAGAGATAGGGAACTACGAGTCCACGCACAAAAGCTCAAATGAACTCCAGAATTTACTCCCATATCTGGGTCAAACTATAATTTCTTGTGCTTAGAACTCAAAGTATTCTGTCCCTACCTTCCTAGGCCACTAAGCCAAAAATCTGTCCCTTCGTGTCTGAGACAGGAAAAAAGACTCAGGAACCTTTACAGTCTACTCCCACATTATCATTTCCCTCCTGTACACCTTGCATGTCGTGTAAGCTGTAACAGTACATCATCAGTGTTTCTCTTTCCATTGGGCTTGATTCAGCAATTTCCAGGAGCATCGGAAAGCGTTTTGTTGCGGCCCGCACTATAAGAGACTTGAGACACGGAAGAAAATAGCACAAAACAATCGCACAGCTTACCAATACAATATCTACAGTTATCGCTATCTTGGTTAACCATGCTCCCCATCCCCCTAGTTTACTATCTAACCAGTCAAATGACTGATGTCCGAACCCTGCATTCTGTCTAACTTCTCTTCTCAGACTTTTCAATTTGTTCATTGCTCTGGTAAATGATCCCTCCAGACTAGTGTTATTTGGTAGAAAAGTACAGCACTGTTCTCCAAACATTACACAAACTCCTCCTCTTTCTGCCAACAGCCAGTCTAACACCTGTCTATTCTGCCACACCCCTCTACTAGTTGCATCCAGCTGTTGTCCTAGTACCTCCAGCGCATCATCGGTGTAGTTAATGAATCTCTGTTGATTATAATACATATAATTTATCCACTCAACATTTTTGCTAACTCCTATTACATTTCATTCTAACTAATGAATCAATGGTTACATGTGAAATACCATAGGAATCCCCTACACACTCAATAACAGACACTTAATGCATAGTAAAGGCATAGTAAACACTTGAATAAACACTTGATAGGCAATAAAAGCACACTTAAATAAACACTTAGAAAACAGAGTATTACAATGTTTTCCAATACATACTTCACACGGCGCCGCCTAAATAAATGAACCACCCATGAATTCACTCTCTTTGTGGAATCTAGTTGTGCTTGCTACATACAATGGATCAAGCACTTCAGCACATTTGGACATCTTGAGGATATAGATATATGAAATAAATGGATGTCTTTATTCTCAGCCAGATCAAAATACATTGTCAGTAGAGAAAGGGTTAACCAAAATCATAATTTAGCCATATAGCCATATAACAATTACAGCACGGAAACAGGCCATCTCAGCCCTTCTAGTCTGTGCCGAACTCTTACTCTCTCCTAGTCCCACCGACCTGCACTCAGCCCATAACCCTCCATTCCTTTCCTGTCCATATATCTATCCAATTTAACTTTAAACGACAACTCAAACCTGCCTCAACCACTTCTGCTGGAAGCTCATTCCACACACCTACCACTCTCTGAGTAAAGAAGTTCCCCCTCATGTTACCCCTAAACTTTCGTCCTTTAACTCTCAACTCATGTCCTCTTGTTTTAATCTTCCCCACTGTCAATAGAAAAAGCCTATCCATGTCAACTCTATCAATCCACCTCATAATTTTAAACACTTCTATCAAGTCCCCCCTCAACCTTCTATGCTCCAAAGAATAAAGACCTAACTTGTTCAACCTTTCTCTGTAACTTAGGAGATGAAACCCAGGCAACATTTTAGTAAACCTCCTCTGTACTCTCTCAATTTTATTGACATCTTTCCTATAATTCGGTGACCAGAACTGTACACAATACTCCAAATTTGGCCTTACCAATGCCTTATCCAATTTCAACATTACATCCCAACTCCTATACTCAATGCTCAGATTAATAAAGGCCAACATACCAAAAGCTTTCTTCACCACCCTATCCACATGAGATTCCACTTTCAAGGAACTATACACAATTATTCCAAGATCTCTCTGTTCTACTGCTTTCTTCAATGCCCTACCATTTACCATGTATGTCCTATTGTGATTAGTCCTACCAAAATGTAGCACCTCACATTTTTCAGCATTAAACTCCATCTGCCATCTTTCAGCCCACTCTTCTAACTGTCCTAAATCTCTCTGCAAGCTTTGAAAACCTACCTCATCATCTACAACACCATCTATCTTAGTATCATCTGCATACTTACTAATCCAATTTACCACCCCATCATCCAGATCATTAATATATATGACAAACAACATTGGACCCAGTACAGATCCCTGAGGCACACCACTACACACCGTCCTCCAATCTGACACACAATTATCCACCACTACTCTCTGGCGTCTCCCATCTAGCCACTGCTAAATCCATTTTACTACTTCCATATTAATGCCTAATGATTAGTTGTGGGACTCATGGGTTAAATCTATTGATGGCTTTAGGAGAAAACCGCATACAAATAGTCATTCTAATATCTTTCCTGGAAGGAAGTTTAGAAGAAAATATATTTTCTAGAACTTCCCAAAGAATTGCGGAAAGACAACAATCATAAAATCATAAACTTTTAGTTTATTAACATCTCCAAATCTTCAAACTCCAAGTTATCTTGAGTCTTTGAAGGTACAATATGTTCCCCTAAGGTCTCATGAGGGTTTAACCTGACAAAGGCTGCATTTGCCAGATACTGACTGGGAATATCTGGGAATATCTGACCTTTGAAATGTTGGGCATGGAACTCCCAAAAAAAATGGAGTCTGGCTAGATCAAAAACTTTGTTCATACATGAATACTTTTTATGTTTGAATTGTATCCATACAAAGGATTATCAAGAAAGCAAAGTCACTGATATGTTTCAAGTTTAAAAATAAGAACTCTTTAGTCAGGTAGGGAAGTATATACTCCCTTGACACCATGACTCTAAATCTTTGAAACCTATTGTTGGAGCTGGGAGAAACTATTTGACATATATATCTACCAGAATTCCAGATACTATTTTGGAGAAGGGCACAAGAAGGTCATGTGAGCAGCTTTGTATGAATTGACTGCTGCATTATTAACAAATTCATTTCTTTTGGAGCCATGAGGTGACTTTAAACTAAGAAAGAGCAACAGTAAGGAGAACCCATTCAAGCACTCATGCTGATGATGGCATAAAAATAGTTTGGCATTTATTTAGTCGCATTTATCTTTTTGATGGATAAG
Organism: Mobula hypostoma; assembly: GCF_963921235.1. Lineage (NCBI taxonomy): Eukaryota > Metazoa > Chordata > Chondrichthyes > Myliobatiformes > Myliobatidae > Mobula > Mobula hypostoma. The sequence goes on along the minus strand of NC_086103.1, from coordinate 69,522,547 downwards.
TACAACTTGTCTTCTAAGGGGCCCACACGATAACGCCATCTGGAGAAGAGGAATCACACAGTTGAAGATTGCATACATACTTTTATAATACATGAACCTTTAAACCTTTTTAACCTTTGAACCTTTTTCCTTTCAAGTGTGTTTTTAGACAAATATTTGGACAATTTATAAGGAGGAATATGCATCAGAAACACTTTTCAAAGTTTAGAGTTGCACTTGTCACATATTTGCATAGGCAGAGGCGGAGTCATGATGGCGCTAAATTGCGACCCTTCATGGTCATCTACAAAAACAGCTTAATTTCCACCTTTGATGTCTCTCCTTCTCCCTTTCAGGGTGGATGAGGTTCTGTTGAAGACCCCAACCTGCAGTTACTGTCAGACTTCGGTTATTTGCAGTGGCAGGACCCGCTCTTGGGGTCTCACGACCAGCTGTTTCTTGATATCCCAAGATGCGGCCTAGAAGACAATCATGCCTTCGGGGTTCTGAGGTTTCACGGTTGGTTCTAAGCCGGTGGCACTGCAGGAGAGAATGGAACATTGGGAACAGTGGATCAGCTGTCAGAGCCTGTATTCTCGATGAGTTGTGCTCCCTCTCTCTCTCTCTTGCTCGCTGTCTTCCTCTCTCTCTCTCTCTCTCTCTCTCCTTCCTTCCCATCAGTTGGTGAGAGATTTTTGCTGATTCTTGGATCACTGAACTCAGGAAAAAAAAGTGGCACAACAAACTTTTAACACTGTAAATCAGCAAGTTATTTTGATAATGTATCTCTCCCCTCTCGCTGTGAAAGGGGACACCTCTTTTTCCCCTTACTAGGGAGAGAGAAAGCTTATGGCATGTTGAATTGTTGGGTGAATGATTAGCTTTTGTTGTACTGCAGTTCATGGTCTTTCTTGGGGGCTTCGCTATTGATGCTTAGTGGAGGGACGGTGCTGGTGCTTTTTTTGTAGAAGTGGGTGAGGATGGGAAGGGTGAGGGTAGGGGTGGGGAGGGTTGTTGCTTTGCTGCTGCTTGTGCTTGGGAGATGCGGTTTGGGGGCTTTGGGGATCTAACTGTCATTTATTCTTTGGGGCACTCTTTTGTGAATGTCTGCGAAGAAAAAGAATTTCAGGATGTATATTGTATACATTTCTCTGATATTAAATGGAATTATTGAACTATATTCAGCATTTGTAATCTTGCATTTTCAATTGCTGAAAGCTATTATTGTTTTGTTAATAATGGAATGATGTTTTTAGAATACTAGAACAGCATGGGCATAGTTTTAAGATTAACTGCATATACTCCATAAGGTAGACACATCCCAGATTGTATGAATCCTGACTTGTTCGTTATACCACATTTAATTACTTTTTCTGAGTGTTACTGAGATTTATCAACATCATTGATATTGATATATCTTTAAAGTGCTTGTGAGGTAGCACCAACTCCTGTCTCAGCAAAGACCTGCACCCACTGCCGCAACAGGTCTGCGGCAGACGTATTCTCACTGGTTCTCCATGCAGCCTTGGATCGCCTGAACAATACAAATACCTGTGTCAGGATGCTGCTTATTGACTGCAGCTCAGCATTTAACACTATCTTTCCTAAAGTTCTGACAAACCAGAACCTGGGCCTCTCTACCTCTCTCTTCGACTGGATCCATGACTTCCTAACCAGAAGACCACAATCTCTGCAGATTAGAAGTAACATCCCCACCTCACTAACAATCAACACTGGTGCACTTCAGGGATGTGTGCTTGGCCCACTGCTCTACACCCACAACTGTGTGGCTAGAAGCAGCTCAAATGACATCTATAAATTTGCTGACAGCACAACCATTGTTAGCAGAATCTCAGATGGTGACAATAGGGCATAGAAGAGCGAGATGTACCAGCCAGTTGAGTGGTGTTGTAGCTAAAACCTTTTACTCAATGTCAATAAGTCCAAAGAATTGACAATGGAGTTCAGAAAGGGTAAGATGAGGGAATACACTCTAGTCCTGATAGAGGGATCAGAAGTGGAGAGAGTGAGCAACTTCAAGTTCCTGGGTATCAATATCTCTGAAGACCTAGCTGAGACCCAACATATTGCATCTATAAAGAAGGCAAGACACCGGCTATATTTCACTAGGAATTTGAGGAGATTTGGTATATCACCAAAAAGACTCTCAAATTTCTACAAACGTACCATGGAGAGCATTCAGTTTTTCTTCTATTATCATGTATCGCATTGTACTGCTGCTGCAATGTTAACAAATATCATGACATATACTGGCAATATTAAACCTGATTTGGATTCTGAAATTGATCAAAAGCCAGCTTTTTAATTGAATTTCTTTGTACACTGTGATTAGTTATCATATGGTAACAATTGTGCCTGTGTAAAGACTGAACCTAAAACAAGTACAAAACTGGAACTATCTGGTTGAGTAATAAGTTGCTTAATGTATTAGTTCAAGTCAGTTATGCATTCGTTAAAGAGTGACAGTACAATTTCTTGGCATAAATGGATGATCCATTGATATAAAACTGCCAGGCTAAATAATTGTCCCCAATTTTACCTCATTTAAGTTCTATTGAAAGCCGCAGAAATACTGATGTTACAATTAGCAGCTCCTCTGATATCACTATGACAATATATTTTTTGACCTTTCTGATCTCCTCCTTAGGCTCTGTGGAAGCTGGAAGAGCTTAAGGCTGATTAGAATAGATTTCCATTTCTGTTTGCTGTCAGTTTCTAGATGAGTACTGTTTTTATTGACCTTCTCTTGGGGTTAATATTCTCACAGCAAGGGGATAAAATGAAAGAATACAAAAACAATGTGAACCTCTGCAATCGAGTTCCATCTGTTTTCTTTACTGAGTAAGAAAGTAGCATATGATTAAGATGGAGGAATTCATTTTAACAGCACACCTCACAATGTAGAGATGTTCGAGGAAACAACACAAAGAAGTGTAGCATTAAAACTGTCATGCTATTTATGAGCAACACACATCAAAGTTGCTGGTGAACGCAGCAGGCCAGGCAGCATCTGTAGGAAGAGGTGCAGTCGACGTTTCAGGCCGAGACCCTTCGTCAGGACTAACTGAAGGAAGAGTGAGTAAGGGATTTGAAAGTTGGAGGGGGAGGGGGAGATGCAAAATGATAGGAGAAGACAGGAGGGGGAGGGATAGAGCCAAGAGCTGGACAGGTGATAGGCAAAAGGGATACGAGAGGATCATGGGACAGGAGGTCCGGGAAGAAAGACGGGGGGGGGTGGGTACTCAGAGGATGGGCAAGGGATATATTCAGAGGGACAGAGGGAGAAAAAGGAGAGTGAGAGAAAGAATGTGTGTATAAAAATAAGTAACAGATGGGGTACGAGGGGGAGATGGGGCATTAGCGGAAGTTAGAGAAGCCGATGTTCACGCCATCAAGTTGGAGGCTACTCAGACGGAATATAAGGTGTTGTTCCTCCAACCTGAGTGTGGCTTCATCTTTACAGTAGAGGAGGCCGTGGATAGACATGTCAGAATGAGAATGGGATGTGGAATTAAAATGACTGGCCACTGGGAGATCCTGCTTTCTCTGGCGGACAGAGCGTAGGTGTTCAGCAAAGCGGTCTCCCAGTCTGCGTCGGGTCTCGCCAATATATAAAATGCCACATCGGGAGCACCGGACGCAGTATATCACCCCAGCCGACTCACAGGTGAATTGTTGCCTCACCTGGAAGGACTGTTTGGGGCCCTGAATGGTGGTAAGGGAGGAAGTGTAAGGGCATGTGTAGCACTTGTTCCGCTTACACGGATAAGTGCCAGGAGGGAGATCAGTGGGGAGGGATGGGGGGGACGAATGGACAAGGGAGTTGCGTAGGGAGCGATCCCTGCGGAATGCAGAGAGGAGGGGGAGGGAAAGATGTGCTTAGTGGTGGGATCCCATTGGAGGTGGCAGAAGTTACGGAGAATAATATGTTGGACCCGGAGGCTGGTGGGGTGGTAGGTGAGGACCAGGGGAACCCTATTCCTAGTGGGGTAGTGGGAGGATGGAGTAAGAGCAGATGTGCGTGAAATGGCAGAGATGCGTTTGAGAGCAGAGTTGATAGTGGAGGAAGGGAAGCCCCTTTCTTTAAAAAAGGAAGACATCTCCCTCGTCCTAGAATGAAAAGCCTCATCCTGAGAGCAGACGCGGCGGAGACGGAGGAATTGCGAGAAGGGGATGGCATTTTTGCAAGAGACAGGGTGAGAAGAGGAATAGTCCAGATAGCTGTGAGAGTCAGTAGGCTCATAGTAGACATCAGTGGATAAGCTGTCTCCAGAGACAGAGACAGAAAGATCTAGAAAGGGGAGGGAGGTGTCGGAAATGGACCAGGTAAACTTGAGGGCAGGGTGAAAGTTGGAGGCAAAGTTAATAAAGTCAACGAGCTCTGCATGTGTGCAGGAAGCAGCGCCAATGCAGTCGTCAATGTAGCAAAGGAAAAGTGGGGGACAGATACCAGAATAGGCACGGAACATAGATTGTTCCACAAAGCCAACAAAAAGGCAGGCATAGCTGGGACCCATACGGGTGCCCATAGCTACACCTTTAGTTTGGAGGAAGTGGGAGGAGCCAAAGGAGAAATTATTAAGAGTAAGGACTAATTCCGCTAGACGGAGCAGAGTGGTGGTAGAGAGGAACTGATTAGGTCTGGAATCCAAAAAGAAGCGTAGAGCTTTGAGACCTTCCTGATGGGGGATGGAAGTATATAGGGAGTGGACATCCATGGTGAAAGTAAAGCGGTGGGGGCCAGGGAACATAAAATCATCAAAAAGTTTAAGAGCGTGAGAAATGTCACGAACATAGGTCGGAAGGGATTGAACAAGGGGGGATAAAACCGTGACGAGGTATGCAGAAGCGAGTTTGACTGAAACGTCGACTGCACCTCTTCCTAGAGATGCTGCCTGGCCTGCTGCGTTAACCAGCAACTTTTATGTGTGTTGCTTGAATTTCTAGCATCTGCGGAATTCCTGTTGTATGCTATTTATGAGAATGAGTGTCAATCATCTTCCACCTGGCAGTGAATATGAACAAGTTGCCAGTTCTATGCTGAAATAATGTACATCTAAAGGTGACAGTTAGCTGGTGCCTCTATGCAGATCAGCTATGAGAGGTTGGCACACGAAATGAAGTTACGAATTACTAAGAACAGGATCTGTTGCATCGCTTATCAGTAGTCACCAGGCTTCAGATTTAGAGAAGTGCTTTGTATATTGCATACTATTCTTCTCTAAAATAATACACCATTCAATATCATAATACCATCAAAAATGACATGAATAGTTGAAGTGTGTTTCAAATGTTATATTTGAATACCTTGTGTATGTAGGGCAACTTCTCTAAGGCGGTCATGGTCTTATGCTATTGCATAACATTGAAGCTCCTAGGGCTAGCTAAATATTGAAACCTCTGCAGAAAGTTTTCCACCATTGGTTACCACAGCAACAAGAGCCTAGATTTATATAATGCTTCAATATGAAAAATGTCCCAAGGTGCAATGAATGGGTGTAAAGGAATATAGAGACAAGCCTTGGATGCCATGATTAGGAGAGGTAGCCTAAAGTTTCACCCAAGAGGTACGCTTCAATGACGCTCTGAAGAAAAAGAGTCAATACATTAGGTACAATAATTATATAGGTTTAAGGAGGGAATTCCAGAGAATGACATCAGTATATATAGTGCTGATCTTTAGAAAGTCCCCGCTTCATTAAGGAATTAGACAATCACAAAATTATAAACTAATCTAACACATTTAATCTTAACTCATTTAAAATGACTAAATATGGAAAGCAATTATCCTTGTAAGCTGCTTGAATAATTTAATGTACATTACAGCTATTCTTAATTAGTTACACAGTTTAAATAAGCTGAAAGTAGATGCATGGTGTTATTGCAATTGGCAGCCTGATCATCCATTCAGATGACATATTTCATTGATGTGCAACCACATGAAGGGCAAACAAGGAGCATCTTTGCTCATTCTGATGTTTTGCTTTCTAAACGCGTGTGTATCTATATGAATTGCATATTAATACCTTTGCAAAATAGAATTTTTTCTATTTATGTGTGGACAATTTGGAAATAGGCTTCAACATTGCCTTCCACATTAACTAATAATGTGAAAATATGCATGAATAAATTGACAGAACAATCAACTTTCAAATGCCGAAGGAAGCAAAAAACCCTTTCCATTTAGAGGAACAGGGTAATGGCCTTTGCAAAGTAGACTTGCATGGAGAGAAGTTCGTATGATTACTCTTTATCTAAGCCTGTAAACAGAAGCTTCAATTCTCTTCCTTTGTTCCTTGTTCATTTGTCTATTTTTCCCTCAGATGCACATTTTACTCTATATCATTTAGTTCCTTTTATCAGTCCTATGTATTTCAACATAACTGGGATTTTGATTACAATTTGTGCTTGCAACATTACTTACCAAATTCAGTTGCATGTGTCTATTTGTGCACAGTGGAGAAATGCTTGAGACGACAGTCATGACATAATACATACCCGTTAGTCCTGACGAAGGATCTCGGCCTGAAATGTCGACTGCACCTCTTCCTACAGATGCTGCTTGGCCTTCTGCGTTCACCAGCAACATTGATGTGTGTTGCTTGAATTTCCAGCATCTGCAGAATTCCTGTTGTTGATGACATAATACATACCCAGCTGAGGCTTGTCCAATGGACTAGACCACATAAATGCATGTAATACATCTACAGAAAAACAGGTCCAGACACCAAGAAGTGGTACCCCTGACCCTCTTACCCACAATACCTGTCAATCTGAAGAAAATGCCAAATAGTTGTAGATTTAGGAGAGGCAGAATTGAAGGAGAGCTCTCTCTGCAGAAGTGAGCTACAGAAACTGCACTGCAATTGTTTATGCATCTTGGCAAAGTTTGAAAAATAGGTTGCCTTTTGTCTCAAGAACATGAGAGCTTTAGTTGGACCTCGATCACGAAGGGAAGGGGAAAGAAAGAGACTGAAAGAAAGGCCTCCTGGCCAGAGGAAGTGGGAGGTGGAAGGAGGAAGAAGGACTTTGATATGGAGACTTAATTCCTCAAATTCCTTTTGAGGCTAGGAAATTGTTCACTGATGTTTGTCATTTTCTGCAGACAGAGTCCCACCTCAGAGCTCTAATCCTAGGCCATTCCACAGGCAGAACTGTAACATACTTGGGCTATGCAGCTAATATTTCCCATGTAGGCTTTCAATTTTTTGCAGGCCTTCAATATTTTGAGGGCTTTACAGAGGTGTTCTATTCAAATTCAAGGGAAATTTATATTTATTTGGAAGCAGATTGAGCATGTGAATAATCCAGGAAGGGTTATGATTGAGATATGAAGGGTTATGATAAAGTTCAGGCAATGATTGATTGCACCCATATTGAAACCCTGACCTACTGCACTACAGAAAGGGCAACCACTCCTTGAAGGTACACTAACAGAAGACTGTGCTGATCAATACCATAGACCTGGGAAACTTGTATACCTCATTCTGATCTGGTCCACTCCAATCCGCAAATACAGTAAAGTGCAGATGACCCCAGCTCATTGGCTCCCAGTTCAAGAACGGACTTCTGCAAGCACTGCTAACTGTATATGCAGTGAGAGGCACAGAGCTGCAAATAATGCAGAAAGTTCTGGACTCAGCAGGTCAGGCAGCATCTGTGGGAAGAGAGACAAAGTTAACGTTTCATGTAAGGGAACCTTTCTCAGAGCTGGGTAGGAGTAAAAACAAGCAGAGTTTAAGTTGAACAGTAAGTGGGGGAGGGGATGCGGTCGGAGATGGATAGGGTGAAGGGAATATTTCTGATAGGGTGAGGCCAGGGTTGACATGAGGATAAGTGTCAAAGGTTACCTAGTTGATGGATTAATGATGGTTGTTAGAAAGACAGAGAAAATTAACAAAAACTATTAAAAGGGGGAAGTTAAAGAGTGTGATAACAAACACAGGACCTAAAAGTTGCAAAATGCTAAGCTGTATGAAATACCTAATTGGTTGGGCTGTGCATTTGCAGCCCTAAGACAAACTGAGACAATTTCATAGAGGGATAACCTACAGCAAAAATGGCCAGCCCTGATACAGACAGAGAAAATGAGGTTCCTAAAGATGTAGAGTTTAATAATATTTATTTACTTATTGAGATACAGCTCAGAATAGGCTTTTCCAGCCCTTTAAATCACGCTGTCCAACAACCCCCTACCCCCAAGTTAATCTGAGCCTAATCACAGGAAAGTTTACAATGATCAATTAACCTACGAACAGTTTGTTTTTGGACTGTAGGAAGAAACAGGAGCACCTGGAGGAAACCCATGCAGTCAGAAGGAGATTGCATAATCTCCTTGCAGGCAGCAGTGGGAATTGAACCCAGGTCACTGGTACTGTAAAGCGTTGTGCTAACCTCTATGCTACTGCACTGCCCCAGTATCTCCAGTGTAATACGTCTGGTATTATATTAAAAAAGTAGCATACTAGATGGATATTAGACGAGGTGCTGTTCTTTAGGCTTACCAGGGACATCCAGAAGCCACAGACAAGTAAATCAAGGTAGATTCATAGAGTCTCATAGCATGGATAGAGGCATGTGGTCTCAACTGTCCATGCTGACTAAGATGCTTATTTTAGCTTATCCCAATTGTCTGTGTTTGGCCTATATCACTCTAAACCCTTCCTATTCACGTACCTGCCCAAACATCTTCTAAGTGTTGTGATTGTAAAAGTAGGATGAACAATTTGAGTGGCAGGCAACAGGAAGCTCAGAGCCACCTCTGTGGACTGCAGTAAGGTGTTCTGTAAAATGGTCACCTAATCTGCATTTGATTTCTTCAGTGCCGAGGAGACCACACTGAGACTGCTGAATGTGGTACATAGATAGTCCAAGGAAACTGCAGCTTCATTTTTAAGATGGAAAAGCAATTATAGGGGGTTGATATAGATTTCATTTGAGGACTCCGCTCAACAAAATTGTGATGCAGACAAAGGAGGCCACTTGTGACTCAATGGTTCATCAATATTCTAGAGATTACTATATCCACAGCAACATTTCAGATATGCAGTCTTTTCTTCTCTACTTGGATTTGTATATTTGTATAAGAATTCATTATTTGCCTAGATGAATGTAATTTAAAACACATTGAAGAATACTCTCTGTTTGCCTGGTTGAGTGTAGTTCTGACCGAACTCAAGAAGTTTGATATCAAACAGGTCAAAACAGACAGCTTGATTGTCACAACCAATGACCAGCCTCAAATTTCACTCTCCCCAGCATGGCTGCGGTGTTTATCATATATAAAATTGATGGCATCAATCACCAACAATTCATATCTGCATTACACATGATAGAAGTGACCACTTGGCCCATTGAGAATATGCTGACTGTCAGAGCATTCCACTTCCCCACTATTATCTGTTCTGTCATATGCTCATCAATTTCGCCTTGATTCTCCTCATGAGCACAGAAACTTTCCAACGAAAAAGGACAAGGCAACAATCCATGCATGCCATATACCTGCCTCTAAGTGATATTTACATGGCCTACACATGCACATTGTAACATGATATGTTTATTTAAAAAAATAAAAGTGTCACCATTATGACTCAGAAATCACATTTCTTGAATTGCCTCTGAGGCAAAGTGCTAGAGCAGGCCAGTAGCAATTACTATTTCTACTGAGTATTAAGTACTGTACTGATGTGCCAGGAATTCCCTATCACGTGACCCAAAAAATAAATAAAAGAAGAGGATTCAGAATTCCCATAGCAACCCATTTCCCAAGCTAGAGATTACCAGAGTGTTTTTGCTCATCCGATTATATTCTAGTCCTAACCAAATCACCAGATCAATCATATTTAGTAACTTATTCTATAAAAGAAACACGATGTTTGACTGCTTCCCTATTTGCAAACATTTGATGCCAGTTTGCCCGGTGCTTTCACACGGAAGCTAACGAGATGAAAGTTGCTGCCTTCAATCTGACAATTCTTCAGCTACGAACTCAGTTTGGGAATGCACCATCTTCCCATCAATGGCAGCAGTCTGGACTGGCTGATGGGCAATAGCAAGGATGTCATTGCTGTGGCTGTGGCAAGATCATGATTGTTGTCTTTTCTGCAGCCGTGCTCAGGGGAGGCAGCACCTGAGCAATTCTGTTCTGTTGGGGGATGGATTGTGCAGCGGCCTTCAAATTTTCTGGTCGAGATAGCGCCAAGTTACAGTTTCCATCAAGGTTGTGGCTCAGATTTAGTTTTTTTTTTAAAGTTTGTAGAGATAATTTAGGGAACAGAAAAGGAAGTTAGAGAACAGGTTGCAGTTTATGGACAGAGATGTGAGGCTATTAGAGGTCAGATTAGAGATTGGGGACTGGGATGTGGAGGAGTTAGAAGTTAGGCTTGACCCTTGGCCTCTACTGCTAGCCCTGCATCAAAGTGCAGTGACATGAACATGGAACAAAGTTATATAGGACATCCAGAGTCCAGGTCCCAGTTCTGCACTCAAAGGCCAATGGAATGGATAAGCAACGAAGGAAATCTGGAGTCTAGGCCTCCACTCCATGTTCTAAAGCCTATGGTGTGGATATGTGACAAAAGACATCTGTGGATGTCAGGCTGTCCCAGGTCAGTGGATCCCAGGACTGGATATCCATGCATGTAGGAGTCACAAAGGCCAGTGAGTCATTGAGCCTGGAGATTGAGGCCTAGAGTTTAATGTTCCATCATTTGCTAGTCCTCAGATCGATACCAAGCCCCCATTTTGCTGTATGTTTTGAGGTACATGTGATTAATAACTGAATCTGAATCAAATCAGTGGAAGCCAGAGCAATGGTGCAACAAGCCGAGCTTGGTATCTATAACCTTTCAACATCAATATGCCACTCAGATGCTGAACAGCTTATGGCTCCGCTACAAGAGAGCTGGAGATCTTCACTGATAGATGCTGCATTATGACAGACAAATAGAGTGAAACTTTACTTCCATGCTGGAAAAGATTGGCAGCAAAGATAAGTGTACAATTGGAAATGATTTTCCCATGCACTTGACATTTTGAGCAGGACTTACATATGATGATTTAGATATGTCAAAGACTATGTCAATCACACTTCTCCTGTATGTTTTATCTCTGAAGTCCTTCACATGGGTTCTCTGGAGCTGGACTGGTGTATGTCTTCATCCTCAGAAAGCTGTTGCACCAGTTATCCTGGTGGCAGTGCACTTGTCCTCATGTAGACTCCAGCTCTCTCTCTGAAGAGCCAGTGTCAGAGCTGTTGACAACCACTGTCAGGCTGAGTGATGGAGTTTCTAGTTCAGTATCTGGGTCCTGGGAAGCTGTATAATCTTGACTGTGTGAAAGGATAAAAACACCAGCTATATGGTCATGCTCTGGAGATTAGGAAGGAATTGGTGCGTGCTTAAACCATCCATTTCTTGTAAACCAGGCGAGACTATGAAAAGTGAAATGTGAACAAGAGAATATCAGAGCAATCTGTCTGCCCAAAAATGATCCAGCACCTCCTTCTCTTCTGATCATACCTGATGATGACTTCCACTGCATTTGATGTTCAATAGAACACAGAACATTGAGTAGTGACAGGCCCTTCGAACCACAGTGTTTGTTCAAACCATGGTTAAGTGACTTACAGCAAAGGACATCCTTAATGGGTATTTTTGTGCCAGAAGGCTCTTAACTGTGGAGTTCACACAGGCCTCAGTGCTTAATACCTTGTCTGTTGTAGTAGCTCTTGATGGGTTAGATGAAAATATAGGAGGTACAATAAAGAACTTTGCTGATGGTAACAAAAACTGGTCATGTAGTTAGCTGGAGAGAAAAATAAAATTTAGACACTTTGGTCATTATGGAAAAAGGCGGCAAAGTGCAATTTTAATCCCGAGGAATGTGAGGTAATAACTTTGGAGCATAGGTATGTGCAATAAATGACAGAGCAATGGATGGTATTGTGAAGGGACGTTGGTGCAAAGGTTCACATTTTCTCAAAAGGAGCAGGCCAGACATGGAATATAAAAGCAGGGGGAATATGCCTGCAATATATTCCATATGAGTTGTATCACACTTTGAGTGCTGCTTATAGATTTTGGCACCACATAATAGGATATTTTTGAGGGATGTAGGAGAGATATATTAAAATATTGCCAGGAGTGACTTTTTTTCTATCAATGAGGAAGAATTGGAAAAGCTAAGTTGTTTTCTTTTGAATACAAGGAGATAATGCTGTGGGAGCTCAAGCATCTTTATTCAAGTTTCAGAAGTATTTTAATATGTGCTTGAAGAATTGAGACTAGCAGAGTTATGGACCAAGTGCTGGAATATGGGTAGCTATTTTTATGACCTACACAGACACAATGAACAGATTGGTATTGAACATTTTCTATAATTCTGTTCTATGATTTGGAATACTGGGCAATGACTTTACAGATAATACTGGAATGCCATCTGCTACTGTAGACGGCTCAGAGCACGACATTAATGTTCAGTTTTGAGCTACTTGATGTGTTCCGAATGTATTCCATTCAATATGATAATCATTGCAGAAAGTATGAAAGAGAATGACCTTGATCTGAAAATAGGAGTTTGACTTTGCAAGAAATGTGTATTTGTTGCTCCTTCTAATGGTCTAATACATCGATGAGAGATAGATTGGTGTTGGCAGGATAGTTTGCGCCTGAGTTTAGAATGCCAATTACAAATAATGGAACAAGTTAATAACTACAATTATATTGAGTAGTTTTAATTTATTTAACGTGAATCAGAATCAAGTTTAATATCAGTGGCATATTGTCATGAAATGTGTTGGTTTTCAGCGGTGGTACATGGTAATACATAAGAAAAATACAATAAGAAATTAAATAAGTATTGCAAAAGGGAGAAAATATAGTGAGATAGTGTAGATAGGTTCAATGTCCATTCAAAAATCTGACTGCAAAGGGAGGAAGCTGTTCCTAAAACAATGAGTGTATGTCTTCAGGCTCCTGTACCTCCTCATTGATGGTAGCAATGAGAAGAAGACATTTCCTGGATTATGGGGTCCTTAAGGATGGATGCCACCTTTTGAAAATGTCCCTGGTGCTGGGGAGGCTAGTGCCCGTGATGGAGCTGGCTGAGTTTGCAACTTTCTGCAGCTTTTTTCCAGTCATGTGCAATGGCCCGTCTGTGTTATTCTGTGCGTACATAATAAAGAACTGCAGTTCCCAGTGGGCAATGCGGGCATTTCACCCAGAATTAGAACTGATGTTGGTGTGGGTTGCACGTGCTCGTGTCGAGCTGAAGTCATGACCAGAGTGTCCTGTAAATAAATATGTACATGCGTTAAAACCCACGAAAAGTTTGTCGTTATTAAGAACAAACATAATATGACGTCAGAAGTTGATGTGAGGTCTAAAAACAGTGTGTATACTGTGAGTGACTGAGTTAGAGATGCTAGTTCATTTGGGAGATTTTAAAAAAGACTGTGCTAGAAGAAAGTGAGGTCAGCAGGCAGCATGATGACAGAGCACATTGTGTCCAGAAGTTCACTGGATTCAGCAAGAGAATACCAGGTGAGACCCTAAAAGTCCTGTAATGGATAATCCAAGTCATCCTGTATACGTGCAGTTTATTGGCAATTTAACTAGAGACACTTCAAAAGGCAATTCGATTAATATTTAGTAGCAAGTAGAATCGGAGGTGTGAATGAAAGTGTCTATCTTTCTACATATAATTGGCCAAGATGCTTTGTACATCTATCACAGCTTTGAATTTGATGAGACAGCCTTGACATTGGACACTGATGACAAAATTTGACGAGTATCTTGTACCAAGCAAAAACATTACATTTGAGAGATGTAAGTTCTTTTCCTGTAGCCAAAAACAAGGTGTTAACTTTGACAAATACTTAGCTGAGCTTCACACACTTTGTTAATCTTGTGAGATTGGAAATTTGAAAGACTCACCAGTTAGAGACAAAGTCGTTTGTGGAACTTCAAATAATTGGCTCAGAGAAGGATTGCTCCATGAAAAAGAGTTAACGCTGGAAAAGGCTGTGGATGTGTGTTGGACAGCAGAGATGACATGATCTCATGCTAAGGAGATTTGCAGGATAGAAGCAACAGTTCATGCTGTGAAAACAAGGCAATTCTCAAAGCAACAGCATAGCAAAGAAAAGACAGCATCCATAGGAAGAAGCACAGTCGACATTTCAGGCCAAGACCCTTCATCAGGACTAACTGAAAGAAAAGGTAGTAAGAGATTTCTTGGCCCGAAATGTTGACTGTGCTTCCTCCTATGGATGCTGTTTGGCCGGCTGCTTTCCACCAGCATTTTGTGTGTGTGTTGCTTGAATTTCCAGCATCTGCAGATTTTGTCATGTTTGAGCATAGCAAAGAAGTAGGTTCTAACAGCAAATGCAGCAAATGTGGAGTTAGGGATATCCCAAAGATGTGTCATGTTTATGGAAAGTCCTGCAATAAATGTGGAAAGAAGAATCATTTTGCAAAGTACTGCAAAGCTGGGGCTACCAAGAGAAAGGTGCACATGGTTGCTGAGAAAATGGAGGAAATCTTTATGGATTCTTTACAGACTGCTGGTGCTGGTAAGATAGAATTGATTGTTCCAGTGACTATGAATGAGACAGTAGTTCCATTCAAGCTTGACACTGGAGCCCAAGTGAATCTGTTGTCCATAGATGATTACAAGACTTTCAAAATAAAGAATTAGATTTACCCAGTGAAGTTAAAAGTGACTGGCCATACTGGACAGAACATTCCACCAAAAAGAGGCTGTATAGTGATCTTTAAGCACTAGGGACAGCACCTAAAGGCAGAGCTACTGACTGTTGAAAAGCAAGTACAGTCAATATTAGGCCTATGTACATGTGAAAAGCTCAACGTGGTGGAAAACGTTTTCATAGTGGCTTCACAGATCAAAGGTGACCACACAACCTTCATGGAAGAATACACAGATGTCTTTGAGGGTCTTGGATGCTTACCTGATAAAACATGAGAACCTCTTAACAGCATCCACGAGAGCTCCAGAGAGGTTAAGCAAGAGAAGCACAAGAACCTCACCTTCCGTAGACATCCGTACCAGTCAGGATGCCACTGTTGAACAGAGTGATCATAATGAAGAAGTCACCAATCTTACTTCCATACCATGCAGCTTTGGTTCAAAATGTTGCGTCTCATTGACTTTCAATTAACAACTGGAAATAAAAATATATCTCCATTATCCTCTCTAGGCTGAAGAGGAAAAAATAAAAAGGAAGATGAGGAGACCACACAGACCCCAAGATCAGAATAACAGCACCAGTTCAACACAAACCAACAGGAAGAGTTGTTATTGAAGGTAAGCAGCCGACAGGGGAGCTCCATGAATTGAGACAGAGTCAGTTGGAACTTGCGCAAAGACTCACTGATCACATGAATGTAGTCCAGGGCTCCATTATAAGGTACATGGAGTGGACTATGGTCACACAGCAAGAACAAGAACAGAAATGAACAGATAGGATCTTTTCAGAAGGATGTAAAAGAAAGGAAAATGTTGTTCAGAGATCTCAGAAAGACACTAATATTAACACAGTAAGTGAAAGTAATACATCTGTAGAGACAAATAGCAAACCGAAAAGGATTATCAAACCATCTCAAAGACTGATTGAAAGTTGTTGAGTGAATAAGGGACTGTATTTGCTCATTACAATTGGAGTTAATGTAAATATCTTTGTTGGAAAGCATTATTGTTTCTTGCAGGTTTATGAGGACATAGTAATGATTTTCTTTTTTCTTTAAAGGGGGAAGATGTATTACTATGTATATATATAATAAAGAACTACTGATGCCAGTGGGCAATGAGGGAAGTTCACCTGGAACCAGAAGTGATGTTGACGGCGGTGGAGATTTTGCACGCATACGTGTCAAGCTGAAGCCATGACTGGAGGGTCCTGCAAATAAATAAATGTTAGTTTTACCCATGAAAGGTTGCCTTTTATCAAGAACAAACATAACACCCTCCATATCAAATGGTGATGTAATCAGTTAGAGTGCCCCCCCCATAGTGTTTTTGTAGAAATTTGCTAAAGTCTTTGGTGACATACCTAACCTCCTCAAACTCCTCATGAAATATAGCTGCTGCTGTGACCTCTTTTGTAATTGCATCAATATGCTTGGCCCAGGGCAGGTGCTTAGCAATGTCGATACCCCGGAACTTGGAATTGCTCACCCCATCCACTGCTGATCCCTCATTGCGGACAGGTGTGTGTTCCCCTGATTTCCCCTTCCTGAAATCCACAATCAATTTCTTGGTTCTACTGATATAAAGCACATTGGTGTCGTTGAGGCATCACCCAACAAGTTGATCTATCTCACTCTTGTTATTGTACGATTTACTCTCTATCCTTGGCATCAGTACAAAGGAATAATTTTGGGAAACTAATATATAATATAATTAATTCTGGGTCTGAAAAGATGGATTTGAATTGTGTGAGGTTAATAATTGAAATATTTTAGTACTAATGAAGTTTGGATACAAGAATGGATTTTTTCATAGATGTTACCATCTGAACAGCCACAGCAGACTGGTCCCACCTAACCAGCATCAGAGGCCTGGTCATATGGTGAAATTTATGATAGAAGCTATATTTTAAAAATTATTTTTAATCTTAATTTCTTATCTATTACATCCAATTTCAGCAGTTCAAAGAAAACTTACAAGTAACAAGAGGAATCCAAGGTCAGATCTTTCTGGCAAGTGTCTCTTGCGTATTCACGTCAGTAACATCAACTTAGAAACACTTCAACAAAAAAACGAAGCCTTCCAGTTTATTAAGTCCCTGTGGTATATTTACACAGCAGTTCTTTTATAGCAAAAGTTGCCTTGATGCTCTACATAAGGGGTTTCTAAACTAGTCTTGACAACAGATCACATGAGATGATCAGAGAAATGACCAAACAGTATCATAAAGAAACTAAAAGAGGCTGTGTGGTTAACACAATGAATGAACATTTGCTCCCAGTTCCTTTTGTTCCTACAAATAACATGTATTGCATGTTAGAAACACTGCTCTTGGCTCACAGACAACAGCCTTTGTTAGATATAAGCATTCAGACGTGAACTGAGTGATTCACAAAGAAAGCTGACAGTGTGAAGGACAGTGGCTAATGAGAATGTCCAGATTTCAGACTTACAGGAGTGGAGACAATTGACCTCTAGTATTATAAAGGTAGTATAGATGGTACTTGATGGTTGGCATACACTAGATAGGTTGAAGGGTCTGTTTCTATGCTGTCTGACTCAATGAATATGAAAAAAAATATAGCTTTAATGAACCAACATACATCAAAGTTGCTGGTGAACGCAGCAGGCTTTAATGAATGTGTCTGGAATAGCCTTGAGTATTGCCTTTCAAGATTATTGTTCAGATTTCATGATAAGGTAATGGACAAAAAGGCATTATATTTTCTGTTTTTTATTCATTTAACTTGGCCTCATCCTGTCAGGAATATTCCCTTTGGCCTATCCATCCTTCCCCTATGTTCTCTGCAACTTAAAACTAACTTGTTTTTCTCTCTTTCCCAGTTCTGAAGAAGTTTTTTTCTGAAGTTTAATTCTGTTTTTCCACAGATACTGTCTGACTTGTTGGGTATTTCCAGCATTTTCTGGTTTTGTTTCTGATTTCTACCATCTGAAATTATTTTCTTATTTTCATTGTATTCCCTGTTCTCTTTCATGTTTTTTTAAAATGTTATTTCATAAAATCCTTCAGCCCATTGAGACTCAGCTCCTCTTGGGATTTTCTGCTGGGCTTATTGCAAGGCCCACACAAGGCTCACCCACAACCTACCCCTTTTGTTGATTTATAGTATCAGGAAGTTAACCCAGGGCCTTTCACTCTAACCATATCTGCTCTTATCTATGGCTTCCTAGTCCTGCAGTCATGGAGAATCTCTCCAATAAAGAATTCCCTGACTTCGATCCCAACCTTGACTGCAACCCTTCACAGTCCACGACTGACTACACATTTTTCTCCAGTGATTCTCTCTCCTGCCTGTTAGCTCCTCCTTGATTACAACCTATGATGTCTACCTCAATAGGTTTCAATAGGTACAGTTAATGCCAGGGAAATGTATACAATATACATCCTGAAATTCTTTTGCTTTGCAAACATCCACAAAAACAGAGGAGTGCTGCAAAAAATGAATGACAGTTGAATGTTAGAACCCCAAAGCCCCAATGAGCTCCCCCACCCATGCATAAGCAGCAGCAAAGCAAAGACACCCCCTTTTCCCCACAGCAAAAGAACATCGTCTCCCACCACCGAACACTCAAGCGTGCAGTAAAGCATCAATAAAGACACAGACTTGCTGTACCCCAAAGACTATCGTTCACCCGGTTTACTTATGACAAGAATGACTAATTTGACGGCTGCTACTTATCCCAAACATAATATTACAGCACACCATTAACTTTCCTTTCCTAAAATCAGAAAGATACAGAATACAAAATAATGTAATAGCACTGGAGGGGATTAACAAGAGGTTCATCTGTTGCCTGTTATGGAATGTTTTAGTAATTAAGAGAGACTGGAGAGCCCAGGTCTGTTTTTCTTGGAGTTGCAGAGGTTTAAAGGTACATGATTGAAGGATATAACCTTACAAATCCTACAGATGAAGTAGACTGTGGGAAATATTTCCCTTTATCAGAAGTAGATTAAACCAGAGTTCAAAGTTCAAAGTACATTTATCATCAAAGTATGAATACATTATACAACCTTCGGATTTAACCGTATATAACCATATAACAATTACAGCAGGGAAACAGGCCATCTCGGCCCTTCTAGTCCATGCCGAACTCTTACTCTCACCTAGTCCCACCGACCTGCACTCAGCCCATAACCCTCCATTCCTTTCCTGTCCATATTGCTGTCCAGTTTAACTTTAAACGACAACATCGAAACTACCTCAACCACTTCTGTTGGAAACTCATTCCACACAGCCACTACTCTCTGAGTAAAGAAGTTCCCCCTCATGTTAACCCTAAACTTTTGCCCTTTAACTCTCAACTCATATCCTCTTGTTTGAATCTCCCCTACTCTCAATGGAAAAAGCCTATCCATGTGAACTCTATCTATCACCCTCATAATTTTACATACCTCTATCAAGTCCCCCCTCAACCTTAATTCGCTCCAGAGAATAAAGAACCAACTTGTTCAACCTTTCTCTGTAAGTTAGGTGATGAAACCTAGGTAATATTCTAACAAATCTTCTCTGTACTCTCTCTATTTTGTTGACATCCTTCCTAAAATTCGGCGACCAGAACTGTACACAATACTGCAAATTCGGCCTCACCAATGCCTTGTACAATTTTAACATTACATCCCAACACCTATACGCAATGCTCTGATTTATAAAGACCAACATAGCAAAAGCTTTCTTCACCACCGTATCCACATGAGGTTCCACCCTCAGGGAACTATGCACCATTATTCCTAGATCCCTCTGTTCTACTGAATTCTTCAATGCCCTACTATTTACCATGTACGTCCTATTTTGATTAGTCCTACCAAAGTGTAGCACCTCACATTTATCAGCATTAAACTCCATCTGCCATCTTTCAGCCCACTCTTTTAACTGGCCTAATTCTCTCTGCAAGCTTTGAAAACCTGCTACATTATCCACAACTCCACCTACCTTAGTATCATCTGCATACCTACTGATCCAATTTACCACCCCATCATCCAGATCATTAATGTGAATAAAATTGGACCCAGTACAGATCCCTGAGGTACACCACTAGTCACCGGCATCCAATCAGACAAATAGTTTTCCACCACCACTCTCTGGCGTCTCCCATCCAGCCACTGCTGAATCCAGTTTACTGTTTCAATATTAATACCTAACGATTGAACCATCCTAACCAACCTTCCGCGTGGGACCTTGTCAAAGGCCTTACTGAAGTCCATATAGACAACATCCACCACTTTACCCTCGTCAATATTCCTAGTAACCTCTTCAAAAAATTCAATAAGATTTGTCAAACATGACCTTTCACACACAAGTCCATGTTGACTGTTCCTAATCAGATCCTGTCTATCCAGATAATTATCTATACCATCTCTAAGAATAATTTCCATCAATTTACCCACAACTGACATCAAACTCACAGGCCCATAATTGCTAGGTATACTCTTAGAATTCTTTTTAAACAATGGAACAACATGAGCAATACGCCAGTCCTCCGGCACCTTCCCCATTTCTAATAACATTTGAAATATTTCTGTCAGAGCCCCTGCTATTTCCACACTAACTTTCCTCAAGGTCCTACGGAATATCCTGTCAGGACCCGGAGACTTACCCACTTTTATATTCCTTAAAAGCTCCAGTACTCTTTCTTCTTTAATCATCATAGTTTCCATAACTTCCCTACCCTTTTCCCTTATCTTATACAATTCAATATCCTTCTCCTTAGTGAATACTGAAGAAAAGAAATTGTTAAGAATCTCCCCCATCTCTTTTGGCTCCACACATAGCCATCCACTCTGATTCTCTAAGGGACCAATTTTATCCCTCACTATCCTTTTGCTATTTATATAATGGTAGAAACCCTTGGGATTTATTTTCACCTTACTTGCCAAAGCAACCTCATATCTTCTTTTAGCTTTTCTAATTTCTTTCTTAAGATTCTTCTTATATTCTTTATATTCCTTGAGCACCTCATTTACTCCATGCTGTCTATATTTATTGTAGATCTCTCTTTTTTTCTGAACCAAGTTTCCAATTTCCCTTGAAATCCATGGCTCTCTCAAAGTCTTAACCTTTCCTTTCAACCTAACAGTAATATAAAGATTCTGTACTCTCAAAATTTCACCTTTAAATGACCTCCATTTCTCTATTACATCCTTCCCATAAAACAAATTGTCCCAATCCACTCCTTCTAAATCCTTTCACATTTCCTCAAAGTTAGCCTTTCTCCAATCAAAAATCTCAAACCTGGGTCCAGATCTATCCTACTCCATAATTATATTGAAACTAATAGCATTGTGATCACTGGACCCGAAGTGCTCCCCAACACAAATCTCCGTCACCTGACCTATCTCATTCCCTAACAGGAGATCCAACACTGCCCCTTCTCTAGTTGGTACCTCTATGTATTGCTGCAAAAAACTACCTTGCACACATTTTACAATCTCCAAACCATCCAGCCCTTTTACAGTCTGGGCTTCCCAGTCTATGTGTGGAAAATTAAAATCTCCCACAATCACAACCTTGTGCCTACTACTAATGTCTGCTCCCTTCTTACAAATTTGCTCCTCCAATTCTTGCTCCCCATTTGGTGGTCTATAATACACCCCCACAAGTGTTACTGCACCTTTTCTATTCCTCAATTCTACCCAAATAGCCTCCCTGGATGAGCCCTCTAATCTATCCTGCCAGAGCACCACTGTAATATTTTCTCTGACAATTAATGCAACCCCTCCCCCTCTTGTCCCTTCGATTCTATCACACCTGAAGCAATTAAATCCAGGAATATTTAGTTGCCAATCACACCAGTCCTGTAACCAGGTTTCACTAATAGCTACCACATCATACTTCCAGGTATCAATCCGTGCTTTAAGCTCATCCACCTTTCTTACAATGCTCCTAGCAATAAAATAAATCCATTTAAGAAATTTTCCACTTCTTACTCTCTGTTTATCACTAACTGTGCAAACAATTTTACTATTTTCTTTTTCTTCCTTCTTCCCTACATCTGTTCCTACACTTCTGGTTTCCCTCTCCCCTCGTATCTAGTTTAAATCCACCGGAGCCTCCTTATAGGCAGTCACAAAATAAAGAAACCCAAAAGAACACATTTTAGAAAACATCCACAAATACCAAACATTCAGAGAGAACAAAAAATAACTTGCGCAACAACAGAAACAAGCAAACAGCACCCAGCATTTAATAGATGCCCAGGAAATCACATGAATTGGCTCTGCACAGAAGGCTCTGGACAAAGTGCTGGAAGATGGAATGAACACAGATAGTTGAGTACAGGTCAACATAAACCTAGAGGACCAAATGGCCTGCTTCCATACTCTATAATAATGAAAAGGAAGATTAAATCTCAGGCAAAAGAAACAGGATGAAATATTTTCTGAAGATTTATATTTTTACTTTTATAAATCTCCAATGAGACACAGCACTTAAAGTGTCACATGAGATTGAATGATATTTATATTAACAATGAATGGACATTTAATCTTGAGTTTGCCTAACAATTTACCGTGAATTTACCTTGTACATATCATGCAACAACCACACTTCAGGCCACTCAATGCATTCCAGAAGCTACAGTTTGATAACACATCTCTAAAAACAGCTCCTTTATATTCTGCTTCTGTCATCCCAAGGGTAGGCATTTACACTGAAGTAATATCTATTGCCATTGATAAGGAAGTTAAGCTGACAAAGGTTTTGGGTCTTTTGGCCTCAGAAAGGAAAGAAGCTGTTTTTTAGTCAGTGTCAATATGTGGAAATCGAGTTGCAATAACAAAGTACTGCAAAAAAACTCAATCCATTTGATTTGTGCTGGTGGGAGATATTTCTTAATGTTTTGGCTCATCTCAGCTCCTCTTATTAAGAAGCAAGCTGGTGAACTGTGTTGCATTTTACAGTTTAAAGTTTTTCCCCAACACTTTTCAAACTTCAAAGTTCAAAGTAAGTTTGTTATCAAAGTACATACCACTGTATATATCTCACCACATTCAATCATGAGATTCACTTTCTTGTGGGTAATCACAGTAAATACAAGAAACACAATAGAACTAATGGAAGACGGCATCAAACATGATGGACAACAAACAATGTGCTAAAAAAAGGTAATAATAATAAATAAATAATCAATAAATATTGGAAGCGTGAGATGAAGAGTCCTCGAAGGTGAATATATAATTTGTGATAACAGATCAGTGACAGGGAAACTGAAGTTGAGGGAAGTTATCCCCTCTTGTACAAGAGACTGACGGTTAAAGGGTAATAACTGTTCCTGAACCTGATGGTGTGGGTCCTGAGGCTCCAATACTTTTTTCCTAATGGCAACAGCAAAAAGAGAGTATGGTCTGGATGGTGGGGAGTCCTTGATGATGGATGCTGCTTTCCTGTGACCGTGCACCATATAGATGTGCTCAATGGTGAGAAGGGCTATACCTGTGATGGACATATCCATTACTTTTTGTAGAATTTTCCATACAAGGAAATTGGTATTTTCATACCAGGCCATGATACTAACAGTCAATCTATTCTCCATCACACATTGTCAAAGGTTTTTTTTATTACGTGCTGAATCTTTTCAAACTTCTTTGTAATGCCACTTACGTCATCCAGTGCAGACATGGCCCAAGTGCGGAGTGAGAGACACTGAAGCTGGTTGATAGTTCACAGACTTTAAAGCGAACAGTGTTAAAGGGAAAAGAAAACAATAAACGCTAGGCTAAACAGGGCCATTAACTAAAACTCTCAAATGGAAAACGAAGCCTACACTGCGACTGAAAAGAACAACTAAGAATAAAATGAATACTGCTAGTCTTCAGAGTCAGTTGACTCGACAGTCCAATTTCTCATGCAAGCGGTAATGCAAGTAGGCAGCAAAGCATTGCTGTGCCAAAGTCTCGACAAATACTACAGCGGAATGCATGGA
Organism: Mobula hypostoma; assembly: GCF_963921235.1. NCBI lineage: Eukaryota > Metazoa > Chordata > Chondrichthyes > Myliobatiformes > Myliobatidae > Mobula > Mobula hypostoma. The sequence continues at coordinate 69,498,898 of NC_086103.1, read as the reverse complement.
GTCAAATACTATCACAGTGAAATAACAATTAGCTGATGAGTGCATATTCATGAGTACAATTGCCGAATCTGCTGCGCTGCCGAATCCGTGGTTGTAACAACTTATGTGCTTTATCCAGGAACAGATCCTCTGAAATTATAAGACCAAAGAATTTAAAGTTGCTGACTCCCTCCACCTCTGATCACCTAATGAAGGCTGACTCATGGATGCCCAGCTTCCACCTCTTGAAGTCAATCATCTCTTTAGTCTTGCTGACTTTGAATAATAGGTTGTTGCTGTGGCACCACTTAGCCAGATTTTCAATCTCCCTCTCATAAGCTGATTTGTCACTATTTTTGATTTGGCCAATAACTGTGATGTCATCAGCAAACTAAATATGGCATTAGCCTCACAGTCATAAGTATAAAGCGAGTAGAGCAGGGGGCAAAGCACGCAACTTGTGATACACTTGTACTGACAGAGATTGTGGACGAGATGTTGTTGCCAATCTGAACTGACTGGGGTTTTCAAGTGAGGAAATCAAAGATCCAGTTGCACAAGGAGGCATTGAGGCCTGAGGCTTGAATCTTATATATTAGTTTGAAGGGGATGATGGTATTGAATGCCAAGCTGTAGTCAATGAAGAGCATCCTGATGTATGCATCTTCACTGCCCAGGTACCACATCTTCTGTCACGTTCACAGCTGGAAGTGCAGTTATCAAAAACATACTGAGTTGTGGATCAAACCAGTATCCTGGTTTGTGCCACATGTTGATTGACAGGACCCAGGTTTAGTAATTAGCCTTTCACCATGACTACACTGCACACTGGAGAAAACATAGAGCAGCACTATGTTTACTTGTTGTGTTGAAAGACAGAAATTCGAATGCCATCAGATTTTACATGATAATATTCGATAGAGAGGATATACAGCATTGTACACAGAGAAACAGGATCACTCAGTAGAATAGCATACATCTCTTTAAGACAGTGCTTCTATCTGATAAGTGGAGATTTGAAGCCTTCAGCTCAAACACTTGGTCTACCTATTTTCTACATGAATCATATCATTTCTATTTCATCTGCAGCATTTGGGCATGCTGCCAAAATGAAACCTCGGCAAGCAGAGCTGCATCTTATACCTTATCATATTACACACATTTCTTCTGAGGAAGCCTTGATTTTACTCAAGCTTTCCTAATGGTTAAAGCTCACTGAAGCTGTTGTGTTGCATCATTCCTGAATTTCCTTTTTCACTCACAGTCTGGGCAAATTTCCCCGGGAAGTTCAGCCAGTAAACAGGTTTTAATGTGGCTTGGATGGAAGTGTGCCTTGAACCATCATTTCAGCACATACCATTTTGGTAAAAGGGTAGAAGATTAGGACAGGAGGATAGTTAGGCAACTGTTTAGCATGAAATTGGTAGCTAACATTTGACATAATGCCTTCTCCCAATAACAGCCAGCTGATTGGCGAGAGTAACCACGGCTACGGACAATTTTGCAGACTACCATACAATATATACAGTAACCTTTAATTGGTTAGATTGGGATTGGAAAAATACCTTTGAAACATATTCAGATGAGACTGTGGGAAATGTTTCTCATAACATCACCAACATTTATGCCGTTGAATCTTCACCAAAAAGAGCAAGTGCCACTTGATTGGACACCATATGGGATTCCAGTGGACAGAGAATGTGAGGCCAGGGAGGGACTGGTGACCTGGAACTGACTGGAGGTGACTGATACTTACATACATTTTAGTATTTCTGACAAAATGCATTATCTCCCATTAGTTTTATGATATATTTTAAAGAAAGATGAGCGCTAATGAGATGGAGAGATTTATGGAAGGACTGGAGAACATAGGGTGCTGCAAAGCAGTGCTGAATGTGAAATGTTAACCGCTTCTCCCTAACCTGCTCAGCATTTTTCTATTTCTTTTTATCTCAGATTTTCAATACCTGCAGTTATATTTTTAATTGGTTCCTGACACTTTCCTTCCAAGATCATACTTCCATCTGTCTCTGTTCCCTAGTGAGAAGTCATCAACGAAAACACAACTCGTTTTCTCTCTCCCACTGCATGATTAGTTCAAACATTTTCCATTTGTATTGCAGAGTTTAAGAATCAGGCTATTGAAGGCTTATCCACCAGTAGTGGAACAATGCAAGTCAAAGTGAAGGAAAAGGACTTACTTTATAGTTTGGAAAAAATCACAGCGATAAGAAGAGTCAAGGTCATGGATGGAATTTGGGAGTTTTAAAATTATTCAGCAGCCAATATTGCTTAAGAGTGAAGATGCACCAGAACTGAGGTGGTAGGTCATGTTTAGATACAGACATTAGTTTTGGACATGGTCGGATCTAGGCAGGATAAACGATGGCAGATAGACGCACATGACAGCAGGTTACAAAAGTATGAATGAGTGTTGCCGTGAAGCTGACATAACATATCTCCTCTATTAACAAAAGGACTCAGCACTGGGTAAAATTTCAACTTCCCCAGAACATAAGATCACAATATCACAAGATCAAAAGACAAAGGAGCAGAAGTAAGCCATTCAGCCCATCGAGCCTGCTCCACCACTCCACCATGAGTTAAGCTATTCTCCCTTCTAGTTCCAATTTCTGGCTTTTTCCCCATATCCCTTGATACCCTGACTAATTATATAGCTATCAATCTCCTCCTTAAAAATGCTTAATGATCTAGCCTCCACAGCTGTATGTGGCAACGAATTCCATAAATCCACGACCCTCTGGCTAAAAAAATTTCTCTTCATCTCTGTTTTAAATGGGTACCCTCTAATTCTAAGACTGTAGCCTCTTGTCCTGGACTCCCCCACCAAGGGAAACAGCCTTTCCACATCTACTCTGTCCAACCCTTTCAACATTCGAAATGTTTCTATGAGATCCCCTCTCATTCTTCTATACTCTGATGAATACAGTCCAAGAGCCAACGAACGCTCCTTGTATGTTAGCCCCTGCATTCCAGGAATCATCCTCGTAAATCTTCTCTGAACTCTCTCCAGCACCAGTACATCCCTTCTAAGACAGGGGGCCCAAAACTGCACACAGTATTCCAAATGAGGTCTCACTAATGCCCCATAGAGCTTCATCAACACCTCCTTACTCTTGCACACTATTCCTCTTGAAATGAATGCCAACATAGCATTCGCTTTCCTTACTGCCGATCCAGCCTTGTGGTTAACATTTAGGGTATCCTGCATGAGGACCCCCAAGTCTCTTTGCACTTCCAATTTTTGAATTTTCTCCCCATCTAAATAATAATCTGCCCGATTATTTCTTCTTCCAAAATGTACAACCGTACAGTTCTCAACATTGTATCTCATCTGCCATTTCTTTGTCCGCTCTCCTAAACTGACCAAGTCTCTCTGCAACCTTTCCGTTTCTTCAACACTTCCTGCTCCTCCACTTATCTTGGTGTCACCGGCAAACTTAGCCATAAAACCATTTAATCCATAATGGATTTGGTGGCAAAAATAGGAAAACAGATTATTATCTGAATGGTGGCCGATTAGGAAAAGGGAAGGTGCAACGAGACCTGGGTGTCATTATACACCAGTCATTGAAAGTGGGCATGCAGGTACAGCAGGCGGTGAAAAAGGCGAATGGTATGCTGGCATTTATAGCAAGAGGATTCGAGTACAGGAGCAGGGAGGTACTACTGCAGTTGTACAAGGCCTTGGTGAGACCACACCTGGAGTATTGTGTCCAGTTTTGGTCCCCTAATCTGAGGAAAGACATCTTTGCCATAGAGGGAGTACAAAGAAGGTTCACCAGATTGATTCCTGGGATGGCAGGACTTTCATTTGAAGAAAGACTGGATGAACTGGGCTTGTACTCGTTGGAATTTAGAAGATTGAGGGGGAATCTGATTGAAACGTATAAGATCCTAAAGGGATTGGACAGGCTAGATGCAGGAAGATTGTTCCCGATGTTGGGGAAGTCCAGAACGAGGGGTCACAGTTTGAGGATAGAGGGGAAGCCTTTTAGGACCGAGATTAGGAAAAACTTCTTCACACAGAGAGTGGTGAATCTGTGGAATTCTCTGCCACAGGAAACTGTTGAGGCCAGTTCATTGGCTATGTTTAAGAGGGAGTTAGATATGGCCCTTGTGGCTACGGGGATCAGGGGGTATGGAGGGAAGGCTGGGGCGGGGTTCTGAGTTGGATGATCAGCCATGATCATAATAAATGGCGGTGCAGGCTCGAAGGGCCGAATGGCCTACTCCTGCACCTATTTTCTATGTTTCTATAATCTAAATCATTGATATACCTTGTAAAAAGAAGTGACCCCAACATACCGGTGCATTTCTACACGCCCATCATACAGAAGATCATCACATCAGCCATTACTGACTGGTCTGGTGCAACATCCTCTCACAATATATAATAAACTACAATGAACTATTAGGTCAGAAGAAAAAAAATAATTGGCTGCATTCTATCATAACTGCAGGACTTGTGTGTGTCTAGGTCAAAGAAGTGGGCAGAAAAAAATATTGCAGTCACGACCCAACCTGAAAACTGCCTTTCATAAAAGCTCCCTTCTGGAAAATGCAATGGGGCGATTAAAACAAAATCTTCATGCCATCTTCAAAGTTTCTTCCCCCAGGCAGTTAATCTGATCAATCATTCTAGATAGCTACTCCCACCCCCACCTGCCCACCTCTATCTGTCACCTCAGACACTGCTCCGCACTATAAACCACGTTATATAATACTGATTACATTGTAAATATATACTGGTGTTTATGCATTTACATAGGCACATTTTCTTCCATATCCACACTCTTATCATCTAACATTATTTTTAAATAACTCTTTATACTTTATAATTGTTGAATGTTGCTGTTTTTATGCTGCTTGTTGCACCAACACACCACAGCAAATTCCTAATACATGTAACTGTATAAGGCGACTAAAGTTGATCCTTGATATGCGTCAGATGTAATATCGGCCTGTGGGCAATAATTGTCCCCTTAATGCTGTCACCACTTTAAGGATTGTATTCTGTGACTATCAGTAGCTGGTAATACAAAGTCATGCTCACGGCTTCCATTACCTTAAAGAGTTAATAAGGGAAATACTGAGACACAAGTTAAGTAGGAATTTGGGTCTGTATCTGACAGTAGGCATGAGCTACATTTTGGTTTTCATTAAGTTCAATGTAACATGCCTGACTGCTATTCTACCTCAAGTCACCAGTTCATATCTTTTCCTTACTTATCTGCCAGTCTCAGGTGTTCAAAGTTCAAAGTATATTTATTATCATATGTATACATATGTTACCTTGTACACCTTGAGATTCATTTTCTTACAGGCATCTACAGCAAAAAAAATAGAATGTACAAAAAGTTATAGATAAACAAAGACTGACAAACACCAATGTGTAAAAGAAGATAAATTGTGCAAATGAAAACAACACTGAGAACCAGAGTTATAAAATGTCTTTGAAAATGAATCTGCAGGTCGTAGAATCAGTTCAGAGCAGTGGTGATTGAAGTTATCCATACCGGTTCAGGCTTGATGATTGTAAGATAATAAAAGTTTCTGAACCCAGTTTTCTACAAACAGGAACAATTGAGCACATAACAGAAGGGTGAACTCTAATTTCTAGTCAGTTGCATCTGTACAGTGACCTTATATAACATAGTATCAAAGTAAAAATGTTTTCAGTTTTATGGCCGAAGCAGATTCTAAATCTGAAAAGACTTTCTATAAAGTTATAGCCACCCAAAAGCAGAAGAGCAAACAGCCATGTATAAGGATTGCACAATTTGATATTTAAATGGGGCAGACAGCACATCCAGAGAGGTGCCAGCGTATTCCCATTCACAGTGACGGGCTTATGGTGTTCCTTGCCAAATCTATACCTAGTCAATCTACCATTTGGAGTCCTTCTTAAAATATTGGAGTTGCTGTTGTATCAGGTAATCAGTTTGGACAGCACGGGTAAAATTTTCTGATGATTACCTAACAATTACTCATGGGGTTCAAATTCATAATTGCCATCTGCAGTGACAGGCTTATGATGCTCCTTGCCAAATCCATACCTGGTCAACAAACCCACTCCCCCCATTTACCTCCAAGCAGATCATGCACTTAAAAATCCACCCGTTAACTGAGCAGCTCACTGATCGAGAATCATTAGTCTGTGTGATGTCCGAGTATATCCACTTGTAATTTTTTCTGGCATTTTTCTGCTCTGCATGTCATGTGGAAAGTATTGCATTTGTGAAACTATTTTCAACTTCACCTTTCTTATTAGTTTCATAATTTGCTGTTTATCTCATTCAACTGAATTTTTCATGGTGAACTTCTTTTACACTTTCAGTACTTATGCATTGATGATGAATCACAATATTTACAGTTGATTATTGATTCAGTTAATAAAACTTCCTTTGTTTAAGAGCAGAGAATGCATCTTGTTACATATTTGTAAATCAAATGTGAACTAAAGGAAGAACCAAAGCACTTCTACTCTCTAAAATCTAGATGCTTTAGCTTTCTTTATGTAACATGAGTTCCCTTCATTGTGTGGATTTCTAACTATTGAATACTAACTATTACACATGAATTTTTGTGATACTGCCTTTTGGTAGCGTGATGGATTTTCACTGTCCAGGGTCAAGGGGTTTTCTTTTTTGCTAAGCTCAGCTTTCTAACATAGCGGCTGAAGCTCTAGAGATCAAAAGGCTGTTTTTGAGTAAGATAAACCCAGTCAATACTCTTTGTTTAGCTTCTTGTTTTAAACGGGAGCCAGTTTCCAGTTATTTAAATAAAGCAGAAGCAATGATTAGCCTAAAGTTTAAAAGAACAGCTTTGCAATCAAACCTCTGCCTACAGAGCATAAGATGCTGACCAACAGCACTTGGGCTGATTTCTCAAGAATTGCAGTATAAGTCATCGGGATTATTTAATTGCACTTGTTTCAAACCAGACAACACTGGCTAAGTTATTTAGTTCAAGGAAGCTTGCAGACCAGATTGATACTGTCACTTATTATATCAAGTAGCTGATCTGTTGTGAGTTGGAAGTTTGTTATTTTGTTCAGAGGGTCAGCTTCTCAGCATTAACTGTAGAGATCTAGGAACTCTGTTTCCAGAAGCTTTTAGGCTGTTTATGGAAAAGGGTATTTGATAAAACATCATATATGTTTGAAGTGATCCAAGTGGCAGAAAAAAAAGTAAAGAGCAATCTACAGGAACATCAGGAAGAATGGCAGAAAGGCAGGAGGCTAGAATTTATTCTTCTACCTTTGATTTCTCCGATGAACAGTTCTTTCATCTGCAAATCGTTCGTATGTATTTTTAGCTTACAGGAATTGTACTTGTGATTTGGAAATCCTTTGTAATTTGGTTATGATTTTTGAGATATAAATCCTCTATGGGTTTTAAATATGTCTTAAGAATTTTGCCTGGGTTTAAATGTGTATCATTAAAAGTAAATGAACTGTGTTTAAACTACCAGCAACACACATCAAAGTCGCTGGTGAACGCAGCAGGCCAGGCAGCATCTCTAGGAAGAGGTACAGTTGACGTTTCAGGCCAAGATCCTTCGTCAGGACGAACTGAAGGAAGAGTTAGTAAGAGATTTGAAAGTGGGAGGAGGAGGGGGAGATCCAAAATGATAGGAGAAGACAGGAGGGGGAGGGATGGAGCCAAGAGCTGGACAGGTGATTGGCAAAGGGGATGTGAGAGGATCATGGGACAGGAGGCCCAGGGAGAAAGACAAAGGGGGGGGAGCCCAGAGGATGGACAAGGGGTATAGTCAGAGGGACAGAGGGAGAAAAAGGAGAGTGAGAGAAAGAATGTGTGTATAAAAATAAATAACGGATGGGGTACGAGGAGGAGGTGGGGTATTATCGGAAGTTAGAGAAGTCAATGTTCATGCCACCAGGTTGGAGGCTACCCAGACGGAATATAAGGTGTTGTTCCTCCAACCTGAGTGTGGCTTCATCTATACAATAGAGGAGGCTGTGGATAGACATGTCAGAAAGGGAATGGGATGTGGAATTAAAATATGTGGCCACTGGGAGATCCTACTTTCTCTGGCGGACAGAGCGTGGGTGTTCAGCAAAGCGGTCTCCCAGTCTGCGTCGGGTCTTGCCAATATATAGAAGGCCACATCGGGAGCACCAGACTCAGTATATCACCCCAGCCGACTCACAGGTGAAGTGTCGCCTCACCTGGAAGGACTGTCTGAGGCCCTGAATGGTGGTAAGGGAGGAAGTGTAAGGGCATGGGTAGCACTTGTTCCGCTTACAAGGATAAGTGCCATGAGGGAGATCAGTGGGGAGGGATGGGGGGGAAGAATGGACAAGAGAGTCGCATAGGGAGCGATCCCTGCGGAAAGCAGTTGGGGGGGGGGAGGGAAAGATGTGCTTAGTGGTGGGATCCCGTTGGAGGTAGCCGAAGTTACGGGGAATAATATGTTGGACCCGGAGTCTGGTGAGGTGGTAGGTGAGAACCAGCGGAACCCTATTCCTAATGGGGTGGCGGGAGGATGGAGTGAGAGCAGATGTGCGTGAAGTGGGGGAGATGCGTTTTGAGAGCAGAATTGATGGTGGAGGAAGGGAAGCCCCTTTCTTTAAAAAAGGAGGACATCTCTCTCGTCCTGGAATGAAAAGTCTCATCCTGAGAGCAGATGTGGCGGAGACGGAGGAATTGCGAGAAGGGGATGGCATTTTTGCAAGAGACAGGGTGAGAAGAGGAATAGTCTGGATAGCTGTAGCTTCCGGATCCAACTTATTATTCTCCGTAACTTCCGCCACCTCCAACGAGATTCCACCATGAAGCACATCTTTCCCTCCCTCCCCCTCTGCTTTCCACAGGGATCGCTCCCTAAGAGACTCCCTTGTCCATTTGTCGCCCCCATCCCTCCCCACTGATCTCCCTCCTAGCACTTATCCGTGTAAGCGGAACAAGTGCTACACATGCCCTTACACTTCCTCCCTTACCACCAATTGGGGCCTTAGACAGTCCTTCCAGGTGAGGCGACACTTCACCTGTGAGTCGGCTGGGGTGATATACTGCGTCCGGTGCTCCCGATGTGGCCTTCTATATATTGGCGAGACCCGACGCAGACTGGGAGACCGCTTTGCTGAACACCTATGCTCTGTCCGCCAGAGAAAGCAGGATCTCCCAGTGGCAACACATTTTAATTCCACATCCCATTCCCATTCTGACATGTGTATCCACAGCCTCCTCTACTGTAAAGATGAAGCCACACTCAGTTTGGAGGAACAACACCTTATATTCCGTCTGGGTAGTCTCCAACCTGATGGCATGAACATTGACTTCTCTAACTTCCCCTAATACCCCACCTCCCCCTCGTACCCCATCCGTTATTTATTTATATACACACACTCTTTTTCTTTCTCTCCTTTTTCTCCCTCTGTCCCTCTGACTATACCCCTTGTCCATCCTCTGGGTTCCCCCCCCCCACCTTGTCTTTCTCCCTGGGCCTCCTGTCCCATGATCCTCTCATATCCCCTTTGCCAATCACCTGTCCAGCTCTTGGCTCCATCCCTCCCCCTCCTGTCTTCTCCTATCATTTTGGATCTCCCCCTCCACCCCCCACTTTCAAATCTCTTACTAACTCTTCCTTCAGTTAGTCCTGACGAAGGGTCTCGGCCTGAAACGTCGACTGTACCTCTTCCTAGAGATGCTGCCTGGCCTGCTGCATTCACCAGCAACTTTGATTTGTGTTGCTTGAATTTCCAGCATCTGCAGAATTCCTGTTGTTTGTGTTTAAACTACTTTATTCACTGTAAGTACCTCCCTTGGTAGGGAGGGGGACTGCCACCACTCAAATAGTGGATATTAGCAGCTAAACTCACTTTGGAGAATGAACAGAAAAGTGAACTACTCTTTGAAGAGTAGCTATTACAGTATAACCTCACTTTAGTGAGAATACCCATGGCTATTTATATTGGAGAGGGATTAAGGTCTTCCTTTAAGTGTAGAACTTCGTTGTTAGCAAACCCAATACCATCACAGTAGCTACAACTTTATAGAAAGTCTTTTCGAATTTTGAATATGCAATGCTCAGAAAATTGGAAACATTTTTACTTTGATACTACGTTGTATAATATATGAATACAACTGTCTAGAAATTGGAGTTCACTCATTTTTGATCTGTTATAGTTCAATTGTGCTTTGTTTATCAAAAGAATCGCTGAGAAATTGATTAAATAAAGTCCAATTACATAGCTCGGATGGTTATCATTGGGTATTGAGCAGTTAAACTTTACTTGCTCAGTTTCCAACCACAGCTACACGCAGAGCTCTCTGCTGCCAAGGCATTGCCATTCTGAAGACTTGGAAGTGAGTCAGAAATGCTGTCCATCGCTACCAATGAGCAATCTCAGAAAAGGCAGTCAAGGAGTTGAGGAAAATCTACAGGGAAGGTTACTGCACATCATCAGTGCACCCAGCAAATAACTTAATGTAATTGTCTACACAGCTTGTGCTCTGTGTTGTGAATTGCTCCCTGCCTCTGAGAAAGACATCTCAGAGGCATAGAGTGATGACAGCATAGATCTCTGCTGTGTTATGTAGAACTATGCACTAAGTTATAGGAATGCCAAGAACAATATTATAATGAAACAGTGGGGACAGTTAAGTCATGTCTCCTTTTCAATCTGCTGTTCCTGGATTTGTTCCTTGTCTATTTTTGAGTGAAAGTAGGATAAAAGTAGGTCATATGTTTAAGTGTCAGTTCCCATTGATAAAAACAGAAATGCCCCAAGTGCTGGACGATATCATTAATGAGCATCTGGTGCAGGGCAGTCGCCAGATGTTACAAAATTTCTCACGCACATGAAGTATCCTGGCCAAGTTTCCAGTCGGTGTAACTGACCTAGAAATGATCTCTACATTATTTAACACATACACACACACACACACACACACACACACACACACGCATACTCAGAGTTGTAAATCTAGTCAGCTCCATCTTAGGCACTGGCCTACAAAGTACCCAGGGCATCTTTAGGGAGCAGTGTCTCAGAAAGGCAGCGCTCATTATTAAGGACCTCCAGCACCCAGGGCATGCCCTTTTCTCACTGTTACCATCAGGTAGGAGATACAGAAGCCTGGAGGCACACACTCAGCGATCCAGGAACAGCTTCTTCCCCTCTGTCATCTGATTCTTGAACGGACTTTGAAGTTTTGGACACTACCACACCTTTTTTAATATACAGTATTTCTATTTTTGCACATTTTTAATAATCTATTCAGAATACATAATTGATTTACTTGTTTATTTATTATTATGTTTTATTTTATTTATTATTTCTCTTTTCTCTCTCTCTACTAGACTACGTATTGCATTGAACTGCTGCTTCTAAGTTAACAAATTCCACGTTACATGCCCGTGATAATAAACCTGATTCTGATTCTGACATGCGCACACACACACACACACACACACACACACAAAACAAACGTGAATGATGCACAAATCAGGTAAGGACTGATATTGTCTTTCAAAATCAAGTTAAGGTCCGTTTTCATATCAATGTAATAAAATAAAGCAAGCTGTTGGATGGATAATCATTTTGCCTAGCGTATTGGTCTTCCTTTTGAAAACAAGCAAATTCAATGTTCTCTAAAATTCCCACCCAGTGAAGAGTGATAAAAAGGAAATTTATTTAGGAGACTATTCTTGTTGACTGTTGATCTTGCTCAAGTAAAATGAGGTTTCTTTGGAGGTCTTTTTAAGTAAAGTAGGAAATTAAATTTATTTCGAATTATAATAGTTTATTTCAACAAAGATTCCCATGTAAATACCGCAGGAGATAATTTAGAGTGGGAAGAAATCTTATACTAAATATGCAATGATACTCAGAAATCTATTAACAGTTCTAAGTATCCACAGCATTATAATTAATATTTAGATCCAAGGTCATGCATCCACTTCTTCCCGTTTGAGAAAAATACTGAAACTATGCTTTATCCGATGACTGTTAGTAAGTATAAACAGCCCATGGTATTATGAACAAACTGTATCTGATGATACAAAAACAAAAAAGTTGTATTGATATATGAAAATAGAACAAAGGACAAATAATGATTGTGGACTTCAGGAAGGAGAAATTATGAGAACACGCAGTAGTTCTCAACAAGTGGTCAGCAGTGAAAAGGGTGACATGCTTCAAGTTCCTGGATATCAACATTTCTGAAGATCTATCCTGGGCGCAACATATTGAAGTAATTACAAAGAACGCACATCAGCCGCGATATTTCATTAGGAGTTTCAAGAATTTGGCATGTCACCTAAGACTCTCTTAAATTACTACAGATTCCCATGTCAAGCATTCACCATTCAGTAAGGGGCTCCAGTGCACATGATTGGAGAAAAAGCTGTAGAGGGTTGTAAACTCAGCCAGCTCTATCAAGGGGAGTAGCCCTCCCACCTTTGAGGACAACTTTAAAAGGCAGAACCTCAAAAAGACTTGGTCCATCATAGAGGACTCTCAAAATTCAGGATGTGGCCTTCTCTCATTGCTACCATCAATGAGGAGGTCAGGAGCCTGAAAACACACACTTAACATTTTAGGAACAGCTTCCTCCCTCAGCTATCAGATTTCTGAAAGTTCCAAGAGTCCATGAATTCAACCTCACTATCTTGCTTTATTTTTGCACTGTTAACTCATTTTTTATATTATTTTAGACATAGAGTGTTAGAAAAGTCCAGCACAGAAACTGGCCCTTTGGCACATCCAGACTGTGACAAACCATTTAAACTGCCTACTCCCAGTGACCTGCACGCAGACCATGGTCCTCCATACCCCTTCTATAAGTGTTGAAATTGAGTTTGTATGCACCACTTGCATTGGAACCTCATTCCACACTCTCACAACCCTCTGAGTGAAGAATTTGCCCCTCATGTTCCCCTTAAATTTTTCATCTTTCATGACTTCCATTTGTAGTCTGACCCAATCTCAATGGAAAGAGCTTGCTTGCAATTACCCTATCTATACCCCTCATAATTTTGTATATCTCTATCAAATAATTCCTCAATCTTCTACGTTCCAAGGAACAGAGTCCTAACCTATTCAATCTTAACTTATAACTCAGGTCCTCCGGTCCCGGCAACATCCTTGAAAATTTTCTGTACTTTTTCAAACTTATTTACAATTTTCCTGTTTACAACTATATACAATTAGGCCTCACCAACATCTTATGCAACTTCAACATAACATCCCATCTCCTGTACTCAATACTTTGATTTATGAAGACCAATGTGCCAAGAGCTTTCTTTACGAACCCATCTACCTGTGATGACACTTTCAATGAATTATGGACCAATATTCCCTGATCACTTTGTCCTACCACACTCCTCAGTGCTCTACCATTCACTGTGTAAGGTCTACCCTGATTATCCTATCAAAGTGCAACACTTCCCAATTGTCTATGTTAAATATCATTTGCTATTTTTCTGCCCACCCATTTTTCCAGCTGGTCCAGGTCCCGCTGCAAGCTCTAATAGTCTTCTTTGCTGTACACTATACACCCAATCTTGATATTGTCTGCAAATTTGGTAATACAGTTAAACCATATTATCATCAAGATCATTGATATAGATGACAACAGTGGACACAACTTTGATCTCTGCAGCACTCTACTAGTCACAGGCCTCCAGTCAGAGAGGCAAGCATCTACTACCACTCTCTAGCTTCTCCAACAAAGCCAATGTCTAATCCAACTTTACTACCTCATCTTGAATGCTAAGTGACTGACACTCTTGACCAACCTCCCTTACAGGATATTGTCAAATGCTTTGCTAAAGTCCATGTAGACAACATCCATGGCCTTGCCTTCATAAACTTTCCTGATAACTTCCTCAAAATACTCTATAAAATTGGTTAGACATGACCTACTATGCACAATCCCTAATAAGTCCATATTTACACTAATACTCATAGATACAGTCCCTTAGAATAGCTTCCAATAACTTCCCCTCTACTGATGTTAGGCACATAGGCTTAAAATTTCCTGGATTATCTCTGAGCCTTTCTTAAGCAGCAACCTCCAGTCCGCTAGTACTTCACCTGTCACGAATGCTGATTTAAATATCTCTGCTAGGGCCCCTGAAATTTCTGCACTTGCCTCCCACTGTGTCCAAAGGAACACCTTGTCAGGCCCTGGGGATTTATCAACCCTAATTTGCCTCAACTCCTGAAGCAAAGTAGACAACTCCTCCTCTGTAATCTGTGTAGGGTCCATGAACTTAATGCTGTTTTGCTTCACTTTTATAGGCTCTGCGTCTATCTCCTAAGTAAATACAGATACAAAAAATCCATTTAAGTTCTCCCCTATCACATTTGGCTCCTCACATAGATTGCCATTCTGATCTTCCAGAGGACTAAGTGTGTCCTTTGTACGCCTTTTGCTCTTAATATACCTGTAGAATCCATTTGGATCCTTGCCAATGTCCCCACTGAAGCATTGCGGGTGATTGAAACAGCGACACAGCAGGCAGACAGGGTACACTGCCGTCGAAAGGAGGCCCCTGCACTCGAGCAATCTCTCTCTCTCTCTCTCAATGGTGAGTGAGAGACTGCTGGTCTTCGAGTTGGGGGAACTCGAACAGGCGACGCTGCAGGTTGTAACACTGAACTTGTAAACCGTTGGTCTCTCCTTTTGTCTGTTGCAGGAGCGATATCTCTCTCTCCCTCGCTAGTGAGAGAGAGCCTGTCTGAGATGTCGAGGTGCTGGAATCGACAGTAGTTTTTGATGGACTCTAGGTTACTGGGGGCTCAGCTATTGCTTGCATGGTGGGTGCTGGGGGGGGGTGATACTTTTGCTGCAAACAAGTGGGGGGGGGAAGAGGAGGGAGATGATTGATGTTTTGCTTCTGCTTGTGCATGGGAGGGGGCTTTGGGATCTAACATTCTCTGTCATTCATTCTTTGGGGTCTTTCTTCTGTTTTGTGGATGTCTGTGAAGAGTAAAGATTTCAGGTTGCATACTGTATACATTCTCTGATATTAAGTTGAAGCATTGAACCATTGATTGTCCTTCACCTTATCTGCTAGGGCAACCTCATACCTTCTTTAAGGCTTCTTGCATTTCTTACTCTTCATAAGTACCTCATTTATTCCTTCTTGCCTATAACTGCAATGCACCTCCCTTTTTTCCTTAACCAGGGCCTCAAAATCTCTTGAAAACCAAGCTTCCCTAAATCTGTTATCTTTAATTTATATTCTGTCAGCCACATTCAAGCTTTGTACTCTCAAAATTTCACTTTTGAAGGACTCCCACTTTCCAAGTACACTTTTATCAGATAACAGCTGGTCTCATTCCACATGATTTCTAATACCATCAAAATTGGCTTTTCTCCAATTTAGGATCTGACCCATGGACCAGACATATGTTTATCCATATTTACTTTGAAACTAATAGCGTTATAATCACTAGATGCAGAGTGATCCCCTAAACAAGCTTCTGTCACCTTTCTGTCTCTTTCCCTAATAGCAGATCAAGTATTGCACACTCTCTCATTGGGACTTCAATATGCTCATTAAGGAAACTTACCTGAACACAATTTGACAAATTCTATCCCATCTAGTCCTTTTACAGTATGGGAGTCCCAGTCAATATGCAGAAAGTTAAAATCACCAATTATAACAACCTTATGTTTCTTGCAATAGTCAGTGATCTCTCTACAGATTTGTTCCTCTAAGTGTTGCGGACTGTTGGAAGGGTCATACCCTTCTTATTCCCGAGTTCCACCTATAAAGCTTCACTAGATGAGTTGTCCAGTCTGTCCTGACTAACCACTGCCCCGACACTTTCCCTTACTAATAGTGCCATCTCTTCCCTTTTAAGCCCTGTGGCTCTGTTGCATCTAAAGCAATGGAATTCCGGAATATAATGGAATCCCATTTAAAACAGCGATGCAGAGAAATTTTTTTTTTAGCTTAAGGGTGGTGAATTTGTGGAATTTGTTACTACAGGAGGCCAGGTTGTTGGGTGTATTTAAGACAAAGATTGACAGGTTCTTGATTGGACACGGCATCAAAGGTCACGGGGAGAAGGCTAGGGAGTGAGGCTGAGGAAGGGAAAAAAAGATCAGCTGTGAAGAAATGGTGGAGCAGACTCAACTGGCCAAATAGCCTAATTCTGCTTCTGTGTCTTATGGTTCTGTGTTCTATGGTCTAATATTGAACTGCCAGCCCTGTCCCTCCTACAACCAAGTCTCATTGATGGCTACAATATCATAAATCCATGTGTTGATCCACGCCCTGAGTTCATCAATACTTCTTGGATTGGAATATACACAGCTCAAACATTAGTTGTATCATGCTCAACTTTTTAATTCCTGACTTTGTCTGAGGTTTTAACAACATCGATACGCACAATCTTTTCACTATCTGTTCTGGCACTCTGGTTCCCAACCCTTTGCAACTCTAGTTTAAACCAACCCCCCTCACCCTGTGCAGCACTAGCAAACCTTCCCGCTAGGATATTACTCCCCGTCCAGTGTTCAGATCCAAACCTTCTCTTCTGTACAGGTCCCACTTCCCTGGAAAGGAGCCCAATGATACCCTCCATCCTGCACCAATTACTTAGTCATGTGAGAAACTGTATGATCTTTCTATTTCTGCCCTAACTAGCAAATGACATGGGTAGCAATCCTGAGACCACAGCGCTGGCTGTCCTGTCCATGAACTTAGCACCTATCTCCCTGAACTCACTTTGCAGAACCTCATCACTCTTCCTACTGATTCATTGGTACCTGTACGGACCATGACCTTCGGCTGCTTACCTGCAGCACTTTAGAATGCTGAGGACTTGATCTGAGATGTCCCGGACCCTGGCACCTGTGAGACAACATACCATCCGAGAATCTCGTTCCCATTCACAGAACCTCCTTTCTGTTCCCCTAATTAACGGATACCCCATCACCACAGCTCACCTCTTCTCCGCGCCCCACCCCACCCCACTTCTGAGTCACAGAGCCAGACTCAGTGCCAGAGGTCTGTCTTTCGTGACCTTCCTCTGCTAGGTCACCCACCACCTCCCTCGCCCCAAGAGTATCCAAAGTGATTTAACCATTGTTGAAGGGGATGGCTACAGGGGTACTCTGCACTGTCTCCTTAACCCCTTTCCCCTTCCTGACTGTCACCCAGTCTCCTGTGTCCTGCACCTTGAGTGTAACTACCTCTCTATATGTATTCTTTCTGTAATTTACGGTCATGTTTATGTGTTGCGTTGTACTGCTGGGTCAATAAATTTCAAGACATATGGTTCTGGTTCTGAAGTGCAAGGTTTAAGTTTAACAACGATACAGAAGTATGCAGAAAGGCATATTGTGATGAGCAAACTGTGATTCTGCCATGAGGTATCGATATATAGGGTAATTGGGAGAAAACCCGGTAAGTGCAATTGAATGTGGGAAACTTTGAGGTCACGGAGAAACCAAAAGCGGATGATTATCTAAATGGAAGAAAGACTACATTGAGGGATATGGGAGCTCTAGTGCATGAATGACAGAATTAGCAAGTAGTTAAGTAGGGAAATGAGATGTTGGCCCTTACTGCAAAGATGTTTAAAATTAGGGAGGTATAGTGCCAGTCATAGAGGATGGTGGTCAAGACGTACCTCGAATTAAGTGCACATACTTGCACCCTTTAGTCAAAAAAAAATGTAAGACCATAAGACCATAAAACCATAAAAATAGGATCTGGATTAGGCCTTTTGTAACATCACGTCTGCTCCGCCATTCCATCATGGCTGATTTATTACCCCTCTCAACCTCATTCTCTTTTTCTTCTCCCTATATCCTTCGATGCTCTGACTAGTCAAGAACCCATCAATTTTTGGTTTAAATATACCAGTGACTTGGACTTTACAGCCATCTGTGGCAATGAATTCCACAGATACATCACCCTCTGATTAAAGAAATTCCTTCTCGTCCCTGTTCTAAAGGGTTGTCTCTTCATTCTGAAGCTGGACCTCTGTTCCTCGACTCCTCCACTATAGAAACATCCTCTCCACATGAATTCTATCTAGGCCTTTCAATATTCGATAGGTTTCAGTGAGATATTCCCTCAATATGCTAATCTCCAATGAGTGCAAACCTAGAGCCATTAAACCCTCATCATATGTTAGCCCTTTCAGTAGCTATCTCCAGTGTATTACCATTGGATAAAGACTAAAGGAGATTTACCAGGCTAATTCCTGGGATGAATATGTTGTCCTACCAAGACAGACTGAATAGACTGGGTCTGTATTTCTTGCAGTTTAGAAGTATGAGAGGTGACCCTATTGAAACATTTAAGGGGTTAGGAATTGAGAGGGGAGATGTTGCGATGTTTTCACTAGTGTGAACTTCAATAAAACTACATAGTGTAGCTCCAAAGAAAAACAGCCAGTCATTTAAAGTTGAGGTGCATAGCAATTTTTTTCTCTCAGACAGAAGCATATCTTGGAGTTCACTGCCCCTAAGATAGTTGCCGGCCAGATAATTAGATTTATTTAAGGTATTAACAAATACTTGAAAAATTGTGGAACTTAAGGTTATGGGAAATTGACGCAGAAGAAGAGCTGAGGCATAAGTCAGCCATGATCATATAGAATGTCAAAGCAGTCTCCAGGGTTTAGTGATCTACTCCTCATTTTTTTTTTCATACGTTCTTCTTTTGGAAACATTTGGTGAGGTAAGTTTTCTATTTTTGGACTGTGAAATTCTATGGTGCAGGGGTCTTGGCACTTAGTTCAATCTGAATAGTGCTCTCTTCATGTGAGACCAGAAACCTTGAACCAGATTCCAGGAGCAATTATTTACATAGCTCAGACAAACTTGCAATGATAGCGAACCAAAATGAGCTGGGTGCCCCCTTTAATATTTAATATGTGATGTCATCTGAAATAGTGAGTCAAAGTAATACCTTAAAACCAATCGCAGACATCTCTTCCAGAATTGTACAAAATATTTTATATGCAAATTAAATTCATAGTACAGTGAATTTGCTAGTAATTCATGGTAATATTTTATTCTGAATGTATCTCTATGATTTAATGTGCATACTAATTTTAGGAAACAAATAGCCAAACAGTAAATAAAATATAGTAGGGATTGGAAAGACTAATAAAATCTATAAACCAAAATTCACTCTTCACTTTGAAGTATTACAGCTCTGGATAATTTTCTACCTGATTCTCTATTTGTTTGGTGACAGAAGCAGGCTTAAGCCCAATGACATTTGGACCTCTAGAACAAGAATTGCTGTCTGATTGTATGATAATGAATGAGGTACTTTTTACTGGAGCAGCAAAAGCAACATTTTGGAAATGCTAAGTGTTTTCTCATGATAAGTCTCTATCGAAAAAGGAGATATTTTCCTCACTATTCTGAGAAAATTGAAAGGGATTTAATCTGATTGTGGTAGGGCGGTGTTAGGAAGGATGAGGAATATACTAATATTAGGAGGCTTAATTTTGTGATAATTCTTTGAGCATTGTAATTTAATGGAAATAGTCCAACATCTGACAATCCACAGGAAGAAGGACAAATCTAATGTATAGTTCAAAGTTCACAGCAAATTTTATTATTGAAGTACATATATGTAACCATATACAACCCTGAGATTCATTTCCTTATGGGCATACTCAAAAAATCTATAGAATAGTAACTATAACAGAATCAATGTGAGACCATCCAACAAGGGCGATCAACCAGAGAGCAGAAGACAACAAACTGTGCAAATGCAAATATAAATAAGTAGCAATAAATATTTAGAAAATTAGATGAAGAGTTCATGAAAGTGAGTCATTGGTTGTGGTAACATTTCCATGATAGGGCAAGTTAAGTTGAGTGAAGTTATCCCCATTTGTTCAAGAGCCTGACGGTTGAGGGATAGTAACTGTTCTTGAACGTGGTGGTTCGAGTCCTGAGGCTCTCGTACCTTCCAATTGTGTAGATTAGGAGAATGTCAATTTCACTGCAAACAGACTAACAGTGAAATGTGAACAAAATAAAAGTTGATCTACATGGAAATAAGTCTGTATTCAGTGGCAATTTAAGAGCATAGGCACTGTCATTTGTATTCAGCAAATAGTTAAAATTTAAGACAGCCAAATTTTAATACCATAGGTCTCTGGATTGTGACTCCAATTTCTCTTGCTGTCACTCATAATTAGATAGCTTTTATTTTATCCAGTCTTCTAAGAAGCTCAAGCTTATCAAATGCAAGCAGTAGCAGGCATTACTTTCACGGCAGACTATCTGTGACAGTGTCTAAAGCTTTAGGGTGAATCAGCGCTTCTTTCTGGTATTAACATTTTTCTGCATATCACAATGGCAAATTTCATCATATTTTAAACAAATTGTATGCCTAAAACACTTTTACAGTCAATTCCAAGCAGTTGCATAACACTGTATTTTACGATACCACTAATCTGTTCTGTTTTTTAGAAGTTGACTTTGGAAATACATAATAACCTGTCCATCACTAACTTAATAAATGGAAATATTTTTTTCTGGAATATCTAAGAATGACATACTTGACTTATTTTTATAATATAACTGTAGCATTAAAGCTAAACATAAAACTTGCCAGTATCAGTAAAAGGAACATCATTTGACATCGATAACATTTTCTATACGTGAGATCAGAGCTCCTGTTCTTGAATTACACTTTGGATCAAATAATAAACATTTTAAAAAGATAAAAATAATTTAAATTTCAAAGAGGGAAATATTTTTGGATTTTGAGAAGGTAATTTGCTTTTGTTGTTATTTATAAATATTCTTGTGATTTATGTACGAATAAAAACTAGGATTCATGGATACTTAGTGAATTTTAGCTCTCAAAAACTGGTCTGGCTGACATTTAGAGACATGGACCTGAAAAAAACCTGCAGATGCTGGAAATCCAAAGCAACAAACGCAAAATGTTGGAGGAATTCAGCAGGCCAAGCAGCATCTATGGAAAAGAGTAAACAGTCAACGTTTCAGACAAAGACCCTTCATCAATACTCAGAACATCAGAAACACAGGTCTGATTGACTTCCAACAATCCTGGAGACTGAAAATTTTATCCGTTCTGGAAATGGTCTTCTGTAATGTGAACCTGTTCACAGTGCAGCTAATGTTTCCCATTGGATTTAGGTGAGAGACTGATTGGAATTACACTATTAAAATCTGTTGGGTTTCACATTGCAGCATCAAGCCATTTGCCATCCAAATTCAAGTTCTGTTTAATAAGATACCACCCACTACAATCTATTTTATTGGAAGGAAGTCATAATATGAAGTTTAAATTTAACTTATTCTTAGAGGATGGAATGACGTGAAGTAAAATACAAAGAGTGTCTGTTTTAATTACTTATTTTTTTCATTATGTATGATTTTAGTATAAACATAACACATCATAGTCGAAAATGTAATGTAACAGAAGGCATTTTAAACGTATGTGCTTACTGATGCTGTAAATCCCGCAAACTAGAGGCTGATTCGCTGGAGGTTAATATGGCTTTATACCTAGTATTTCACTGACCCAAATTCCATTTTACGGGCTGTACAGTAGTCAGTTTTAATTAGGAAACAAACTAACTCATCATACCTTAAAAAGGCACTCACATGAAATATTGAGTCTCATTAGCGGCAGAGCCAATCGTGAAACAGAATATGGATGACTGCAGCATGTTGAGAAATTATAATAGTGATAAAATGTGGCATTATCATCAATTCCAAGTGCATTTTTAGGTTTATTGTGTTTGTTGAGAATTGGAGAACACTGCAATGTCAGCATAAAAGAGGTATCAGTGAAGCAGTGAATCATGTTTTTGAGAATTAACTAACTAGGAAAAGAAAATTGGATTAATTCCCTATTCAATGTCGAATGAATACAATGCAAAGTAGTCACAAATGATCTTAAAAGCAAGATTCAGTTGTAGTTACTAGAGTCCAAGGAATTGCAGAGCAAGCCCACTTAGTGCTATTTATACAAAGTGATGCAGTTTAGCTAAAACCATCAGCAATATGTTGTTCTTGTATTGTCAGTATGTAACTGAAGCACCTTCAATAACTCCAAAAGACTGAGGTTTGGTAAAATACTGAAAGGCTTTTATACGCTGTACAATACGACCTCCACAGTAAGTGTCTGCCCCCGGACTGAGGTGGAGGGGCAAGACGAACACCTTTATACAGGACACTGTGGGAGGAGCCACAGGGGCAGTCAGCAGAGGGGTGTGTCCAGACAGGTAACCCAGTTACAACATATATACATGGTTTACCACATTCACCCCTCCTTTTTTTAAAAAAGAATCCCGCGGGGTGAAGTGACTGACAATATTTACAAGTATGTTTACAGGTTAAGTCTGTCAGGCGGTCGAGTCCGTCGCTGTGATCTACGTAGCACCGGTGGTGATTGCACTGGCGATGGCGGTTGTGCTGGCTCCGGCCTGACTTCAGGTGCCAGCACGTTAGGCGTCGATAATCCCTCGTGTGTGTGCGTCGCGCCCAGTATGGGAGTGTCGTGTGGTGTCTGTATAGAGTTTGGGGTGCACGATGTCTCGTAGGTACATACATTGGTGGGTACGGGGTCAATAGTCACCACGGAGTGTTCAGGGTAGGGGTCCGGAGCTCCTGCGGGCGCCAGGTCGCGGATGGAGACCGTGTCCTCCCGCCCATCAGGTAAAACCACGTAGGCATTCTGGGGGTTCGCATGAATTAAGTGAACCCTCTCGACCATCGGGGAGTATTTATTGCTCCTCGCATGTTTCCGGAGCAGCACTGGCCCCGGGGACGTCAGCCAAGTTGGTAGGGTGGTTCCAGTGGTCGATTTTCTGGGAAAAGAAAAGAGCCGCTCATGAGGGGTGGCATTGGTGGCTGTGCATAACAGGGAGCAGATGGAGTGGAGTGCCTCGGGAAGGACCTCCTGCCAGCGGGAGACCGGCAGTCCCTTTGACCTGAGGGCTAAGAGTGTGGCTTTCCACACTGTGCCATTCTCCTTCTCTACCTGTCCATTCCCCCGGGGATTATAGCTCGTGGTCTTACTGGTTGCAATTCCCCTAGCCAGTAGATATTGGCGCAGCTCGTCACGCATAAACGAGGACCCTCTGTCACTGTGGATATAGCATGGGTATCCGAACAGAGTGAAGAGCTTGCGCAGGGCTTTTATAACTGACGTGGTAGTGATGTCAGTGCAGGGGATGGTGAAGGGGAACCGCGAGAACTCGTCAATTACGTTAAGAAAGTACACATTGCGGTCGGTGGAGGGAAGGGGGCCCTTAAAGTCAACACTCAGTCGCTCAAAGGGGCGGGTGGCCTTGATAAGTGGTGCCTTTTCGGGTCGGTAGAAGTGCGGTTTGCACTCTGCACAGACTTGGCAGTCCCTGGTCATCATCCTGATCTCCTCAAGGGAGTAAGGCAGGTTCCGGGCTTTCACGAAGTGGAAAAGCCGGGTGACTCCCGGGTGGCAAAGGTCTACATGTAGGGCATCTAGCCGGTCATTCTGTGCGCTGGCACATGTTCCCCGGGATAGGGCATCGGAGGGCTCGTTGAGCTTCCCAGGCCTGTACATGATGTCATAGTTGTAGGTGGAGAGTTCGATTCTCCACCTCAGAATTTTATCATTTTTGATTTTGCTCCGCTGCTGATTATTAAGTATGAATGCAACTGAGCGCTGGTCAGTTAGCAGGGTGAACCTTTTGCCGGCAAGATAGTGCCTCCAGTGCCTTATAGCTTCCACTGTGGCCTGGGCCTCTTTCTCTACCGCAGAGTGCCGAATTTCAGGGCCTTGAAGGGTACGGGAGAAGAACGCCACTGGTCTTCCTGCCTGGTTGAGGGTAGCAGCCAGCGCAAAGTCGGCGGCGTCACTCTCTACTTGGAAGGGAATGGCCTCATCCACCGCATGCATTGCTGCTTTGGCAATGACCCCTTTTATGCGGTTGAAGGCTGCGTGGGCCTCGGCAGAGAGGGGGAATGTGGTGGACTTGACCAGGGGGCGGGCCTTGTCTGCATAGTTAGAGACCCATTGGGCGTAATATGAAATGAAGCCCAGGCACCTTTTGAGGGATCTGAGGGTATTGGGAAGAGGGAGTTCCAACAAGGGGTGTATATGGTTGCGGTCAGGGCCAATGACTCCATTCTCCACGACACACCCAAGAATAGCAAGTCGGGTGGTCCCAAATACACACTTGTCCTTGTTATAGGTGAGGTTGAAAGATTTGGCCGCTTGGAGAAATTTTTGGAGATTGTTGTCGTGATCCTGCTGGTCGTGACCGCAGATAGTGATGTTATCTAGATATGGGAATGTGGCCTTCAGTTGGCACTGGTCCACCATCCGGTCCATTGCCCTCTGGAAGACAGATACACCATTTGTGACACCAAAGGGGAGGCGCAGGAAGTGATAAAGCCTGCCGTCCGCCTCGAAGGCAGTGTAAGGGCGGTCCTCCCGGCGGATGGGGAGCTGATGGTAAGCGGATTTTAGGTCTATGGTCGAGTACACCTTGTACTGTGCTATCTGATTGTCCATATCCGTGATGCGGGATAGAGGGTATGCGTCGAGCTGTGTGAACCTATTGATGGTCTGGCTATAGTCCACGACCATCCTATTCTTCTCCCCATTCCGAACAACCACCACCTGTGCCCTCCAAGGACTTGTGCTTGCCTCAATGACTCCCTCCCTGAGCAGCCGCTGCACCTCCGACAATGAAAGCTCTGTCCCCCGCGCTGTACCTCCTGCTTTTAGTTGCCACGGGTTTACAGTCGGGGGTCAGGTTGGCGAACAGCGGTGGGGGAGGGATCCTGAGGGTGGAGAGGCCGCAAGTGGTGTCGGTAGTGTGACAGTTGGCATGATGTTGGGTGGGATGCATGGGTCGGTGTGTGTGTGTGTGGTCAGTAGCGGGGTACGTGACATATCTCTACAAAACAGGGGATTTATGACAGTAATTGGCGGGAGGGGCCCATCATACTTCATTGTCACGCTTTTCAGGTGGCTCTAGAAGTCCAACCCCAACAGCACAGGGGCACACAGTTGAGGCAAGACCAGTAACGTAAAGTCCCGATATTCTGTGCCCTGCACCACTAGTGTCGCTACACAACCTCCCCGGATGTCTGTTGTATGCGACCTGGAGGCCATGGTGACCCTCTGACTTACTGGCCGTAGCATGAGTCCACAATGCTGCACCGTGGCCGGGTGGATAAAACTCTCCGTGCTGCCTGCGTCAAACAGGCAGCTTGTCCTGTGCCCCTCCACCAGGATGTCCATCATTGACCTTGCGAGCTGGTGGGGAGCGCTTTGGTCGAGGGTCACGGAAGCCAGGGTGGGGTCGCTGTCTTGGTCCGGCGTGGTGGGGTGCCCCGTGAGCACCCGTTGGTCGTAGGCGGTGGGAGGTGGCGCCGACCAAGATGGCCACCCTCATGTCTCGCACGTGGTGGCGGCGTGCAGGGAAGATGGCGGCCCCCATGTCTCGCACGTGGTGGCAGTGTGCAGGGAAGATGGCGACACCCACGACTCGCACGTGGCGCTGCTCGATCCCGCTCGCGGTTTTGACTTACAGACCTTGGCAAAGTGGCCCTTCTTTCCGCAGCTGGAGCAGGTAGCTTGTCGGGCCGGGCAGCGTTTCCAGGGGTGCTTCTCCAGTCCGCAGAAGTAGCACTTCACAGACTCACGACTGGCGGCAGCCGAGGTCGATTCGCCGGCAGGTTGCGGGGTCTGCGGCACCCACGAGGCCATCGGGGGATCGCGTGCCTGGAGAGCCTCGGAGTTATGCAGAGCAGCCTCCAATGTATCAGCCAGCTCGATCGCCGAATTTAGGGTAAGATCGGCTTTTTCCAGCAGCCGCTGGCGCACGTACACTGACCTGGTCCCCGTAACGAAGGCGTCTCTCACTAGGAGTTCTGCATGCTGCGCCGCCGTCAGCTCCTGGCAATTGCAGGCCCGCACGAGTGTCTGTAGGGCCTAGACGAATTCAGCACTCGATTCCCCGGGGCGTTGTTGCCGTGTCGCTAAACGGTGCCGAACATAGACGCTGTTTATCGGCCGCAGGTATTGTCTTTTGAGTGCGTTCATTGCGCCGTTGTAGTTCGGCTGGTCTCTGATCAGCGAATAGACCCGTGGACTGACCCTGGAGAGTAGAACTCTACACTTCACTATGGGGTCGGTCGCTTTAATCTCCTCTAGATACGCTTTGAAGCAGGCCAGCCAGAGTTCGAAAGCGTTTCCAGCTTCAGGTGTTTGCGGATTGAGGTCTAATTTTTCTGGTCTCAGGGACTGTTCCATGTTTTAAAACGTACAGCGAATAAAATTGAAGCACCTTCAATTACTCCAAAAGACTGAGGTTTGGTAAAATACTGAAAGGCTTTTATTCGCTGTACAATACGACCTCCACAGTGAGTGTCTGCCCCCGGACTGAGGGGGAGGGGCAAGGTGAACACCTTTATACAGGACTCTGTGGGAGGAGCCACAGGGACAGTCAGCAGAGGGGTGTGTCCAGACAGGTAACCGAGTTACAACATATATACATGGTTTACCACAGTAACTAACTATAGCAGGTTGCTTTTATAACGTTAAAGCAGAATGCTGCAAATCGGAATGGAAATATAGTGAATGCCAGCAACACTTAGCCACTAATACAAACTCAGCAGAGAGAAAAGTTGTTTTATGTTTCTGGTCTGTGATTTCCATCAAAGTGGGAGATTTAACAATTAACAAGCACTTACAGAGTCATACAGGGATTGAAGTGGGGAGAAAAGATTGGAGGAGGAGAGGATGGGAAGAAGGGATGAATAAATAACAGAAAGAGTGATGCTGCGTAAGGATGGTTGTTTCTCTCCCTATCACTGCTATCCTGCACTAAATCACGAATCTTCCCCTTTGTTCTTTGTTCTTTCTTCTTTATCCAACACAAACAGCTAATTTTCCAGCAAGACACTAGTTTACCTGCTTAACAAAAGACTGGTCTTTTACAAAGTTCAAAGCAAAGAAAGTACCAGGCATTAAACAAGTACAAATGAATCAAGATGTTTGTAATTCATCCTCTAGCATTTTGTATGTTTTACTCTGGATTTCCAGCATCTGAAGAACCTCATGCATTTACGTTTGCAATTAGCATGATTTCCCATTCCCACAGAAATTATCGGAATTGCAAAGTTATAATTTTCTTCACACACGTTTCACAGATTCCTCTTTGTCTTTATCTTCCTGAATTCATTGAATTAGAGCATGGAAGACTCTGAGACTGTGATCAGTCATTAAGTTACTCTGGTTGATTTAGTAACTTGATTCCTTTTGCCATTGAAATATCCAGAGCAGTTCATAATAGCCACACTGACGATATTCATATTACTGGAGATCTTGTAGATAATGTGTGTGCAGATATCATGTCCGTGTCGCATGTAGATTAGGTCATTCTCATGTTAATGACATAGTCAAACAAGCCAAAGGCACACACGAAATGATGCGAGACACTGAAGTGCGACTTCTGTGAAAAGTCTGTTGATGATGTGAGGGAAATGAGATTTCTAAAGCAGTTCGTTGACGCATAAAAGGATGTGGAAAAGTAATACCAATGTCAGCAAGTCCAGAAATGCATTCAAAAGAGTCAAAGCCAGGTTGCTTCCACACAACATACTCAAAACAAATTACTTCACAAGCAACAATGCCTTTTTTTCTACTTCCCTGATTACAAGCAGATAGCCTATTTCACATTTTACAGGTTTTACTTCTTCAATGTATAAGAAAACAGTTATGTCAAAATTTAAGAAGAGCAATACCTAATAAAAGGAGCTATATATTATATATTTCATAATGTACTTCATCCTACTCAAAAAGGTTCGTGCATAGGATCGTAGAAAATTTACAACAGAGATGCCACTTATGTCATTGGGTTTATGCAGAACTAAAAGAGTTAGTTTACCTAATCTCATCCTCCAGCACTTGCTCTGTAGCCCTGCAGGTCAGGGTACTCATCGTGCACAAGTGGCTACTTTTAAAATGCATTTGGTAGTGAGCTCCAATTCCTTACTATCTCTGGGTGAAACAATTTTTCAGTGTCCCCCCACCCCTCCAATTCCTTCCAGCAATTACTTTAAAATGTTAAAATAAAAAAACTGCAAATGCCGAATATGCCTAATTTAAAAAAAAAGATGCTGAGCTTCAAACACAAAAATCTGCAGATGGTGGAAATCCAAAGCAACACACACAAAATGCTGGAGGAACTCAGCAGGCCAGGCAGCATCTATGGAAATGAATAAACAGTCAACGTCTCGGAGCAAGGCCCTTCTTCAGTACTCAGAACGTCAGAGACACAGAATTGCTTGACCTACACTAATCCTGGAGATTGAAAGTTTGGTCTGAGAAGTCAACTATCTACTCTTTTCCATAGATGCTTGTCCCCTTTGGCTGATCAGCTAAGGGAAATAGATCATTCCTATTTACTCCAAGAAAACCCTCTTATTTTGTACTCCTCGATCAATCCTCTCCTCTACCACTGCTGTTCCAAAGACTCCACCTTATGCAATCTTTCCCACAGATTGATCTGAACAATTTGTAGAGACCCGCTGCCCTAAATCACTTACCACAGCTATTATTAGCAACGTTTAATGTAATACATAGGAATACATATAATAAAAATAGAAATGTATCATTGTGAGTAGTGTTATCATATAAACATTTAGCCCACCACAGACAAGAATTGAGTCAGGGTGTGGTGTGGTGAGGAGATGTTAGTATAATTTAGATAAGGGTATCTGAAAATCGATGCTTTCTTAGATATTCTAAGTAACTCCTACAGTACAACCTCTCTTCTGGTTTGGGTGCCGAGCTGGAAAAAGTCTTGGAGGTACAAGCTGCTGCAGAGGCAAAATATCATTCCTGATAGAAGGTGTCGAGCTGAAATGTTGACCATCCCTTTGGCTTCATAAGTGCTGATACACTGAGTTTCCTCTATCAGTTTGATTTATTTTTACTCTGAAAGACAATCTCAGTCACCTATTTGATTCCAAGTCACGTAAAGAAGACTTCAGAAGAAGTACAGGCCATAAAAAATATAGGAAACTCTGATGTGAGAGTCTAAGACCAGAGGACACAGCCTCAGAATAGAGGGTCATCCTTTTAGAATGGAGATGAGAAGGAATTTCTTTAGCCAGAGAGTAGTGAACCTGTGGAATTCTTTGCCATAAGCAGCCATGGAGGCCACGTCTTTATTTATATCTAAAGCAAAGGTTGATAGATTCTTGTTTTGTCAGGGCATGAAGGGATATGGGGAGAAGTCAGGAGAATGGGGCTGAGAGGAAAATTGGATCAGCCATGATGAAATGGTGGAGTAGACTCTTCGGGCCAAACGGCCCAATTCTGCTCCTTTATCTTATGGTCTATGATCTTAAAATGATCCTAACTTGGTCCTGCTGGTCGTAGTTGGATGTAGGAGTTTAGGGAATTAGAATGGGAGAAGAACATTCCTGTTCGTTCAGCATAAACATTTCATTTACCTTTGTCATCTGCAGGGAAGCATCTATAGCAAACTTCCAAGTTTACACATGAAAAAAGTTAAAATAAGAATCTCTAGCCTCATTAACACATTTAAATTGTTACCTTGGCCCTTGAGACCAAGATGACCACCTGTATCTTGTGTTGATTCTATGAAACTAAAGGTTGAGGGCTGGAAGTGGGTTTAACACCTTTAGAAGTTTATTTATATCCAGACCCCAGGTTAAACACCAGTTTTCTGGTGATTAAAATCCAGTCCTTAATATGCTTGAATCAAATTACTCCATCTGCTATATCTGGAAAGTCAAATGATACTAAAAGCATGAGTGTCTCAGTGTCGAAAGGTTATGTAATAAGATTGTATGAAGTATTTTCTATCTCGGTAATGTATTTCAATATTTCATTCAAAACATCGTTTTGTGGGTTTTGGAAATAGGGGCAATTTACAATAAATGGACAGTTCAAACTTCCAGGACACTCTCCAAGTTATGAAGTACTACATTAGAAAAATATGACTTATTTTAGAAGTGCAAAAAGATAAATAATTTGTCTCCTGGAATACTAACGGTCTTAATCATCCTATTAAAAGGAAAAAAGTTTTTAAAGTGTTCCGGAGACTTAAAGCACAAATTTTATTTTTACAAGAGACCCATGTACGGAGGGGGGACAGACTACGTTTTTTTAAATTCTGGAAGGGACAACAATTTCATTTGAACTCCAATGCTAAGATTCGAGGCGTCTCTATTTTTATAGATTCCTCAGTTACTTTTATACAACAGGATATTATTTCTGATCCGAATGGTAGATTTTTATTGGTTAGTGGTTTACTATTTAATAAAAAAGTAGTTTTGGTTAATGTTTATGCTCCTAATATGGATTGTCCGGAATTTTATAAATCATTGTTTAATCAGTTTCCGAATTTGAACGAGTTTTCATTGATCTGGGGCGGAGATCTTAATACCTGTTTGTCTCCAGCTTTGGATCGTTCGGCTCCTTTACGGACCTTACCTAATAAATCTGCAAATCTGATTAATTTTTTCCTTTCTGATTCTGGGTCGACGGACATTTGACGTTTTCTGCATCCTCAGGAAAAAGATTTTTCCTTCTTTTCACATGTTCATCATTCCTATTCAAGAATTGATTATTTTTTTATTGATTCTCGTCTTATTCCTTCAGTGATTAAATGTGATTATGATTCTATAACCATTTCGGATCATGCTCCACTTAAGCTTTCTATTAAAATTATGGCCAATATACCAAATAATAGACAATGGCGTTTTAATTCGCTGTTGCTTCAGGACTCGGACTTTGTTAACTTAATGAATGAACAGATTGAGCTTTTTTTTACAATTAACCATACAGAGGATATTTCGGTTAACACTCTTTGGGACACTTTTAAAGCCTATATTCGGGGTCAGATTATTTCGTATTCTGCTGCTTTGAGGAAAAAACAGAAGCAGGAGGAGATGGCAATTGTGGACAAGATTAAAGAAATTGATAAGAAATATGTTATGGCTCCTTCTGAGGAGTTATACAAACAAAGAACTGAACTTCAAATGGAACACAGTTTACTACTCTCGTCCTCGATTGTAAACCAATTAAAGGAAACAAGAAGTGACTTTTATGTTCACAGTGATAAAATTGGCAAGCTGCTGGCTAATCAATTGAAATCTAATTATGTTAAATCTCAAATCAATCAGATTTATAACCAAAATGATCGATTGATACTGGATCATGTGGGGATTAATCAAACCTTTTGTGATTTTTATTCTTCTTTATATCAATCAGAGTCTCCTCGAGATTCTAAATATATGAATGATTTTTTAGATAAGTTAGACTTCCCTCAGATTTCACAGGATATGTCTTCTTTATTAGATACTACCATTACAATGGATGAGATTAAGAATGTTATTTTTTCTATGAATCTGGGGAAAGCTCCTGGCCCGGATGGGTTTACTGTTGAATTTTATAAATGTTTTGCTTCTTTATTGATCCCTTGGCTCTGTAGGGTTTTTGAGGCTTCTCTGAGACTTGGTAAACTTCCTGAATCTTTTAATAGAGCATCAATTTCTCTAATACTAAAGAAGGATAAAGACCCTGCTCAATGTGCATCTTATAGACCAATATCTTTATTAAATGTTGATTCTAAAGTTTTTTCTAAGTTATTAGCAAATAGACTAGAAAAAGTACTTCCTTCTATTATTTCGGAAGACCAAACGGGTTTTATTAAAGGTCGTTACTTTTTTTATAATATTCGTACATTGTTAAATATCGTTTATACTCCCTCACAAAATGTTCCTGAGTGTGTTATTTCTTTAGATGCCGAGAAAGCTTTTGATAGAGTAGAATGGCCTTATTTATTTAAGGTGCTTGAAATGTTTAATTTTAGCTTGAAATTTATATCCTGGATTAAACTGTTATATCATTCCCCTGTAGCCTCGGTTCGTACTAACTCTTTAAACTCACCTTTTTTTCCTCTCTTTCGAGGTACTCGACAAGGTTGTCCTCTTAGTCCCCTATTATTTGATATTGCATTAGAACCTCTTGCAATTGCTATTCGAGAATCTTCAAATATTACTGGGATAACTCGGGGATTAAAGTCCCATAAATTATCACTCTATGCTGATGAATTACTTTTATATATTTCTAATCCTGAGAAATCCATTCCTGCTGTTTTAGAGTTATTAGCACAATTTGGTTCTTTTTCAGGTTATAAATTAAATCTTAGTAAGAGTGAACTTTTTCCGATTAATAAACATCTTCCCTTATATTATAAATTTCCATTTAAATTGATTAATAATTATTTCTCATATCTTGGGATTAAAATTACTTGTAAATACAAAGATTTATTTAAGACTAATTTTTTACCATTAATAGACCATATTACTCAACTTTCATCTAAATGGTTTCCCTTATATTTAACTTTGATTGGTCGTATTAATGCAGTTAAGATGTTTTTTTGGCGAAAATTTTTATATGTGTTTCAGGCATTACCAATTTTCGTTCCTAAATCTTTTTTTGATAAAGTTGACTCTAAAATTTCTTCATTTATTTGGCAGAATAAGAATCCGAGACTGGGTAAAATACATTTACAGAAAGCTAAGAGAGATGGAGGTTTAGCATTACCTAACTTTAGATTTTATTATTGGGCTATTAATATTCGACATATGAAATTTTGGTTACTTGACCGGGACATACTATCTATTCCTAAATGGGTAGCATTGGAATTACAATCTGTTCAGGGCTATACACTTGACTCTATTTTAGGTTCCTCTCTTCCTTTTGATTCGAAACGCCTTAAGCAGGTCTCTAACCCGATAGTTAAATATGCTTTGCGCATTTGGTTTCAATTCAGAAAATTTTTTGATCTTAATCAATTTGGGTTAGCGATTCCTATTTTAGGTAACATATTTTTTCCTCCCTCTTTTACGGATCGCGCTTTTCAAACTTGGAAGACTAAGGGTATTTTACGGTTTTTGGATTTATTTTTAGATGGTTCCCTTATGTCTTTTGAACAATTATCTAATAAATATAACTTATCAAGAATACATTTTTTTAGATATTTACAAGTTAGAAATTTCCTAAGTACTATACTTTCTTCCTTTCCAATGCTTCCTCCTATATATATTTTAGATTCGATAATTAACCTTAATCCATGTCAGAAAGGTGCATCGGCTATGATTTATAATATTATTATGAAACTTAGGAAAGCTCCATTTGATAAGATTAGGGTAGATTGGGAACAGGAATTGGGGCTTACCATTTCTGTGGATGATTGGGGGCAGATTTTACAATTAGTTAATACTTCCTCTATTTGTGCTAAACATTCCCTAATTCAATTTAAAGTGTTTCATAGAGCACATTTGTCCAAAGATAAGTTAGCGCGTTTTTACTCGCATATTAATCCTTTCTGTGATAGATGTTCGGGGCAGATAGCCTCTTTAACTCATATGTTTTGGTCTTGCCCTACTTTGGAAACTTTTTGGAGAGATATTTTCAATATTATTTCTAAGGTATTAAATATAGATATCTCTCCTCACCCTATTACTGCTATCTTTGGACTACCTAAAATTTCTAGTAATCTTTCCCCTTCAGCCCGTAGAATGATTGCATTTCTTACTTTAATGGCGAAAAGATGTATTTTACAACATTGGAAAGAGCTTAATGCTCCAACTACCTTTTTTTGGTTTTCTCAGACGATTTTATGTTTGAATTTGGAGAAAATTAGAAGTAACCTTTATGATTCTTCATTTAAATTTGAACAGATTTGGGGACCTTTTATTCGATATTTTCATTTAATGTAATATTTACCCTTCTTGTTTTTTTTTCACTGTTTTAATGGAGGTCGGGATTGAGGACGTGATTTTAAGTTTAACTCTGTTTGGTTTCAAGTTAGCCCATTGCTTTGCCTTGCTTTTAGTTAGCTGCACGGTGGGTTTTTTTTTGGGGTTTTTTTTTTCTTTTTTTTCCATTGATATATATAAAATTTAGTATACTATTATGTTATCTTGGTTTCTTATGCTTAAATTACATTGTTTGTAGTATTTTCTTTTTGGTATTGTTATCTTTTGGAATTTTATTATACTTTAACATTGTATTAATGTTTATATGGCTTACCTTTTTTGTATACTTATTCAATAAAAAGATTTAAAAAGAAAGAAAAAAAGATAAATAATTACATGTATGGTTTATTTTCTAAGTTTAAGTCTGAGTAGTGAAATCAGACTTCTTCATTAAGATCACTAAATGTGAAATAAACATCAGATTTTTCAACTTCTGAAAGTTGTCACATCATGAATTTCACCTTGTTTAATTTGACTTTATTATATAATCCACCACAGCTAGAGAATAATAGCATTCCAAAAAATAATTGATCATTTTTACCTAATCCGTGGATGCCCAGGTGACAATAAGCAAACATTTCAATTGCTGAGGACCTAAAGAGATTCTTGGTTACCACCTGGATATCAAACATGAAAACTGTTTTGGTGAAATTACAGTTTTATTAATTCCACTTTTTCAGAAACCCTTCAGAGTTTTGAGGCAATGGCATGTGGAAAGCAGGGGAAGTATGTTCAACTCTGTGGAAAATATTCAGAAGAATCAGACTGTAACAAATGCAGAATAAGGCCATCACAGAATAAATAAATACAAACATTCCTCTATTTGACAGAATTCAAAGAATTCATCTACAAGTCAATGTTGTGCATAGTGTTTTAAGAACACTTTATTAACTTTGGAGGAGAAGGAATGTTGATTCTTCATGATGATATCAGGGTTTGAAGGGTTAAACTTTGAAGACGGATTACATAAATTGAGTTAGTATTCCCTTGAAATTAGAACTGACCCACATGAGATGATGAAATTATAGAGAAAATCAGTAGGGTAGATAAAATAAAACCAGATCTTTTAGAATAGAAATTCAGAGCAAGGAAGAATGATCTAGAAATTTAAAGTGTGTTAAAAATGGCACCAGGAGGGAAGCATTTATACAGTTGGCCCTCCTTATCCTCGAGTTCTGCATGCGCGAATTCAACCAACCACGAATCGGGAAAACCCGGAAGTCCTCTCTCCAGCACTCATTGTCCAAGCATTGTTCGCCTTGCGTCTCGTTCGTTCGCTACTTTGTTTCTGTGAAAAAATGGCTCCTAAAAAACAATTATGTGGTCAAAGCAATTCTTCAAAGGCTGAGAGGGAGCGTAAAGTGTTATCTCCTGCCGAGAAATTAGAAATATTAGATCTTTTGAAAAGTGGCATGTCATATTCCGAAGTGGGCCTTAAGGTCGGTAAGAACGAATCGAGCATTTGCACAATAAAGCAGAAAGAAGCTGAAATTTGTGGAAGTGTTAGTGCTAGGGATGGCTGGCTGGCTACGTAAAGCGCTACAGTCTCAAGAACTTAAAGATCACGGGAGAATCGGGATCGGCTGATGCCGAGGCAGCATCAGCGTTCCCAGAAGAGATACGATGGTCACGTCTGTACTGAACATGTACAGACTTTTTTTTCTTGTCATTATTCCCTAAACAATACAGCATAACAACTATTTACATAGCATTTACATTGTATTAGATATTGTAGGTCAACAGAACAGAAACACTGTGGGTCCTGTGCTGCCCTGCGTCCAAAAGTCCACCCACACTGAGTCAGGTTAAATAAGGGTCTTGAGCATCCATGATTTTGGTATCCGCCGGGGGCTTGGAACCAATCCCTCGTGGATAAGGAGGGTCGACTGTAATAGGAATTATGAATGTCCAAACCCCTTCATAAAAGACGGAATGTTGTATGTATTTATAGATTTATTTATCAAACCCAATTAATTAATTCATAATTAATAGATTTATTTTGTATTTGCACTGCTTGTCTTCTTTTGCACATTGGTTGTTGGTCAGTTTTTATGTGTAGTTTTTCATTCATTCTCTTATTTCTTTATTCCACTGTGATTGCAAGCAAGAAAATGCATTGCAGGATTCTATATGGTGCAATATATGTGCTTTGGTAATAAATTTACTTTGAACTGCTCAAAACAGGAATCAGTGCATTTTTATAAGGGATATTATACCAGAGTGGTCTGCACCCAGCCAATGGACCTGTTTCAGCCTCACAGTCTCACAGCATCTTATGTCTGCCTGGCTGTAGCTAATTCCTAAGCCTGGCCTTTTGTGGCTTTTTAGTGAACTAAGGTGGGTTCTGCTGACAGGAGACCTTTCCACTGATCTTATTTGTCTCTGGTTATCAGAAAATTTGGAAGTAATTAGGAAATATGTAAACTATTTGAAACTATTTCAAAAATATGTTAAACTCCTTTCAGTTGTTAAAAAAAATCTATAAATAAATATCCTGTCAAATAAAGAAAATTAGGTATAAAAGTTTATTTAAGGTTGGTGACCCCAGATAGCTTAGCTAAACATGAACAAATTGGGCTAAAATTGCCTGTTTCCATGCTGTATAGTCATAGTCATAGTCATACTTTATTAATCCCGGGGGAAATTGGTTTTCGTTACAGTTGCTCCATAAATAATAAATAATAATAGAACCATAAATAGTTAAATAGTAATATGTAAATTATGCCAATAAATTATGAAATAAGTCCAGGACAAGTCTATCGGCTCAGGATGTCTGACCCTCCAAGGGAGGAATTGTAAAGTTTGATGGCCACAGGCAGGGATGACTTCCTATGACGCTCTGTGCTGCATCTCGGTGGAATGAGTCTCTGGTTGAATGTACTCCTGTGCCCACCCAGTACATTATGTAGTGGATGGGAGACATTGACCAAGATGGCATGCAACTTAGACAGCATCCTCTTTTCAGACACCACCATCAGAGAGTCCAGTTCCATCCC
The DNA here is from genome assembly GCF_963921235.1 of Mobula hypostoma. Lineage (NCBI taxonomy): Eukaryota > Metazoa > Chordata > Chondrichthyes > Myliobatiformes > Myliobatidae > Mobula > Mobula hypostoma. The sequence goes on along the minus strand of NC_086103.1, from coordinate 69,462,099 downwards.
CACAACATCACTGGCCTTACGAATGTATGTCTATGACTGCATGACTGGGAAAACACGGAGGAGTCTGACATGAAGCTCCTTGACTCAGCAGCTTACAGAATGTTCCTAATTTCCATGCAGAGGTGTACAAACACAGTAGTCTGGAACACGATGGCTGTAGATAGCATATAACTGAATATTCTGTACGGACACATTGCCTACCAGCTTCAATGAGAGAAAAAAAGGAACGCCTATTTATAAGAGGCGAATAGGTCACCCATGATCAGGACAGTGAATTGTGCCTTCCTGTTCATAATGTTATTTTCCTACAATCCTACTACTTTGCATGTTCAAAGATTCAAAGGTTCAAAGTACATTTATTATCAAAGTATGCATGCAGTATTTAGCCCTGAGGTTCATCTTCTCCACAGAGAACCACGGAATAAAGAAAACCATGGAACCCATTCAAAGAAAAAATGTCAAACACCCTAAGCACAAAAAACAAATTGATCCAATGGCAACAAGAACATCAACCACTGACACCCCCCCCACCATGCAAAATAAACAAATTGTGCAAATGACAACAAGGACATCAATCCCCGCACAAAAAAACACACACAAATGGCAACAAGAAAGAACGAGCAAAAACACAGAAAATAAGGCAGAAAATCAAAAGAGTCCATATTCAGTTCAGCTCTATGTTTATTATCTGCAGGTTGCCCTGATTCAAAATCACCTAAAATGCAGCTTAAAAAGTATTCACAGATAATGGCCGAATTATGAACTGAGCAATCAAATTATTGGGATCAAAGAATCAGAAGTGATGAATTGAGAGAGAGAAATGGCATCAGGTTAGCATTGCACTATTACAGATCGGGGTGTCGGAGTTCGGAGTTCAATTGTGACGTCATCTGCAAGGAGTCTGTATGTCCTCCCTGTGGAATGCAGGGGTTTTCTCTGAGTGCTCCGGTTTCCTCCCACAGTCCAAACACGTACTAGTTAGTAGCTTAATTGGTCATTGTAAATGTTTCCATGATTGGGCAATGATCAAATCAGTGGTTGCTTGGAGGCGCGGCTCGAGGTTCCAGCTGGGGCCTTTTCCATGTCGTATCTCAATAAATAAATAAATAAATAAATAAACTCTCCTTTTGAAACCTCAACATTGGCAGCTGTACAACAGGAACAGTGACACCTTGTACTTATGTAGAGTTCTTAATTTGTTATATATCTTAAATTGTTTCAGATAAGTGAAATTTGTCACTTCCGATATAAAAGTTTATAAACGTAGGCAACTGAGAGTCTGGTCAAAGAGGTGGAATATTAAAGAAACTAAGGATTCCTCAAATTGGAAAGCAGTAAGTGTTATCTATCAATTTAAGAAAGGAGAGAGAGAGTATATGGGAACTATATAACAATTTGCTTGTTTTCAGTAATAAGGAAAAAGTTGTAGGATATGATCAAGGAAAGGTGCTTGAAAATTAAGTACAAGATATATCTGAGTAAATATGAATTTTTGAAAAGGGAACCATGCTTGACAAATCTTTTGGAAATTGTTAAGGTCTGAAATGGGAGAGTGGATAAGAGTGTTGGCAGTGGTGTATTGGGATTTTCAGGAAACCTCTGATGAAGTATCAAAGTCCATTAAACCAAGTAAGAGCAAACTACATTAGGATCATATATTTCTGTGGACTGAAGATTTGATGTTGAACGGAAAATAGAGAAAGAATAAATCGGTAATTTTTGGTTGGAAGGATATAACCAGTGAGTGCCACAGGGATCAGTTCTGGGTTCTGGATCCATATCATTGAGGAATACAAATGCAACTTATCCAATTGTCTTGATCTACTAGTGGTAGTACAGTCTGTGAACAGTGGGCAAAGAAATTTCAAAGGGACACAGGATATAATGCAAGAGCAAGGACAAGGCCAGTCGAAAATAATGTGGAAAATTGTAAGGTCAACCATTTTGTGAGACTAGATTGAAGAATAGAGTGTGTTTAAAATGGTGATAAATGCAAAGATGTTGATGTTCTGAGGAAGATGACTGTATTGATCTCACTTGGATATTCTTGTACATGAATCACTGAAAGTTAACGTGCAAGTACAGAAATCAATTAGGAAGGCAAACAACTATTTTTCTTTATGCAATCTTCATGCAAGTACATATGTGGATACATCTTCTCTAATAATATAAAGATTACATAAGACTGAATCCACAATATAGTGCACAGATCTGGTCTCGCTGTGAAAGGAAGTTTATACCTGAAAAGTGGACTTCAAAATATAAACGTATTTTAAGCTTCCTGCATCATCACTGCGTCTAAATTCAAAACCCCTCTCCCCAGCAGTGTTGTGGGAGCAACCTTTGCTAGAAAGGCATCACCACATTTAGAGGTAATTAGGGATGGGCAAGAAATTCTGGTATTGGCCACATGTCCATATTCAAAATAGAGAATGGGGAAACAAATCTGGTATGTTTTGGTTTTGTTGGACAAAAGCCTTATACTGGAGAACTTAGAGTGAAGTTTCAATGATTACACCTAATCTGACAGATGGTGAATTTAAATTAAGTTAATTAAATAAAGTGGGAATAAAAATAAATATTATTAGTAACATTGACTAAAAGTTCCTGGTCTGTCAGAAAAGACACCTGATTCATTAACATGCTACACGCTGATCCAATCTAGTCTGGGTTTTCATAACTTTATATCCAAAGTAATATAATTGACTCTTAACTGTGATCTGCCAATAAAATTTAATCATAGCAAAATAGGTGCCAGGAACAAGGTGGAATCTAACTGGTCCTTGCCATCAAACTGAGGACCAGATCCAACAAAGTTCAAGGCACACATGGTCCAGTCAATTCTGGAAAGTCCTCAGAATGGTGTTAGATTAAAATTGCTGTTCCACGGTTTGGTCGAACATCCTCTAACTCATGGGAAAAAATCTTTTCTGAAAATATTCCAGAATCCCCATATCCATCAGAATCCATGTAACAAACTCCTTAACTGTCAATCAAACACTGAGCATAAAGTGCGGAAAACAAACTTCATGTAATTACATCATCACATCAGACCGTCCTCAATGACGATGTTTGTTGATTATATCTATGTTTCTACCCATTTCATTACTCTGTGCAAGGTCCCCTAGAATTCACAAAAACCGACATTGTGAGCCTGTGCGGAGATCGGACAAGCCGTCCAGCTTGGGTCCTATGTTCCGTGGGTGGATTAACAGCAGGTGTCTCTGCCCCATCTGTGGCTGTGTTGACATGGTCGTGGTCATGTCATGGTGCCAAGGACATGGCAATGGAATCTTCAAATTTTGGTGTGCTGTTTTAAGGTTTTCAGCCCAGATAGCATGTGCTAAAACTCAAAGGCTAAATGGGGGTTATCTCAGCTGTTTTGGGAATGTGATCCGAGCACACAGGCACCGGATAGTAGCCCCTAACTAACAGACTTCAGAAAAAAATTAACTTTCCAGCAAAACCTGTCAAGAAGTCTTCGATGTGAAGGACTGGTTAACAATTGGGGCTGGTGACCTCATTAAGGTGTTGGCAATCGCCATTGGCAAAGCCCAAGGGCAAATCAACCTGTGTCTTTCCATGTAGTAAACCCAGTCTCCAATGTTGTCAGCTTTTCTGGGTCAAGTCTCCGTGCACAGGCTTGGACTAGTGGGCCAGTTGTCCATGTGGTGTTCAACCTCATGTTTTGTGACTGTTGTGGAGAATGTGGGCTTGGTGAGGTTTGGGAATTCACCCAGCAGTCAAGTGAATTCACATGTGGTGGTCTATGTGCTTGACAGAGTCATTGTGGGGAGCTTACTGGGGAGCTGGGTAATGACCCAAAGTCCTTGACATCCACAAGCCAGCAGTTCCTAAGATCTTCCTTGGGCACACAGGAAATCTGCACCAAGCAGATTTATCCAGGACAAAGTCCCATGAACAATGTCACCCACTGAAGTAGAGTGTCACTCGTCATATCTTGTAAGTCTGGATTCTGGTCTTGTTGGTGGCCTCCAGTGAAGTTTCATCACCCTTTGCTTCTTATCAGTAGGTAATGCTGGCAGCACACACACTTGAGCACCAGTATTACACAAGAAAGGCCGCCCTGAAAGGGTGTCCATAATGAACAGTACACAACCCTGGCTGCTGGAACCCATGGTGAATACTCGGGTGTCCCGATGCGTTGGAACTGTCAAAGCTGCAAGGCGGTCAGCACTTCCTAGCATTCATACCAAAGCGAACATGGTATAAGCACAGACCTGATGTTGTCTGTTTCACAGCCGCGGGAGTGTGCGTGTTGGAGGCCCTGCTGACCTGACTTATTGAGGTAGGGAAAGGAGGATGAATTATGCACTGCAGCCTGGCTGAGTGTAGACTATCAGCCATTTTAGCAAGCTCCTTATAGTCATTCATGGGTGCAATAGCAAGGGCTATGTGAACTTGGTCAAACATTTGCTGCATGAAGAGTTCTATAAAAATAAAACAAGATTTCCCAGGGGAGACAGCATGTGGTTCACTAGCTCTAAAGGCCTAGCCTCCCCCAAGCCGGACAAGGACAGCAACTATTTGGCATGCTCAGACTCCAATTGTCCGCAAGTCTGTAAAAGGTGAGTTTTCAGCGATCGATAGTTATCATGTTCCAGTCGGTGCTCAAGCAGACTCACCACTCTGGCTTCTGTGGAATTACTGATCAACGCTACCACGTAGTAATATCCGGCGTCGTCTGCGGAGGTTTCTCACAGTGCGAATTGGTCCTTGGCTTGTACAAATCAGACAATGGCATTTCCCACCCAAAACTCCGGCAGTTTCAAAGCGACTGCTTTGGCCAACATGTTCAATAGCTCTGCAGTCGTCCCAGAGCTTTGGGGTTAACAATGTAGGTTTTCGCACATAAAAAGGCAGAGAAGCCACAACAAAATCCTTTATTGTCCTCCAAACACAGAACCTGAAGTGCAGTAAAAAACTTCACATAAGTACATCATCATGTTAGACAAGCCTCTTAAAGTCATAGTCATAGTCATACTTTATTGATCCCGGGGGAAATTGGTTTTCGTTAAAGTTGCACCATAAATAATAAATAGTAATAAAACCATAAATAGTTAAATAGTAATATGTAAATTATGAAATAAGTCCAGGTCCAGCCTATTGGCTCAGGGCGTCTGACCCTCCAAGGGAGGAGTTGCAAAGTTGTGAATCCTAACTCAGTGATGGTGGTTGTGAATTGTGCATGTTTCCACCCATTGTGTTGGCCTCCACCTAGTTCCAAATACCCATACCTGAGTCATCACCCTCAATATTCCACCCATCCATTTGCTTATCCAAATTTCACTTAAATATTGAAATCAGACCCACATCTGCCACTTCTGTCAGTAACTCTTTTGACATACTCACTGCGCTCTAAGTGAAGAAGCTCCCCCTCTGATTATTTCACCCTTCACTCCTAACCTATGACCTCTAGTTCTAAGTGAATTCCTGGGTGTCGGGAAGCTTTCATCCCATGACAGTGCAAACTCCTCAACATCTCTGAACCTGAATGCAGAGGAAATTCCTTCCATGTGTGGATAATAAAACCAATAAATCAATAGCAGTCATGTGTGCCACTGGCTGGTGGCATGAGGAAGAGGCAGATCAGGTTTCTGGTTGGACCTGGAGGCACTCAGTGTAATTACAGAGTGCAACATCTACAGAGCACTATGTAGAAGTGTAGCATTCCAATAAAGAGGAGCAATAGAGGGTAGGTGGGGGGGGGGGCGGAGGAAGTGGGGGAAGATGTTATCCCCAGTATGGTTTAAGCTGCTCAGCCTGCTGCCTGGGATATAAAGGTTTTCCTTATACCATACATTTCAGTCGGTTTACTACTACTGGACTGACAACAATCACCTCCAAATAGCCACTCTGCCCTCAGACCCCACCCTATCCAACTGACATGAAGCAATCTTGAAACCAGCTCTCCTATTCCAGCCCTGTTACACACCCCCAGAATGAACCCGACTAATCAAGTCTTCATGAGCAACAACAGTATTACATTTCCTGGCAACTAAGTATGAAAATGGTGCAGAGTAATAAATTTTACATGACTATAAGATCATTCAGAATGAATACATAGTGTCTCCCAACCTTTCCTGGATTATGGATACAGCAAGATAAATGATTTTTAAAATTTTCTTAGATGTTATTATGTTAATTCTTTTTGTTTTCAGCGTTTATATGAATCAATTGTTAATTTGAGTTGGCGAAATGCCCTCTTTATGTGGCATATGCCCATTTTTTGTTTCCTATCCCAGATATTCAAGACGAGTCCATTCAAATTGTTTGTGCAGTGTTTCATATTTCCTTTTCTAATATCATTATCTACATTTTAGCTCACATTAAAATCCATCCTTTAGTAAAGAGTTAGCATTATCAAGAGTGGTTGGAGATGTATGCTCCAGCACATGGATAGTTTATGCAGAGCCAGGTGTAATCCAGCCATTGCTTAATCCTAGTACATCTTTAATTTATAGCAATACTTACATATTTTAATACAGCATCAAATATAATGTTAATCTTACATGTATAAACCTCCCACTCAAAGCAACATGCAGAGCTTTATCCACTGAATTAAAAAAAGCAGAATTAAATAATAGTTGCTGAATAATTATAATTCATAGATCTTCTATTTCACACAGGTTTCTGAACATAACCAATAATTTCACAGATAAATGCCAGCTGCTTGGTATTCTCCAGATTACATTACCAGTGTTGTCCAAGACATTTTGAGGTAGCAAGGTCAAACTGTTTTAACATAGAACACTGAATAAATAGCAGAATACAGGGCCTTCAGCTCACGATGTTGTGCTGAACTAATTAAGCTAATGATAGCAAATAAAATTAACCCTTTCTGCCTCCACATGGTCCATATCTCTCCATTTTCTGCATATCTGAGTGCTTATCTAAGAGGCTCTGAATCATCTCTAGCTGCTTCCAGCACCACCTTCACAGTGCATTGAAGGTACGTATCACTCTCTGTGTAAAAACAAACTTGCCTGTATATCTCCTTTAAACGCTTCGCCCTTTCATATTCAATGCATGCACTCTGGTATTAGACATTATGACTAATGTCAGCTTTATAGTAATATCTGTGCCTCACTTTACTTTTGTTAGCTCTACTTGCATTTCTGTGAAATTGGCTCCATCAAGTCCAAATTTGATTATGAGGAAATTGTTCCCAAGAAGCAAAGAAAATCAAAATGCATGAAATACTGGAGGAACTCACCAAGTCAGGCAACCTCTTTGGGGGAAATGGACAGTCAACATTTTGGGTCAAAGTTTTATGATTACATAAATTGTAAATGTACAGTAGATGGTTTGGTAAGTAAGTTTGCAAATGATACAAAGTTTGGTGGCGTTCTGGATGGTGTAGAAAACTGGTAAGGGGTACAGTGTGATATAGAGCACTTGCAGATTTGGGCAGAGAAATGGCAGATGGAATTTAATATGGCCAAATGTGAAGTGTTGCACGTTGGTAGGTCATATGCAAAGACACAATTGATAAGCAGAGGGATCCTGGGGTCCAAGTTCATAGTTTCCTGAAAGTGGCCACACCTTAGGGTGGTTAACAAAGCATGTGACATGCTTGCCTTTATTAGTCAAGGCAGTTGAGTTCAAAGGTTAGGAAATGATGTTGCAGCTTTATAAAACCCTAGTTAGGCCACATCTGGAGTGTTGCATACATTTCTGGTCGCCCTATAATACGGAAGATGTCGTGGCTTTGGAGAGGGTGCAGAGGAGGTTTACCGGGATGTGCCTGGATTAGGGAGCATGTGGGTGTAATAGGAAGTTGGACAAACTTGGCTTGTTTTTTATGGAGTGGCGGGAGCTGAAGAGAGGTCCCATAGAAGTTCATAAGATTACGAGAGGTATAGACAGAGTAGACAGAGAGTATTTTTTACACAGGGTTGAAATGTTTAATACTCGAGGCATGCATTTAAGGAGAGAGAGGGCAATCTCAAAGGCGATATGAAGAGCAAGGTTTTTACACAGAGAATGGTAGGTGCCTGGAATGTGCTGCCTGAGATGGTTAGAAATTCCAACACATCAGAGATTTTTAAGAGAGGCTTAGATAAGTATATGAAGGTGAGGAAAATGGAAGGATATGGACATGAGTAGGTAGAAGGGTATGGTCAGCCATCTGATTACTAATCAAATGTCTGTTCCTATGCTGTACCATTCTATATGCTGTCTATACAAGAGGCTGGACACATTTTATATCAGGAAGATTTATGGAATTTAACATTGACAAGTGAACAAGTTATCATGCCAGGATGAATTTTATGTCTAATTGTTAAAAAAGAAGCAACAAAATAATATTTATAATATAATATAATATAATATAAATAATATAAATAAATTTTGAAGGTTCTAACTATTATTCCTCAAGCTTCCTGACTAAAGTTTGGTATGCCAGAGGACAAAAGAAAATGAGTAGGCCACATGATTATGATTATGAGCTTGGTAGCTTGACTTCAGTTGTAAACTTATGTTTGGAATTGATCAGTGATCATGGAGTCATGCACCTTTCTCTGCCAGTCAGCCTAGTGAGACAATGCTGACCATAGAGCAATTGTTTACACTAATTTGACACTCATCCTATTTCGTCCTCCCCACATTTATTTCAATTCCTCCCATATTCTACCAACTACTGAAACAGTCAGAACAACTTACAATGACCAATTAACCCATTGACCTGCACGTGGGAGGAAATTGGAGCATCTGGAGAAATCCCACATGGTCACAGGAAGATAATGAAAATTCCACGCAGCCAGCTCCAGAGGTGAGGTTTGAACTCGGATTTCTAAAGTTCTAAGGTAGGTGCTTTACCATGGGGGAATACTGAGTGTAGTGAAGGAACAGAAGGACTCTGGATTTTTTGTCCACAGACCCTGCAAGGCAGCAGAGAAAGTTGCTAAGTTCATTAAAAAGATACATGGAATTTTTGACTTCAATGGCTAAGTCATCAAATATAAGATCAGGGAGGTTAAGCCTAAATCATGCCAATGGGATCACAACTTACACTGCATACACTTCCTGGACACCATATTGCAGAAAAGGTGCGATTACAATGGAGGGAATGCGGAGAGAATTGGCAAAGATGTTGTCAGGACTGTGAAATTTTAGCAGTGAGGAAGGGTTAGGTATGCTGAAGCTTTGGAATGCAGGTTGCTGAAAAGAAACTTAGTCAAGGTGAATAAAATTATTCGGGGACTGGATAGTGTAATGAAAAAGGATTCATTTCCCTTAGTTGAAGGATCAAGTGTCAGGCACATAGATTTAAAAACAATTGGTAATGGCGCAAGTGGGGAGATAAGGAAAAGTTTTTATCACCTAGAGGGTGATGGTGTTAGAGGCAGTAGCCCTCAATGTATGGATATGTACTTACAGAGCTGCAGGGCCATGGGCTGTGTGCAGCAAAAATGCAGGTTCAGCAGTTTAAAATAAAAATCGGAGAAGTACTGAAGATGGTCAGCACATTACACAGTGTCTGCAGAGAGAGAAAACAGTTGATATTTTATTGGAATTGGGAAATGTTAGAAATCAAATATTTTATGTCACAGAGAAGGCAGCAGGATGGAAGGAAAAAGCAGAATATCTGTGATATGGTAAAAACAGAAAGGTGGCGGTGCTGGCTGAGTGCATGTGGTGAAGTCTTAATTGTGGTGCACCTATCTAATGCTGATGTAAACAGAGAGAGAGAATGAAAACCATGTTAGACTGTAAGAGGAAATGCATTTGCTGGAAATCTGAAATGAAAGAAAATGATGGAAATACCCAGTAGGTTCATTGACAGAGAGAGTTAATGAATCAAATTGGTCAGTTCTGAAACAAACTGGAAAGGCTGGTTATCTGAAGCTATTGAAGTGAGTGACTACTTTACTTAGAACAAGTGTTTGGGTCCAAGGGTAATGTAAGAAGTTAAGAGGATGAGCGCTGCACCCCTTCAGGTTGTGTGAGAAGGTGTGCAAAGGAGAGAATGTTTTGGAGAGTGAATCGTGGACCAGGGAGTCGTGGAGGGAAGAGTCTGACTGAAATGTTGAAGGGGCAACGTAGGATAAGATATTTCTGGAGAAGGACTCCCATGTAATGTAGCAGGAATTATAAAGGATGATCTCTGTGGAGGTGCTGGAATAGAAGGTTTTAAAAAAAATGTGAGAATAGAAGTGTGGGAAATGGTAATGATCCAATATTGTACAATGGTGCAATAAAAGCCCTATCAACTATAGCACATAGAGGCAAACAACAGGAATTCTGCAGATGCTGGAAATTCAAGCAACACACATCAAAGTTGCTGGTGAACGCAGCAGGCCAAGCAGCATCTATAGGAAGAGGCGCAGTCGACGTTTCAGGCCGAGACCCTTCGTCAGGACTAACTGAAGGAAGAGTGAGTAAGGGATTTGAAAGCTGGAGGGGGAGGGGGAGATGCAAAATGATAGGAGAAGACAGGAGGGGGAGGGATAGAGCCGAGAGCTGGACAGGTGATAGGCAAAAGAGGATACGAGAGGATCATGGGACAGGAGGTCCGGGAAGAAAGACAAGGGGGGGGTTACCCAGAGGATGGGCAAGAGGTATATTCAGAGGGACAGAGGGAGAAAAAGGAGAGTGAGAGAAAGAATGTGTGCATAAAAATGAGTAACAGATGGGGTACGAGGGGGAGGTGGGGCCTAGCGGAAGTTAGAGAAGTCAATGTTCATGCCATCAGGTTGGAGGCTACCCAGACGGAATATAAGGTGTTGTTCCTCCAACCTGAGTGTGGCTTCATCTTTACAGTAGAGGAGGCCATGGATAGACATGTCAGAATGGGAATGGGATGTGGAATTAAAATGTGTGGCCACTGAGAGATTCTGCTTTTTCTGTCGGACAGAGCGTAGATGTTCAGCATAGAGGGGAGTGTTTGTGGGGAAATGTCATCATTAGTGCAGATAAAGGTGGAGTCATAGAAAGCGAGAAAATTCTACTGCATCATAACAGTAAGCAGAGTGGGAGAACCTCACAGTGGGAGTCTGTGGATTTCTAACAGAAGGGTGGAAATTGGAGCCAAAATAATGAAATATTCAAGTTTGGAATTAGGCTGGGAGCTGTTTCTCAGTTAGCACAGGCTCAGTGGGCCAAATGGTTTCCTGTGTCATTTCTATTTAGGGATCTATGATTTTAGCCCCATTGGAAGTGTCAATAATCACACAGAAATGCAGATGCAGGGGCCAGAACTGCTTCAGCTTTGGGCAAGAGCAATATCAAATATATAAGATCACTGTGAAATGGAATTGCTGTTTGGGAATATCACCAGAGGGCATTTTAAATGTAGCACATAGATTAACACATTTAAAGTGTAGAGAAAACTTACATCTCTGAAGTTTAAAAGAGTGGACCACAAAGTCAATATGTAACATGGAGGTTGTTAGTAAAGACACGAGAAGCTCTCTGTTTCAATACAAAGGTGATCCAGGAAATGACCGCAGTCATCACAACTTATCCACCATTGCAGGCAGCATTGGATACTGGCTGAAAGCTCAGGACATGAAATAAATTATCACTTACTAAAGGCAACCAAGTTACAATCTCAGCCCCCAGCCCATCCCTGAAAAGGAAGATGCAGGCAACTGCATTTATATACAATAACTGTAGTATTTTCTATTGTATAAAAAAGGGTTACCATATGAGGAACATCTGGCAGCTCTTGGGCTGTGTTCCCTGAAGTTCAGGAGAATGAGGGGGATCTCATAGAAACATTCCGAATGTTTAAAGCAGTGGTCCCCAAACTCCAGGCCACGAAGCTTTCAGGGGTACAGTGGTAGCCGGAGCGCACCCAGCACGTCTTTTAGAAAAAAAACGAAATAAACAAGCTAATTAATTAGGTCCCGCCCAGAAGCCAGTCTTCATTAGACGAACTGAGGGGGAGAGGGTCAATAACTTTAAATTCTTCGGCATTAAGGATTGACGTTTCTCTCTCTGAAAAGTGTCAGAGGATCTGTCCTGGGACCACCATGTAACTGTCATTACCAAGAAAGCACGGCAGCGCCTACACTTTATTAGAAGTTTGTGTAGAATCAACATGTCACCTCGATCCTGACAGCCCTGCCTTTTCAGCCTGTCTGGGCTGGTGTTTCAATTGATCAAACAATGGAACATCTAAAGGATCCAATGCCCTGGAATGAGGAGTGAACATCACGTAGAGCAAGTGAAATCAGCAATTGCCTCTGATCTGGGCCAACATTTATGTGCTGGGCGGCACCTAATTAATTAGCTTGTTTATTTCGGCTTTTTTCTTAAAGCTGTGCTGTGTGCGCTCCGGCTACCGCTACAACCTTGCATGCTTCGCAGCCCGGAGGTTGGGGACCACTTGTTTAAAAGCCTGAACAGATTAGATAGGGCAAAGTTATTTCCCATGGTAGGGGCGTCTACGACAAGAGGGCAGGACATCAGGATTGAAGCACGTCCATTTAGAACAGAGATATGGAGAAATTACTTTAGTCGGAGGGTGGTAAATCTGTGGAACTTGTTGCCACAAGTGGCTGTGGAGGCCAAGTCATCGAGTGTATTTAAGGCAGAGATGAGTAGGTTCTTGATTAGCCAGGGCATCAAAGGGTATGGGGAAAAGCAGTGGAGTGGCGATAACAGGAAGCATTGGATCAGGCCATGACTGATTGACAGAGCAGACTCAATGGGCCGAATGGCCCACTTCTGCTCCTATATCTTATGGTCTTATAATATTGAAGTTATGCTATGATTAATCAAACAAATAGGCTCTATGTCGTAGGAAGAATAGGTACACATCAAATCAGATATTGAAAAGCAATTCTTTGTTCAAAATGTGCCAATTAATCACCTCCAGTGCCGACCTGTCCCAGAAAGATCCCCTCAATTACATATTCCTGGTGTCATCTGTATCACTGGTGCTGAGATGCCTTGCAGCTGGGATATCACAATCTAAGTTGGAAATGCGGCTAACTTGGAGAGCTGCCAGTCCTTCATTTCTCTGAGAAATGAAACAACAGTACTTCTTTGGAACAAAGAGAATTCAATAAAATGTTTCATATTTTCTGCTGGTAGCGGGAGGTTAGGTACGTGGGTTTCAAACGCAGAATCCCAGTAGATAGGACCAACAACCACCATTTGGCTGGATAGGTCACAAGGCCAATGAGTAGTTAGGTATCTCTGGTACTGAGAGTCCTGGCCTCTAAAATCATTTTGCATGGTCCAAAATAAATCCAAAGCCTTGTATGTCTCAAATTTTTTTAATTGCCCTTAACTCGGCAGTGAAGTTATTGAGGCACCGTCACGACAGTGTTTCCGTAGAAGCTGTTCTTGTTTTTACGAGGCCGAATTGCTAGCTCGTCGCTCAACCCGACTTGGATTCGAACTCGGGAACATTCGCTCCAGAGTCCGGCGCTGATATTATTGCACCACAAAGCGGGACATATGTCTCAGTACCTGCAGGAATAAAGGCCAGAAGACTGTACAATTTGACACTTACTTAATTGCAAGATTTTTGCTCTGACAACAACATACAGCACTTCTCTCAATTCACTTTGCACGCGAGATTGCTGTCGGTGCTGGTAGATCTGTATATTTTCTCTCTGCTGAATCTGTGAACCTGTTCTTCTATTTTGTAGTTTGTAGATTTACCTTCCCCTGAGTTTTTCTGACAACAGCAAACTGATATAAATTCTGGCCAACACAATTGTTACTGTGTATATGTTTCAAGTGAGCTGGGATATTTGGGGGCAGTATGAATAACACATATGGTTAAGGCTGTGGTTCCTGAAGCAAGAAACAAGTTACCTGGAACAAACTTGAACTTTCTATATCACCTTAGCAATATTTGGTCATCTTGAATTTTAAAGAGATAGTTGATGGGGGGGTGGGGGAGACTATAATTAATTAAAACATTTTTTCTGTTATTTTCCATTGTTGGTCTCAGACTAGTGAAGTTACAAATATCTAGAACCTTGACACATAATCATCACCCTTTAGTGGATGTTCATTGGCAATGCTGGTTATCAATCTCAATGAGATTCCAATTAAATGTACGTCACATCTATGGTAGGACAGTAGAAGCCCCAAGGAAATTCTCAAATTCCTGGCATTAAATATACATTTCAATTTCAGGAAAGTAGATCATATTAATGTTGTCTTGAATAACTAAAGGGTATACAAGTTGATGAGAGAGAAAAAATAATTAATATCCTCAGGAAATCTGCTAGGGTATAGCTAACTAATCTTTCACTATACAAAGTAAAGGAACAAATTATAGAGGGCAAGGCTGGGTTAATATGTTATGCTACTGATTATATCTTTCTAATTACTCAAAATGAAACCAAAAACCTCCTGGAATCTTTGATTTAGTATTGTCCTTGCATTGTTCATTCAATCTTTTATTTTATTTAGAGATAGGTAAGTGAGCTCATGCTGCCCAATTACACCCATGTGATGAAATAACCTAGTAACCTGTACATCTTCGGGATGTGAAAGAAGAATTCCTGAGAAAACCTTTTAGTGTTTATCTTAGATAGTTACAACTCAAGGCCAAGTACAGTCTGGCAATGTACTGTAGGTGGTGCAGCAAGTAGAGCTGCTCCCTCACAGCACCAGAGACCCACATTCAATCTTGACCTTTGGTGCTGTCTGTGTGGAGTTCTTCGGTTCTACCTGAGACTGCATGGCTTCATTCAGGAGCTCCAGTTTCCTTCCATGTCCCAAAGATATGCTGATTGGTAAATTACTTGGACATTGCAAATTACCCTTGTATGCTGACGAGGAATCCAGGCAGAGCTGGTGGATATTTGGAGAAAATAAAACTACTGTATGTTGAATATAGCATTAGTGTAAATGGGTGGTCAGTGGTCAGCCTGGGATTAATGGGCCAAATGGCATTTTGCCATGCTTTATGATTCGATATTTTGTAATAGTATATTGTATCCTGTATTGTACTAGGACAGGATAGCTATCACAGTGTGTCAATTGCAAAAAGTGCCCCACTCCCACCCAGCAGCCACCTACTCATTGGCTCCTGTATCTGGGATACTGGAGTATAAAAACAAAGTGCAGAAGGCAGAGGTCATTCACAATCGCCAACAGAAATCAACCAAGTGAAACAGTCGCAATCAATACGATAGAATTCAAAAAGTAAATTCAGTCACTTTTATTTTCAGCCACTTCCTCAAATTTTTTTTGTGACTACTGAACAAGGTAAGGGCATTAGTGCTCTTCAACCTGCGTGGAGTTACTGTGTTAACCTGTATGTAGTGATTTTCATTGCATCATGCCCGAATGACTGTGAGCTGAAGGATTCTTCCCTATTTTCTGTGTCTTCATTTTGTCCTATAATGCCTGAAACCATTCTTTATGGCTACATTACTTTCAAAGGTATTTCAATAGATTTTCCTAGTCAACTTTTTCTCTCCTTGGCTTTGAGAGAGACGTTTCCCCTTCTTTCTGTCTGGGCTCCTTCTGTAATGCTTTTATGAATGGAAAAGTAATGTTGCAGAGTACAATAATTTTAAGCAATCCAGTGTAGTTTTATGGAAGATCCCTTGATTGGTTCAATTATTACAATGTTTTAAAGATGCCTATTTTATGCACATGACTACGAGGACTTGCTTTATTTGTTAATGCAACCTCATAATTTCCTTCTGCAAAGCCACCTCAGTAAGTGTTGAAGGGTCACTTCTGTAATCTCAAGGGATGGTAGCCATGATCACTGCAAGATTATATACCTAGCAAGAGTCACCACTGCCTATGAGAAAAGACTGCACATTTTCCCACAGGTTTTACTCTTACCTCGAACTCATCCAGTCAATAGAAGTTATATTGCTTACCCCGCAGTGCGGCATGACCGCAGTAGTGAGGAAATGACTTCCAGCAATGTGTGCAAACATGAAATCAAAACATTTACAATTCACAGCGGCCGTGTTAACTACTCACAATGGACCTTTGTTCTTAAGCTGAATTGCCAGTGCCTTTACCTGCCCAATTGCCTCCCAGCAAGGTACCTCCTCAATCAGGAATCAAGCTGATCTCTTGCTCTAGAAACGACAACAGATGACTATGAGGGTGATCATGCGAAGTTTTAGGACCAGATGGGCTAGCCTGGATGAGTATCAGCAGTCTGAGCTAGGCTAGCTGAAGGGTGAAATGAAGAGCATGGCTGGAGTGGTGTTAGTGGATGATGCCAGAGGGAGGGCAGCAGTTTTTGTTATATTTTGTAACTCCAAAACATAAAAAACTAATTGAAAAGAAATCAAGGGAGGCAGGTATATTCATCTTCACTTTAAGTCAGGAGCTCATGTATGATGTGGTAGCATTACAATGTAGTCAATTCACTTATTTTTACATATAACCTGTAATGAATTATTTAAACAAGCAAGAATGCTTAATTAAACAAAATATTTACAATATTACTCATATACCACTGAAAATTAAATACACCACACTCCTATCACAAACCAGAGAACATCCGCAGATGCTGGAGATCTGAGCAACACAGACAAAATGCTGGAGGAACTCAGCAGGCCAGGCAACATCTGTGGAAAAGAGTACAGTCGACTGTTCTAAAGCCTCCTCCATGGTGGTTGTAGGTGTTGGCTCTGGGACTGAACAAAGGGGTTCTGACAGCTCTAACCACCTGTCTCCTCTAACAATTGATTCTGCACTCCTCGACTGATCAAGGTGTTGTATCCAGATGATATCAAACACAATCTCCACTGTGTAGGAGAATGGTCCATTTCTGTGCTCAATATTCCCAAATACCCACTTTCGATCAGTCCCTCAACAGGACTGCTTGTCTAGGAGTGGTACATTGCCAAAACTCTGCAGGATCTCAGCAGGCCTACAAAGCAATCAGCAGATGCTGGAAATGCAAAGCAAAGTGTACAAAATGAGTTCCTCCAGCATTATGAGTGTGTTGCTTTGGATTTCCAGCACCTGCAGATTTTCCTGTGTTAGTGAAACATCAAACCTCCTTGTTTGAGAAGCCAACAATTTGTCTCAACTATTTGTCCTGCACACTCTTTCTGAGATTGTGCTTGAGGAAATCCAAATGTGAATGCAAGGTGCGATTCAGAAATAGCATAGCTGGTGAGACGTTGGTTGTGGATTACATTGCACTGTGACATGCGAGGAGGAAATTGGCAAACTTCTGATTCAGTATCACTATAGTGTATTCTGCTGACATTGCTCTCAGTGCATTCTCTAGATTCTGGACAAACCTTTCTGCCAAACCATTCATTTTCAGAAATGACCGAAACTGTTTTGCAACAAGCTGTGCTCCATTCTCACAGACTAAGTGTTCTGGAATACCAGTCCTCAAAAAGAGGCTTCTCAACACATGAACAGTATTCAAGGCTGTGGTGGAGGTGACTCGGAACACTTCCAGCTGCTTTGTAGCTGTATCCACTCCTATCAAGAAATTTTGTGCCCGTGAATGGTCTGGCAAAATCAACATATATCCAATGGCAGGGCAATGAAGGCTATTCTCAAGGATGAAGAGGCACTGCCCTCGGCATCTTCTGGGTGTGTTGGCATCCTGAACAGTGCACAGCAAGCTACTCGATGTACTGACCTTTCCCAGGCCTCCAGACAAAACAATGAGCAATACTCTCATTTGGTCCACACCTAGATGATCAGCATGTAGCTTCCCCATCACTTTAGCTCTCAGGTGGACGGTACATCAATTCTCATTCCTCGCATACAGTAAAGCACCTCTTTCATAGGTAAGTTCATCCAGTGCTGATGAAAACTGGGGGATCTGCAATTTCTGCTGCACATTCCAGCCACTTTGGTTGGCTGTGTAGATCTAAGACTGTGTTGGGTCATTTATGGTTTCCCTTTGGATCATCTCTGCATAATAAGGAGACTTTCAATTTGTGTTTTAGAGAATACATCAAGAGAAGAGTCCTCCTTTGTAAATTTTTCAGGTATTTCTGTTTCCAAGGGTAAATGGACAATACATCAGCATCAACCCAGCACTGAATTTGATCTTGTAATATGTTCTCCAAGAAACAGAGCCCATCTCAGCATTCATGCTTCGGAGGTCAATTGAACACCCAACTGTGGATTGAAAATGGACACTAGTGGTTGATGATCAGAAATGAGGATAAACTTTCTTCCATACAAGTGCTGGTTGAAACATTTTACACCCCCAGCTAGACTCAAGGTGCCTCTACCAATCTGTGTGTTCTTTTTCTCTGCAGTGGAACGGAAACGTGATGCAAGGGCAATGGGGCATTCTCAACCATCACTCATAACATGTGAGATGACTGCACCCGTACCATAAGGCGAGGCATCACAGGCAAGCTTCACTGGATCATAATGTGTAGGAACAGTATCTGACATCACCATTTCCTTTGCCTTTTTGAAAGCCACCTGTTACATGCCCACAGTTTGATCACGGGACAGTGGGATGATGTAATGGTTTTGTGAGTGGGATGATGTAATTGTCCCATGACCATGGGATGATATTATGTCATGTGAAGTCATGTTCCCTATAGTATTTAAGGAAGCCCCCCAAAGTGTGACACAGTTTTTACTTTCTATTTTAAGGTGCAAAAACGTTGTAGCTGGTAGTTTCACCAATCGCTGCCAGTTTTTGTTTGTTGTGCATTTGTTTTACTTTTACAGTCTAGTATTGGAGAGTGAGGACCTTACCAATATATGGGAACCCAAAGGATTGGGTAAAGTTAATGACGTTTGGTGTTTTGGAAGTGATCGACTGTTTATAACAAGGGGAGTTGAGTATAGAAGCAAAGAGGTCCTTCTGCAGTTGTACAGTGCCCTGGTGAGACCACACCTGGAGTATTGTGTACAGTTTTGGTGTCCAAATTTGAGGAAGGACATTCTAGCTATTGAGGGAGTGCAGCGCAGGTTCACGAGGTTAATCCCCGGGATGGTGGGACTGTCATATGTTGAAAGATTGGAGCGACTGGGCTTGTATACACTGTAATTTAGAAGGATAAGAGGGGATCTGATTGAAACAGATAAGATTATTAAGGGATTGGACACGCTAGAGGCAGGAAACATGTTCCCAATGTTGGGAGAGTCCAGAACTGGAGGCCACAGTTTAGAATAAGTGGTAGAGCATTTAGAACGGAGTTGAGGAAAAACTTTTTCACACAGGGGGTTGTGGTTCTGTGGAACGTTCTGCCTCAGAAGGCAGTGGAGGCCAATTCTCTGGATTCTTTCAAGAAAGAGTTAGATAGAGCTCTTAAAGATAGCAGAGTCAAGGGATATCGGGAGAAGGCAGGAAAAGGGTACTGATTGTGGATGATCAGCCATGATCACAGTGAATAGCGGTGCTGGCTTGAAGGGCTGAAAGGCCTACTCCTGCACCTATTGTCTATTGTTTGGAATTGAAATTGTCTGGGAAATTGTGGCATGCACTTTTGAATTAAACCCCTGCAAGGTCAGGACAGTTTGTGCAGTGTCCACACTCCAGCCAAAAGGTCAGTTACTTTATGACTTCATTTCTTCGTGATTCCTTTGGACAAGGCATCGCTCGACTGTGATCGGTAGATTCATCATTTTCTTCGGAGGAACTGTTGCAGCAGTAAAGTCTCTCCTTAAAGATGGTAAAAATCACTAGGACTTTTCAACTTACTACTTTAAGACTGTGTTCGTATTTACCACTTTAAGAACTGTTCCTAAGTTCGACTGTTTGTTCGATATAGCCACATAATGGTTAACTTCCAGTTAAGCTAGTTTGTTTACTCTTCTATGTTTTGGAGTAGAGGTTAATAAATATCATCGTTTGTTTACAAACCCTGACTCATTTAATATTCATTACTGCTGCATTCGTAACACACCACACACTGCTTTGTCCATTGCCATATTTTCCTGATCTGTAGTAATGAGTTCAAAGAGTGGAGCACAGTAGTCAGACTTGGCAAGAACTTGTTATAGTAAATGACGTATTCCAAAAAGGACTACAACTGTAACATATATTTTGGCCTTGGAGCATCCACCACTACTTGAATTTTCTCAGAACACTTGTGTAGTCTTTGTGCTTCAATAGTGTGACCACAGGTTGTGAGTTCAGAGCACAATGCAACAAGATTTGAAGAACTCACTCTTGTTGCATTGTTCTCTGAACCCACAACCTTCTAATCATTTTATCACTGTCCTGAGATTTTTGAGATGTTCCTTGTCATTTTTACCAGTAACAAGGATGTTGTCCAAGTAACAATGAGTGCTAGGACAACTTTGCAGCACCTGGTCCATAGATTTCTACAGAAATTCAGGGGCAGATGTTACTCCAAAAATAAGACTATTATGGCGGTAAATCTCTTTGTGAGTGGTTATGGGGAGAAATGCTTTGGACTCTTCTTCCATCTCCATCTGTAAGTAGGCCTCAGCTAAGTTCACTTTGCTAAAGTGTTCCCCTCCAGAATGGTTTGCAAAGATATCTTCTATCCTGAGCAGAGTACTTCAAATCACCACAGATTCTAATAGGCCCATTGTTCTTGGCTACTGAGACCACTGGCATTCGCCATGGGCTCCACTCATCTTTAGACCATAAGACCATAAGATATAGGAGCAGAAGTAGGCCATTCAGCCCATCGAGTTTGCTCCACCATTCAATCATGGGCTGATCCAATTCTTCCAGTCATCCCCACTCCCCTGCCTTCACTCCATACCCTTTGTTGCCCTGGCCAATCAAGAATATATCTATCTCTGCCTTAAATACATGCAATGACTTGACCTCCACAGCCACTCGTGGCAACAAATTCCACAGATTTACAGATCTTTAGGAATAATCTCTTCAGCTTCCATGTGGTCTACCTCACTGGCTACTTTATTATGAATGGTATAGGGAAAACTTGGGTGTGGCATTTTCATTTAACACTATTTTAGCCTTGATATGTTTGAATTTTCCAATGCCATCCTTGAACACTGCTTTGCTATTCTACCGTACCTTCCTTAAGTCACTTTCAGTTGACATTATATCAGGGAATGTGGCATGCAAATAGTGGATGGATCTCCAATCAAGTTGTAGCTGTCTCAGTCTTTCATGTCTCCACAATGCTGGACTACAAGTTTTTATCATATACAAGCCCAATGTGGCTTGTCAGTTGTTATATTTCACTCTTACAAAAATCATTCCCATAGAAGTTATTTTTCCTCCTGAATAAGTTCTTAGTTGGATACCTACAGGCTTCAGTTTAGGATTCGGGAAATGCCATTCAAACTCATTTTGTGGAATTACTGAAGCAGCCAGACTCCAATTCCGTTTTAATTAATTTACCATTTCTTCTGGTGTCAGCTGTATTGCTTGTCTATTGTTAGCTTTCACATTGTAAATCTCCCAGCATTATCAGATTTCTCATCAACAGCATGCAGATTAGTGCTCTTTTTGAAATTGCAACTTGCCTCTTTATCTTTTCCTTTTCCCAGTGCAGTCCATTTATATGTGTCTTCCCAACATGCTCTTTGTATTTGTCCTGGAAGTTTTGGTGCACATGACCCCTACCATAATGGTAACACAATTTGTTTGACCGGGCAAGCTTCTGCTTAGACACTGGAATTTTGTTCATGCTTACTTTCATTCCTGACTGTAACTCAATTGTGTCTCTGTCTGCAGTTTTAACTTCTTTTTTAAATGTGTTATGCTTCAATTAGGAGCTAATTTTTGAAGGCTTTCTCGTAATATTCCACGAACTAACTGATTTCTTAGTGCATCATTAAGCCCAGCACTGAACTAACAATGCTCAGACAGCTTCTTCAATTCAGCCACGTACTACTTTCACAATTATCAGCAAAGCTCAGTTCGGCTGGTTTGGTTGGAGCAGTCAAACCTCCAAGCAAACTGTATGCTTTTACTCATGATGCACTCATGCACACACTCTTCCGATGCAGCCACCTATTTCTCTTTTTTCAGTTTATGTTTATTATCACCCTATACTCATTGTTTATGAACCTAGGAATTTGTCATTTTCTGCTTTTTTAGAACTCAATCCTCCCTGTATCCTTTTCTGAAGAAGCACGTGCTGCATTGCCTTTTTTTAAACTCTAATGTCTCGCTGTTCTTTGACAGGCAGATAGTCATCTCAGGCTAATTTAAAACTTACTCATCACCACTGTTATGTTTTGTAACACCAAAACATAAAATCTAATTGAAAATAAAACAAGGAAGCCAGGAGATAACTCGTGTACGTTTGTTTTTACTTCAAGCGAGGCGTGCACGTATCACGTAGTGGCATCATGACATATGCAGTTCATTTATTTTTTACACATAATCCGTAATGAATTTTTAAACAAACAACAATGCTTAATCAAACAACATATTTACAATATTACCCAAATACTATTGAAATATTAAATACACAACCGCTTTTATCTCACTGAAAGACCCCAAGGCAGGACACTTTGCATTCGGGAAGACAACTGATCATATTCCTGCCATCCGAGCTTTGAAACCTGGTAGAAATCAGTGTCAAGTTATGGCTGGTTGGTGTCGGGCTGCTAACAAGCCAAGCTTGGATAGCAACAGTGAATTGTTATTTGGTGATTGACAAGGAAACTTAGAAACCAGAAGCAGACTATTTGTAGACTAGTTAGGCCCCCTGGTAAAAACATGCGAAAGGCTGGAGTAGGACTCCTCTTCACACAGGCAAGAAACTTATCATGTATCAAGCACCTTCCCCCTGTATCTGAGTCATGTCTTCTCCTGACAATCACCTCATCATAGTCCTCATCTAACTCTTTTGACCGGCATGCAATCTCAACCTCTGAAGAGTTGGCACTTTAAGTTCCATGTCTCCTGACCTGTTCTGCTGAAGTCCATCAGTGCCAGACAACTTTTGCATGAGATTCATACTTGCACATAGTCCTCCATATGCACTAGGATCTGATAGTCACAGTATGAAGAGGACACAGGTGCAGAGTGTAGTTATAAGGCATGCTTGTAGACAGAGACAGGAAATACAAAGACGTGAGAAGATTTAAGCTATTATAATAAAATTTGGGCACCTCAGAAACATTGTGGTTAATGGTTACAGCCTGGAGCATCAGAGTTTAGAGTTCAATTCCAACATCATCTGTAAGGAGTTTATACGTCCTCCCTGTGGAATGCGTGTTTTTTTTCTGGGTGTGCAGGTTTCCTCCCACAGTCCAAAGACATATTGGCTAGGAGGTTAATTGGTCATTGTAAATTGTCCCATGATTAAGCTGGGATCAATTGGGTGATTGCTGGGTTATGTGGCTCAAAGGGCTGGAAGGGTCTTTTCCATGTTGTATCTCAGTAAATAAATATTGTACAGATACATGCCTTCAGCCACAACGAATTCATGAGTCTCTGTCAATGTAACAGCAGGGCTAATGATTGGTAGTACACAGCTCACCCAAGGACTGAGTCACAGCAACATCAATCTGCCTGCTTCAGGCCGAAGTTGTGAGCAACCTTCTCCTTTGAAAGAAAGAGAAGTCCCTTCCAAATTATGAGTAGGCAGCCGTGGTGTAATAGTGCAACTGTGGGTGAGTTGTGAGTTGTGTGTGAGTCACAGGAGGTTGTAGATAAAGCTCTGTTGGATTTATTGGATGTGTGGTTCTAATAATCACCATGTGAATTGATAGTGCAGTGTCTGGCTCTTCTGTAGAGAGCTGGAGATCTGATGTCACTTGCCACTAGTCACTTTCCCAATAAGCACTGTATTGTTGTAGTGACAAACAATCTTGAGGGAACCAAAGTGCTGGATATTTTTTTAATGTGCTTATCTCTTACATGAGAGCTTAAGGGAGAAGAACTGTAACTTGGCTGGAAAAACAAAACAGGGTGTTGTTCAACAGAGATATATTATCTGTATATTTTTAAGAATGGAAGAGTTTCTAGGCTGCAGAATAGGTTGGAATATAGGACAATGAATCAAATACCAATCAAATTAAGTGAAAGTGGTATATTAAAGGAAAAAGGAGGAGAAATAGAAAGGAATCTGAAAAGCATCATGAGACCAAAATACCAATGTTCAGGGTTTACAGTTCCTAAAAGTACTATAAATTGAGTGCAAAAAAAAATGGAAATCTAGACAAAAAATACTTGTTACTCAATTAAAATTTAAACCCTGCTGAGGTTGTGGTTAAGTTTTAGTTGTTTTTAGTCGGATTTTGGATTTGTGGGGATGGTTTTGGGGATGGAGAGAGGAGTTAGGGGTCAGATTAAGGTTTAAGACAAGAATGTAAGGGAATTAGAAGACAGGCTAGATTCTTTAATCTCCAATCCACTTTTGAAGATCAGTGACACTGATGTGGGACATCTGTGTGCAAGGTCAGGATGTCTGGCCAAATGTCAGGCTGGCAGACCAGCATGGACAAAAACTGGTACTGTCTTCTGGGTCAGCAAGTTGTCCAGGCCCCAGAGCCATAGTTTTAAGCAGACAGGAAGAATGAAGTCTGATGCTCCCCTGTGTTTGTGAATAGGTGGGACTGGAGTTTGAGGCAAGTATTTTGGGTACCATCAACGGCAAATCTGGAGCTCGAGGCCCGGTATTCAGAGATTGGCAGGTCCTGGGGTTGATGCCCAGGATCGAGGACCGAAGGTTGAATCAGAAATTCAGAAATCAAAGACCATTGGTCAAAGCCATGGGTCTGAAAATCTCTGTGAGTCTGCTACGGTAGTTAAAGGTCCAATGTCTGTGTATTCAAACCTGCTCGTGGCTGGAAGTCAAAGAAGACTGCCTGTCTTGGGAAAAGACTGTGTATGTACATGGATCGGAAGGAAGAATGGAACTTGTTTTGCGGTTGTTGCTATGTTGCTTGTGTTCTGTGTTGTTCTGCTGAGCATTGTGAGGATGCAATGTTGGCACTGGAATGTATAGTGACACACTCTCAGCTGTGTTGGTTGTCAATGCAAATAACACATTTCACTGCATGTTTCGATGTACAGGGGATAAATAAACTTGAACCATGAATCTTAAATCTTAAGCTATTTCCTTAAGCTCACAGAAGACATAGAGTCAACAGTCCTGTGTGAAATCTACAATAAGCAGTAAAACTTCAAAGCAAACTGTATGCCTTTAAACCCAATGCACTCACCAAAATTGGTACTCGTTTATCATTGACTATTTCATTTGTTTCAAAATATTGTTCAATTAGCTCAGTATACATGAGCCATTTACCTGCTGTGTAATCAAACTCATCAATCTTTCTGATGTAGCCAGCCATTTATGCTCTTTTTTTAAATGAGTATTATCACCTGCTACTCACTCCTTATGAACCTGTGATTTCTTCCACTTTCTGACTTTTTTAAATACTTGATCATGCTTCCGTTCTGAAGAGCATGTGCTGCACTGCTTCGTTAAATTCAAACATCTCTTCAGGTGTTGAGCAGCACTTTTTTTAGTTCAAAAGTTGGGTTGAGCTTCAACAGGTCAAAGCCGTCTCGGGTTTGTTTTTAAAATACCTCGTCACCAATGTTATGTTTTGTACCTTCAATATATTAAACTAATTCAAAGGAAGACATGGGAGTCCAAAATTTGAGTCTAACTTCATGTTTACTTTAAGCAAGACACACATGTATCTCATGGTAGCGTGATGAAGTATGCAAGTCATGTATTTGTATAACCTGTCATTAACTATTTAAACAATCAAGAAGGCTTAATCAAACAATTAATAAAGATTACTCAAATATTACAGAAATATTAAATATACAACAGTTTCTGTTTTCATAGATCTAAGAATGGAATGTTCCATACTGAGAGATTCTGATTGCACAGCTTCACGTCTGAACATTCTTCAGATTACCAATTTTATTTATACTAACATCTGAAGTGTAAATAAGTATGATATGTAATGCTGTCACAGTATTAAGTACTGATCT
Source organism: Mobula hypostoma (assembly GCF_963921235.1). NCBI lineage: Eukaryota > Metazoa > Chordata > Chondrichthyes > Myliobatiformes > Myliobatidae > Mobula > Mobula hypostoma. The sequence goes on along the minus strand of NC_086103.1, from coordinate 69,436,280 downwards.
CCTTATAGGAACTGAGTTTCAGCAAACACAATAGTATTCCCAGCTTGCACAAATGTAGACTGAGCTTTAATTCCAAGCCGGAGCAGTGAGTGATCTGTTTGTATATAGCAGGCCTGCTCCTTTTACCTTACCCAATCTCCCATGCATCACAGCCCAAGCATTTGTGGCTCTTCTTCCAAATCCAGTGATTTTCTAAGTGACTGAAGTGATGTGTGCCTTGGATGCTATTACACCACCTACTATTCCTGGAATAACATTGCCACATTATTTTTACCCTCCAAAAGTAGCGCTTAGATAAATCAGGGCCCAACACAATTTACCTTTGTATTTCTCAATCCAGTTACAAAGAGGGACATCTATTTATTGCAGAATGAAGTGGTCAAAATTCCTAATTATGTCTTGATTGAGGTACTAAGCAACCCACTGATAATAAGGGAAAGTACATGGCTTCATGCTGTTATATGTTCTCAGTTTTGAACTTCCAAAACATTGATGAATGGGTAATAGTTGACACATCAGAGTGGCAGACACATGCTTAAAGAATAGATGCCTACTTTCCTTATCTTGTAGAAATCCCACAATAATTTCGGCAGAGAAGTCAGATTCAAAGTTAAAAATACATTTATTATCAATGTATGTATATGTCACCATACGCAATCTAGATTCTTTTTCTTGCAGGCATTGAGAGTAGAACAAAGAAATACAATAGAATCAATGAAAAACTGCAGGCAAAGAATGACAACCAACCAATGTGCAAAAGAAGTCAAACTGGGCGAATACAAATAATGCTAATAAGAATAAATACTGTATGTAAATAAATAATATTGAGTTGTAGAGTTCTTTAAAGTGAGTCCATAGGTTGTGGAATCAGTTCAGAGTTGAGGTGCATGAAATTATCCATATTGGTTCAACAGCCTGATGGTTGAAGTGTAAAAGCTGTTCCTTAGCCTGGGTGCTGAATCTGTACCAACTTCTAAGAAAGTAGAGGTGTCTTCTTTATAACCAGAGTAATACACACATGATGGAGAAATGTCGACGGTTTAATCCTCTCCATAGATGCTGCTTTACATACTGAGTTCCTCCCGAATGTTGTGTGTGCTTCTCGGGAGTGTATTAGCATCTACCCTTGATATCCAGTGGTCCTATTACCAAAAAGATTCCATCATCAATATGCTGGAGGTTGACACTGGTCAGTCACTTAATTAGATGAGCCACATAATACTGTCTACAAGGACTGAGACTCCTGCAACTAGTAATTTATTTCCTGATAATCCAGACCCTCCTTTTCATCTACAAGGCATACATCACAAGTGTGATAAAATACTGTCCTTTTGCCTCCATTAGTGCAATGTCAACATTGTCAAGATGCTTAACTCCATTCAAGGGCAAAGCAGCCTCCGTAGTTGTCATCCCATCCACCCTGGAATATCATTACTTACCGAGACTGCTCCAACAGCACCTCTTAAAATCACAGCTTGTGCCATCAAGAAGAGCAAATGGAACAGGTGCTTTAGAATTCCTTTACCTGCAGGTTCCCCTAAAAACTACAAAGTTCTAACTTGTCCTAAATCTCTACGTCCTAGAATTCACTCTCTTACAGCATTATGGAAGTGTTTTCCTCAGAGGAAATAGCCTGGTTTATGAAGATGACTCTGCTCCATATTATTAATGGTACTAGGAACTTGTAATAAATGCTGTCCAGATCCTGAGACATTAAGAAATCATAAATAAAGCACCCTCCTGGTTTGCTATTGCTTTTACAGAATACTGTAATAAAGGTCGCATTGCAAGGTAAGAACCAAATAGAATATGAAAAATTTTGGAGAGAAAAGCAAGATTAACATTTCAGGTCAATGACTATTCATTAGCTTTGAATGATTTAGTTATAAATAGCTTTTAAACCAGAAGCAGGCAAGCAAAGGGGAGGGGTAGAGAGCGTTGCACTGGAGTAGAATGTGGAAAAGTGCAAATGACTGTCAATATTGGCTGCACTAGAGAGATATAGCACTGGCTCATTCAGCAAAATGCAGGCAACTTCCATTCAGACCATTAACATGACCTTCGGCATTCATTTGTTTGTCTTTTAAACTATCCAGCGTACTTGCACTCTAAGTTCTTTCGCCGAGGCTTTCTAATGCTGACCTAAGGAAGCTTAGTAGAAACCGAAAGAATAACACGTCATTTTTTGATGAAACACTTTACAGGCTGCTTAAGCCAACAATGAATTCAACTATCTTAGATCATAAATCCCACATTTTCTCAGACAGAAGCAGCTGGTAATAATCCTACTATCACCAGTTACCAGAGACACAGCCCTTTCATCCCTGTACCTGCCTTCCAAAATGAACTATTTTTTTGTCACTTTTATCTTCTTCCATCTAATTTATCATGGAACTTACCTTTTGTTTTCTTCACCACTCCCACTTAATATCTGCCTCTGTGCTTCAATCCTGTTGCACCTCTGACCTTGCTCTAGCTCAGATAAAATGCTACTGCTAACAACAGAAAGTATGTTTCTCTCTCTGCAGACTTACTGAACTATTAAATATACCGAGCATTTTCTGTGATTCTGTTTTCTTTCAGTGTTCCAGCATCCACAATATTTTAATTTTCTATGGGCTAATCTTTACTGTTTGCATTGTACAAGGTTTTTTTTTATTCTCTCAGATTGTAAAGTATTGATGGAAGCACTACAAACCAAGAAAAGATGTGAACCATCAAATTCTACATTAATATTCATACGTGATTCTGATCAAAAATCATTCTCTTCCAGGTCAAAAGTGCTTATGTGTTCAATTTCATCCAATTTTTTCCAAGTTAATGAATGGATAATCAGGCAAGCATTTCCACTCATCCTACCTACCTTTCCAATGTGCTAGGTTTGTACCATTGATAGCTGCATAAGAATTCATGCTGACACTAGACTAGAATATTGCTTTATTTTGTGAAAATCTGGCATTAATTTCAGTGAATCACTTCAGTCACCAATACCATCCTTCCGCAGGGTATCTGCTTAATCACCGTCACCTTGATGGTCAACCTGCTTACAATCCATTGATGTTCATGTTCTGTTGGTAGATCAGGTCACCAGTCTCCATCTGCAGAATCTTCAAGGAGACACGAGAAACTGCTGGAATGTGGAGCAAGAAACAAACTACTGGAGGAACTCAGTGAAACAGGCAGCATCAATAAGAGGAGAGAGATGGTTAAAGTTTCTGGTCGAGAACCTGCATCAGGACCATGACTCTTAATGCCTAGCATCTCGGATCATTTCAGGATCTTGACCCGAAATGTTGATCATCCCTCTACCTTCACTGATGCTCCTTGACCCATTGAGTTCCTCCAGCAGTTCGCTTTCAGTTTCCCAGAGTGCCTCCGTGTCTAAGGGGCTGTTAATCAGCTGTAAGTGGAGAACTGAAGGACAGATTGAATAGGTGAAACTGATCTGTAAGAAATAAGTTTTTTGAAGTATAAAAGCAATCTTATAGATTGCATTATTATGAAATTTATTTTTCAAATGTGACCAACAAGAGGTGGTACACCTATTAACAGAAGATGCCCCATATTATTTGGTGAAATTCTGCTCTAATTGAGTCAACAGAATGCATTTTAGGGATTAACCACTTCAAATAGCGTGACAGTTGTCTTCCTTTAAATATTAAAAATTAAGACAATTTAGATCAATAAATAATGTTATTATTTATATACTTCATTTGTAGCAGTATTTGTTCATTGCATATGTACACATAAAATATAAGGCTTTTTGAGTTACTTCCAAGTACAACAGAATGTAAGAGTTGTGTTAATACATCTTCCATTACCATTTTACAAGTAATTTAACTTCAAATACATGTAAAGCTGAACTCACTCACTTAAGCAGTCCCAGTTATAAGTCCATATGTTTTGGCTGGGTGTCTTAATTAACATCCTTGAGCAATGACTGCACTATCTCAAGCTAAATAAATTGCAGAGCAAATCAAATGAAACATTCAGAGTGTTTAGCTGCAATGACAAAAGTTAAGGCAGGAAAGCAATCTAATGCAATAGACTTTCATGATATATTGCTTCATGGATGTTACCAGGCATATTTTTGAGTTACTTTACCCTTTTGCTCTTCTTCAAGTTATTTGTATAAAATCAACTAAAAATGAATGGGAGACACAGTTTTGTAAGAATTTAGGTTTCATATGTAACCCTCTCACCAGGGATCGTATACAAACTTGGCTCGTTTGCTAACTCTGCTAACAACCACGTGACTCAGAGGTGGGAAGGCCTCCTTCTATAAGCAACACACCTCCAGGGTCAGGATGATTTGGGTTCAACCAAACAGGAAAGTTGTAATGTTCCGAGGAGGGACGTGAATTGTAGTGAATGCTGTGTAAGTACTGCCTCATATACAGTTATCATTCAGCAAAAAAATAACAGATCATTCATTCATTCATTCATTCATGGCTTGGCTTCGCGAACATAGATTTAGGAAGGGGGTTGCCCACGTCTGCTGCAGGCTCGCTGGTGGCTGTCAAGGCCAGTACAGGACAGGCAGGTCCGGCCACAATGGCTGCAAGGGAAATTCTGTTCTGGGTTTGGTGCTGCTGTGTCACGGTTCTTCCTCTTTCTCCTTTTGTCCTCAATGCCAGCCCTGTGTGCTTTCTCGAAGGAGGAGACAGTCTGGTGAATGGTGTGTCGCTAGGCCTCACGATCGGAGGCTAGATTAGACCATTGGCGATGGTCAATGTGACAGGCACCAAGGGATTTCTTTAGAGAGTCCTTGTACCTCTTCTTCAGTGTCCCTTTGTCACAGTGACCAGTGGGGAGTTCGCCATACAGCACAATTTTGGGCAGGCAATGATCCTCCGCCTGTTCGAGGACGTTGATGTTGGTGACGAGGTCACTCCAGTGGATGTTGAGTATGGTGCAGAGGCAGCACTGGTGGAAACGCTCAAGGAGTCATTGGTGGTGACGGTAGGTGACCTACGACTTGGAGCCGTACAGGAGGGTGGTCAGTACAATGGCTCTGTACACGCTGATCTTTGTGCCTTTCTTCAAATGCTTGTTGTTCCAGACTCTTTTGTACAGCCCGCCGAATGCGCTGTTGTCAATCCCTTTGTCGATCTTGGCATCTGACGAGATGGTGCATCCCAGGTAGCTGAACTGGTGGACTGTCTTCAGCTCTACCTCACCGATGGTAATGCAGGGAGGGTGGTAATCTTCCTGAGGTGCGGGCTGATGGAGAACTTTTGTCTTCTTCAAGCTGACTTCCAGTCCGAAGAGCTCGGCAGCCTATGTGAAGCAGGATGTTATACGCTGCAGGGCTGTCTCTGTGTGGGCAACAAGGGCAGCATCATTGGCGAAGAGTAGCTCTCGGATGAGTTGCTCCAATGTCTTGGTGTGGGACTGTAATCACCTCAGGTTGAACAGGCTGCCATCGGTGTGGTACCGGATGTAAACACCGTCCTCCTCATCAAGGTCTTCTGTGGCCTTTTCAAGCATCATGCTGAAGAAGACGGTAAAGAGAGTCGACGCGGGGATGCAGTCTTACTTTACTCCGTTGCCTATTGGGAAGGGTTCTGTGAGGTTGTTGTTGTGTCTGATTTGGCCACTCCGAACTTCATATGGCTGGATGACCATGCTGAAGAACTTTGGGGGACATCTCAGTCATTCCATGATTTGCCACAGACCTTCTCCGCTTATGGTGTCGAACGCTTTTGTAAGGTCGACAAACGTCACATACAATCCCTTGTTCTGTTCCCTACATTTCTCTTGGAGCTGCCTGAGAACAAATACCATGTCGGTGGTGCTCCTGTTGGCTCTGAAGCCACACTGGCTCTCTGGGAGGTGTTCTTCTGTAATGATGGGCACCAATCTGTTCAGAAGTACTCTTGCGAGGATTTTTCCTGCAATAGAGAGAAGAGTTACCCCCCGGTAGTTGGAACAGTCGGAATTTTCCCCCTTGTTCTTATACAGGGCGATGATGACTGCATCACGGAGGTCCTGTGGTAGTTTACCTTGTTCCCAGCAGCAGACAAAGAACTCATGAACTTTGGTGTGTAACGCTAGGCCCCCATGCTTCCAAATCTCAGGTGGGATTCCATCAACTCCTGCTGCCTTGTCACTTTTCAGCTGCTCTATGACCTTGACTGTCTCTTCTAGGGTTGGAATCTTGTCCAGTTCTGTTTTCTCTGGCTGTTGTGGGATGTGATGAATTGCTGAGTCTTGGACCATGCGGTTAGCACTGAAGAGAGTCTGGAAATGTTCCGACCGCCGGTTCAGGATGGACGCCTTGCCTGTGAAGAGCGCCTGACTGTCTGCACTGTGCAAGGGATTCTGGACCTAGTGCGAAGGGCCGTACACCACTCTTAGGGCTTCATACAACCCTCTGTAGTCACAAGTGTCTGCGCAAAGCTGAGTTCTCTTTGCGAGGTTGGTCCACCACACGTTCTGAATCTCTCGAAACTTGCGCTGGAGGTTGCTGCGTACAAGGCGGAAGGCTGCTTTCTTATCAGGACAAGACGGCTGAGCAAAGTGTGCCTGGTGGGCGGATCTCTTCTTCACCAGCAATTCTTGGATCTCCTGGTTGTTTTCATCGAACCAGTCTTTGTTCTTCTTTGTGGAAAACCCTAGGATTGTTTCAGAGGTTTGCAGGATGGTGGTTTTCAGGTGTTCCCAAAGCACTTCTGGAGAGGAGTCTGCATGAAAACTGGGATCCTGAAGCCTCGACTGAAGATTCGTCTGAAAGTCAGCTTTCACTTCAGCTGACTTGAGGTTGCCAACCTGAAACTTCTTCCTCAGAGTGCCTCCTCTCTTTGGCTTGGGTTTGAAATGGAGACTGAGTTTGCAGCAGACAAGATGATGGTTCATATGACACTCTGCGCTGGGCATCACTCGGGTGAGTAAGACTCTCTGTCTTACTAAGAAGGTCTCTGTCTCAGTAAGAAGGTGTCTCTGGCGCACCAAGATGTAGTCTATGAGGTGCCAATGCTTGGACTGAGGAAGCATCCAGGTTGTCTTCAGACTGACTTTCTGCTGGAAAATGGTGTTAGTGATGGTGAGTTGCTGCTCCGTGCAAAACTCTAACAGAAGGCGCCTATTGTCGTTGCAGTTTCCAACACCATGTTTGCCAAGTACCCCTTTCCAGGCTTCTGAATCTTGACCTACTCTGGCATTGAAGTTGCCAAGAATGAAGACCCTGTCGTCTGCAGGGGTATTTACGTACGAGGTTGCACAGATCAGTGCAAAACTTGTCCTTTTCTGCAGGATCCGCTTGAAGAGTGGGGACGTACATGCTGAAGAGTGTGGCATGCTGCTTGGTTCAAAGTGGGAGGCGCATGGAGATGATGCGGTCAGAGTGACCCGTTGGCAATTTTTCAGGTTTGGAGGCAATGGAGTTCCTGGCCATAAAGCCAACGCCAGAAAGGCGTCTCTCAGTCGCTGGCTTGCCTGACCAGTAGAGGGTGTAGCCGGCACCATGTTCTTGAAGGTTGCCTTCCTCTGGGAAGTGGACTTCACTGACAGCAGCGATGTCGACATTCAATTGAAAGTTCATGTGTAACGAGAGCGGATCGTCGTTCTGGGCGACCACTGCCTGCAACATATTAAAAAAACTACTTGGCCTGCTGCGTTCACCAGCAACTTTGATGTATGTTGCTGTATCGAGCCTGGTTCCGATGTTCCAGCATGCGAGCTTTAGTCCTTGCACTTCTTGCGAGGCAGGTGTGTACCTTTTCTGTTTTGTTGTTGTTCGACCGCATTTGAGGATGCCCGTTGACCACAGCTAGCCAACTGGGGGAAATGGAAATGGGCTTTGGTTAGGCCACATTTTCTAGCCCCTCTCCGTGTGGAGGAAGCAGTGCTGTCCCTAGAGAAGGCTGCTTGGTCGTTCAGGGTGCTGACCAATGATATCATCGTCTCCGGGGGTCAACATCAGACGACCCGTACACCTGAACCGCCTGCATGCAGGATCGGAACTGCGGCTTCCAGTGCCATCTTCCACCTGCCGTTTCCGCCTCTTTCCCATCGCTGCAGGGCTTGATGAATGGTCGGGAAGGACAGTTGTAGATGTGGGCGTGTCCTTCGGCCTGCACAATGATATTTTAGGTGGAGTGCAGTGTGCGCGGTACTGGCCCCACCCTTTACATCCGGAGTTCACCTGCTATAGCCTAGCAAGCTGGGACAGTGACAGCGAGGCCCTTGGGTAGTAGGATTTATGTTGGAGTTTCCTTCTCCGAAGTAGATGGTCTGACAAGGCTAACGAGCCCCACCTGCCCATCCAGTTATACCGCCGGACACTCGGTCGCGCCATGACGTAGCAAGCTCAGTGGAAACTGGGGGCACCGACGAGAAGATGTTGCTACGGATGTAATAATGTAGGAGAGGCCATTTGCAGTGACCTCCTGCCTAGCAGGCCAGACAGTGACCACGCGGCAATCACTACACCGGGAAAGGAAAGGCAATGCATTGGGCATATACTTTCCCTGGGTCCAGAACTCACTCACCCCGGCATAACAGGTCATACACCGGCATAAAATTTCAAAGGAAATATACTTACCATCAACATCTCAACTTTAACCGACAGTTAACAGAAAAAGGAAAGTAAAATAAAAGGGTTCATTACAGTTAAACCAGTCTAAATATGTACATAAACGTTGGAGCTAATTTCTGAAGTAGTCAGGCGTAACACTTTACTTACACGCTAAACCCACGTTCTGCTTGAAAGGCACCAGCCACAGTTCAAACTTCCCTCAAAGACAATCGCGAGCAAAGGGGCTAACCCAGGGATATTGGCACTTTCTCCATTGAACCATTCATCTGCACAAAGCACTTTTTACAACGGGGTCTCTTCTTCCGGCAGCATTTTGTGAGCATCTTCCCTTGTGTTCCACTCCACACCTCTCACCAAAAGACCTCAAAACCAGACTATTGTCCTTCAGAAATCTGATTCTACCCAGCTCTCTTGAATCATCCATCACATCTCACGGGCAAAATGTTACAACAGGTTATCAAGACAAACCCGATTGGTTGACACAACATTCCTAAGTCAGAAAAAATGGCTGCTTATCTTAAGCTGAAGTCAAAGCAGTAGCCGATGAAACTTATTAATAGGTCACACTGTGCTAGTAGAAAATTGCTAAAAATAAAAATACCTCACAGCTTAGCAGTAGAAATCTTAACCAGAGCATTACACATAATTTTGTCAAGTGTGCAATTTGCTAGGAATTGATTTGTGCATGAAGTGCTGCAGATGAATTTTTTTTTGTTCAGATTAACCGTATAACTTGAACATAGGGAAGAAATTCTCTCTTTGATGGTACAAGCATAAGTTTGAATGTAAAAGCCAACAACTAAAGGATGATATCTCTGTTCCCAAGGGAAAGAGTTGAGTCTAATGAGCAAGTGGACTTCTCCATTCTTGGGTTATGTGCTCATCTGATCTGAATCAGTTGGATAACTTTCAAACCTCTCTGTATTTATCCACATAATGAGAAAAAAACTTTACACAAGTACAGGGAACCCAGAGCACACCAGAGGTTTCATGGCTGCTGTTCCTGTGACTGACAGTGGTGCAAGCAGGGGGAGGCAAAAACAGGCAAAAGTAACAGTGCACAAAGAACCGGACATTAGCAGTCCTCAGAGGGCTCCTGTCTGGTCCTGCTTCTGGCTTAGTGGAAATTCCCCTCGCCCTTCTTGAACTATGGGTTCAAGGTGTACTCCAGAAGCATAACACACAACTTAGACTGACGCTGAGGGAGGGTTGCAACTGTAATGTTGAAAATATGTTGAGTTGCCAACTTCTCAATTCCAATGCACTTCTAAATTTAAAAATAGTAAATTAGATTAGATGAAATTTATACCCTATAGAGCATCATGAAAGCAAATCTTGTAACCACTTACAACATTGTATTTTATGAATTGAATTGACTTTATTACTTACATCCTTCATATACATGAGGAGTAAAAAGCTTTACATACGTCTCTGTCTAAATGTGCAATGTGCAATTTATAGTAATTTATAATAAATGGTATGTACAACAGGACAGTCAATATGACATAGAAATGTAATTGTATCAGTGTGAGTTAATCAGTCTGACGGCCTGGTGGAAGAAGCTGTCCCAGAGCCTGTTGGTCCTGGCTTTTATGCTGCTGTACTTTTCCCGGAAGGTAGCAGCTGGTACAGTTTGTGGTTGGGGTGACTCAGGTCCCCAATGATTCATTGGGCCCTTTTTACACACCTTTGTAAATGTCCTGAATAGTGGGAGGTTCACATCTACAGATTTACTGGGCTGTCTGCACCACTTTCTGCAGAGTCCTGCGATTGAGGGAAGTACAGCTCCCATACCAGGCAGTGATGCAGTCAGTCAGGATGCTCTCAATTGTGTCCCTGTAGAAAGTTCTTAGGATTTGGGGGCCGACACCAAACTTCTTCAACCGTCTGAGGTGAAAGAGGCACTGTTGAGCCTTTTTCACCCCACATCCGGTATGTACAGACCATGTGAGATCCTTGGTGATGTTTATGTTGAGGAACTTAAAGATATTCGCCCTCTCAACCCCAGATCCATCGACATCAATAGCGGTGAGCCTGTTTCTGTTCCTCCTGTAGTCCACAACCAGCCCCTGTGTTTTTGCTACATTGTGTAAGAGGTTGTTTTCTTGACATCACTGTGTTAGGGTGATGACTTCTCCTCTGCAGGCTGCCTCATTATTATTTGAGATTAGGTCAATCAATGTAGTATCATCAGCAAATTTAATTAGCAGATTGGAGCTGTGGGTGGTGACATAGTCATGGGTTACAGAGAGTAAAGGACACAGCCTTGAGGGGCACCTGTGTTGAGGGTCAGAGGCTTGTCTGCTGCCTCACCCTAAAAGTGACTATACTTCAAAATAAAAACTATGTTGGCAACAATACACATTAGACATTCCTTGTATTTTAATTTTGTGTACTATTAGATCTACCCTACTTAAGCACTGAAATGATCACATTGGTATTGGTTCTCTCTCCCCTTCCTCCAGCTTTCAAATCTACTCCTCAGTTTTTTTCTAGTCCTGCCGAAGGGTTTTGGGCCAAAATGTCAACTGTGCTTTTTTCCATAGATGCTACCTTGCCTGCTGAGTTCCTCCAGCATTTTGTGTGTGCAGCTCAGATTTCCAGCATCTGCAGACTTTCTCTTGTTTGTGACATTGGTATTTAGTTCATTTTATGTAAACTTGTTGGAGATTACCTGGATTTATGTGAGCACGCAAATCTCATGGTTGCATAATTTATACATTCTTTGATAATAAATAATTCTTGAATCATGAAGATATTGAACAAATATATTTTTTTATTTCTTCTTAATGTGTTACTGAAGACAGTATAGCCACTTTGTTGTTTAATAGAATCATAGCGCTAGATAGCACAGAAGCAAGCACTTTGGCCAAAGTCATACATGAACTATTCCCATTTGTCAACATGTGGCCCATATTGTTCAGAAGCATTTTTATCCAAGAACCCAACTGAATGCTTTTCGAACAATGCAATTGTATCCACCTTTGACACTTCCTGTGGCAACTTGCTCCATATAATCACCTCCTGCCATATAAGTAACCTGCTCCTCAAGTTCCCTTTAATTATTTCTCCTCTCGCTCAAACCTGTGTGCAGAATAATCCAGAAATATGTATATTAGTCATAGAGTTGTTGCATAATGCAGCACAGTAACACGCCCTCCAGTCCGCAATGTCTATGCCAGCCTTACACCTTTCTACACTAATGCCATTCATCCACATGGACTTGTGTTTCACCCAGTCATGTCTGCATGCACTTTGCATAGTCCAGTCCACATCCATTCACCCTGCTTCTCACACAGCAGATTGCTGTTATGCATTCCTTGCTGAGTTGCCCCTTCACTATGGTCATCCCTGCATTTAATTCACCCTACACAATCTGCTGGACAACCGCCCTTTGAGGTTCACTTGAGCTCCACTCTGCCATCTTCCTGCCAGGTCTCTCTGAGCCACACTCTGACTTCCCCATTCACATCCACTCCCCATTTGCCATTTACGGTACCCTGATTTTTCCCTTTCAGGTCAGCCAAAGCTCATTTTGCTTTCTGCCTCTTCCCATTTGCCATTTCTTCTCTGCATCACCATGTTGCTTCTGCACTTCCCCCTGCGCTCCACCTTTTCACGTCCATGAGCTCCAGACTACCATCTCCTTGTAGGTCTGCCTAAGTCACACTTTAGCCTCTCCCTCTCAAGTCTGCTTGAGCTCCATATGTCTTCCCCCTTTCAGCTGAGTCAATGGTCGGCAAGTAGAATACTGTGCAATGCCAATGAGAGCTTTTGACTTCCTGATTTCACTTATGCTCACAGGCTAGAAAAAACTATGTTCTCTCGTTCTTCAGTTTTCACATGTTCATCCTTGCCATTGCTGACGTGAAACCTAAGTGACAAGATCAATATTACCAGCACAGTGAAAAAAGTACCTTAAATCTTCGCAAGACTCAGCATGGGTGATAATCAGAACATCATGCTTGTATCAATGACATTTGGTAAAAATTGAAAATGTATGTTAATCAGCTCAGAACTGAATCATAGTAGATTTCAACTTACTAAGCCTGAAATTATTATTGTAGAATCTGTGAAAATAAGCAAATTTGCTTTAAATTATAAGTTATGGATTTCTTTCTATTCACAGAAACACATTATACTATCAATGGTAAAATAAAGGCATCTTTTGTCACAATGGTGGGGGCATAGGGAGCAAGGGTGGACCCAAATGCAAGACACATCTTGTGAGGTTAATTAAATTTAGTTTATTGTTCGATATCAGGAGAGCTAGGCAGGATCAGGAGTAACGAACTGGACAAGGACTGAGGACTACGACTAGGCTGGGACCAAGGGTCTGGGCTAGGACTCGGAATTGGCTCCCAGAACTAGAGAAGACATAAAGAGGCTAGGGTATGGACTCCGAGCCCGAGACTGGGCAAGGACCCAGTACCTGGGTCTTGCCTCGGGCTCGGACCCCAGAACCAGGCATGGACATGACATGGGCTAGGGAGAAGAGGAACATGGAAAACAGAGCCTCGGTCTCAGGAGAGCAGGTACAAGGAACCATGGACACATACACAGAACACTGAGTCGGGACCCCTCCTTGGGTACAGGACATAGGGCCGGGACTCATGACCCTCCGCGGGGCAACAGCAAGATGGCCTGACTTACCCTATGGAGGCGAGGACAAGACAAGACAGAACATGACCCCCTGCGGGGCAACGGCAAGACGGCCTGACCTACCCCACGGAGGCGAGGACAAGACAAGACAAGACATGACTCCCTGCGGGGCAACGGCAAGACAGCCTGACTTACCCCACGGAGGCGAGGACAAGACAAGACAAGACCAACATGAATGAACACCAGACAGTACCTATCTAGCTCCGGCAATGGAACTAGACCGAAGTGCAGGCGGGGGCTGCAGACGAGGGCTAGAGGCGAGAGGGGCAGAGAAGGGATTCAGACAAGGGGGTAGGACAGGAATCACAGACCGCCAGGGCCAGGACTTGACTTGGTGCTTGAATGCCGCCAGGGCCAGGACATGACTCAGTGCTAGAATGCCGCCAGGGCCAGGACTTGACTTGGTGCTAGAATGCCGCCAGGGCCAGGACTTGACTTAGTGCTAGAATGCCGCCAGGACCAGGACTTGACGGTGCTTGAATACCGCCAGGGCCAGGATTTGACTCGGTGCTAGAATGCCGCCAGGACCAGGACTTGACTTGGTGCTAGAATGCCGCCAGGGCCAGGACTTGATGGTGCTAGAATGCCGCCGGAGCCAGGACATGACTTGGAGCCTCCGGGTAGTGGCGAGCTTTCAACACGGCCCGGGAACAGTTGACAGCGGTTCTTGATTCCGTCCGGGGGGTTAACTGACTGACCCACCTCAGTGAGGAAACTTCGCAGGCTCGCTTTGGCGAGGTAACTTGACAGGGTTGCTCCGGTGAGGAAAGGTGAATTACCGGCACTCGCTTCGGGCGGAGACAAGGCTTGCTCCGGCCAGATGACATCGGCACACCGTACCTTGGTGACTTTGCAGATGCTCCCGTGCCGAACGGCTGAAAGCCGGAGACTATAAACTACCGGCTCAGCCCAGCGTTAATTGCCTCTAATCACCAAAGTTGAGGGACATGGGAAAACAGGGAATCAACGGTCCAGATTGTAACATAAACAAGGTAAATTTAAAGGGACCCCGATCCGGACCATGACATCTTTACCTTTAACTATCACTTAAGTATTCAGGTGTATTTAAAAAAGTGGATTAAACAAAATAGTATCAAGAATAGAGGGGTAAGGAGTTGGGTAGGTTTATCTTCGTATGCATAAAGAATTAGGCAAGATGTCATTATAGAGCCTAATAATGCAAATATTTGGAGACTGCCACAATTTGTTTTATATATCTGAACGATAGCTCCCTGACATGTAGAGGAGAAGCATAATCTGCCACCAATGGCCTTCTGTCTCCCATTAGTTTGAAGAAGTCATTCTGATGAGATGTATAAGCTTTAACTTGAACTTTCTAACCTATTATCTTAAATGTCGAGGGGAATATAAAAGATGCATGATGACTATAACTCAAGATGCTCCTTGAGCCACGTACCAGAAATTTACAAGTTCCTTAAAAAACATACTGTCCAAAATTTACATGAGATGGGGCAAAGAGGGACTAAAATGTGACCACTAGGTCTCTAAGATTCAGGAAACCCCAATGTTTGAGGATGCATTTTTGTAGGGACCAGAAAGTTACTATCTGCATAACATGCTTGTTGACCAGAATGCCCGGGGAATATTTGTCAAAGTCTAAGAAACCCTTGACCATCAAAATCATCTGAATTGAAAGACTCTCTCTGCTCAGCCATCCTCATACTGCAATTGCTGGTCCTATGGCTACTCCAGAGCCTTCCTGGAATAGACGATGAGGAAGCAGTGTGCATGTGGCAAAATCTGAAAGAATGATCACTGCTTGAAGATCCACCAAGCGAGGATGAAGTGTTTGGCGGGTGCAGGAGCAGCACAACGCGCAGTTGTCCAACCTGGTGAGACGAAGGAGGGGCCAGGCCCGGAGTCACCCCATAGTGCCTGGAACTCCAAGTGTTGCAAACTAATCCCTCTAACATGAAGACTAACAGGAAGTGGATCAAATGGTCTGCAGCTAACATGGCTTCACTGTGGAAGCAGTTTGATGAAGATGTTAACCAAATTCTGGAGGGAATGGCAAAGGGAGGGGTTGATAGGAAGCTGCAAGCCATGACAACAATTATTGTCAGTATCGCAGCTGTACGGTTCGGAGAAGAGGAGCAGGAAGGCTCCAAAACATCTTACTCGAAGAACCAAAGAGCATTGAGGATCCACAACATCAAGCAGGAGATGAAAGCGCTGAAGTCCCAATACAAGGAGGCAAGAGAAGAGGAGCGCATTGGCTTGGCCCAGCTGATGTGCATACTACGAAAGAAGATCAGGGCCCTCCGCTGGGCAGAGTGGCATCGGAGGTGGCTCGTGAAAGGGCCGAAAACGTGCTGCCTTTATCGCCAACCCCTTCAAGTTCACCAAGGAGTTGCTGGGGGAGAAGCGCAGTGGGAAACTGGCCTGTTCACAGGGAGACATAGACCAACATCTGAAGAAGATATATAATGATGCTGAAAGAGAGCAGGAGTTGGGAGAGTGCGACATCCTAGTAGAGCCACCTGAACCGGATGTGCAGTTCGACATGTCAGAGCTGCAACTAAAGGAAGTCAGAGAGGTTGTCCGCAAAGCAAGGGCAAGCTCGGCTCCAGGACCAAGCAACACCTCGTACAAAGTGTACAAGAACTGCTCCAAACTCCTGCTGCGTCTGTGGAAGATCCTGAGAATCTTCTGGAGAAGGGGGAAGATCCCAGAACAGTGGAGAATGGCAGAAAGGGAGTGGATCCCGAAGGAGGAAAATGCCACCCAGATAGATCAGTTTCACATCATCTCCCTGCTGTGTGTCAAGGCGAAGATCTTCTTCAGTGCAGTTTCTAACCGGTTGTGCACCTACCTAGCAAAGAACACCTATATTGATACATCAGTCCAGAAGGGTGGCATTTCAGGGATGCCGGGCTGTCTGGAGCACATCGGTGTGGTGACACAGCTCATCAGGGAGGCCAGAGAGAACAAGGGCGACCTGTCAGTGTTGTGGCTCGACCTGGCAAATGCATATGGCTCCATTCTGCACAAGCTGGTGCAGCTCACATTGACCAAGTATCACGTCCCCAGCAGAATCAGAGACCTTATCGCTGATTATTACAGCAACTTCAGGATGAGGGTCTCTTCAGGAGCAATTACATCAACCTGGCACAAGGTGGAGGTCGGCATCATCACAGGGTGCACTATCTCAGTGACACTGTTCTCCCTAGCCATGAACATGCTCACTAAGTCTGCTGAACCAGAGTGCAGAGGGCCCAGAATAAATTCTGCTCAACTGTAATCACCTATCAGGACATTCATGGATGACCTCACAGTCACCACAGAATCAGTCCCAGGCAGCCGGAGGATTCTGCAAGGGCTCGAAAAGCTGGTGGAGTGGGTCCGGATGCGTTTCAAACCTGCCAAATCAAGATCGATGGTGCTGAGGAAAGGGAAGGTGGAGAACAAGTTCCGGTTCAGCATCGCAGGCACGGCCATCCCAACCATCACAGAAAAGCCAGTCAAGAGCTTAGGCAAAGTTTTTGACAGCTCTTTAAGGGACACAACATCCATTCAGGCAACCTGCACCGAGTTGGATGGCTGGCTGAAATCTGTGGACAAGTCTGGCCTTCCTGGAAAGTTTAAAGCCTGGGTGTATCAGCATGGCATTCTTCCCAGAATCCTGTGGCCCCTCCTCGTCTATGCAGTTCCGATCTCGACAGTTGAAACCTTAGAGAGGAGGGTTAGCAACCTCCTCAGGAGATGGCTGGGGCTGCCAAAGAGCCTGAGCAGCATCGCACTCTATGGACACCACAACAAACTGCAACTGCCCTTCAAATCCTTGGAGGAAGAATTCAAGGTAACAAGAGTCAGAGAAGTGCTACAGTATAGGGACTCAAGTGACCCGAAGGTGGCTAGAGCAGGGATCCAAGTAAGTACTGGCAGGAAGTGGAGGGCAGAGGAAGCTGTTCAGGAGGCAGAGGCGAGGCTGCGTCACAGGAGGCTGGTGGGAGTGGTCACACGAGGCAGAGCTGGGCTTGGATCCTTTCCAACTCCCCAAATGGACACCAGAGGGAAGGAAAGGCATTGTCTAGTTCAGGAGGAGGTGAGAGCAGTAGTGGAGGAGACGAGAGCCTGCAAGGCGGTGGGAATGAAGCAACAGAGAGCTTGGACAAGATGGGAGAATGCAGCTGAGAGAAAAGTGACCTGGGCTGATCTTTGGAAAGCCGAACCACGCCACATCCAATTTCTCATCCAGGCAGTGTACGATGTGCTTCCAAGCCCATCAAACCTGCACACATGGGGCAAGGCAGATTCATCTGCGTTCCCACTGTGCTCCAAGCGAGGAACTCTGGAGCACATCCTCAGCGGCTGTTCAAGGGGACTTGGTGAGGGACAGTACAGGTGGAGGCATGATCAGGTCCTGAAGACCATCGCTGAAGCCGTCAGCGCAGGAGTTGAGTGGGCGAAGCAGTCCTGACCCTCCAAGCAGACCATTGCCTTTGTCAAAGCTGGGGAGCAGCCAATACCTGCCAAAAGAACATCTGCAGGCATTCTGACCTCTGCAAGGGACTGGCAGCTGTTGGTGGACCTCGAAGGGCAGCTGAAGTTCCCCAACCATATCACAGCCACCACCCTGCGACCAGACATTGTCCTAGTGTCTGAGTCTACTAAGCAAGTGGTGCTGCTGGAGCTGATAGTCCCATGGGAAGATAGCTTGGAAGAGACCTTTGAAAGGAAGCTCTCCAAGTGCGCAGGACTGGTCAGCAACTGTCAGCAGGCTGGATGGAGAGCGAGGTATCTCCCAGTGGAGGTTGGTTGTAGGGGATTCGTAGCCCGTTCTTTAGTTAGAGCCTTCAGCATTTTGGGCATCGAGGGAGAGTGGAAGAGGAGAGCCATCCGCAGTACCACCGATGCGGCAGAGAGGGCCTCAAGATGGCTGTGGCTCAATAGAGGGGAGCCATGGAGTCATAAGTAGCTAGCCATCTGGACACAAGCTGGGGTCTGATCAGCCCCGGCTGGGTCACCTGGAGGAAGTTTTATGATGTTGAAAGACCCGAAACACCCGATGATTCCAGGAACATCACTGAAGATGTGTCCAGAAGCATCAATAGATGTATGTACACAGAATCTAAGGCTGATTTCCAGGTGATAAACCAGTCAAGGACAACAGAAATATGTTAATTTAAACTTTAAGGCTTTTTATATAAAGCTTTTTCATCCCACCATCATCAGCACCATCACTGTTCTGGGCACGTAGAGAGGAAAGTGAAATGTGGAGTGGGACACAGCTGATTTCCCAAACATTCAATTAAATGGAGAATTTCATCAGAAAGATGTGATCTAAACAGCCAGGTTTTGTTTTTGTGAGAAGTCCAAAGCATAAAAATATAAATATCCAACTGATTCTTCTTGTTTTAATAAGGTTTCAAGTTTTATTTCTTTATACTGGTTGCTTAGATATGGAGTGGAGGTCATTAAGATCAGGAACTCCCTGCTGTCTATCTGTTTCACTGATCATGGTTGAGAGAACATTATGGTATTATAAACAGCCATAAATTTACATTTTCACAACTTTAATGTTTTAGAACCAATTGCAATTAGTTACAGTGGCAAGTTAGGCAGATTTATCAAAGTTTACTTGTACATCTAATATACCAGCTGTACAAACCACATGCACTTAATTTTAATCACTTAAAAATACCAGTTCAAAAAAAATTACAGCTCTGTGACATATTAATCACAATGTTTTTGAGTTATTTGAGATTGTTTCTAATCGGTAATATTGCAGATCAGGCTGAAAAACATGATTTGAATGAAAATTCACTTAGGCTAAGTTCTACCTCTGTAAGCAAGTTATGTACAATTTGTATATTATTAGGAATTCAGATTAATTGCTCCTTGTCAGGAATTGAAGAAATAGAAAAGAGACTGTCCTGTGAGATCTGTGACTTTTAAGTCCATCCATGGATAATAAACTTATCTCCTGCTCTGTGAAACCACGTACTTAAATTCCTCTTTTTTTTAAAAGTGTGTTGCTACGATCTAGAAAGCAACATCTGACAGAATGGTAAAAGCCAATTGAAAGGCAACTTTTAGAAAGGAATTGAATGAGTATTTAAAGGATATAATGCTGCAGAAGTGTGGAGAGAAGAAGCAAGATGTGGCTCCACCTTGGAAGAGCCAGTTTAATGGAGAAGATTGCTTCTTTCTCTGAAATTTATTTCTCTCTCAAATTGTATAATTTAGTAAACGGCCGACATCTGAATGAGAGGAGAATGCAGCTAAATTTAATACTTCCTTAAAACATAGAACAGTACAGTACTGAGTTAATTAGCTCCAGAATATTAATTGGTTTCACAGAACATACAAGAGTACAGCACAGTACAGGCCCTTCGGCCCATAATGTAAAAAGGAAAAGACTGGTAAAGACAAATGTAGGTCCCCTACAGACAGAAACAGGTGAATTGATTATGGGGAGCAAGGACATGGCAGACCAATTGAATAATTACTTTGGTTCTGTCTTCACTAAGGAGGACATAAATAATCTTCCAGAAATAGTAGGGGACAGAGGATCCAGTGAGATGGAGGAACTGAGCGAAATACATGTTAGTAGGGAAGTGGTGTTGGGTAAATTGAAGGGATTGAAGGCAGATAAATCCCTAGGGCCAGATGGTCTGCATCCCAGAGTGCTTAAGGAAGTAGCCCAAGAAATAGTGGATGCATTAGTGATAATTTTACAAAACTCGTTAGATTCTGGACTAGTTCCTGAGGATTGGAGGGTGGCTAATGTAACCCCACTTTTTAAAAAAACAGGGTGAGAGAGACTGGGGAATTATAGACTGGTTAGCCTAACGTCGGTGGTGGGGAAACTGCTGGAGTCAGTTATCAAAGATGTGATAACAGCACATTTGGAAAGCGGTGAAATCATTGGACAAAGTCAGCATGGATTTGTGAAAGGAAAATCATGTCTGACGAATCTCATAGAATTTTTTGAGGATGTAACTAGTAGAGTGGATAGGGGAGAACCAGTGGATGTGGTATATTTGGATTTTCAAAAGGCTTTTGACAAGGTCCCACACAGGAGATTAGTGTGCAAACTTAAAGCACACGGTATTGGGGATAAGGTATTGATGTGGATAGAGAATTGGTTAGCAGACAGGAAGCAAAGAGTGGGAATAAACAGGACCTTTTCAGAATGGCAGGCAGTGACTAGTGGGGTACCGCAAGGCTCAGTGCTGGGACCCCAGTTGTTTACAATATATATTAATGACTTGGATGAGGGAATTAGATGCAGCATCTCCAAGTTTGCGGATGACACGAAGCTGGGCGGCAGTGTTAGCTGTGAGGAGGATGCTAAGAGGATGCAGGGTGACTTGGATAGGTTGGGTGAGTGGGCAAATTCATGACAGATGCAATTTAATGTGGATAAATGTGAAATTATCCACTTTGGTGGCAAACATAGGAAAACAGATTATTATCTGAATGGTGGCCGATTAGGGGAAGGGGAGGTGCAACAAGACCTGGGTGTCATTATACACCAGTCATTGAAAGTGGGCATGCAGGTACAGCAGGCGGTGAAAAAGGCGAATGGTATGCTGGCATTTATCGCGAGAGGATTCGAGTACAGGAGCAGGGAGTTACTACTGCAGTTGTACAAGGCCTTGGTGGGACCACACCTGGAGTATTGTGTGTAGTTTTGGTCCCCTAATCTGAGGAAAGACATCCTTGCCATAGAGGGAGTACAAAGAAGGTTCACCAGATTGATTCCTGGGATGGCAGGACTTTCATATGAAGAAAGACTGGATGAACTGGGCTTGTACTCGTTGGAATTTAGAAGATTGAGGGGGGATCTGATTGAAACGTATAAAATCCTAAAGGGATTGGACAGGCTAGATGCAGGAAGATTGCTCCCAATGTTGGGGAAGTCCAGAACAAGGGGTCACAGTTTGAGGATAAAGGGGAAGCCTTTTAGGACCGAGATTAGGAAAAACTTCTTCACACAGAGAGTGGTGAATCTGTGGAATTCTCTGCCACAGGAAACAGTTGAGGCCAGTTCATTGGCTATATTTAAGAGGGAGTTAGATATGGCCCTTGTGGCTAAAGGGATCAGGGGGTATGGAGGGAAGGCTGGTGCAGGGTTCTGAGTTAGATGATCAGCCATGATCATAATAAATGGCGGTGCAGGCTCGAAGGGCCGAATGGCCTACTCCTGCACCTATTTTCTATGTTTCTATGTTTCTGTAATGTTATGCCGACCCTTAAACCCTACCTCCCATATAAATCCCCACCTTAAATTCCTCCATATACCTGTCTAGCAGTCTCTTAAATTCCACTAGTGAATCTGCCTCCACCACTGACTCAGGCAGTGTATTCCACGCACCAACCACTCTCTCTGAGTAAAAAACCTTCCTCTAATATCTCCTTAAACTTCCCACCCCTTACCTTAAAGCCATGTCCTCTTGTACTGAGCAGGGGTGCCTTGGGGACGAGGGGCTGGCTGTCCACTCTATCTATTCCTCTTAATATCTTGTATACCTCTGTCATGTCTCCTCTCATCCTCCTTCTCTCCAAAGAGTAAAGCCCTAGCTCCCTTAATCTCTGATCATAATGCATACTCTCTAAACCAGGCAGCATCCTGGTAAATCTCCTCTGTACCCTTTCCAATGCTTCCACATCCTTCCTATAGTGAGGTGAACAGAACTGGACACAGTACTCCAAGTGTGGCCTAACCAGAGTTTTATAGAGCTGCATCATTACCCTGCAACTCTTAAACTCTATCCCTCGACTTATGAAAGCTAACACCCCATAAGCTTTCTTAACTACCCTATCTACCTGAGAGGCAACTTTCAGGGATCTGTGGACATGTACTCCCAGATCCCTATGCTTCTCCACACTACCAAGTATCCTGTTATTTAGTTTGTACTCTGCCTCGGAGTATGTCCTTCCAGAGCATACCACCTCACACTTCTTGGGTTGAACTCCATTTGCGACTTCTCAGACCACTTCTGCATCCTATCAATGTCTCTCTGCAATCTTCAACAATCCTCTACACTATTCACAACACCACCAACCTTTTGTCGTCTGCAAACTTGCCAACCCACCCTTCTACCCCAACGTCCAGGTCGTTAATAAAAATCATGAAAAGTAGAGGTCCCAGAACCGATCCTTGTGGGACACCGCTAGTCACTTCCCTCCAATCCAAATGTACTCCCTCCACCATGACCCTCTGCCTTCTGCAAGCGAGCCAATTCTGAATCCACTGGGCCAAACTTCCCTGGATCCCATGCCTTCTGACTTTCTGAATAAGACTACCATGTGGAACCTTGTCAAATGCCTTACTAAAATCCATGTAGATCACATCCACTGCACTACCCTCATCTATATGCCTGGTCACCTCCTCAAAGAACTCTATCAGGCTTATTAGACATGATCTGCCCTTCACAAAGCCATGCTGACTGTCCCTGATTTGACCATGATTCTCTAAATGCCCATAGATCCTATCTCTAAGAATCTTTTCCAACATCTTTCCCACCACAGACATAAGGCTCACTGGTCTATAATTACCCGGGCTATCCCTATTAACTTTTTTGAACAAGGGGACAACATTCGCCTCCCTCCAATCCTCTGGTACCATTCCCGTGGACAACAAGGACATGAAGATCCTAGCCAGAGGCTCAGAAATCTCTTCCCTCGCCTCATGGAGCAGCCTAGGGAATATTCCGTCAGGCTCCAGGGACTTATCTGTCCTAATGTATTTTAACAACTCCAACACCTCCTCACCCTTAATATCAACATGCCCCAGAACATCAATCTCACTCATATTGTCCTCACCTTCATCAAGTTCCCTCTCATTGGTGAATACTGAACAGAAGTATTCATTGAGGATCTCACTCACTTCCACAGCCTCCAGGCGCATCTTCCCACCTTTATCTCTAATTGGTCCTACCTTCACTCCTGTCATCATTTTGTTCTTCACATAATTGAAGAATGCCTTAGGGTTTTCCTTTACCCTTCTCTCCGAGGCCTTCTCACACCCCCTTCTTGCTCTCTTCAGCCCCTTCTTAAGCTCCTTTCTTGCTTCCCTATATTCCTCAATAGACCCATCTGATCCTTGCTTCCTAAATCTCATGTATGCTGCCTTCTTCCACCTGACTAGATTTTCCACCTCACTTGTCACCCATGGTTCCTTCACCCTAGCATTCTTGATCTTCCTCACCGGGACAAATTTATCCCTAACATCCAGCAAGAGATCCCTAAACATCGACTACATGTCCATAGTACATTTCCCTGCAAAAACATCATCCCAATTCACACCCGCAAGTTCTAGCCTTATAGCCTCATAATTTGCCCTCCCCAATTAAAAATGTTCCTGTTCTCTCTGATTCTATCCTTTTCACTGGTCAAAGAACACTGCGGCTGTCTACAAGAAGGGTCAGAGCCGTCTCTATTTCCTGAGGAGACTGAGGTCCTTTAACATCTGCCGGACGATGCTGAGGATGTTCTACGAGTCTGTGGTGGCTAGTGCTATCATGTTTGCTGTTGTGTGCTGGGGCAGCAGGCTGAGGGTAGCAGACACCAACAGAATCAACAAACTCATTCGTAAGGCCAGTGATGTTGTGGGGATGGAACTGGACTCTCTCACGGTGGTGTCTGAAAAGAGGAGGCTGTCCAAGTTGCATGCCATCTTGGTCAATGTCTCCCATCCTCCACATAATGTACTGGTTGGGCACAGGAGTACATTCAGCCAGAGACTCATTCCACCGAGATGCAGCACAGAGCATCATAGGAAGTCATTCCTGCCTGTGGCCATCAAACTTTACAATTCCTCCCTTGGAGGGTCAGACATCCTGAGCCGATAGACTTGTCCTGGACTTATTTCATAATTTATTGGCATAATTTACATATTAATATTTAACTATTTATGGTGCAACTGTAACGAAAACCAATTTCCCCCAGGATCAATAAAGTATGACTATGATAATTTCTTTGAAACCTCTTTTGTGGTAAATCAAATAAATATTTCAGGAGCTCTTGAAAAGAACAGGCAATATTGTGAATTTTCACTAATTAAATTGTTGAAGAGTTAAATAATAACTGAAGACAATTAGTGATGTGGTATGTTTACCTATTTAAAGAAAAGCTTGTACCATACACTTTTCCATTATTTATTCAATCACTTAAACATACAGGTTGAGCACTCCTTAGGTAAAATTCCAAAATGTGAAAACCTCTGAAATCCAAAGTTTTTCTGAGCACTGACATGATGTCACAAATGGGAAGTTCCATGTGGCGCTGGGAAAGTTCCCAGGCAAAGCATAGGTCTCTACACAACACAGACAGTGCTGAGAAGTGACTTCACATGTATAATGGACTATTAAATAGAAAAATATTTTTAAAAAACACTCCATAAGGAACAAAATGAAGATCTTCACATGTATTGAAAGAGTGGATTCATCAGCGTTGGAGTGAATTTATGCTGGTTAATGGTATGCTGATCATGAAACAAGCAAAGACCTATTAAGACAAACTGAAATCTGAAGGTAATTGTGATATTCAGCAGACTGATTGTAGAAATTTAAGTAAAGGCACAGCATTATTTTTTTAAAGATTTGTGATGATAAAGCGTCTGCAGACCATGAAGCAACAGAGAAATTCATTGCAACACACACAAAATGCTGAAAGAACTCAGCAGGTCAGGCAGCATCTATGGAAAAGAATGAACAGTCAACATTTCGGGCTGAGACCTGTCTTTAGGACCTTTGATGAGTTTGCCAAAATCATTGCTGATGAAAGTCTAACATGCTGAATGGCTGCATCAATACATTTGTGTGATGAACAAGTGTAAGAAAAAGACTGCTTATCAGTAGCACATAAGTTCAGAGTTGGGAATGATGGCAATGCCAAACAGCCACTGACTGTCCACATGTTCAGCTGAGATGGTGACAGCTTATTTTTCTAATGGTTCAATGAACACATTATTGTTTCATGCACACAATTATTAAAAATATTAAGTAAAACTACCTTGAGGGTATATGTATAAGCTGCATATGTAATACAAATGAATTTTGTGTTAAGACTTGGGTTTCATTTCCAAGGTATCTTATTATATGGATACAAATATTTGAAAATCTGGAAAAAATATGAAATCCAAAACCATTCCAGGCCTAAGCATTTCAGATAAGTGGTGCTCAGCCTGTATTACCCCTGCCTGATTTGGATATGATGCTTCGCTTTCAGCATCAGGATAAACTCTATTTTTTTGCATAGTTGGAAGAAAATTTTAACCAAAGACTGAAAAGACTTAAATTTAATATTATATATCAAAGATTATCATGACAGTTGAAGAAATGTTTTTTCTTTACCTTTGCAGCATAATAATTGCACGGTGCTTTAGTAAAGTAAAATTTCTGCATGTGATTCATACTACTGTATGAAATAAAATACACTAGATTATTCAACACGCCAGATTCAGATTTCTTCCCCGTTTTTTTCATTCCTGCTGTGAATGCTGAGCTAAAGTGGAGAAAGAAAGAAAAGGATAGATGGAAAGAAAAAGATTTGGAACAACAGAAAGAAAAAAAAGCAGGTAGGAAAGGATGAGAGGGATAGAAAGGGGAAGCAGAGGGAGGAGAAAGGAAGAACCGAGAATGATAGAAATTGGAGAAAGGAAAATAATTTGCAGATATATTCCAACCTTCACATCTCCAGAATATCGAGAAGAATTTTTGAAGTGTGACCACTGTCAAAATGAATTTATAATTATTTTTCTTCATGCTTGGTTACATTAGAATCTCTCACCCATGCACTGCTTTAATATTACCTTACAACAGGAATTCTGCAGATGCTGGCAATTCAAGCAACACACATCAAAGTTGCTGGTGAATGCAGCAGGCCAGGCAGCATCTCTAGGAAGAGGTACAGTTGACGTTTCAGGCCGAGACCCTTCGTCAGGACTCGGCGAAGGGTCTCGGCCTGAAACGTCGACTGTACCTCTTCCTCGGGATGCTGCCTGGCCTGCTGCGTTCACCAGCAACTTTGATGTGTGTTGCTTAGTGCTACCTTGTACAGTTTAATTTACAGAGGATTACCTGGGATATTTTTTCACAGAAGCAGGATATTTGGTACAACCATGCCAGTATTTATGCTTCACTAAAATATCTCTCTATCTTCACCCAGCTAAATCCAATTTGAAACCCTCTCTGCTTCCCCCTCATATACTTGTGCAACTACACTTCATAAGATTTGCTTCAACTTCTCTGAGTTCCACTTTATGTGCATTTTGTGTAGAGGTGATTCTCCTGAATTCCTTGTTGGATTTTGTGGTGATCATCTCATGTTTGTGACCCCTGATTATGCATCTCCCCACAAGAGGAAACATTCTCTCCATATGTCTACTCTATCAAAACTTTCCATAGTTTTAAAGACTTTCTTTAAATGCTTTTGAAGTTACTCATGAATCATTCTCCAGTCTTATGAAAAGACAGAGTGGTAAGATAATGTTCTTTATGTCTATTTTCTCACAGGAGAAGCTTTAATGACAAGAAGCAAAGGTAGCAATCACTCAATTAACAATAACACAAAAATGACTACTCCTTAATCTATGCTTAGAATGTGTGCTTAATACATAGAACACCGTCTTGAAAGCAGAGACTTTAATATACTTACGGAAGAATAATTAGAATGGTAACAGAACAATTGAATGTAGCATAACTTTGAACAGTATTCAAATATTAAATATTATCTTTAAAACCATCAGTGCAGTCTTCCTTCACTGCAGCAAATATCACTACAGAACCACATTGATCACAACAACAAATAATCGGCTCCCCTCACTTAGCGGAGAGATCAATATTTGAGGGCATATGTTTAACATCACAGAAGGGACGTAATAAAATGAAACTCTACCCAGAAGCTTTCATCAGAGAGCTGGATGGTCATATTATTCTGAATAGTTTTTGCATCCGCTGACTTGGATACAACGGACCCAATCACATGTCTGTGCCATACACTTCCATGGTTCTGATATCACAAGGATGAATTTTAACTCTTTTTATTCCTGTTTATTGCACTTTCAACTTTTCTATATATCAATTCTTCTCTGGGCCTCTGGAACATGTGCATGTTGCTTCCATTGTTCAACAATCAGAAAAATCCCACAACTGCATGTAAGGAGTTTACATATTCTCCCCATGGCCATGTGAATTCCTCTGGGTGCTCTGGTTTCCTCCCACAGTCCAATGGAGTACTGGTTGGTAGGTTAATTGATCTTTGTAAATTGTCTCATGATTAGGCTACGATTGAGACCATGAGAACATAAGATGTAAGAGCAGAATTAGGCCATTTGGCCCATCTAGTCTGCTCCGTCATTTTGACATGGCTGATCCAACTTTCCTCTCAGCCCCAGTCTCCTGCCTTCTCCCCGTATCCCTTCATGCCCTGACCAATTAAGAATGTATCAGCCTCTGCATTAAATATACATAAAGACTTGGCTTCCACAGCTGCCTGTGGCAAAAAATTCCACAGATTTACCACTCTCTGACTAAAGAAATTCCTCCTCATTTCTGTTCTAAAGGACACCCCTCTATTCTGAGGCTGTGCCCTCTGGTCTTAGACTCTCCCGCCATAGAAAACATGCTTTCATTAAACAGGAGGATTGCTGGGCAGTGCACACAAAGGGCCAGAAAGATCTATTCTGCACTGTATCTCAATCAATCATCAATCAATAAATGTAGTCCCATACCACTATATGTACCTTAATTATTGCAGTACTCTGAATTTCCCGGTTTATTTTGCTTCTGAGACACAGGAAATGGTTGATTCCAGAAATGCTGAAGGATTTCAATATGGTAACATAATTCAGAAACTATGGAGTTCTGTGTTTAGAAACCCACTGAGAGCACCGCATCTAAATGGTGCTGAAGAGTTTAATAGATTATCAAGTCCTAGTAATCCTTAGAAAGGAAATGTGTATTATATTTAATCAATTAAATGCTTCCAGCATATAAAGTATGTGTTCTGATTATGTAAGTCTTGTTTATTTTAATTAACCTCATTGCAAAGGGCCTCATAAAATTTATGAACAATGATTGATCCCTTCTGAACAGCAAACCATAAATACAGCATTTAAATTCATCGAGAAATAAAGTTAATACCTGCACACTTGGGAAGATAGGATTCTCCAACACTGGATTTAGAGACCTTGCATGGAAGTGAAAATGGATAATCTGCTGAGACTTTATAGGGTATTGTTTAGATCACATTTGGAACATCGTGAGCTATTTTGGGCTCTATATCTAAGAAAAGATGTGCTGGCCCTGGAGACGGATCAAAGGAAGTTCACAAGAGTGATCCCAGGAATGGAAGTTTCAATGTATGAGGGGTCTGATCGCTCTGTGCCTCTGCTCAATGGGGTTCAGAAGGATGGCGGGGTCTCACGGAGATTTATCAAAGGCCTGGATATAGATGACATACAAAGGATGTCTAGTAGCTGAGGACATGAACCCAGAATAAAGGAACTTCCATTTAGAACTGAGATTAGGAGGAATTTCTTCAGCCAGAGGATGAAGAATCTGTGGAATTTGTTGCCACACAAGTGTAGGGAGGCCAAATTATTGCATGTACTTCAGGTAGAGATCATTAGGCTCTTGATTGATAAGATGAGAAGTTTGAAGAATGGTATTGAAAATAAAATCAGCCATGATTGAATGACTGAGCTGACTGAAAGACCAAATAGCCTAATTTTCATCCTATGTCCTATGGCTGAATTGCCCAATACTGATCTGATATCTGCAGATGCATTGGTTATTCTTATGCTCAGGACTGCAAAAGCGGGCAGAACACCTACACCACACAAAATGCTGGGAGAACACAGCAGGCCAGGCAACATCTATAGAGTCCTGCTGAAGGGTTTCAGATGAAAGGTCAACTATACCTCTATCCGTAAATGCATCCTGGCCTGCTGAGTTCCTCCAGCATGTTGTGTGTGTTGCTCAGATTTCCAGCATCTGCAAATTTTCTCTTGTTTGTGATTAGAAGACCTACACCTACAGTTATCTGCAGAAGCCTCGATATTACTTTGTGAAGATCCTTTGGCAAATAGATTAAGGGTAATAGTCAGTAATGGCTGCCACAGATAAAGCAGTGCTTACTGAACAACGTGCTGTGCCAATGAGATCAATATCCTCTATCACCTGTGGTGACACAGAGCCTTTTCTGTTGTTCAAAGACATGTCCAGAAATACAACTTCTGCCTGTACATCCTGTGTACAAGGTGTGGCCTTCTGCAAAATGGACAGTACCTCTTATCCTCAATCTCCTGTGCAATTGAGGCACGTGAGGGAAAGCCTGCTGTTGATACTGAGACTCACTGTGTAAATCACAGTTCCCACGATACCTCATTGTAAACAGCACCCATAGTAATTTCTGACACACAGCTTGACACAAATTAATTTCATGTGTGATGAGCGTCTTACATTTCAAAGGAGATTGAGTTTGAATTTGGCTTTACTGGGCTCAATTTTTAATTATGTGCAGACACTGAAAAGCTGGAACACAAACAAATGCTGGAAATACTCAACAGCTCAGGCAGAATCTGTGGGAAGTGGGGAAAAAAGATTTAATGTCTCACGTCAGAACAGGTAGAGAGATGCAAAAGTGATTCTATTTTGCAGAAAAGGAGGTGGGAGGGATGGATAGGATAAAAGGACTATCTGTGACAGAATGAGAAAGAGTCAGAAGGGTGAATCAGGCAGCTGAAAGCTGATTACACTTCATTGTCTAAGTTATATGTTGCTAATAGCGGGATCTGTGATCTGCCAGCAGATCAGTCTGTTCTCTTTCCAATATTTTTTATTAGATTCTACATAGAAGAATACAGAGTACAAGAAAGTATATATAAAAAGTCAAAAAAGATTTTTAAAAACTACCAATGACATTATATCTATTCAAAATAACAATCTAATTTTCCCGTATTCATGTAAGTCAACCAATAGTTATATTGAAATATATTAATTTATTACAAAAAAGGAATCTAACCCCTACCAAGACCGAAACTGTTTATTAAGGAGAAAAAAGGTAAAATATCTTCTCATACAATAAAAAATAATAATAGCCAACATCTGAATGTAAACAACGAATTGAGGGTTTTGAAAATAATTCAGAAAAGGTCCCCACAATGAAAGTCTTGATGAGGTTCAGAAATTGAACAATGAATCTTCTCTAAATCTAAGCATAACATAACGTTGCATAACCATTGAGCATGAGTAGGAGGAAAAACATCTTTTCATTTAAACAAAAGCACCCTCCTACCTATGAAAGAGCTAAAGGCCAAGATATGTAAAGCCGATGTCTTCAACTTGATATCTTGTCCTGCAACAATACCAAATAGGGCCATCAGAGGATTAGGCTTAAAATTGACTTTGAAAAGTGGAGAAAAAGTTTGAAAACCTTCCTTCCAATATTTTTCAAGACTCAGACAAATCCAAAACATGAATTAATGAAGCTTTTCCATTATTGCATCTGTCACAGTAGGGATATATATTCAAATAAAATCAAGATAGCTTATCCTTAGTCATATGAGCTCTATGTGCCGTTTTAAATTGTATGAGGGAATGGCGAGCACATAATGATGAAGTGATCGGTTGTTCTATCACCATTAGTTTTACAAATTTCTTTAATTTGTCATTTAACAACAGAATTTTTTAAATGGTTGGCCAATACTTTGCCTGATTTATCTTCATGAATGTAAAATTGAGTTTTATCTTTAAGAAGTTGAGTTTCAATTGGATATGTTAACAGAAGATCATATTTAGTTTTAACTTCAGCACGTCTTTTATATAAAACAGGATCTGGAGCTATAGCATATTTTTGATCTATTTGTTTCAATTGATTGGCTAATTCAGTTCTTTCTTTATTAGATTTATTCTTAACATGCGCAGTATAAGAAATAATTTGTCCTCTAATATAGGCCTTGAAAGTATTCCATAAGATAAGATTAGAAGTCTCTTCCTTTTTATTCTCTTCAAAAAATAAAATATGCCTCTCTAGAAATTTTTTAAATTCCTTATCAGATAACAAAGTTGTATTAAAATGCCGAAATGTGTTTGTTTGAGGAAGACCAGGGAGATTTAAAGATAGAAATACAGGAGCATGATCTGAGACAGCAATCTCTTTATAATCACAGGAACTAACTGATAAAATCATTTGACTATTGATTAAAAAATAATCAATTCTTGAATATGTATGATGGACATGGGAAAAAAAAATGAGTACTCCTTATCCAAAGGATATAAAAAATGCCAAACCACACAATACCACACTTCAATAAAAAAGATTGAATAAACAAAGTTGATTTATTAAGAGACACTGGATTAGAAGATGATTGGTCTAAAATTGGGTCTAGCCAACAGTTAAAATCTTCTCCCATCACCAGAGTATAAAGACTCAGATCTGGTAAAAACGAAAAAAAAAAATGCTCAAAGAATCCTGGATCATCTACATTTGGGGCATACACATTGGCAAATACTATTAACTTATTATATAGTTTTCCTGAAACTATAACAAAACACCCATTGGTATCAGACACTACTTTATGTTGGACAAAGGAAAGTGTATTATCTATAACAATTGAAACTCCTCTATATTTGGCCTGAAAAGAAAAATGAAAACAAAATCCATTCCAATGGCTAAAAAAATGTAAATGATCACATTTGCATATGTGAGTTTCTTGTAAGAAAATTTCCTAATAAGCAAAAATCTTATTACGTTTAACAGGATGATTTAACCCTTCCACGTTAAAACTGAGTAAATAAATAGTTTGGTCCATTTTTAATATTATTTAAAGGAAGGGTTAAAACGTAAGTTAAAACCAACCCATGAACCTTGAGAAATGTTAACCCAGCAACAAGTTGGCTAAAAATTCGAAAACAGCTTCTGAGAAAAAAAGCATACCCCGCCCACCTCCCAAACAAAGAAGGCCGACCAATAGAAAGCCAGTATCTACAACTACGGACAACCCCCCAGAAAAACTTGGTGATCACTCCAATTAGTTTCAAGGTTATTTAAAAGACGCAATTATTCATACAGAAAGACATTAAACATTAATCTTGCATCTTCATGAAAAAGCAGACTAAGCAGTTAGCCTTCAAATTTAAAAAGTCTTTGTGCTTCAACATTCAAATGAAACCATTTGAAGGATCCATCTTTAATGAGATTCTCAGTCAAATTGGGTAGCCGGGGACAGCTTGAAACTCTTGTTAAAAAAATCCAACAAGGCTTGTTTAAACTTAACACATTCCTGAATAATCTCAAACGAATAATCTTTGAGAATCTTAATATTTCAACCTATAACCAATCATGACCCTTTGACAGGATCCATGAATTAAAAGTTTCTCATTTAATCTTGTGTCTTCATGTAAAGACAAATTATACAGCTAGCCTTCAGATTTTAAAAACCTTTGTGCTTCAACAGTCGAATAAAATCATTCGGAAGATCCATCTTTAAGTGTGATGCTGAGTCGGGCTGGGTAGCGAAGGGAAGGCTTGAAACCCTTGTTAAAAAGCATTGACATAGCTTCTTTGAACTTAGCATGTTCCTGCATAACCTCAGGTGAGTAATCTTCGATAATTATAATCTTACGACCATTATAGTCAATCATGCCTCTTCGACAAGATTCGCGAATTGACAGTTCCTTTGTTTTAAATTCATGAAAACAGATTATTACTGATCTTGGTCTATTTCCCTTAGGAGGTCTAAACATGGGAGATC
This sequence comes from Mobula hypostoma, assembly GCF_963921235.1. Taxonomy (NCBI): domain Eukaryota; kingdom Metazoa; phylum Chordata; class Chondrichthyes; order Myliobatiformes; family Myliobatidae; genus Mobula; species Mobula hypostoma. The sequence goes on along the minus strand of NC_086103.1, from coordinate 69,403,350 downwards.
TATGAACTCGATCAGTCATAGGCAAAGACATCAAAATTACAGGAAATAATTCCTGCAAAAAATTTGCAAAAAATTCCATAGGATGATTACGTTTGATTAATTCTTCAAGACCCAGAACCCGTAGGTTATTTCTTCTACTTCTATTTTCTAGGTTGATCATCTTCTGTCTTAACTTTTCGTTGGACTTCGATAGCTTTTCACAAAGCTTTTCCAATTCATCCACTTCCGTTTCCAGAGAAGACAAAAGTGCTTCATTATTTTTCATACGTTTATCATGTTCATTAAGAGTTTGTTGACTAGAATCCAATTTACATTTATTTGTTTAAATTCAGAGCTGAATTGTTGAAACTTCTCAGAGGCTTCTCATGTATGACTTTGCAGCAAATCCATAATAGTATCCGAAGAAACAGGGAGATCATCCTTTTTAATACCTCTGGCACTCCTTCCAGCCATAATGAAAGAATATCACACTTAAGAAAGGAGTTTCAAGACAGGTTAGAAATAGTAAGATAATTAGAGTTGGAGCAACGGCAGATTGCTGTTACTCCATCAGCCACCACCAGGAAGAATGATCTAATAGAAAGAGTATAGTTGAGATGATATCAAAGATGAATGGCTTAGAGAAAAAATGCCGAGTTCTGATACAGGCAGCATGCAAGTTACCGGAAGCTAGAGTATTTGATATTGAGGCTGCAGTGGACTCAGACTAAGATAAAGATGTTGCTCCTCAAACTGACAGTTGCCCTTTCTAACACTGCAGAAGACCGTAGATAGATAGGCCAGAATGGGAGTGGGATGGGAAAATTACACTGGAGGTACACTAGGCACGTGCAAAGTAATTACTAGACTTGTATTTGGTTCCTTCAGTATAGATGAGACTACATTGTGTGTGTGAAGTTCAGTAGACAAGGTTGGAAGAATTGGAAGCAAGTCACTGTTTCATCTGAAAGAGTTTAAGGCAGGTTTAAGTTCCTGAATACTGGGAGGGGAAGAAATGAAAGGACAGGTGATGTGATGCATGGGTAAGTGCCATAATATGAGAAGTAGTTCGTCAGGCAGAAGAGTTGACCGGGGGGGTTACAAAGGGAATGATCCCTTCAAAGGTACTGAAAAGGGAGTGGATGCTAATATGTTTTTGTTGTTTTAAACTTGTGGGAACAAGCTGAATTTACAAAGGTTAAACTGTTGAATATAGAGGCAGCCAAAGTAGAAGATGAGGACCAAAGGAATTGTGTTCTTGCTCTGCCTAGAAGTAGAGAAGAATGCTGCAGAAACAAGTGAAATTGAGTCAAGTTTTCTATTATGGTAGAGGGGAAATTATGGTTCAGAATATTTTAATAACACTTTCCTTTTTTTGTTCATGTATTTACAAATTGTGACTAATCTAAATAAGTAACTAAATTTTTTTGAGTTCTCTCCGGATCGTAAAAGTAATTTTTAAACAATAAAATACTCATAAGCATATTCTTATTGGTTTTCCAATTATGTAAATGAAATGCAAAGACAATAATTTACTGACGGTGTTATGAATGGGTATAAGCCCGTTCAATTTCCCGTGAGAATGGAATAACAATTCATGTCCAAAATCAGGATGGACTGTGATATGAATGGAAATGTAAAGGTGCTGATGGTCTCCTCCGCTTCTCTTGCCCTTCTGATCTCTATAAGTTGTGCAAGTGCCACACTTGTCTTGTTGAAGGCCAATAATAGGATTAATCTCACTTTTGATACTTTTACAGTGTAACAGAGGTACAGGCATTAAGCTCTATGAAAGGAAGACTGAGTATTTGTGCATAAAATCAGAAAATAGATATGGCAGAAAAGAAAGCTATTCTGCCCATCAAGTTTGTGCCCGTTATTTATTGTTCAACAGAGCAATCCAAGCATTCTTATTTCCTTGCTATTTTCCCTATAGGTTTACAAATTTGTGAAGCTTTCCTTGTCTCAGTACATGTGACAATAATAACGCAATTATCCAATTAGTACTCTTTACCTTCAAGTATTTATTCAATACTCTTTTGAAAATGACAATTCACCTACTACTGGCATATGCTGAGTTCCAAATCTTAACTAGCCATCATTTTAAAATGCTTTCCCTTACATCACACCCATTACAAATTTGTACACATACAAAAGTTTGAAATCAAATCATGAATAATGCTCACAATGACAATTTTGAAAAGTACCATTTTCTAAGAGCAAGAATTTCTTGCAGTTGTAATGATATAGCCAGTTTGTAAAATGCTATGACTACTTGTGTGAATTCCACTTAATACAGAATTCAAGTCAAATATACTGTTGACTGAAGTATAAAGGAAATTCGCACTGATAAAAAAGTTCATCATATATAGTTCCCAAATGGATTGAAATTAATCAGTGTGTGGATGATTGTTTAGTCTCTTTGAAGTTTTTTTTTCTTTCCATCCATTGATCTCTTCCATTCTCCCTAGATTTACAGTTCCATTCATCATACATTGGGTCCTGAATTAAGCATCCGTTGGGACATCATTCCAGCATTTACCAGGTGCTGTGGACTTTTTAGCTTCTTATATCACTCTGCAACCAGTATTGATCTCTGCAGGTGCTCCATCTTACTCTATTTATTGACAGTAGGAAACAGGGACACTCCAGGGAGACCAGGCATGCTCTAATATTGGGATTATTTGGATATTAGAGGCTATGTGTTATGTCCTGAACAAAATACTATTTAGATTTTTTGCACTTGTTATATGTCCATTTAATCAGTGTTTAGTGAAGGTACATAGCTTGCAATGTAGTAATCACAGTTTTCCTGTATACAGAGCAGCAGAACACACACACACACACACACACACACACACACACACACACACACACACACACACACACCACACACCAGAAATCATGGCATCTGGCCCAGCCTGACCTCCCCTCACATCCCATCATCTCCCTCACCTTCTGCGCTCTTGTTCTCTTCCATGTGGGAACAATTCCTGAGCCATTCCTTGTGAAAGGTTTATAAACCTGGTGAACCTGCTGAGGCTAGTAGATCCTTTAAGACTGCTGATGCAGGTCATCCACCACAATTTTTATGGGATTCCCTACACTCCATGACTAAACGGAACATTAGAAAAAGCTGAAAATTATCCTGTTGGGCTTGTAAGTGGGATTACTGACTTAGCTGCTCGAAAGAAATGGGCTAACATTGCTCTTCTGGCATTGAAACACCAATTTTGGAGCTTGAGGATAGGGTAGCTTTACTTGGGAATGTTTATGAAATAGAGAAACAGGTTTAAAATTGTTGACAATGAAATACCAAAGAGGCAGGTTTACAAGCTTTGATAAGACAATTTGAATTGCTCCCATGGCTGCAGCAAATCAATATTAATGAAAATTAGTCCCACAGCAAATTCTTTGTTGCCTTTTGAAGAACAAGTTTACGTGTACTAAGTTCACATATTAAACATCGACAGCTGTGGCAGGGCTTCGATGCTATCATCTCTTATAAAGTAAAATCAAGCAACATAGGTGTCAACAGGGCTTTGCTTCCAGGTAAGCTCAATGCCTTCTATGCTCACTTTGACTGTCAAAACATGGAGGAACCATTACAAACTCTCGCAGCCCCCAGTGATCCTGTGATTTCAGTCTCTGAGGCTGACATGCAAGGTCCCAGTTGGGGCAGCTGGTCAACTTGTAAAGACCGGTCTGATCAATTGCCTGGAGTGTTCACTGAGATCTTTAATCTCTTGCTTTGGTTGACTGAGTACCCACCTGCTTCAAGCAGACTTTACTTATACCAGTGCCAAAGAAGAATTTGGTAAACTGTCTCAATGACCTTTCGTCCACTATGATAAAGTATTTTGAGAGATTATTGATGAAACTTATCAATGAGAAGTAATTTGGAACAGCTCCAATTTGCCTACTGGAGCAACAGGTCCACAGCAGATGCCATTTCATTGGCTCTTCACTCAGCCCTGGAACTCATCTATTACAATGCTCTTTATCATCTGCAGCTCAGCATTCAATTCCATCATCCCTTCAAAAATAGTCAATAAGCTTCAGGATCTTGATCTCAGTAGCTCCTTGTGCAATTGGATCCTCGATTTTCTTGCATGTAGACCCCTGTCAATCAGATTGGCAACAACATGCCTTTCACAATCTCCATCAGCACAGGTGCTCCACAAAGCTGTGTGTTTAGCCCTTTGCTCTACTTGCTTTACATTTATGATTGTGTGTCTAAGCACAGCTCCAATACCATGTTCAAGTCTGCTGGTGACACCACTGTTGTAGCTGAATCAAAGTGGTAATGAATCAGGATATAGGAGGGAGATGGTGCCACAACAACAACCTCTTACTCATAGTCAGCAAGACCAAGGAGCTGATTATTAACTCCAGGAGGAGGAAATAAGAGGACCATCATCAGATGATCAGAGGTTGATTGGGTCAACATCTTTAAATTGCTCAGTGTTATCATTTTGGCGAGCTCAGTGCTCAGTGCATAAATGCAAAAAGCACAGCAGCAACCTTTACTTCCTTAAGAGGTTGTGAAGATTCAGTATGACATCGAAAACTCTGACAAACTTCTGTAAATGTGTGGCAGAGAGTGTACTGACTGGCTGCATCACAGACTGGCATGGAAATGCCAATGCACTTGATGGAAAATCCTCCAAGTATTGGCATGGCCCAACCCATCACAGGTAAAGCTTTCCTCACCATTAAGCTCATCCATATGAAACATTGTTGCAAGAAGGTAGTATCCATCATCAGGGCCCCCCACCACCCACGACATGCTCTCTTCTCACAGCTGCTACCAGCAAGAAGGTACAGAAGCCTCAGGACTTACACCAGCATGTTCAGGAACAGCTACTAACCCTCAACTTTCAGGCTCTTGAACAAAATGGGATAACTTCACTCAACTTCACTTGCCCCATCATTGAAATGTTCTCACAACCTATGGTCTCACTTTCACAACCCTTCACCTCGTGTTCTCAATATTTATTACTTACTTATTTATTATCATTATTTCTTTCTTTTCGTATTTGCACAGTTTGTTGTCTTTTGCAAACTGGTTGAACGCCCAAGTTGGTGTGGACTTTCATTGGTTTTATTATGGTTATTATTCTAAATTAAATGTATTGAATATGCCCACAAAAATGTATCTCAGGCTTATATATGGTGACATGTATGTACTTTGATAATAAATTTTCTTTGAACTTTTTATCTTTAAACAAATATTGAAGACTGTCTATTCAGAGCCCTCGTCTTTTAAATAAGTACAGTATAACATCCTCCCTCACACAATTCCTTACTGTTCTCAACAAAAATTATACAAAGGACTTTATCCTTCTATTAGTTACAGTGAGGCTGATTACTTAAATTTTCATCATGTTTTTTTTATTGCTGCATCTCTAATTATCCTTATCCTCACTCAACCACTTTAATGGGAAAAAAATCATCTGAATACTTTACACTTTTCTGACCTCTGCACCACCATGGAACAAAATAAATTATGAAGAATGTTCCCTGCTGTCAATAAGCACGGGAACACATTGAATTAAAGGTGTGTTATGCCATCTGTGTTTTGAAGCCCAGTGAATAAGTACATGATTGAAGAAGATTTTAAAGAAGGTAACATTATTTCAATGTTCATAAAAATTAAAACACTGGATCTTATTAGTCTGTTAATCTGAACCTAAGGGAAGAAAGCTAATGGAGCAAGCCAACAAGATGGCAATCCATCTGTAAAACAGAAAACAAATATGAACTAATATGGTGCTATGTACTATGTGCCAGCTGTACTGAAGACCTATCAGAGTTTCTTGACAATGTCTTTGGGATTAACAAAATGGATCCTTTGTCTGCTAGGTCATGAATGCTTAATGCACTTACACAAAATTCATTTCTCTACTGCATTAGCAGAAGCATTAACATATTTTTATGTTAAGATGACAGAGGCTGTTAAATTAATAATCAAATATGATTAGTACCTGTAATTAAGCAGTGCCAATATGTGGTTGCAGTCAAATGAAAAAATAAGCAACAAGATTCTTCACCCACAATTCACAATTCTAGTGCTGGATATATCCCTGGACTCACCACTGATGGAGGTAGTGTTCCCGTATACATGAAGGGAAAAGGATCTGAACACAAAATAATCTGCAGATGCTGGGGTCAAAGCAACACTCACAACATGCTGGAGGAACTCAGCAGGTCGGGCAGCATCCGTGGAAAAGATCGGTCGACCTTTCGGCCTGACCTGCTGAGTTCCTCCAGCGTGTTGTGAGGGAAAAGAATCTGTATGTCTCCTCCATTGGAGGACAAGATTTACTGTAAGTAAATTGATAAATTGACTTATTATTTTCACATGTACTAAGATGCTATGAAAATCTTTGTTTTGCATGCCATACATACAGATAATTTCATTATGTAAATGTACTGAGGTAGAACAAGAGAAAAGAGAATGCAGAATGAAGTATTACAGTTATATAGAAAATACAATGCAGTCAGACAATAAAGTGCAAGGCCAGAATGAAGTAGATTGTGAGGTCAAGAGTCCATCTTATCATACTACTGAATCATTCAATAGTCTTAGAACAGCGGAATTGAAGCTGTCATTAAGTCTAGTGGTATGTGCTTTCAGGATTTTGTATCTTCTTTCCAATAGGAGGAGTGAGAAAAGAGAATGTCTGGGGTGGATGGTTTCTTTGATTATGTAGGCTTCTTTACCAGGGCAGTGAGAACTAACGCACTCAGGCAATTATTTTGAACTTTTATATCTAAAGGGTTGTCCTGAAGTTTAATGAAACATACCTTTAAGATAGAATTAGGTGAATTACAATTAAACCACAAAAAGAAAAATAATCATTGAACATTAGAAAAATTACAGGTGCTGGAATTAAAGAGGTACATAATTCACTTTGTAACAAATATTAAGAAGAGAGTTGAGGGTTCTTGCTAAACTACTTAAAGGTAAGTGGTTTTATCTGGTTGAGGGAATTCGACTTGGTGTTAAGAATTGTCCTTTGAGTTCGCCCCAGGTTTCCAGCTCCTTACCAGTGATGTTTTTTCTTTGATCTCTCAAACCATGGCACACATTCCGTTACCTACCATCACTGGGCCAGCTTGAGTATGCCTTAATTCCAGACATCCTCTGCCATTGCTCAGCAGTCATTGACCCCACCCTCTTTGCCAAGTCCTTTGAGGCTATCAAAGTCTAATCTCTGTTTTCCTTATTAATATGGACTGACACCTGTTTCAGACAATTCTACTACAGTGAACAAAAATTCTTTTACAGAAGACCTTTCCATTAAGCATCCCACCTCAGACCTTGTGAGTGGCAGATGAGGGACAGAGATGCTAGGAGTCTCAAAGTAAATAGAATGGGCCCTCCGTGCCTTATATCTTTTCAGCATTAAAGAACTTAGAGTCATATGATGATAAAGCATGGAATTGAGCCATTCGACCCACCAACTCTGCCATGACCATCAACCACCATTTTATACCAATCCTTTATGGATCTTTCTCCATCTCTGTTGCATTTGGTTTCGAGATGAAGCTTTTCTGTTCCAGGATATCTGAAATGGTCTCCTTTTTCATGAAGCATGGCTTCTCTTCTGCTGTAGTTGATGGAGCCCAATGTCACACCTCCTCTGTTCCTCATATTTCTGCCTTTTCCCAGAGAGAACAGAGGCAAAGTTCCCCTGGACATTATCTTTCACTCCATGAGCCTCCCAAACTACTAGGTCATCTTTTGACATTTCCACTACTACAACGTGATCCCACCACCTGCCACACCATCCCCTCTCAACCACTTTCCGCCTTCTGTAAGGACTATTCCCTCTGAGACTGTCTGGTCTGCTCATCCCTCCACACCAATCCCTCCCTTGTCCTTGGCATATTCTCCTGCCATTCCAGTGAATGTAACACTTGTCCTTACTTCTCCTTTCTTACCACCCTCTAGGGACCTAAACAGTCCTTCACGGATCACATGAATCTGCTCCTAATGTGGTCTCCTTTTTCATCGGCAATCTGAGTGCAGACTCGGTAGCCATTTCACCAAGCATCTTCACTCATTCCACAATGGCCATCCCAAGCTTCCAGTTGCAGATCATGTCAGCTACCCTCTCCATTCCCACAATGGCCTGTCCATCCTCAATCTTCTCTCTGTTCCTCTAATAGTTCCGATTCTTACCTGCTTTACTTATCCAAATCCAGCTCCAGTAATGCTTTGTGTTATCTTACTACCATAGCTGTTGTCTATCCCCATGCTCCCCTCCCCTCACCTTGCTCTATCTGTTGTGTTTATTTCTCTCTCTGTCTCTATCTGCCTCCATCTATCATTCATCTACCATAACTTTCCAGCTCTACCCCTGCTCACCTCTTCAACCCAACACCACATGCCTGTCATCTTAAATATATCCTCAAACCACCAATCACTTCCAAATCCTTTCTGGCCACGCCCCTTCTCCTTTCAATGCTGGTCATCACTCCATTCAGTCCAAATGAAACGTTTTTACCCAAAACATCGACTGTTTCTTTCCTCCCACAGATGCTGCCCGACCCACTGTGTTCCTCCAGCAGCTTGTTTTGCTTCAGGTTCAATATCTGCACTCTCCTGTGTTTCCATTAAAATCTTCTTCCCTTCTCCCCACATTCCTATCAATCATCCCAGATCCTACCATTCATAAGCACCCTAGTGGTAGCCAAACAACCTACCAACCCATGCTTCTTTTTGAGTTCAAAAGCCACGAGGGAATATTGTAGATCTATAAAACCCTGGACAGAGTGCACTTGGAATATTGTGCTCAATTCTGATTGCCTCTCGTTATAGGAAGGTTGCAGAATCATTCAAGAGGATGCAAAGATTTAACATGATGCTGCCTGGATAAGAGAGCATGTTCTATCAGGAAAGGTTGAGGGAGCTTAGGCTTTCACTTTGAAGTGAAGAAGGATGAAAGGTGACATGATGGACATGATGATAAGACCATGTATCAAGTGGATAACGTGGTTTTTTCCCAGAGTGGAAATAGCTAATAGCAGGGGCATAATTTTAAGGTGATTGGAGGAAAGTATAGGTGGGGGGGGGGCAGTGGTGTTAGAGGTAATTTCTTTACCTGAAATGCCCTGACAAGAATGGTTGCAGAGGCTGATCCTCTAGGGGCATTTAAGAAACACTTAAATAGGCACGTGGATGATAAAAAAAATTTGGAGGGATGAGTAGGAGAGTAGATTGATCTCAGAGTAGGTTAAAATTTTGGTACAGCATTGTGGGCCAAAGGGTTGGTATTTTGTTGTAGTGTTCTATGTTCTATGTTCTTTGGCTTTTGGGATACTCAAGCAATCAGAGGGAAAACATGCAGGTTGCATTCAGAGAACACTGGAATGAATGCAGATCACTGGTGCTCTGGGGTAGCAACTCCACTAGCTGCTTTATTATGCTGCTTTAATGAAAGAATTTTTATTCAGTGCATGGCACAAATGAAGTAAAACTTTATGTCCTTTCTCAACAAGAGTTTAACTGTAATATTGAGATAAATTTGGTCTTCTTACTTGACATTGAGAGTTTAGAAGAGTGCAGAAAGGGTCACAAAATTAATTGCATGCTTAATACTTTACAGTTACCTCAATTGGCTCAGTGAGGTGAGTTTGTGGTCTTTTAAAAGCATGCACACAGGGGCCATTAGACTGAATTTAATAAAAATAATGAAGTGACTGGATGGTGCTTAGTAATCCTTCTTATATCAGTAGAAAGGTTAGGCAGATCAGGGGCCATAACTGTGAATTATGTAAAAGCAAACCAGATTACATGTTAAAATGTCCTTCGTCACCCCGAAAAAAGGAGGCCCACAGAACCAGTTAGCAGCTTATGCTTTAGCACGATTATTCAGTGTTCTATCAGAAGAGAGCTGTTTCCGGATGGCTGGGGATTATCTCAAATCCTCTTGTGTAAATCAGGGTGAATGGGGTCTCTTGGATGAGGTGTTATATAGTTTCCGGATATGATCAATGTTTATGCTGGCTCTTTCTGTCCTCTAGGAAATTACTCAGCTCCAGTTGGGAATGTGTGTCTCTATTGGAGTTATGGAGAAAAGACATTTTGATCTTTTCTAGAACAACAATTTTTACAAAATACCTTGCATGTGCAGATCAGTGGAAAAGTAGAAAATGTGTGGAAAGGGAACAACAGGAAGATTGTATTGAAGGTAAGTTCTATGGAAGATGTATTAAGCATATTTGATCATACAATGAAAGCAGTTGCATTGTGCTGGCATTGGCATGTAGGTAACATTCCTGATGAAAAATGCCATGAGGCAGGTAAGATAAACATTGTAAATGTATTCAGAATTCCATGCTCCTCTGACATAAATACTGTGATGTAATAAAGAGAGGAAAAAAAGGAAAGAATTCATGCTCCTGTGTCCCCCTCACAATTTCAAAAATCTTGCCTGTTATACAGCGGCTCAAAGTAAATTTGCTGGTAACATTATTTTTTACCAATAAAACAAATAGACCCTCAATGTGCAGATAAGCATCACCTGCAGCAATGATGTAACACAGGACTGCAGATGGTTCAACATGAACAAGTGATTCACAGCAAATAAAAGTATGGGAAAACACATTTTGGCTTGGATAACATTGAAATATACAATTCCATCAGAGGTAGTTTGAGGATTGCAAGTTCAAGTTTAATTGTCATTCAACCATACACCTGAATACAACCAAATGAAAAGTGTTCCTCTGGTGTCAAGTTGCAAAACACAAAACCAACAATTGCACAGCACATACAGCACATAAAATTATGACAGCAGAATAGCATACAGTTACAACATAGTAGCATATAAAAATAGTGTAGCCCTAGTCCCTGAGTGTCATGCCCTGTAGATAGATTTTGCATTGATGTTGTCCTGCAGCCAGGTTTCAGCAGTTCCTCATATTGTGCAGTGCAGCTGCAGATGAAGGTAATCCAGCTTGTCTTTGCAGGAGTAAACACTGGAGAGCAGCACCAACAGGAGGAGCAATGAACCAATGAATCAGACTCAGAGTATTCTACCTTACCGAAGTCCATCAGGATATTGTGATCAAATGCATCCCGCACCGTCCGTTGGACTGTGATCCGTGCAGCATCACTAATGCCTTCTTTCCCAGGTGTCTGAAGCAGAATGCATAATGGTACAGGACAAGCCCAGCTCCACTGCTATCCAGCAACTCGCTAGTGAGGTAGACCTGCAGTACCTGGTGCTCTTAATATCTTGCATTGCCTTGCCACCATGAAAGAGCCTTAAAGGACAAACCATTGCACCTTTGATTAGATCCAGAGAAGCTGCTACCCAGGCACACTGCCATCTTACTGGAAGAAATAATTTTAAGTGTTTACTTCTCTGCATTTACTAAACTTTGTAGAGGAGAAAACAGTAGTGGGAGATATAATTTAATGCTTTAAGAATCCCAAGGAAAAGAATTAGGAAAAGAGACAAGATACACATCAAAATCAGATAAATGTTCATCATTAGAAGGAAAACTGAAGTCTTAATTGTACTCTGAAAGTATTAACAGTCTATAATATGAGATTTTTACAATTATAATAAGCCTATGAAGATTAAAGTGATTAACAGATTATAAACTTAAAATTAACCAAATTGATTTTACAGTTTTATACAGAAGTGAATATGAAGGCAAACGATTAGAGTCTAATTGATGCATTGGTTTCTGCATCAACTAAACTCTAATCTTTTTGCCTTCATTTTCATCAACTGGGCCTAGACTGAGAGAGAAATCTATTGTGGAAGATTATAAATGCACATTTGTGTGTATACAATATATTGGACCTGGATACCCTAAAGGGTAGAGGCTACCCTCGAGAAGGCTTTGAGAGTATCTTTATTTTCACTTCGCCTGGAAACTCTTACCATGACAGAGCCTTTCTTTCAGAAATGAGAGATTATTGTGTTCAATGTTTGACTGAGAGGTGGCTTACTCCCAGCATGCCAGATTCAGCGATCAGACCTAAAGGCTTCTCGATTCGTAGGATGGACTGAATTGCTGACTCAGAAAAGGTAAAAGGTGGTGGGGTGTGTTTCATGATAAACCCTCCAATGTGGCAGTTTTGTCAAACTCATGATCCCCCGACCTTCAACATCTAATGGTCAAATGCAGTCCATTCTATTTACCTAAGGATTTCTCTTCCATAATCCTGACCACAGTTTACATACCACCAGAGTAGAGTATAATCAAGCACTTGAGATACTGCATGATGCCATCATAAAACAAGAAAAAGTCCATCCCAACACGTTTCATATCATAGTTGGGAACTTCAACCAGGCTTGTTTGAAGAAGACATTGCCCAATTATAGTCAGCATATAGCCTGCAGCTTCAGAGGTCCAGCACACTAAATCACTGTTATACTAAGATAAGGAATGCCTACTATTCCATGCTCAACTTGCAGACAGGCAGAGGTTAGGACAACAGCTGCAGATATTAGGACAACAAAGAATTAGTCACAAGAGGCAAAGGAGGGGCAATGGGATTGCTTCAAGTTGGTAGACAGGGCCATGTTCAAGGACTTATCTCTGGATCTGAATGAATACACCACGGTTGTCACGGACTTTATTACAGCAGTTGTGGACAACTGTGTCCCCACAAAATCATTCAGTGTTCCCCAACCAGAAGGCCTTGATGGACCATGAGATCCACAATCTACCTAGGCCAGATCAGAAGCATTCAAGTCTGGTGACCATGAAAGTTACAAGAGATCCAGGTACGATCTCCAGAAAGTCATCTTATGGGTGATGTGGCAATTCTTGACTAAACTTGAATCAAAGGAAGATGCTCAACATGCTCAGCAGGGCTTGATTGCTAACACCTCTTACAAAGATAAATCAATCGACATAGACGACAACAGAGCTTCACTTACAGATGAGTTCAATGCCTTCTATACTTGTTTTGATCAGTAAAACATAGAGAAACCATCATAAATTTACACAGCTTCCAATGATCCTGTGATTTCAGTCTCTGAGGCCAACATATGAGCAGCCTTCAGGAGGGTGAACTCATGAGAAATATATGGTACAAATTGGATACCTGGCCAAGTGCTAAAGACCTGTGCTGATCAACTAGTTGGAGCATTCACTGAGACCTTTAACCTCTCATTTCAGCAGTCTGAAATACTCACCTGCTTCAAGCAGACTTCAGTTATACTTGTGCCTAAGAAAAACATAATAACCTGACTAACTGACTGTCGTCCAGTGGTGAAGTTGTTTTGAGAGGGTGGTGACAAAACATATCAACTCCTGCCGGAGAAGTGACTTGGATCAGTTCCAATTTTCCTATGGGAACAAGAGGTCCACACCAACTCATTGACCCCTCATTCAACCCAGGAACATCTAGACAGCAAAGATGCTCTCTATTGACTACAGCCCAGCATTCAATATCATCATCCTCTCAAAACCAATCAATAAGCTTCAAGATCTTGGCATCAATACACCCTTGTGCAAATGGACCTCAATTTCACCACTTGCAGACTCCTGTCAGTTTGGATTGGTAACAACATATTCTCAACATTCTCCATCAGCGCAAGTGCTTAACCCCTCCTCTACTCTCTTTATACTTATGATGTGTGGCTAAGCACAACACCAATGCCATATTCAAGTTTGCTGATGATACCATTGCCGTAAGCTGAATGAAAGGTGGTGTTGAATCAGCATTTAGGAGGAAGATTGAAAATCTGGCTGAGTGGTGCCATAACAACCTCCTACTCAATATCAACAAGACCAAGGAGCTGATTATTGATTTTAGGAGGAGGAAACTAGAGGTCCATGACCCAGTTCTCATTGAAGGATCAGAGTGGAGAGGGTAGGCAACTTTAAATTCCTTGACGTTATCATTTTGGAGGACATGTCCTGGGCCCAGCATGTAAGGGCAATTAAGAATAAAGCACAGTAGCTCCTCTACTTCCTTAGGAGTTTGCAAGAATTTGGCATGACATATAAAACTTTGATAAACCTCTATAGATCTGTAGTGGAGAATATATTAACTGGTTGCATCACAGGTTGGTATAGAAGCACCAATGCCCTTGAATGGGAAATCCTACAAGATGTGGTGGATACGGCACATTCCATCGGGGTAAAGCCCTCCCCACCATTGAGCACATCTACATGAAGCATTACTTCAGGAAAGTAGCATCCATCATCAGAGACCCTCACCACCTAGATCATGCTCTCTTGTTACAGCCATTGGGAAGAAATACAGGAGCCGCAGGGCTCACACCACCAGAATCAGGAACAGATATTACCCCTCAACCATCAGGCTTTTGAACCAAAGGGGATAACTTCACATTTCACTTAACTCATCATTGAAATGTTCCCACAAACATGGACTCACTTTGAAGAAATTCTCATCTCATGTTCTCAACATTCAATTATTATTTACTTCTTTTGGTATTTTCACAGTCTGCTGTCTTTTGCACATTGGTTGAAACCCAAGTAGGTAGAGTCTTTCATTGATTCTATTAGGGCTATTATTCTATTACGGATTTATTGAGAATGCCCAGAAGAAACTGAATCCCAGGGCTATATATGGTGATCTATATGTACTTCAATAATAAATTTACTTTCAACTTTGAAATGGATCAGAATGTCTGGTTCAGAATCCTGTGTCTGTCTTGTAATCACTCTGATCTGTCAAGGAAGTGAACTAATTAGGGTGCCAGTACTTGCAATGTTGGCGCAGTAGGAGATCTTGTCACACTTCCAATAAATCTTGAGGGTTTTGCAGAGGACAACTTTGGCAGTATCTCTCCAGAGCTTTAAAATATCTGCTGTAAGTAATACAAAGTCTCAGAAGCATACAGTAAGGTAAGGATTATTTTTGCCCCCGAGAAAAGTCTGCCAATGAGTTTGTGCCATGTTTAAAGTCTTGATTTACAAACATTCTTTTCCTCATCTGACTATAGACCATGATGATATACTGTCAATGTCTCCCAGTGTTGAGGTAGCTTCCAACATATCGGAATGGGTCAATATCTTCCAATGCTTCAGTGTAAATGTGAAAATGTTCAGTGTAAATATTACAACACATATGAAATACTGGAGGAGCTCAGCAGGTCAGACAGCATCTATGGAGGGAAATGAACAATGTTTTTACCTAATACTGTTCATTAGGACTGTCCTGATCTGATAGAGGAACTTCAGAACTTAGCATTTTGCATGTGTTCCTCAGATTTCCATCACCTGCAGAATCTCTTGTGTCTCTGTGGTGCAATAGAAACAAGCTAGTAGAGGACAGTTGTTGGTGGTATTGGATGTAGTCCATTCTTATACGCTTCAGTGAGTGAGCTAGCTGAGATTGGAAAGCATCTGGATAAGGCCACCACAACCATTTAAGTTTCAGAGGAGTTTAGGGAAGTTCCTTTTATTCATAGAGATATTGAGTCATACAGCACTACAGCAGAGAAGGAGACCCTTTGGCCCATCTAGTCTGTGCTGAAACATTATTCTGCCTAGTCCAATTGACCTGCAACTGGACCATATGCTCTCCATACCCCTTTCTACCATGTACTTTTTCAAGCTTCTCTTGAATGTTAAAATCAAACCCACATCCACCCGTTCCACTGGCAGCTTGTTCCACACTCTCATCACCTTCTGAGTGTAGAAGTTCTCCCTCAGATTCCCCTTAAACATTTCACCTTTCACCCTTAACCCATTCTATTTTTATAAATATTGAATGAATCTGTATGTTCTTCTAAATAAATTATTTTATTTTTAATGAATTTTTTTTTATCTTCTTTTCAAATAGTTCCAATTTATCAGAGACACTTGGAATCATCAAAGGCAAACTGTCAGAAGGCCATCAAGATAATCTGTGGGTAGGACCAAAATTGTTACTGACTGATTCCTAGCCACTGGTTGAGAACTGTGATGTTCGCAGTGCACTGGAGCCATGGAACTGTAAAACTAGTAGGACTATGACCATGAGGTATTGGCCAGGATCGGCATGCCGGCAATCAACATCAGCTCAAATTGGCAACTCATTCAGCATGGTCAAGTTGAGGTGCTATTTTCCGTGCCATTTGGTTCTATTATTCCATGACTCATTGAACACATTGCACTTGGAAAGAAGACACTGCCTATTGATCTCATTGAATAGTAGATTTGTAGTATTCATTATGGACATGGTAACCATGACCTCAAGCTAATGGAATTCTGGACTTTTTAATTAATGTGA
This sequence comes from Mobula hypostoma, assembly GCF_963921235.1. Lineage (NCBI taxonomy): Eukaryota > Metazoa > Chordata > Chondrichthyes > Myliobatiformes > Myliobatidae > Mobula > Mobula hypostoma. Next base: position 69,387,152 of record NC_086103.1, on the reverse strand, counting down.
GAAAATAGAACTGGAAGTTGTTCACTGGAAACAAATGAGAAGGCTCTTGAACTTAATCATTGAACAATGAAACAAGGTAAACGTTTACTTTCCTAAAAGAGAGAAAATCGAGATGTCATTACCAAAATGTTTAAAAAGGTGTAATTATTTTAGAACAGGGATATTATAAAAATAATGGAAATTAAATTATGCTATAGTTAAACTGATGATCCTAGGAAATCCATATATAAAATTAGATTAGAAATAAGAAAAGTCTGAAGATGAAGGAGAGCCAATAGAACATGATTGCAAATAAAAGAAAGAAATCGTTTATGATAAATTTGCCTAGATAGACTAACACTGCTGATAAAATTGGTATAACACTGGCAGTCAGTTACATGCTAGTTATATTGGTGAATTCAATAAGAACATGCCCTTTATTTTCATGATTTAATTTAGGTTATTACAATAGAATAGCCCTGATGACTATATCTGCAGGAAGTGTGTCCAGGTGCAGCTCCTGGCAGATTGGCTGAAGCAATTGCAGCTGCAGATAGACACAATGTGGAGAACCTGGGCTAGGGAGAATGTAGTAGACAACACAGTTAGTGAGCTAGTCACTCCACAGGTAAACACAGAAAGGACATGAGTGACTACCATGAAGGGGCGGTTAAGGCAACAAACAATTCCTTTCCTCCCACAGATATTGTTTGACCCAATGAATTCCTCCAGCAGACCCACAGAGCTGGGACCTTATTGTTTGTAACCTATGTGAGTCACTTAGACATGGATGCAAGGAGTAAGTTCATGACATCCATAAAGCTAGAACACAAAGCATTTTAGAAGTGCCTAGATGAACACTTGAATTATTTGGGCTGAGAGGTCTATGGACCACCTGCTGAGCAAAAAGATTGATATGGAAGGGTGTCCACTGGTAAAAATGGACGTTAGAGTGAATGGCTGGTTTCTGTCCTCTATAATTGGTAGGTTCTCTGAATACAAATGTTCTACAAAGCATTTTTGTTTTGTTATCTGCTTTTACAAATTACATAAAGATTCAACAGAATTTACTTCAGCCAACAGACAAAATTTTAGTCAGACTATTCCTTCAGTAATTGCCAAGATGTGCAGCAAGAATGGAATTAACAACTAAAGTTGACGGATTTCTCTTTCTAACACTTGATTATAAATGCAGTAATTTCTCATTTGGTTAAGTAATCTGTGAATGGATTGCAGACATGTAGTCATAAGGTGGCATGGTAGCATAGTAATTAGCACAGCGCTTTACAGTGCCAGCAACCCAGATATAATTCCTGCTGCTGCCTCTAAGGAGCTATATATTCTCCCAGTGACAATGTGTGTTTCCTCCAGGTGACCCAGTTTCCTCCCACAGTCCAAAGATGTACCAGTTGGTATTTTAATTGGTCATTGTAAATTAGGTTAGCATTAAATTGGGGGTTGCAGGGCAGTATAGCTCAAAGGGTTGAAAAGGCCTACTCTGCACTGTATCCCAATAAGTAAAAATAAAATGGAACCTCAGCTTCCATCCTCGATTTCTCCCCAGTACCTTTCTTGGCCTACAGACTAACAAAAATGTTTATTTTAATGTTCTGTTTTCGCTATACTAGTATCAACAGCATATTGTCTTTTATTTCTCCTGGTTGACCCTGCTAGTGCTTCAGTATGCCATGGAAAAAGTTTCAGTCTCATCGTGATAGGATGACTAAGAGGAGACCTTACAAGTGAGATGCAGATGCTTTGAAGACGTCTATCTATTTTATGTATGCATTTAACCCTGCATGCTTCTTAATTAACTTATGATCTGAACAGTGTGATAGCTATTATATACCAATTAAAACTGTCTATGAATTAATGGAATATTTAATACACAAGCCACTGTACTCTGAGTATCTGCTGTGCCATGACTCAGTTGGCAGCCTTCATAGCTCAGACTTTGCACATTCAGGTTCCACTCATTTTAAATCAGGAGAGAGTTGATATTCTAGTTGTTTTACCACCATTAAAATATTTGCATATTGTCACTTGCCTGGATGAATTCAACATTCAAGAAAGTTGACACCATAAAGGACATAGCAGCCCTTTTGATTGGCACCTTATACACAATCATTCACTCACTCCATCACAAACACACAGTGGTAGCAGTTCTACCATCTTATCCTGCAGGAACTCACCAGGAATCCTGAGACAGCACCTTCCAAACCCACAATCTCTTCTAGCCAGAATGACAAGGGCAGTAATATCATGGGACCACCACAACCTGGAAGTTGCCCTTCAAGCCACACAACATCACATTATGTTCCACCATCATTGCTGGTTTATAACACTGGAACTCCCTACACCTGAAGGACTATAGCAGTTTGAGAAGGCAACTTTATATCAAGGGCATTTAGGAATGGGCAATTAAATGTTGGTTCATCTTGATAAACCTACATCCCCAGAATAAAATAAAGAAAACTATCAATTTCATGTTTGTGGAATCTTGCAGGTTGACTGTTGCAGTTACCACATTGGAATGACTATTGATTGTGGCTACTATCGGATGAACAGAGACTATAAATGGATTTTTTTCTTTCCTCTCATTCTCTTCATGCTCATTTTGAAAATATACTGAATAGATAACAAAACAAAAAGTAGTGTGGAAGAATTTCCTACATTGTATGATTTATCTTAACCTCCATGATAGGTTATTGCCTGTTTGTCAAAATTGTCAGCAAAGAAAAACAAGAAAATTTGATCATCAGCGTCTGAAAATAAAGTGAAAATGTTTAGATCCCATGTCAAAAAATGGAAATTGGAAAGATAGACAAAAAAATTGGATCTGGTGTTATAATTTCTTTCATCCAAGGAAAAATCAATTACAGAGGAAAATCATGGATTCATTCTAGTTTGCCAGAGTTCGGTGATTTTCATTCTTGATATTCTTTTGTCAGATGTATCTATCTTCCAAATTCATCATGAAGTTTGAAACATGCAGCATTGTACAATAGCATGTGATATACTGATGATACTCCTTGATATTGAGCTACATATACATGATGCTTGAACCAATCCTCAGAAGTAAGTGCCCTCAGAATTCCGAAGATAGCTATCATTGCCACTTACAGGAGAAATCTCCTATCTTGTTGCTCTCTGTGAAATCCATTACTAGGAACCCACCTCAGGTAGGTCCACAAACTTAAGTACTTACATGTTCCATCAGCTCTTCCTTGCAGTCCTTCAGCCAATCCCATTTATGACTCCAACAAGTCTTATATCTCTCTCCCAAACTCAAACACCAGAACTTTAGGGTGGTGAAGAAAGCTTTTGGTATGCTGGCCTTTATTAATCAGAGCATTGAGTATAGGAGTTGGGATGTAATGTTGAAATTGTATAAGGCATTGGTAAGGACAAATTTGGAGCATTGTGTACAGTTCTGGTCACCGAATTATAGGAAAGATGTCATTAAAATTGAGAGAGTACAGAGGAGATTTACTAGAATGTTACCTGGGTTTCATCTCCTAAGTTACAGAGAAAAGTTGAACAAGTTGGGTCTTTATTCTTTGGAGCGTAGAAGATTGAGGGGGGACTTGATAGAGGTATTTAAAATTATGAGGGGGATAGATAGAGTTGACGTGGATAGGCTTTTTCCATTGAGAGTAGGAGAGATTCAAACAAGAGGACATGAGTTAAAGGGCAAAAGTTTAGGGGTAACATGAGGGGGAACTTCTTTACTCAGAGAGTGGTAGCTGTGTGGAACGAGCTTCCAGCAGAAGTGGTTGAGGCAGGTTCGATGTTGTCATTTAAAGTTAAATTGGATAGATATATGGACAGGAAAGGAATGGAGGGTTATGGGCTGAGTGCAGGTTGGTGGGACTAGGTGAGAGTAAGAGGTCAGCATGGACTAGAAGGGCCGAGATGGCCTGTTTCTGTGCTGTAATTGTTATATGGTTATATGGTTATATGGTTTACCTTCAACTATCCTGACACTCTATGATCACCAATCATCAGCTAAGTATCCCACACCTGCTAAATATCACTCTCACTTTTACTGACCAGGGAATAGACATCCAACTTAATTGTATTGCCTTAAAATACATATTTAATATGGTCTGACCAATGCCTTATAAAGCATCAGCATTTCATCCTTACTTTTGTTTTCTAGTTTTCTTGAAATGAATGCTAATTTTACAGTTGCCTTCCTTACCACTGACTTAACCTATGTTAACCTTTCGAGAATCCTGCACGAGGACTCCCGAATCTCTTTGTATTTCTGATTTTTTAATTCCCCCCCATTTAAGAAATAGTCTACACCTTTATTTCTTCTGCCAAATCACATGACAATACACTTCCTTACACTATATTCCATCTGCCATTTCTTTGCCCACTGTGCTTAATCCAAACACGTCCTGCAGACTCACTGCTCCTCAACCTATCTTTAATTCATCTACAAACTTAGCCACAAAGCCATTAATTCCATAATCAAAATCTTTGACATGTAACATGAAAATAAGCGACCCAACTCCACCCCCTGCAGAACACCACGAGTCAATGGCAGCCAACCAGAAAAGGACTCCTTTATTCCCACTCTTTGCCTCCTGCCAATCAGCTAATCTTCTATCCATGATAGTATCCTCCAGAACCATTCCAGAACCTAGTGATTCTTGAAAGATCACTACTAATGCCTCTACAATCTCTTCAGCTAGCTCTTTCATAACCCTGGAATGTAGTCCATCTGATCCAGCTGATTCAGAACTTTCAGTTTCCCAAGCACCTTCTTCTTAGTAATAGCAGCTTCTGCCCCTGACCTTGACAGTGAATTACTATTTTTTGTTCACCATTTCTTTCTCCCCCATTACTACCTGCCCAGCATCAATTTACAGTGGTCTACTCTCCCTTCTCTTTTTCTCTTCATATATCTGAAAAAACTTCTTGTAGCTTCATTTATATTATTGGCCAGCTTACCTCCATATTTCATCTTTTCTCTCTTTATGGCATTTTTATTTGCCTTCTGTTGATTTTTAAAAGCTTCCCAGTCCTCTAACTTCTCACTATTTTTGTTCAATTATATGCCCTCTCTTTTATTTTTCCTATTACACTGTTCCTGTGCAAATCCTATTTTACTCTCCCCACAATCTCATCAAATGCCCCCTGCCCCAAAACTCTGACACACCTAGACTCTCAGAGCTTAATTGTTAATTGGCTAATCAATCTACCAATCTGTACATCTTTCTGATATGGCAGGAAACCAAGTCTCCAGCAAAGAACTCATGTGATCAATGTTCAAAAGTTCAAAGTTCAAAGTAAAATGTATTATCAATCTATATACTACTAAAACTCTCATGCTCTGTCTGTCTGTTTGTCTGTTTGTGATCTCCAATTAGCGCAAACGGTGCATTACAGCGGCAATTATTTTGGCTACATCGAATTAAAATGCGCTAACTTACAGAATGCAGGCAAAGTTCAGGGTTATATATTCGTATAAAATTGCTCATTCACAAAAATCAACAGGCTCCCTTTTAACCCGAGAGCCGATCCGCCATCATGGAAATCGGGACGCGACAGCCCAACGCATGCGAATGGCCAGCCTCAGCAGCAACACCAACCAGAGCAAAAGGGCAAGGCAGCTCTATTTCGAGGGGGTCACATTCTGCTAATCACCATCAGCATGGGCAGGATTGGGACAGATCTAACTGCCACCCATTAATAAGAGATAATTAAATCTTATTGTAATGACGTATTCGAGACCCACATAAAACCCTTTGCTGCAGTCAAAGGACAGCGGTGACTATATCACGTCCATTTAGGAGAGCGCCAACCACATCATCAAGAATAATCAGCATCCTTTGGTGTTACTGCTTCATATCCTCTATCCAACATTAGGGTAAAAAAAAATGGTCAGCCTAATTATGCCACGTGGAAAGGGAAGGGGGACATTTTGGTCAAGAGATGATGGTTAAATGTCATCGGGAAGTGCAAGGAGAGGGAGAGGACAAGAATCAGTTAAGGCCAGGGCTGCACGACTCCAAGATCAAAGAGTCAGGACAAAAAAAAGATGAGAGAAGAGACAGAGGTGGAGAGGCATGCACATCTCCAGGATCAGAGACAAACAACAAACAGCAGAAGAGATGAAGAGACGGGGGATGAAAGGACTGCACGTCTCCTGAATGACAACAAGAGGCACAAGGGTGGCAGATAAACCAGAAATTATGCCAGCAAAAGTGTCCTTTGTTAAACGAGGAGGAGCTATATTTGCTTTGCAACACATTGTTCTTCTTTAATAAACTGAGGTTTTCTACTTCAGTTTCCAAAGCAAAGCGATACCAATATCATTCAGGAAAATTTAATGTTCATTCTGGTCACATCAGACTGCACTACCCTTCTTTCAAAGGGTGCCCCAACGGGTCACCCCGTTGTCTAGTCAGTGTACATTCATGTCGCCACATACTACCCTGAGATCTTTTTTGAAGGCATTCTTAGCAAATCTATAGAACAGTAGCTGTAAACAGGATCTGTAACGGTTAACCGTAAACTAATTACAAATGCTTATAATAAATAAGTTACAATAAATAATGAGCATGAAATAACAAGATAAAAGAGTCGTTAAATGAATGTAGTTATCACTTTTTGTTCAAGATCCTGATAGTTGAGGAGTAGTTACTGTTCTTGAACCTGGTGGTGTGAGAACTGAGGCACTGTATCTTCTACCAGATGGCAGCAGTGAGAAAAGTGCATGGCCTGGGTGGTCAGGATTTTTGATGATGGATGCTGCTTTTCTATGGCAATATTTCATGTAGATGTGTTCAATGGTTGGGAAGATTTTACCTGTGACGTACTGGGCCAAATCCATTAGTTTTTGTAGGATTTTCTGCTCAAGGGCATTAGTGTTCCCATATCAGGCTGTAATGTAGCCAGTCAGCACAAGTTTCACCACTTTTCTATAGAAGTTTACCAAGGTTTTTGATGACATGCTAAATCTCTACAGACTCCTGAGGAAGTAAAGGTGCTGTTGTGCTTTCTTCACAATTATATTTACATGACGGGTCCAGGACAGATAGTGACACCCAGGAATTTAAATTTACTGACCCTCTCCACCTCAGGTTCTCCAACAACTACTGGCTTACTGGTTCATGGACTCGGGTTTCCTTCTCCTGAAGTCTACTACCGGTTCTTTGGTCTTATTGACATTGACTGCGAGGTTGTTGTTATTACACCAGATCACATTATGAATGTGTAAGATCCCCATGGATGGAATCTGCATTGATGAATTTCTTTGAGAGGTTGATCATGGCTAGAATTATGCCTGAGCTGGGACCAGGACCCATTGCAGTTTGGCTATTGCCACAACAGGTCTACATGGACACGATCTCATTGGCTGTCTATTCAGCACTGGAGCACCTACACAACAGAAATGCATGTGGCAGAGAGTTGTTTATCAATTTCATCTCTGTATTCAACACAATCATCCCCTCAGTAATAATTAACAAGCTTCAAAACCTGAGCCTCTGCACCTCCCATTGGATCCTTGACTTTCTGTCAGGAGATCACAGCTAGTGTATCGACATTAATATTTGCTCCCTGCCAACAGTGAACACAGGCACCTCTCAAGGATGCTTGGCACACTGCTCTACCCGCTCTGCATTCATGTCTGTGTGGATAGATGCACCTCAAACACCTTCCATAAATTCGCCGATGATAGCACTCATTGTAGAATCTCAGATGGTAACAAAAAAGGCAAACAAGAGTGAGTTAAATCAGCAGGCTGAGGGATGTCACAGCAACAGCCTTACATTCAACATGCACGAGACTAAGACATTGATTATGGTCTTCAGGAAGTCGGGAGAACATACACTATTCCTCATTGAGAGGTCAGCAGTGGAAGGGGTGAGCGGCTTAAAGTTCCAGGCCATCAGCACCTCAGAGGACCCATCCTGCACCCATACATTGATGCAATAGTGAAGAAGGCATGCCAGAGGCTGTACTTCATTAGGACTTTGAGCAGATTTGGTATATCACTAAAGACCAGTAAATTTCTACCGATGTACTGTGGAAAGCATTCTGATGGGTTGTATCATCGCCTGGTGTGGAGGCTCCAATATGAAGGATCAAAAGAGACTACAGAGGGTTGTAGATTCAGCCACCTCCATCACAGGCACAACCCTCCACTCCATCAAGGATATCTTCAAAAGGCGGTCCCGCAACGTGTCATTCATTATTAAGGGCCTTCTCCATTCAGGACATAGCCTCCTCTATCAAGACCACCTGAAAACCCACACTCAATGTTTTAAGAACAGTTTCGTCCCCTCCACCAAAAGGTTTCTGAACGATCTGTGAGCCCATGAGCACAACCTTGTTATTCCTATTTTACCTCTATTTATTTATTTGTTGAAAATTAGTAGCATTTTTTATGTCTTTTCACAAAACAACAAATTTCATGCCACATCAGCAATAATAAATCTGATTCTGGATTCTGAACTGGGAGCAGGAAGGCAGCAATTGTATTAAATGTGCCTCTGTGCCATTCACCTGGAACCAAGAATCATACAGTATAATTAACAATAATATATTGTTATAAATTATTGTTCATTATATCTGTAGTAGCCAAATGATCATGCATATAAACCACTCTAGCTTCACAATATCAATTAATGGCATTGTCTGCTTGAACTATTTTATTTAACTCCCTGGCGGGAATCCACAATCCTTTACTTATTGTATTATTTATCTCTCCATGTGGGAACTTTACAATTTTCTTTTCAATGCTGGAGAAATCTAAAGAAAACAGCATTGCACAGTGTTGTCTATTAGACTCATTCACTGCAGCATTAATGATTTAAAATAGCAGAAAAAACATTCCGCCACCCATGGGATTTCTCAAGGATGCAGGACTAAGATGATACATAAAATTTAGATAATGGTAGTTGTTTTATTTCTGTGGGAAAGACACTTTGCAAGAGACAGTAAATAACAGCACGCTATCTTTGCAGGCTTGGCTGTGTGGCTTTCATTATATTAGTGAGACCGCTTTAGGCTACGGACAATAGTTTTATCACCCAATTTCATGCAAGATGACAAGGGTGGTTTGAGAAATTTCATCTAAGTGGTTACTGGTGAATAAATATTCACAAAAATTAGAAGTGGTATAGGTCACATAATCCCATAGAATAACCTTGATAACTTTGCACACGCATAATAATTACAATCTTGTTGGTTTAGTATCCTTTCAACAAAGTTATTAACATAAAGATCAAAGTTCTTAGCTGTCAGTGACTGATAATATACCCAGGTTTTGATAAATTCGGAGTTATTTTTTGGATATTGTAAATAACCTAACCATTGTAAAAAGTACTATGCAATTCCATATTGAAAGCTACATGGTTCGAATGATTTTGATGATATAACAAAATCATCTTTATTTTAAAACTAGAAGGCACTATAAAAGTGTTTGTATCTTCCTAAAAAAATCAGTCAAGCCCTTGTTTATTTAACATTTTAAATTAGAATGCCTCTATGTTAGACTCAGATCCAAATTGAAATTTCAATGAATGCAGAGACTTATGAGCACAGAATCTTCTGTTTTTAATTTCACAGGTTAATTTGCTGGTACATTTCACTTCCTTTATAAAATCTAGAGGACTAGAAAATGGCATGGACTGTTTCAGAAGACAAAACTGATTTTTTGAGTACTGACCTAAGTACTGTATTACTTGAGGACTGATTAATCATTATAATAAAGTATGACTTCCAATCTCTAATAAGGTCGTTTTTAGATGTTCTTTGCTATTTCATTTGCATAGGCACGGAGCTGCTCAGAAGAACATGTGCACACCCAATCCAAAATGGACAAGTGCAGGTTAACCTACATTTCAGCAGTCTGACAAATGGAAATTTCTTGTTATGGAATTCACAGATCACAATATAAAGATCTGGGATGCAGAATGAAATGTTGCTCTTAGGGAATTAATGAGAAAAACAAGTGAAAATAAAGAAAGGAGGAAACAAACAGACAGAAAATATGTACAGAGAACTGAACTAATCTACAAGGACAACAATTACAAGCTGCTAGATCATAGTGAGAGGCCACTAAAAGGATTTGTTTAAAAACTGACAAGGCAATCTCTTCCATTGATACCTTTACAATGATACATTATCAAACAATGTAAAATGCAGTCTAGTTAATTAACCACAGCAACTGTTTCTCTTCTGCTGAAATCAGAATTCCCTTGACTACCGATCACACATCTGCAGTGGCATTATGATTGAAAGAAAAGCTTCTTGGAGTAATGCACCTCCACTTATAACATGGAATTCAATGGGTAAAAGGAGCTTGCATTACAGAGAATGGTGATACAAATGGTTTACTAGGGCACAACATCTCTGTAATGCATGTGTACACTGGAAACTAAGATATTCAATCTAATCTATTTTCTTCTAAAACACAATATTATTTATAAAATGCAAATCAATTTTAAATTAAATTTAATAATATTTAAAATTGCAATTAAAAAGAGTATTGATGCAATTAGTGAGACAGTGGTTTGGAATCAAGTCATTGGAATGTTGAATAAATGTAAATCAAGTTCAACTTTCACCATTCTGTACCCTTAAGGTATAACAATAATAAAGTCCTTGATTGAATATGGCCATCAGTTTGTGCCATTGGCTATAATAAACTTAGAAATTACCCGTTTGTCCAAAGTCACCATTCTTTTTCCTCTGCGTGCTACACTTACCATTTTTTCCCATCTCAGATTATTCAAACATTGCATGTAAACTGTCCTCACCTATCAGATTCCTTCCTCTCCAGCCCTTTATTTTTCCTACCCACCTGGCTTCACTGATCATCTTCTAGCTAGCCTCCTTCCCCTCCCCCCACCTTTTTATTCTGCCATCTTCCCCCTTCCTATCCAGTTCTGAAGTAGGATCTTGACCTAAAACACTGACTGTTGAATCATTTCCATGGATGCTGCCTGACCTGCTGAGTTTTGTATGTATTGCATGTGTATACTTGTACTGTTTAGTGGAGAGATATGTAGTCTAGCATTATACTCAGACTGCAGAACAGAAAGGAAAGAGTTCTTTCCTTGGCTTACGTTATGTTAGTTGATACGAGTCAGAGGACAATTGGGGTAATAGCATTTGCAAATGAACCCTGGGATAGATAGAGGAATAAATGAGCTGAAGAAACAATATTGACTGTTCTATTTCTTGCACCACTCAGTGTCTATATTTTAGTGCTTTACGACGGCCAGATGAAAATATGATTATGTAAATAATTTCACTTTATGAAATATTTTAGATGTGTTTTGAGAATACAAAAGCTTTCAATCATTTACCTGGCCAGGATTAAAACTTAAGTCCACTAAAGTACTGCATTTTTCCAGTAATGACCTCATTTTTCCAAGTTACTTGTTAATTTTGGAAAAATAAAACAAAATGAAAGCGGATCACATTTTTATATGGACATTAGTCAGGAAAGGGGAAAATGTCTATGCGAGTTATTTGATAAAAGCTTTATTTGAGTTTTGGTTAGTTGTCCAACATGCAAATGAGAGTCATCATACCCTTGACTTAGCTGCACTGGACTAAAAGCTATAATGTGTAGCATCAGTGCCTTTTATGTGTGCTCCACAGTAAATTGAATTCCTTGACAGAACTGAAACTGACTGAGCAACAGAAAATTGTACCAAAGTTCTCTGTTTTCTAGTTGCACAACAGTGATATTAATTAATGCACAACATTTGACCTTCATGCCTTAATATATGAGGGTGTACCTACATCTCTGAAACTAAACAAAAGCAGAAAGCTTTGTTAAAGGGTGCGTTGAACAATCTGGACACAACAAGAAATTATAAATGAATATAACCAAATTTCGGCAGTTGATTGAATAATTCTAATGATTAAGATGAGGAAAGAGAGCCTGACTTAATCTTTCCTCATATTGTTTATCCTCTCATACCAGCTTTGGTCCAACTTTCTATTGTTTATGTGAGATACCCATTCTCATTTACCATCCATTATGTAAATTCTGACCCAATCCATTGAGGCCACCCAGATCTCTCCCACTACCATTACCGTGGTTACTGTGTCTAACTGCATTGAAAGCCAATAATCCACAATACTTATCTGTGTTACATTATGCTCGCTGTGTGAACACAGAGATTGCTTACTTGTATGCAAGGTATAATTCCCAAACATCGTTGTATTTGTTGCATATGGAGCAATGAAGTGTAAATATAGTAGTTACAGTCCAGCCAAGATCAAAACTAAATGCCAAAGCTGGCACTTGAAAATCAGTCAACAATTACTGTCCATATGGTCTCTGAATTGCTGCAAAATGTATTATAAAAATGAAGGAGGACAAATACTTACATATTGTATAAATACTAAACATAAATCCAACAGTGAAATTGAAAACTCTATTAATAAGGTAACCTTTTCTTCAGCATCCTGCTCACATACAGGCAGTGACTAGAAGAATACCCATTTCAAAAATCGGGATTCAGACAATTGTATGTAAAAGGTGCTTAGCACTAAGTGTGAATGCAAAAATAATATTAAGCGTTCATTTCCTTCACTGTCAAAATGTCACCTTCCAAGAAAGTTTTAACATTATATTTCCTAAACACTGAAAATATCTAAACTATTAAGTAATAAGTAGCTGCAACTCAATTTGTAATTATATTGTTCCTTTTCTCTATGACATTTCACATTTGCTGCCAAGAAAACAGCACGGAGTAATGCACAAGAAGCAAAGCCCTTAAGATCTGAAAACAAAGGAAGAGCTTCCAGTGAAAGCTTTATTTGACATTACCAGCTTTGTGTTAATATTTATCAATTCCTTTCTTGGTTAATAAATTAAACCTCCTGTCATGGTCCGGTCCGTGAAGTCCGTATTCCGGTTCACAGTCCGGTCCATCGATCCTTGCTCCAGTTTTTCCTGTGAACCCTGTTTCTGTTCTTGTTGAGCTCTAATTGAGGCAGCTGATGCTTGTTGGGGCTGGCTGCATAAATACCTTCAGAGACCAGGGCGTGGCTGCTGGATTGTTCTTGTCCTTACTCCTTGTATCCCTTCCTCTGCCTTCTGTTTCCTCACCTGAAGCCCTGCCTTGTCTTGTCGGTAACTCTCGCCTCACCTGAAGTACTCGTCTCGCCTTGCATTGCCTGAAGCCCTGCCTTGTCTTGCTGGTAAATCTTGCCTTGTCTCGCCTGCAGTCTTGTCCTGGAGCCACCCTATACCTAGCTCCCTTCCTGTCCCTTGCCTCCGCCCAGGTAAGCCAAGCCGTCTTGCCATTACCTGCGGTTGGTTCTGTCCCTTCCTGTCCCTTGCCTTCGTCGGGTAAGCCAGGCCGTCTTGCCGTTACCTGCAGCTGGTTCTGTCCCTTCCTGTCCATTGCCTCCGTTGGGTAAGCCAAGCTGCCTTGCCGTTACCCGCGGTCGGTTCTGTCCCTTCCTGTTCCATGCCTTCATCGGGTGGTGATCCTCGCCCTGCCCAGGAGAACTGTGCCCTGCCCAGTAGGAGCCTGCCTAGCCTCAAGCCTGAAGACTCCTGCCTCCTGCCTAGCCTCAAGCCTGAAGATTCCAGCCTCCTTCCTCCTGCCAAGCCTCGCCTCTAGCCTCTAGCCTCAAGCCGGAAGACTCCAGCCTCCTGCCTCCTGCCAAGCCTCGCCTCAAGTCTCTAGCCTCTAGCCTGAAGACTCTAGCCTCATCCTTGCCTAGTTCTGGGGTCCGAGCCAGAGGAAAGACCCAGGTACTCGGTCCTTGTCCAGTCTCTGGCTCGGAGTCCAAGCCCAGGCTCCTAGCTCTCTTGTCCATTCCTGTTCCGGGTTCCTGGTTTTTGTGTCCAATCCTGTTCCGGGTTCCCAGTTTTCGTGTCCATGTCCTTGCCCTCACCCTGTATCCTAGTCCTGTCCCTAGTACTTAAGTGTCTGTGTCTTGCACTTGGGTCCGTTCCCAGCCACCGCCGTATGATACCTGCAGAGTTTATGTGTTGTATTTGTTTTGGGAAGGGAGAAGGAATGACATACAAGGACAATCCTCTAACCCGTTCATGTTCCGGAGACTTGTTAGTCTCTTCCCATCAGATATGATTTCCTGATCGATGTGTTCTTCTCTTTCTTTCTCCATGAAGTGTTTTCAAGTTTACTACTTAAACCTTGCCCCATTGCTCCAGCTAAATGATGGACTACTCCATGGTCTGAATAAAGGAGATTATTTTGAATTCTTTACAGGATTATCATAGACAGTAATACATCCATGTTACCTTGTTTCCTCTTGTGAGTGAGTATGAAACACCTCTACTTTTACTCAGCCAAACTGTTCCATAATTTACAGTCATCTATCAGATTACTTCTCGGCCTTTAATTCTGCAGAGCAGGGGTTCACAACCTCTTTTACGCTATAGACCAATATCATTAAGCAAGGGGTCTGTGGATCCCAGGTTGAGAACTCCTGATCTAGTGGAAAAATACAGCGTGTTCATTTCCATGACCATCGTACTCTTTTTGTTTTAGTCTCATCTTGATAAATTCTTGATGTTCTTTCACCAGTGTCCCTGCATGATCTCTGTAAGATTACATAGCAGTAAATTAATTATTCAGTGTTCTGTCTGTCCATCATGTTCCATCCACAGATGCCCTTTCTCCTTTCCCTTAGCACAAATCATTATTGTAATTCATTGGTCTCTTCTTTTGCAGAAAGAGATGTAATGCTCTGGTTAAATGTAATGCTCTGGGAGTGCGGAGGAAGCCATTTCTGAATTTTTCGTTTTTTTTTTCATCGGTGTTCAGAGAGGCAGGGCTGCACAGGCGTGTGACGTCGGGCAGTGAAGCGCGGAAGATTTAAAAGGAACAGAGCCTTATACAGCGGGCAGTGTAGTTTGCGGGCTGCGGAGTGAGCCAGGAGCAGAGTGAAGGCACAAGGGCTTTGGCTCAACGGGCTTAGGCAGAAACAGGTGAGGCGAAGAGGGTTTGGTATTCATTTTTTGTTGTTATTTGAGGAGAGGGGAAGTATGAGTGTGAGGGCAGCTTGTTGTTCACGGTGTCAGACTCCCAGCCTCCCGGACGTCCACATCTGCACCAGGCGCGCTGAGATACAGCTCCTAAGGGACCGCGTTAGGGAACTGGAGCTGCAGCTCGATGACCTTTGTCTGGTCAGGGAGAGTGAGGAGTTGATAGAGAGGAGTTACAGGCAGGTGGTCACACTGGGGATATGGGAGGCTACAAGTGGGTCACGGTTAGAAGGGGGAAGGGGAAGAGTCAGGTAATAGAGAGTACCCCGGTGGCTGTGCCCCTTGACAATAGGTACTCCTGTTTGAGTATTGTTGCGGGGGGACAGCTTACCTGGGGGAAGCAACAGTGGCCGTGCCTCCGGCACAGAGTCCGGCCCTGTAGCTCAGAAGGGTAGGGAAAGGAAGAGGAGGGCGGTAGTAATAGAGGACTCGATAGTAAGGGGGTCAGATGGGTGATTCTGTGGACGCAGTCCGGAGAACCAGATGGTAGTTTGCCTCCCTGGTGCCTGGGTCTGGGATATTTCTGATTGCATACAAGATATCCTGAAGTGGGAGGGAGAGGAGCCAGAGATCGTGGTACATATAGGTACCAATGACATAGGTAGGAAAAGGGATGAGGTCCTGAAAGGAGAATATAGGGAGTTAGGAAGGGAGTTGAGAAAAAGGACTCCAAAGGTAGTAATCTCGGGATTACTGCCTGTGGTACGCGACAGTGAGCATAGGAATGCAATGAGGTGGAGGATAAATGTGTGGCTGAGGGATTGGAGCAGGAGGCAGGGATTCAAGTTTTTGGATCATTGAGACCTCTTTTGGCGCAGGTGTGACCTGTACAAAAAGGACGGGTTATGCTTGAATCCTAGGGGGACCAATATCCTGGCAGGAAGATTGGTTGGGGGGTGGGAATCAAATTAAAGAGACTAGAAGAGAGGAGGTTAGTTCACAAATAGAGAAAGCTAGTAGACAGTGTGTGAGGGAGGATAGGCAGGGGACAGAGATCAGGAGCGCTCAGACCAAAGATGTAGCGGACAAGGAAGAAAAAGATAAAGTTGTTTGCTCCATGAAGGATAAAAAGAGAGTAAGAGGTGGAGAGTTTCTTAAATGCATCTATTTTAATGCTAGGAGCATTGTAAGAAAGGTGGATGAGCTTAGAGCATGGATTGATACCTGGAAATATGATGTTGTAGTTATTAGTGAAACGTGGTTGCAGGAGGGGTGTGATTGGCAACTAAATATTCCAGGATTTTGTTGCTTCAGGTGTGATAGAATAGGAGAGGCAAGAGGGTGAGGTGTTGCATTGCTTGTCAGAGAAAATATAACGGCGGTCCTCTGGCAGGATAGATTAATAGACTCGTCCAGGGAGGCTGTCTGGGTGGAACTGAGGAATAGTAAATTTGTAGTGACGCTTATAAGGGTGTATTATAGACCATCTAATGGGGACAGAGAACCAGAGGAGCAAATTTGTAAGGAGTTAGCAGATATTTGTAGGAAGCACAAGGTTGTGATTGTGGGAGATTTTAATTTTCCACACATAGACTGGGAAGCCTATTCTGTAAAAGGGCTGGATGGTTTGGAGTTTGTCAAATGTGTGTAAGATAGTTTTTCGCAGCAATACATAGAGGTACCAACTAGAGAAGGGGCAGCGTTGGATCTCCTGTTAGGGAATGAGATAGGGCAGGTGATGGAGGTATGTGTTGGAGAGCACTTCGGGTCCAGTGATCACAGTGCTATTAGTTTCAATATAATTATGGAGAAGGATAGGACTGGACCCAGGGTTGACATTTTTGATTGGAGAAAGGCTAACTTTGAGGAGATGCGAAAGGATTTAGAAGGAGTGGAATAGGACAATTTGTTTTATGGGAAGGATGTAATAGAGAAATGGAGGTAATTTAAAGGTGAAATTTTGGGGATACGGGATCTTTATGTTCCCGTTAGGTTGAAAGGAAAGGTTAAAAGTTTGAGACAGCCATGGTTTTCAAGGGATATAGGAAGCTTGGTTCGGAAAAAGAGAGGGATTTACAATAAATATAGCCAGCTTGGAGTTAATGAGGTGCTCGAGGAATATAAAGAATGTAAAAAGAATCTTAAGAAAGAAATTAGAAAAGCTAAAAGAAGATACGAGGCAGCTTTAGCAAGTAAGGTGAAAATAAATCCGCAAACACGAGGAATTCTGCAGATGCTGGAAATTGAAGCAGCACACATCAAAGTTGCTGGTGAACGCAGCAGGCCAGGCAGCATCTCTAGGAAGAGGTACAGTCGACGTTTCAGGCCGAGACCCTTTGTCAGGACTAACTGAAGGAAGAGCTAATAAGAGATTTGAAAGTGGGAGGGGGAGGGGGAGATCCAAAATGATAGGAGAAGACAGGAGGGGGAGGGATGGAGCCAAGAGCTGGACAGATGATTGGCAAAAGGGATATGAGAGGATCATGGGACAGGAGGACCAGGGAGAAGGAAAAGGGAGATGGGGGGAAAACCCTGAGGATGGGCAAGGGGTGTAGTCAGAGGGACAGAGGGAGAAAAAGGAGACTGAGAGAAAGAATGTGTGTATATAAATAACGGATGGGGTACGAGGGGGAAGTGGGGCATTAGCGGAAGTTAGAGAAGTCAATGTTCATGCCATCAGGTTGGAGGCTACCCAAATGGAATATAAGGTGTTGTTCCTCCAACCTGAGTGTGGCTTCATCTTTACAATAGAGGAGGCCGTGGATAGACATGTCAGAATGGAAATGGGATGTGGAATTAAAATGTGTGGGCACTGGGAGATCCTGCTTTCTCTGTCGGACAGAGCGTAGGTGTTCAGCAAAACTATCTCTCAGTCTGCGTTGGGTCTCGCCAATATATAGAAGGCCACATCGGGAGCACCGGACACAGTGTATCACCCCAGCCGACTCACAGGTGAAGTGTCGCCAAACCTGGAAGGACTGTCTGGGGCCCTGAATGGTGGTAAAGAAGGAAGTGTAAGGGCATGTGTAGCACTTGCTCCGCTTACAAGGATAAGTGCCAGGAGGGAGATCAGTAGGGAGGGATGGGGGGGACGAATGGACAAGGGAGTCGCATAGGGAGCAATCCCTGCGGAAAGCGGGGGGGGGAGGGAAAGACGTGCTTAATGGTGGGATCCCTTTGGAGGTGGCGGAAGTTACGGAGAATAATATGTTGGACCCAGAGGCTGGTGGGGTGGTAGGTGAGGACCAGGGGAACTTTATTCCTAGTGGGGTGGCAGGAGGATGGAGTGAGAGCAGATGGGGTGAAATGGGGGAGATGCGTTTGAAAGCAGAGTTGATGGTGGAGGAAGAGAAGCCCCTTTCTTTGAAAAAGGAGGACATCTTCCTCGTCCTGGAATGAAAAGCCTCATCCTGAGAGCAGATGCGGTGGAGACGGAGGAATTGTGGGAAGGGGATGGCATTTTTGCAAGAGACAGGGTGAGAAGAGGAATAGTCCAGATAGCAGTGAGAGTCAGTAGGCTTATAGTAGACATCAGTAGATAAGCTGTCTCCAGAGATAGAGACAGAAAGATCTAGAAAGGGGAGGGAGGTGTCGGAAATGGACCAGGTAAACTTGAGGGCAGGTTGAAAGTTGGAGGCGAAGTTAATAAAGTCAATGCGTGCAGGAAGCAGCGCCAATGCAGTCGTCGATGTAGCGAAGGAAAAGTGGGGGACAGATACCAGAATAGGCACGGAACATAGATTGTTCCACAAAGCCAAGAAAAAGACAGGCATAGCTAGGACCCATACGGGTGCCCATAGCTACACCTTTAGTTTGGAGGAAGTGGGAGGAGCCAAAGGAGAAATTATTAAGAGTAAGGACTAATTCCACTAGACGGAGCAAAGTGGTGGTAGAGGGGAAGCAATTAGGTCTGGAATCCAAAAAGAAGTAGAGAGCTTTGAGAACTTCCTGATGGGGGATGGAAGTATATAGGGACTGGATATCCAATGTGAAAATAAAGCGGTGGGGGCCAGGGAACTTAAAATCATCGAAAAGTTTAAGAGCGTGAGAAGTGTCACGAACATAGGTAGGAAGGGATTGAACAAGGGGGGATAAAACTGTGTCGAGGTATGCAGAAACGAGGTATACCACCACTCTGCTCCATCTCTTAATAATCACCTCAGTCAAAATCTAGGGAGTTCATTAGTTATGTATTATCTCATGTGAGTCTCACTCGTAGATAACTAAACTACATCACAATCATTTTCAATAAAATAGTTAGGCTGCTACAGCCACTTGTGTGGCGACCTTTTCAAAATGAATGACAAGCAAAGGAAGTAGATCTAGAACCCATATTCAGATAGCCATTTACAGAAAACATACATCAACCTATTTCCTTCATAAGAGTGTCTCAAATCATCATCCATTACTTTAGTATCTCTAGTTTTCACCTTTTCAATTATTTCATGGCCACCTACTACCTTCCATCTGACATAGACCTTCCATGTCACTCAAATTCTGCACCTATTTCCATTCACCTATAACTTCTGTTTATTGCCCTAATAATCTGACAGTGCCTAGTTTTAGAATCTCCATTGTTCTTTGCAAGTCACTTTGTTGCCTAATCTATTTCTATGTTATCTCCTTCAGCTACCTGGCCCTTGAACACCGGCTTTCTTTCCTTCAATTATTTTTCCTCGTTTTAAATGCTTCTAAAAAACGGCTTTACTTGCAATCTGTCATATGTTTTTCCTTGTGAGAACAAATCAATCTTTTTGTAAGAACCCTCCAATGAACTATTGAGGAATATTTTACTGAGCTGTAGGTCCAATGTAAATAAAAGCTGTGGGAGTTCTGTACAACAAAGTTTTGGTATACTTTTGTTGGAGGTAAAGTAAAACTATATTCGGGATATTTCATCTACTGCCCATCCAGACAAATAAAAGTTACTTTCAACTTCACAACTGTAGTAGTTGGAAAGATACTGATTTAGAATTAGGAAACTTAGAGCAAAAAATAATGTGAATATCTTCATAAAGATAACACTATCTACATCAGACTGAGCTAAAAGACAAAGGACAAGTTCCTCTGGATGGTTGTAATCAGAAACTATAAGAGCACACAGACTACACAGACCAGGCTTGGTTTCCTCCTGCACTGTTTGGGTTCATTGCGTTAACCTGAACTTTATTATGCTACAGATGGAATTTCACAGGGGCCTTACATACATTCTCACCAGGCTAAGATACAAAGACTCATTGCATCTGAAATGAAATCTGATGTGTCTTTATCAAAGGCTTATCTACCACTGACTTCAGGAAGGGGAAGTCAAGGGAAAACACATCAGTTCTCATCGAAGGATCAGCAGTGGAAAGTGTAAGCAGCTTCGAGTCACTAGTTGTCAACATCTTTGAAGATCTATTCTGGACCCTTCAATTACAAAGAAGGCGCAACAGTGGCTACATTTCATTAGGAATTTGAGGAGAGTTGTTATGTCACCAAAGACTGTCGTAAATTTCTACAGATGTACTGTAGACAGCATTCTAACTGGTTGCATCACCATTGGGTATGGAGGGACCACAGCATAAGATCAGAAAAAACTGCAGAAAATTGTCTACTGAGTGATCTCTATCGTGGGCACTAGCCTCCCTAGTCTGGAGGACATCTTCAAAAGGTGGTGCTTCAAAAAGACAGGATCCATCATTCAGGATCCCCATCAGAGAGGATATGCCATCTTCCCATTGCTACCATCAAGGAGGTGGTACAGGAGCATGAAGATACACACAGTATTTCAGGAACAGCTTCGCCCCCTTCATCATCAGAGTTCTCAATGGACGATGAATCCATGCACACTACCTCACGATTTCTCCCACTCCTTTTGCACTACTTATTTAATTTAAAACGTTATATATGCTTATTATTCCAACTTATATTATTTTGTTATGTATTTTACTGTACTGCTACTGCGAATCAACAAATTTCATGACACTTTTCAAGCATATTTTTTAATGATGGCCGTAGCACCACATAATTAATCTGGATTGTCACAAATTTTAGTTCAGCAGGAGTTAAGTGATTTTGATCAGAAAGTAGAGTGAAAGATACCTTTACTTTAGATTCAATTTGCATCCAGATTGCCTATTACATCCAAATCTGAAATTCTATCTCAAAGTAGAAAAATAAACCTTTATTGTATGTATCAATAAACTCCGTTCTTGCAAGCTTTTGCAAATATGATGCAAAAGCCTTTAGTAACCTTTTGTTAAATGTTTGCTCTAATACAGAGTGCAACACTTGAATGTTTTTTTTAAGTCTGTGGAAAAAAAACAGTAAAAATGTGATATTATTCCACATTTCATTTCTAACTGTTTACGGTACTTTTCTAGTTGAGTTTGCCCTCTGGTTGGTCTACTAAAGCTCTATTACAAATCTGATAAATCTAAAATAAAAAAAACATGATAATGCTGATCATCAGCTTGTTAGCAAACCACCACTCCTGGTTGAGTTCAAGAGGTTGGTAGCAAACATAAATCAAAATAATGGCAAGTTTGTTATTTCCACTGCTTAATGTGGACCAAAGGTACTAAGGAAAATCATAGCATTCCTAAGCCAAGCTTAAGAAATCTCATTTGGGTGGCTGCTGCGCGATGTCTCCTGTTACAAATCGGTTCCACAAAATAACAGACGGTGCACAATATGCAAATAAACGATTGGGCTTTATAATTCTTAATTTGACCATATGGTTAGTAAAGAAAACAAAAAAAAAACGAGAAGGGCCCATTCTCATGAGACAGTCTAATGCTCAATGGTGGAGCTCACTGATAAGGCAGTTCATCTGCCTTCGATCTCCTCCGAACGTCACTGACCTTCAGACCCTTGCTCCAAGCCCACTCTATCTGGTGGTCTACCAACTCTCTCCATTCGCGTCTTCTTTTCTCATCTCTTCCTGGCAAAAGACCGTAAATTCCAGGCTCCCAGACACACAAGAAAGAACACTATCCCCACTCATTGGCTAACATGCCCCATTATCTCTAGTCATAACCCAAACATTGCTGCTACAAAGAAACCATCACCTCAGCAGTGGAACATTACAGAGAAGCTATTACATTAGCAGTGAAATCTCACAGCATGTTACACTCCGCCCCATCAAATTTAGTCATGTCCTCATGACGTTGAGATAATTCACCAACCCTTCCTGCAAAACACAAAGTCCAATCCAGGTGCACAAGGCGGTGACATAACTCCCCAACACAGTAGGGGTCACACTCTGCTCCCCTGATGCTACGTAGGCCAGCCTATCCGGTGGTCTCCTAATTCTCTGAGACCTCTGCACTCCCTCACCTAACTCTTCAGGTTGAAACACTACTGGGAATACTTCCAGTCTACCTGGCAAGGCCTCCCCTGGCCTATCACTCCTGCCCACTCTGATCAGTGGCCAAGCCCCACTTCCTCCCTTGCAGAGTCCCACTGCAACCCCAGCCACCCACAGATAGCTCCCCCACTTCACCTGACTCAGCAGGAGAAAGGCCGGGAGTCTCTTCGTCAATCAATGGGGAGTTAGCGAAAGGCGGCATATACCACATATCCAGGTCCTCATCCTGTGAATCAGTATCCCTTTTGGGGGTGGGGGCCAGCCTAACCTCGCCTGCTGTGGGCCCTGCAGTTGCCCCATGTTTCCGCAAAGTCCTCTTACTAGGTGTAGGCTCCAATTCGGGCTCTGGTTCTACCTGCACCTCTTCTCCCAGGGGCAGCAGGTGGTTCTGATGGAGAATCTTGACAAGCCCATTCCCATCCTCTGGTTTCACCCGGAAAACTGGTAGGTTTGGCATCCGACTCTCCACCACATAAGGCATAGCTGCCCAGTGATCAGCTAACCTGTGTTTCCCAGGTAGCCCCAAATTCCTTATGAGGACTCTGTCTCCTGGCTGGAGTCGGGAGAACCTCACCTTTTGATCGTACCTCCTCTTATTCCCTTCATTCTGCTTATGAACCCAACTAATTCATAAGCCCTTTTCAGCTCTCTCCTCATATCAGACACATAATTCAGTTAAGTCTTTGGGGGTAAGTCACCCTCGTCAGTCCCAAAACAAAAGCCAATGGGCAACCTCGCCTGGCGCCCAAACATCAAATAATATGGTGAGTACCCAGCAGCTTCATTTCATGTACAGGTGTAACTGTGAACCAGATGCCCAATATGTTGACTCTACTTGCTCTTCTTGCTGATCTCCAGTGTCCTGAAAATGCCTAGCAAGGTCCAATTAAACCACTCTCTCTGGGGATCACCCTGCGGATGATGGGGCGTGATCCTCGACTTCTTGACTCCAAGCATGCCAGGTAACTCATGGATGAGTCTGCTTTTGAAATCCCATCCCTGATCACTATGTATCCACCTGGGAAGGCTATAATAGATGAAATACTTCTCCCATAACACTTGTTCCACTATAGACACCCTCTGGTCCTTGTGTAACACACTGTGTTTCACTGCCAAGGCTAATGTAATGGCTTCTATTAATGTTCCACTGTTAAGCTAATGGTTTCTCTGTAGCAGCAATGTTTGGGTTACGATTAGATTTAACGGGGGCTTTGGAATGTATGTTATCTGATGGGAGAAATGTTGTTCTTTCTTGTGTGTCTGGGAGCCGGGTTTTTTTCACAGTCTCTGGTCGGCGAGAGGAGAAGAAGGAAGATGCATGTGGAGAGAGCTGGAAGACCACTGGACGGAGTGGACTGACGAGCAAGGGTCCGAGGGTCGGCTACACTTGGAGGTCGTCGGGAACAAATGAGTGAACAGTGAGCTCCAATGATGCGCAATAGATATTTCCCTTCTTTTTTATTATCTTTACTAACCCTATATTCAGATTAAGATTTATAAAGTTCAATGAGTTAATAGCATATGGTGCACTGTCTGATATTTTGCGGTGTGTATTTGTAACAATCACATCACATCCAGACAAACGAGATTTCTTAGTTTGGCTGGGCCAGAGGTTGTCTCCCCCTCGACAAACACGTGTAGCCGAGCCTGAGGGTTACATTTGGTAGGAAAAGCCTGAGCATATCTGGTGTAATGGTCTGTAATGACTAAGATATTCACCGTATTGCTGGCATCAGGTTCTATAGACAGGAAATCCATAAACAGATTTCCAATGCCCTGACTGGGATCAAGGGTAAATGCTTCAGATACCGGTTGTAAAACCAACGGTACAGCAACGTGACCTGCGACCCAGTGTCGAGTATGGCTTTAGCATAAGTACCCTCTGTCCGTAGTGACACACTGGAGCATAGTCCCACTGAGTCTTCAAGAATTGGGCCTTTCATTTTTGAGGGTTCCTTGGTACATTGTTGGGAATGTGTTCCCCCAGAGACACTAGACCATTCCCTCACTGGGTCTCCTCTAAGTTTTCCCAACTCTCTCTGATTAGGTACCCAGGAGCTCACTCTCCTTCTGGCGTGACACCTACTGCCAGCAGCCCTCCGCATTGTTCATCCCCTTGGGGAATCCGCAATATCTAGTAACATGAGGAAATGAATTGTAGCAGCAGAGATGTGGTTTTTGAGGAGGATGCAAAGAATATCATGGAAGAAACGAATATCTAACGAGGATGAAAAGAACAGAGCAAACACAAAAAGAGAAATAATGTATGAGATCATGAAAAGGCAACGTAACTTCATTGGACATGTGATTAGGAAAGAGGAGTTAGAATGCATGGTAATTATGGGAAAGATTGAAGGGAAGAAAGCAAGAGGAAGACAAAGACAAATGATGATGGAGACAGCCATTGCTGCTCTGTTTTCATCCCTGCCCGTGTTCTTTTCAAATCAATTTTTCTCTCATGCCTCCCTAATTCTCTTTCTTCCACATCTAACTTTAGTTTCTCCTTCTCTAATGTCAGAGTGAATTTGATCATATTAAGATCATTTGCCCCTAAGAGTTCTTTGAATGTAAGTGACGTAATTAATTCCGGTTCATTACAACACCCAGTCCAGAATAGCTGATACCCAAGTGGGCTCAACCATCAGCTCCATCATATTGGGGGGTGGGGAGGGGTCACACCTACTGTTAACAGCCAACATATCTCCGTTCTCAACTCTGCCACAATCTCCTCTACCGCTCCCCGGGGTAGGCTACCTGTGGTCACTTCACCACAGGGGACTACTACCGAGGACTATACCCTGTTGATGGAGCCCTCCAGTGCCTCCACTGCGTTCTCCTCTTCCCATACCTCTCTGATCAGCTCAACAAAAGATGGAGGGAGGCACATCTTATGAGACTGTCGGAGACCTCAAGCAATCAGGTCACGGGACTGGGCGCCCCTGGCTATCTGGTCCATTCTTAACTGATCCGCCTCGGTGCCTGAATGACCTCTCTGCACTGCAAGCAATTTAGCTGTTTCTCTAGACAAAAAATAAGAATCAGGCAATATATTCAGCTTTCTTGATCTGTGCGAGTCATGAATACATTTAGCCTTCTTGCTTTATGTTATACAAACTGTCTCAATTAGAAAATGTATTAATTGTGGTCAATATTATTTGGGTTTATCAGACAACTGACTTACAGTTGAGTAATATGATTTTTCATTGGCAGTTCTTTAACCATCACTCATGAAAACGAAGCACATATCCTTAATTCTTTGAGAATAGTGAAAATGTAGGAAGTTGTCGTTCTTAAAGTCCTAAGTGGCCATAAATTTAAAGCCTGAGAAAAAAACATATAGCTGCATAGTTTTGTTCTGTGAAGTTAGCTTTAGCCAGAGTACTGTATGTATTTGAATGAAAACATGATATGAAAATATGATTTGTAAAGTACATGTATTCTAAAAACCATTAATAATCTCAAATCCAATTAAATAAGGAAGTATTTTTACAAACCAATTTCTGGCTAAAATATTCAAAGACTTTAAAAGCAAAATTATCATTTGGGACCAGGCTTGCGGCTGGGAAGTTTAAAAAAGAGAGGGCTAAGATTAAATGCAGATTTCTTGGTTCTGTTTTATGTATGCTGTCTGCTTCAAAGGGTTGATTAAAATTATAGTCCAGTAAAGGGAGAATAGAACTTCTTAGTGATAATCACAGATGTCTTAAAATAACAGAATTGTATTTCAGTAACTTTAGAACCTCTGCTTATTAAGGAAATTATTGGGGGTGAAATTCAATAACCCTAAAAACGGGAATTGAATATTTTAATGGTGCCAATTAAGGCAACTGCAAACAGAATGCCAACTATCTTGCTGATTATTAAAACTGTAACCTCCAGCCAGCACTATCTTAATTGGCTGGAAGCTTTTGTAGCAGGCTAGTGTTGTGAGTGATGCATGTCAGTTAAAGTTTGCCTGAAGCTCTTAAAGTCAGCACACGTCACTCAAAGGGAATGTATATTGTGGCAGGCCCTTCAGACCATCTAGTCTGTGTTGAACCATTTAAACTGCCAACTCCTAACGACCTGCACCTGGACCATCGCCCTCAGTACCCCTTCCATCCATGTACTTCTCCAAACTTCTCTTAAACATTGAAATCGAGCTTGCAAGAATGGAGTATCATTCCAGATAGCATGCTCCATGTTCTCCATGGGCTTCAAGTGAAAGAGGGGAAATGAGGAAGTAATGATCTCTAGAAAAATAATTGTGAGGCAAAGAGAGCAGACATTATTAGGAGTAAATATCAGGAGTCAAGGCTTGATAGACTATAATCAGAGTCAAAGAATCATAGATTTATAGGAAGGAATAAGGTCCTTAGACCCAAATCACCCGTGCCAACTAAGATGCCTACCTGAGTCAGTCAAACTTGCCTATGTTTGGCCCATATTCATCTAAAACTGTTCTATCTATGTACCTGTTCAAAATTGTTTGGTATTGAATTGTATGAAAAAGGAAAGCTATTGGGATGCCTTTTCAATTAAATCATGAGTTCAAGAAACTGAAATTGGTATTGGTATTGGATATTATTGTCACATATACCAAGATTCATATTCATGCACCATACCATATTCAGGTTTGTTGATGATACCACTGCTGTTGGCTGGAACAAAGGTAGCAACAAATTGGCATATAGAATGGAGAGTGAAAATCTGGTTGAATGGTGCCCCGACAACAACCTCTCACTCAATGACAGCAAAACCAAAGAGCTTATTCCAGTTACAGGTGGACAAAAAAGGAGGCCCATGAGCTAGTCCTCATCAGGCAAGGAATCAGAAGTGAAGAAGCTCAGTAACATTAAATTCTTTGCAGTTATCATTTTGGAAAATCTGTCCTGGTACAAGCATGTAACAGCTATCACAAAGAAGGGGTACGGCAGTACCTCTACCTTTTAAGAAGTTTGCACAGATTCAGCATGTCATCTAAAACTTTGACAAACTTCGATACATGTGTGGTGGAGGCCGTATTGACTGGTTGCATCATGGCCTGACATGGAAACACTAATGCCCATCAACTTTTAAACGATTTTAAAGGATCTGAATGTTGCTGAGAAGGCTGGGACTGATTATCAAACTCTGACACCTGAGACATTTGTAGTGGGCCATCCAATGAATCAAGCCATTTCAGAGGACAACCTCACAAGGTGTGCCTGAATGTCAAGATTATTTTAAAACTTTCACAGTAAAACTGGTAGCATGTCTTCCATCTGTTAAAGATTTCCTCAGCAGATTTACAAGCTGCACACACAAAATACTGGAGAAACTCAGCAGGTCAGCCAGCATCAATGGGAAAAAGAGGAAACAGTCAATGCTTCTAGCTGTGACCATTCATCAGGACTGGAAAGGAAGGAGAAAAAAGACAGCATAAGAAGGTGGGTGGGGGGGGGGGGAAGGAGTACAAACAGGCAGATGAGAGGCGAGGGATTTTACAAGCTAGGCACTGTGCACAAAAACCTGATCCTCAATGATCAGCTAGCAAATTAAACCAGTCGATCTCGACTATGTAAGTATGTGGTAACGAGATATCCAAGCTGAAAGCAGCAGGTCCCATTTTGCAAAAGCTGAGCCCATGAATATACCACAAATAATATTACTCACGAAGAAATATTTCTAATGATAATTAAGTATTTGTGCACAGCTGCATTGGTCATTCAACCTAACATATTATTCCATGTTAATTCCAGTTTCCTCAATCTTACCTGCACCAGGATGAACCTGCCCTTGATGGGGATTGCCTTATGTGGGGATTGAGAGTGGTTGTACCGTCTAAGCTGAGAGCTAAAGTATTGGAGGAGCTACATGCCGGTCCTCTAAGTATGGTCAAAATTAAAGTGTTGGCTCAAAGCTTTGTCTAACACCCTGTGGTAGATCAGCAGATCGAGGACCTTGCCATGCACTGTAGGGGCTGCCAGCATGTCCAGAGGATGCCAAGAGCAGTGCCTCTCCATGCCCAGGAATAGCCTGCATTGCCCTGGCATAGCATTCATGTGGATTTTGCCAAAACATTTACGGATACAAGTTTCTTTAGTAGTAGTGAATGCAGCTACAAAGTGGCCAGAAGTGTTCCCAATAACCTCCACTACAACCTCACACTCTGTTGATGTGTTGATAAGCCTCCTCTCAAGGAGTAGTGTTCCAGAACATTTAGTGATAATGGACAACAGTTGTTTGTAGAACAGTCTCAATCATTCCTGACAATGAATGGAATTGGATGTATCGTACCTGCACCATACCACCATACCACAAATGGCTTGATGGAGAGGTTTGTCCACAGTCTTAAGAATGCACTACGAGCAATGTCAGCAAAACACAGTACACTGAATCAGAAGCTTGCCAATTTCCTCCTTCTATATCGCAATGCAGCACACTCCATAACCAACAACTCACCAGCTATGTTGTTCCTGTGTCATGCCTTGCACTTGTGCTTGGATCTCCTTAAACTCAATCTCGGGAGTATGCAGAACAAGCGGCTGAGACAAATTGAAGGCTCCTCAAACAAGGAGGTTCGATGTTTCACTCTTGAACAAGCAGTCCTACAGAGGTGATCAAAAGCAGGTACTTGGAATGATTTAAGGACAGACCAGAACCATTCTCCTACACAATTGAAATTGTTATCTGGAGATAACACATTGATCAGTTGAGGAGGGCAGAGCCAATTATTGGAGAAGAGAAGTGTCCAGAGCTGTAGGAACCACTTCCTACAGTTCCAGAGTCAATTCTTACAACCACTATGAATGATGACCCAGAACCTTTCACAGCTGCAAGACTCACCTGCCAAGCAGAGTGACCCCGCCCGACAGGAAAGACGTTATCCCGCAAGATTGATTACATCCTTAGACCTGAATGGGACAATTTCAAATTTACAATGTTTTGGATGTCTGTATAGTAGTTGTATTATAAGTATACTTTATATATATATATATATATATATATATATATATAGTTGTCTAGGGATCTATACGTTACATATTTGAGTTGAGATGCATTCTATATGAGTTGGAATTTATAACTAAGCGGGGAGGTATGTAGTGCAATTATGTTAAGTAATATTAGAGTAATATTGTAAATATATTGTTTGGTTAACGTTTGTTTGTTTACATAAGGCATTAAGGGTTATATGTACAAAGTACGTGAATGGCATACATTATCACACTACCACATCATATTTGCGTGCCTCACTAAAGCAAAGAAACTAAGTAGACACGCATCTCCCCGCTCTTGTGTTTTTCTTTCGTTTACTTTCTGTAGTTTAAAAACATAACATTCTCTTCTCTGAATACCTGAATGCACTTGCCATATTGAATCAGAGTTTTGTCCTGAACACATCGAAAACTCACTAGGAAGAGAGAAAATTATTAAAGGGATTTTTGACTGTACCACTTTATTAAGGAATGTAGAAAGAGGATCCTGACATAGACTGAATGAATTGACTGAACATAATTTGATTTTTGAACTCAATGCAAACAAATCTACTTAAGAAAACCACCTGTCATTGGACATCAAACTTGTATTCTCAATCAAAGAAATTGCAAAAATACCTGGAGGAAATGGAACAAATCACATCTCTACACTGCACATTGCATGAGAGCAAATGGGTTCTCAATTAATAACTGGTTATTTGGTAATTGAGATGGTTAATATTGCAAGACATGTGAAAATCTAATCATTGTAATATTAACATCTTTCATCTCAGCTACCAAATTTAACAATAATGATTCTGGAGGAGAGTACTGCATTAAAGAACACTAACCTGTCAGAATTACAGAGTTCAAATCACTTTGCACTGTAATCAGCCAGTATGAAGCATGGTCATTTCTCTTCCACAAACGGAATAGTCTCCACCCAAAGCTTCCTATCACATTAGAGTGAAGAATATGATGATATATGTGATTGTAGTGGCTGTGTTGACATCCTAACAATCCACCTTCAAATTTAATGATAGAAGCTTCAGAATCCTATAACAGAAGTCAGCTCTGTTGCCCATCTGCTTGGACGCAGAGTGCTGAAACTATTCCAAGGAGCAGATTGGTAGATATTGATTGCTTTTTATCTTAGCTACCATACCAGTAACAGTGTTAACACATGCACCACCAACAGCCTCGCAGGCAGGTTTGTTGGAGCTGTTGGGAAAGTTTAAACTAATTTTGCAGGGGGTTGGGAACCGAAGTGATAGGGCAGAGGATGGGGCCATTGTTATACAAGTAGATGCAGCATGTACTGAGACTGTTAGGAAGGGTAGGCAGTCGGTAGGGCAAAAATCATAGCCAGTGGGATGGGTTGAACTGCATCTTTAAAGTAAATAGTAGAGGGAAGAGGTTCAACAGTTTGGAAAACTGAAGACAAAGTAATGAGGAAGGAGAGTACGGGTGAGAGCATGAAAGAAACAAAAATAAATTTTAAAAAACAGTTTAGAAAAGAACAAGAATTTAACTTCTGGTAACATGAAGAAAAATTGAAAAAGGTGATGAATACAGGACTGAAGGTGTTATATTTGAATGCATGCAGTGTAGGGAGTAATATAGATGACCTTGTACTGCAGTTAGAAATTGGCAGGATGTGGGCATCTCTGAGTTGTGGCTGAAAGAAGATCACAGCTAGGAATTTAACATCCAAGGATTCACACTGCATCAGACAGACAGGCAGGTAGGTAGAGGGGTGAGCAGAAGGCATGAGCAGGATTACACCATTTGGCCCATTGAGTCTTCTCCACCATAGCTGATTTATTATCCCTTTCAACTCCATTCTCTGCCTTCTCCTCATAATCCTTGACACCTTTAATAATCAAGAACCTATCAACTTCTGCTTTAAATATACTCACTGACCTGTCCTCCACAGCCATCTGTAGCAATGAATTCTACAGATTCTCCACCTTCTGGCTCCTGAAATTCCTCCTCATCTCTTTGCTAAGGGGGCATCATTGTATCTGACGCTGTGCTTTCTGGGCTTCGATTCCCCTGCTACGAGAATCATCCTCTCCTGTCCACTCTATTGAGGCCTTTCAGTAGTCATTAGGTTTCTATGAGATTACTCCCCTCCCCCATTCTCCTAAACTCCAGTGATTACAGGCCCAGAGCCATCAAATACTCATCATAGATTAACCCACTCATTTCCAGGATCATTCTAGTGAACCTTCTCTGGACCCTCTCCAATGCCAGCACATCCTTTCTCAGATTAGGGGCTCACAATGCTCCAAGTGTGGTCTGAAAAATGTGTTATAAAGTATCAGCATTATATCCTTACTTTTATATTCAGGTCCTCTTGAAATGATTGCTAACATTGCATTTCCCCTTCCTTACCACGGACTTAACCTGCAAGTTAACTATTAGGGAATCCCGCGCTAGGGCTCTCAAGTCCCTTTGAACCTCTGGTTTCTGAATTTTTCTCCCCGGTTGGAAAATAGTCTATACATTTATTTCTTCTGCCAAAGTACTTGACCATATACTTTCCTTCACTGCATTCTATCCATGTAGGTTACATGGCCAGCACAACATTTTGGACTGAAGGGCCTGTAATGTTCTGTAAAATAAAATTCTATGTTCTATCTGCTACTCCTTTGCCCATTCTCCTAATCTGTCTAAGTTCTTCTGTAGATGTCCTGCTTCCTCAAAACTGACTGACCCTCCACCTATCTTGGTATCATTTGCAAACTTCGCCACAAAGCCATCAATTCTGTCATCTAAGTCATTGACATATAACATGAAAAGATGTGGCCCCAACACTGACCCCTGTGGAATGTCACTAGTCACCAGCAGCCAAGCAGAAAAGGCCTCCTTTATTC
This sequence comes from Mobula hypostoma, assembly GCF_963921235.1. Lineage (NCBI taxonomy): Eukaryota > Metazoa > Chordata > Chondrichthyes > Myliobatiformes > Myliobatidae > Mobula > Mobula hypostoma. Next base: position 69,355,061 of record NC_086103.1, on the reverse strand, counting down.
TGACTCTTTCCCAGTCAGTCAATCTTCTATGCTTGCTAGTATTTTTTCTTTAAAACCACAGGCCCTTATCTTGCTCATCTGCCCCATACGTGGCCACTTGTCAAATGTCTTCTGAAAATCCAAGTTAACAACATCCACTGACTCTCCTTTGCCTATCATATATGCTATTTGCTTAAAGAATTCCAATAGGTTTATCAGGCAAGATTTCCCCTTAAGAAAACTGATTTCAGCCTATCTTATCATACGCTTCCAAGTTACCCCAAAACCCCAAACTTAATAATGGACTCCAACATCTTCCCAACCACTGAAATCAGGCTAACTGATGTATCATTTCCTATCTTTTGCCTGCCTCTCTTCTTAAAGTGTTGAGAATGTGGTTAAGAGTGACAATAAATAAGCCTTGATCAAATGGCGGAGTAGAATCGATTGGCCGAATGTATTAATTCTGCTCCTATTTCTTATGTCATATTATGCAATTCAACATTAAAGGAGGAACGTCTGAACAACAGGATAAACAGCCAAATGAGATACAGAAGCAGGGACAGAAGAGGCTGCAACCAATCCACACTCTGAAGATGTCATATCAAATCCATGTGTTAGCACTGGAATATGCTTCCTTCAATAACCATACCTGTCAATTGAATGTTTATGAATCAAGATCCATCCACTATCTCATAAGGTAGGTCACTAATGCCTTTTCCTGCATAAGCAGCCAATAGAATCAGAATCAGAATCAGATTCAGGTTTATTATCACCGGCATGTGTCATGAGATTTGTTAACTTAGCAGCAGCAGTTCAATGCTTAACTTTGAAGAAAAAAGGTAAAAGTAAATAACTAAATAAATTTCAGTATGTGTATATTGAATAGATTAAAAATTGTGCTAAAACTGAAATAATATACATTAAAAAAGTAAGGTAGTGTTGATGGGTTCAATGTCCATTTAGGAATTGGATAGTAGAGGGGAAAGAGCTGTTCCTGAATTGTTGAGTGTGTTTTTCAGGCTCCTGTACCTCCTTCCTGATGCTAGCAATGAGAAGAGGGCATGTCCTAGGTGGTGGGGGTCCTTAATGATGGCCGCTAATTTTCTGAGGCACAGCCTCCTTGAGGATGTCCTAGATACTATGGAGGCTAGTGTCCATGATGGAACTGACTAATTTGACAACTCTCTGTGGCTTACTTTGAGCCAATGCAGTAGCACACCCACCTCCCCATACCAGATAGTGATACAGCCAGTTAGAATGCTCTCCATGGTACATCTGTAGAAATTGCAGAGTGCTTTGTTGACATACCAAATATCCTCAAACTCCTAATGAAAAATAGCCTCTGTCTTGCCTTCTTTATAGCTGCAGCAATACTGCATGTTGGGACCATGTTAGGTTCTCAGAGATCTTGACACTCAGGAACTTGAAGCTGCTCACTCTCTCCACTTCTGATCCTTCTATAAGGATTGGTATGTGTTCCTTTATCTTACCCTTCCTGAAGTCCACAATCAACTCTTCCGTCTTACTGATGTTGAGTGCAAGGTTGTTGCTGCAACATCACTCCACTAGCTGGTAGATCTCACTCCTGTGTGCCCTCTCGTCTCCATCTGAGATTCTACCAACAATGTCATCAGCAAAGTTATGGATAGTATTTCTTCTTTCTCTCTATCTCTTCTTTCAGTTAGTCCTGACAAAGGGTCTTGGCCCGAAACGTCGACTGTACCTCTTCCTAGAGATGCTGCCTGGCCTGTTGCGTTCACCGGCAATTCTTATGTGTGTTGATGGTATTTGAGTTATGCCTAGTCACACAGTCATGGGTATAGAGAAAGTGGAGCAGTGGGCTAAGCACATATCCCTGAGGTGCACTAACGTTGATCGTCAGCGAGAAGGAGATATTATCAATGATCCGCACAGTTAGTGGTCTTCCAGTTAGGAAGCTGAGGATTCAATTCCAGCGGGAGGTTACAGAGGCACAGGTTCTGTAATTTATCCATCAGGATTGTGGGATGGAGCAATTAGAGGCAGCATGAGGTTTATAGGATTCCTCACATGGAAGTACACACACACAGGAACAGAAGATCACATACTGAACATATGCCAACAAACACAAAAACTGATTAGAAAGGCTGGCAACAGGAATTCTTCAGATGCTGGAAATTCAAGCAACACACATCAAAGTTGTTGGTGAACGCAGCAGGCCAGGCAGCATCTCCAGGAAGAGGTACAGTCGATGTTTCAGGCCGAGACCCTTCGTCAGGACTAACTGAAGGAAGAGTTAGTAAGAGATTTGAAGTGGGAGGGGGAGGGGGAGATCCAAAATGATAGGAGAAGACAGGAGGGGGAGGGATGGAGCCAAGAGCTGGACAGGTGATTGGCAAAGGGGATATGAGAGGATCATGAGACATGAGGTCCGGGGAGAAAGACAAAGGGGGGGGGGACCCAGAGGACGGGCAAGGGGTATAGTCAGAGGGACAGAGGGAGAAAAAGGAGAGTGAGAGAAAGAATGTGTGTATAAAAATAAATAACGGATGGGCTACGAGGGGGAGGTGGGGCACCAGCGGAAGTCAGAGAAGTCGATGTTCACGCCATCAGGTTGGAGGCTACCCAGACGGAATATAAGGTGTTGTTCCTCCAACCTGAGAGTGGCTTCATCTCCACAGTAGAGGAGGCCATGGATAGACATGTCAGAATGGGAATGGGATGTGGAATTAAAATGTGTGGCCACTGGGAGATCCTGCTTTCTCTGGCGGACAGAGTGTAGGTGTTTAGCAAAACGGTCTCCCAGTCTGCGTCGGGTCTCGCCAACATATAGAAGGCCACATCGGGAGCACCGGACTCAGTATATCACCCCAGCCGACCCACAGGTGAAGTGTCGCCTCACCTGGAAGGACTGTCTGCGGCCCTGAATGGCGGCAAGGGAGGAAGTGTAAGGGCATGTGTAGCACTTGTTCCGCTTACAAGGGTAAGTGCCAGGAGGGAGATCAGTGGGGAGGGATGGGGGAGACGAACGGACAAGGGAGTCGCGTAGGGAGCGATCCCTGCGGAATGCAGGGGGTGGGGGAGGGAAAGATGTGCTTAGTCGTGGGATCCCATTGGAGAACAACATGCTGGACCTGGAGGCTGGTGGGGCGGCAGGCGAGGACCAGGGGAACCCCACTCCCAGTGGGGTGGCGGGAGGATGGAGCGAGAGCCGACGTACGTGAAATGGGGGAGATGCGCTTGAGAGCAGAGTTGACAGCGGAGGAAGGGATGCCCCCCCTTTAAAAAAGGAGGACCTCTCCCTCGTCCCGGAACGAAAAGCCTCATCCCGAGAGCAGATGTGGTGGAGATGGAGCAATTGTGAGAAGGGGACGGCATCCCTGCAAGAGACAGGGTGAGAAGAGGAACAGTCCAGACAGCCGTGAGAGCCAGCAGGCCTATAGTAGACATCAGTGGATAAGCCGTCTCCAGAGACAGAGACAGAAAGATCCAGGAAGGGGAGGGAGGTGTTGGAAACGGACCAGGTAAACTTGAGGACAGGGTGAAAGCCGGAGGCAAAGTTAATGAGTCAATGAGCTCAGCATGCGTGCAGGAAGCAGCGCCAATGCTGTCCCCACTTTTCCTTCGCTACATCGACGACTGCCTTGGCGCTTTGCTGGGCACCTTCGCTCTGTCCGCCGGAGAGGGCAGGATCTCCCAGTGGCCACACATTTTAATTCCACATCCCATTCCCATTCTGACATGTCTATCCACGGCCTCCTCTACAGTGGAGATGAAGCCACACTCAGGTTGGAGGAACAACACCTTATATTCCGTCTGGGTAGCCTCCAACCTGACGGCGTGAACTTCCGCTGGTGCCCCACCTCCCCCTCGTACCCCATCTGTTATTTATTTTCATACACACATTCTTTCTCTCACTCTCCTTTTTCTCCCTCTGTCCCTCTAACTATACCCCTTGCCCGTCCTCTGGGTTCCCCCCGCCTTTGTCTTTCTCCCTGGGCCTCCTGTCCCATGATCCTCTCATATCCCCTTTGCCAATCACCTGTCCAGCTCTTGGCTCCATCCCTCCCCCTCCTGTCTTTTCCTATTATTTTGGATCTCCCCCTCCCCCTCCCACTTTCAACTCTCTTACTAGCTCTTCCTTCAGTTAGTCCTGACGAAGGGTCTCGGCCTGAAATGTCGACTGTACCTCTTCCTAGAAAGGCTGGCTCTGTTATAGGAGTCAATCTGGACACACTGGAAGCTGTTGTAGAATAAAGGACCCTACAGAAATTCCTGGTAATTCTGGACAATGTTTCTTACCTTCTGCATGCCACCTTGGCTGAATAGAGGAGCAATTTTAGTAATAGACTAAGCCAACTGTGCTGCACTAAAGGGCACTATATGAGATCATTCTTACCCTTGGCCATTAGCCTCTATAGCCAGGGAAGTGATGACCACCTCCTGTTAGACTGTTTGAGCTAACTTATTTTTTTATTCATTCTTCTCTTCTAATATTTGTATATCTGTGCACTCGTAATGACACTGTGAGACTATAATTTCCTTTTGGATCAAAAAAGTATCTATCTACAGTGCTTATAAAAAGTACTCAACCCCCTTGGAAGTTTTAATGTTTTAGTGTTTTACAATATTGAATCACAATAGATTTAGTTTGGCTTTTTTGACACGGATCAACAGAAAAAGACTCTTTTGTGTCAAAGTGAAAATAGACCTCTACAAGCTGATCTAAATTAATTGCAAATATAAAATACAAAATAATTGATTGCATAAGTATTCACCCCCTTCAAGTCACTACTTAGTGGATGCACCTTTGGCAGCAATTACAGCCTTGAGTCTGTGTGGATAGGTCTCTATCAGCTTTGCACATCTAAACGTAGCAACTTTTCAACTTCTTCTTTACAAAACTACTCAAGCTCTGTCAGATTTCATGGAGATCATGAGCTCTTTTCAAGTCCAGCCACAATTTCTCAATTGGATTGAGGTCTGGACTCTGACTTGACCACTCAAGAACATTAACTTTGTTGTTTTTTAGCCATTCCTGTGTAGTGTTGGCTTTACGCTTGGGGTCATTGTCTTGCTGGAAAACAAGTCTTCTCCCAAGTCACAGTTCTCTTGCAGACAGCATCAGATTTTCCTGTACTTTGTTGCATTCATTTTACCCTCTACCTTCACAGACCTTTCAGGGTCTGATGCTGTGAAACATCCCCACAAGATGATGCAGTTACCACCATGCTTTGTGGTAGGGATGGTGTGTTTTCGATGATGCATGGTGTTTGGGTTATGCCAAACATAGCCTGTAGTCTGATGGACAAGAAGCTCAATTTTGGTTTCATCAGACCATAGAACCTTCTTCAAGCTGACTTCAGAGTCTCCCACACCCCTCCTGGCAAACTCTAGCCAAGATTTTATGTGAGTTTTTTTTCAACAGAAGCTTTCTTTTTGCAGTTCTCCCATAAATCTGTGACTGGTGAAGCACCCAGGCACCAGTTGTATGTGCAGTCTTTCCAATCTCAGCCACTGAAGCTTGTAGCTCCTCCAGAGTTCTCATAGGTCTCTTGGTGGTTTCCCTCACTAGTCCATTTCTTGCACGGTCAGTAAGTTTTTGAGGACAGCCTGCTCTAGGTAGATTTACGGCTGTGCCATATTCTTTCCATTTCTTGATGATTGACTGAACTATACTCCAAGGGATATTCAGCAAATTGGAAATTTTCTTATATCCGTCTCCTGAATTGTGATTTTCAATAACCTTTCCAGAGTTGCTTGGAGTGTTCTTTTGTCTTCATGGTGTAGTTTTTGCCAGGATTCTAACTCACCAGCAGTTGGACCTTCCAGATACAGGTGTATTTTTACTACATTCAGTTGGACAACTAGACTGCACACTGGTGATCTCCGTTTAACTAATTATGTGACTTCTAAAACCAACTGGCTGCACCGGTGATGATTTGTTATTTCATATTAAAGGGGGGTAAATACTTATGCAATCAATTATATTTGTAATTTGTTTTATATTTGTAATTAATACAGATCACTTTGTAGAGGTCTGTTTTCACTGACACAAAAGAGTCTTTTTCTGTTGATTTGTATCAAAAAAAAAGCCAAATCGAATTCACTGTGACTCAATGTCGTAAAATAATAAAACATGAAAATTTCTAAGGTGAGTGAATACTTTTTATAGGCACTGTAGCCATCTATCTATCTGTACATATGAACATGCACATACAGAAATCACTTTGTGGGAATCTTGTATCGACTTGGAGAGGTACAACTGGGAGCAGCATCATTATCAGAGCTTATCGGTACTGCAAGGAGCCACTGTTATTTCCCTCAGTTTAACCATCAGGACACCTGGGATGGATGATAAATGTTGCCCTTGGCAGCGATCCCCACGTGAGTAACTTTGTTTTACATGATGAAGTCTACAGCAGAAACCTCCTCATAATTGTTATTATTCCCGCAACCTCCCTTTGACCACAAGTATCCTCAGTAATGATGGAACTGCCCTGAGCATCCCCTGCAGCTGCCACTCTCTTTGCAGTGCAAACTTCTACATTGGCCATGAGATGTAGTTCATTCATTGGGTCTACGGACATCCCTAAGGAGTTGGATAAAGCTTCCTGTGATGGAAAATTTAGGGTCTAATTTCTGAGGTATGGCCTGTGTAAGGTTGGCTTTTAGGTGCTTGCTGATGCATAGGTTTGTAATGAAGCTTGTCAATGTTCAGAGCTCTCAGTTGTGCATAGCCATCAGCCTTCATCTGAGAGCTGCCCTCCAAAGCCCTCAACTGAGACATTTGCATCAGAACTTGCCCTCCCTTCTTCTGGCATCAGATCTGCACTTTTCTAGGGCATTACTACCCAAGGACTCACAGCATCTACTGTAGACCATTCTCTGAATAAACCCTGCAAATTGTACGCGGTGTCAGTTTCCAAGAGGGCGACTAAGCCAAGTAACAATCTGTCTTCACCTTCACTGACTTCTCACTCTTCCATCATTACCTAGACAGGTTGCAATCCTTGGTTACCAGAAGGAAAGGGAACAAGGATAGTACTGTGATAAAGGGAAGAGGGAGCTACTTTTGCCACCTTCACTTTGAAAATCATCCAATGAAAAGGTCAGATTTAAGGAGCAGGTTTAAGAATGAAGAGTTCATCATGTATTACTATTTCAACACCATTGCTGGCCATGGTCTCAGTACCAGCTGGTCCATTGAAGGCATGAGCTGTTCCATCCATTAGAAATGCAGTTTTACAGCCTAACCTTTCCCCACAGAAAAAAGTACAGTACAGCACAATATGGGCTCTTTGTCCACCAGGTTGTGCTGACCTTTTAACCTGCTCTACAATCAATCTAACCCTTCCTTCCTACATAGCCCAGAACCTTCCATTTTTCTTTTATCTATGCACCTATCTGAGAGTCTCTTCAAAGATCATAATAAGTCAGCCTCTACTACTACCCCCAGAAATACTTTCCAGGCATTCACACTCTCTGTGTAAAAAAAACTAACCTCTGACATCTCCTCTAAACTTGCCTGTCCACTCTAGTTCTGCCTCTTATAATCTTATACACCTCTATCAATTTGGCCCTCATCATCCTCTGCTCCAAATAAGAAAACCCCTAGCTCACTCAACCTTTCCTCATAAGGCAGGTTCTCTAATCCTGGCAGCATCCTAGTAAATTTCCTCTTCACCTTCTCTAAAGCTTCCAAAATTTACCTAAAATGAGGCAATGCGAAGTGAACACAAGACTCTAGTGAGGGCTAGCCAGAGTTTTATAGAGCTCCATCTTGTCCAACCAGGGAAATTATGTTAACAAGAGACATCTATTGATTGATTGATTACTTGATTGATTGATTGGAATACAGCATGGAATAGGCCCTTCTGACCCCTAACCTGCACCGCACGGCAATCCCCTGATTTAATCCTAGGTTAATTTTCAATGACCAATTGAAATTAACCTACTAACCAGTATGTACATTGCAGTTGTGCAGCATTTTCCAGCTCCTGTTGCAAGCTGCAGTTCCACTCCACTTTAGGAATCTCAGCCTCATATTGACTACTGCAGACTGTCTTCAACTAGGGTGAGTCACTCACTGAATCCAGCTCTTCTGAGGTGAAGCATTGAGGAACAGTTAGCTCTGGCTACAGAAAGCAATCATGCAAATGAGCCGGCAGCATGAAGTTGGTCTGCTGTTTGTATCCGAAGCAACTTCGGCAATTATCCAACTTAACTCACTTTGGGTTCAGTTTCAAACTATCTGAAAACTTCAGAAAATGCTTGTATCTGTTAAAACTACAATGAAGCTGTCAGCACATCAAAAAAGGCCAATTGGTTACCTTATATTCTTAAGGAAGGAAACCAGAAATCCTTCCCCATGTTGGTATGTTGATGAATTCACTCCCATTCCACCTAAACTGCTGTTAGAATTGATTTAGTAATCACTGGTACCTGTAGTTGCTGATCCATCAAAAGTGCAATACCATCTTGCCAAGACATTAAGGAATGTACCATGAATCCCCAGCTGGTCAGTCATGCTCACATCACAGGGTTAGGTCTTTAAATGGGTGGTTCATCACATGGAATCAACTATCATGGCACCATGATTTGCTTTCCAGTGGAGCTGCAAAACAACTTGACACTATCTTCGGAAGCCATCCGTAACAGGAAGAGATATCAGCTAGGCAGAGAAAAAGAGTCAAGGAAGTGTTCAAAACCTTCTTGAAACAATGGAAACTCTATGCTGATCCCTGAGAACCAAAATGGAGAGTAATCACTTGAGATGGCATGAGGGAAGTGATGGAAGGATCACACCACCTCACAAACTACACACCCACTCACACCATCAGACACCTCTGTCTACAGTTTCCACATCACCCTCATCAGCCACCCTAAAAGCCACAGAACTGGAGTCATTCTTCATCCCAAGAGATAGTATAAGAAGAGGCACATCTAGCTTCTGTTAGTTTATTTGGGAATTAATGGAAAATGTTTTTACTTGCATTTCTAAAGCACAATTCCATGTGGCCTTCTTACAATTCTTTCATTTCATCTATTGCAAATTAAAAATCAAGTCCTCAAGGAGTTGGTATCATTGTCATATTGAAGTTCTTAAACTGTTCCTTCACTATATATTATACTCAGCTACGATTAAAAATGTTGCATTTCATTATCAATGTGGGGCTTTTCTATTTATGGAAAATTATTTTACCTCATTATGGCTTACAATTTTGATGGTAAAAGCTGAAATATCAGTGGGGGGAAGGGGAGTTGAAAGATCTCTATAAAATACCAAACAGGGAAGTTGAACTTCAAAGAATTACTCTGAAGATTTGGAATACACACACACAAATCCAGGTATTAGTGGGTAAGGATATCAGAAAAATTTTCACTGGTTTGCAATGATTTGCAAGTTAGTAAACAAAAGATGCTGCCTTCACTGACGTCTAAGCATAGTTCAATTAGCACAATGCTCCTTGATTTTACTGCCTCACTTACAAACCTTATTTTACATTTAAAATAATGTTGACCGTATCCTTGGTCAACTACATTGAGATATTTCTGTACTTTTTTCTCATTGTTAGGAGACATTATGTTTTTTTCCGTAATTTCAGAAGGAAGACATGGAATTTGATAGAAAAGGTTACTCAACACATCTTCCCCATGCCTCTCCATCCCTCCCACCACCAATAACCACATTGCAGCCCCACTTACAACAAAATGAAATTCAACACTGGGGAGTATATACAGTATCTCACAAATCGTGATTTTATGTGTAGTGTGAGTTTACAGTTATAATTTAGTCCTGAAGGGTTAGTTTGCATTATTTAAAAGCACAAAATGAATAGTTTAAACCCAGAATCCACATACATATATACTACAAGGTATTGATTAACCTCTAACCATTGAAACTTCTGCACTCTGTCAATAACAGTAGATTCATTTTTGTTTACGACTTTGAAATCTCTCATCAAAACTGTACCGAGAAAATATGAATGGAAAGAGATGGCTGATGGGTTTCACCTTACTTCTGTTGGTTAAATCAACACAATCATGGCAGAACCAGCTGACTCCTTGTAAAACGTCAGAGAATATTAAGCTTAAATGTATTCCACCCAAAATCATTGACACACTTGTATTTGAAGACTTCTGGATTCACTTTGTCCAGATTAGACCTAGACAACAAACCAGGATATGCTTCTAGGTCAAGATGCAGTGAAATTTTAAAAAGAGATTCAAGAAAGCTGCTAATTCTCTTCCGTTATATGCTGACTAATAGGTAAAGTAAATGCTTTTCAATATATTTTCTATATATTACTTTGTTTTAAGACAACTTTCGTGAAGTTACTCAGACTAAAACTTGCCAATCCTTTTAAAGCATTTATATGTTTTGATAATCTTATTTATAACTACTTTAACAAAACTGCATGGGCCTAGTGCACAAGTACTTTAAGGAACAATTCTCTATGGCAAAAAAGAATTAATTCCTCTTTATAATGCTACCCAAAGGAAGGTTTCATGTTTGTAGTTATGCAAATATATGTTAGCTTTTAGAAGTTTGAACTGAAATCTTACCAGCACACTTGGGACCAATTTCTCTGCCCTGTACTTTTGATATTTTCTGATTCATATTTTAGCCGTTCTCACTAATAGCTTCATTTGAATTACAGGCATGAATCTTCTTTCAAGACCCGATCTTTAGGTCTAATTAGTAACTGTAACCAAGTTATGCTACTGTAAGGGCATGATACCCTTGCACTGCTCGCACCCTAACAACAGAGATACAAAATAATAGTCAAAAATGAAAGAAAGCTCTGGTTTATTTTTCTTCATCCAGGTTAGTGATATTGAGGCAGAGAGGCAACTACATTGGTTTGTCACCCAATGTCCCGTAACTTTGATACAAACCAGAGATGTACTGAACACAACTCTCAGTGAGTGCATTTATTCAGAGTATCATGGAGAGAGCCCCCATTAAATCTTTTCAAATGAGATCCACATTTGCTTCTTCATCTGTACGCCTTACTGATGTTTCACCATTTGTCACTTCAGTTTACTTCAGATGAAACAGTAAGACACCTTCGCAATATTTTGACTTTATGACTCAATTTCCCTTCGATAGCTACTGAAACATTCATCTTAATAGGCAACTGACCATTGATTCATGGCAGAAATTATGCTGTTATACTGCACCATTATTTCAAAGCTTGATTTAGACCTTCCAAGGTCTAATTCCTCCACTGATACCTGCAGCCATTATAATAATAATTACAGATGCAGATTGGAAATCTGGCCAAAGCTCATATTCTTCCACGTTAACTTCAGCTGGAGTTTCAGATCTCTTGGGAAATGCCGGTGGCTCAGCTGCAGCTCTACCGCACTGTGATATAATGAATGATAAACCTGCACCTACATTGAATTCAGATGGCAACTCTTAAAAATTTACAAGCACAGCAAAACTAGTTAGCCTGATAAAATTGAAACAAACTATTCAGCACCAAATGTATTCCTCCATGTGAAAATGGAAAATGATTGTTAGTGTGTGAAGTTTTATATTTATCAAAGTAGCTTCATCTATCGGTGGATCAAGTCTGAATTTAATCATTGACAGCTTCAATGATTCTTAGAACGAAGATGACATAGGAACCTAATTCCATTATGGTTATGGCAGCTCTTTTAAAGAATGATCAAATTAGTCCCATCCCCATCCTTTCCCTTGAACAAGGACAATGGATTTGTCCTGCTCTTCCAAACAACTGGACAAATCCATTCCAACTAATTATAGTCACAGTATTTATCACATCCACCCTTGAAGATTATTATTGACTCTGCAGCACTGTTTCAGGCGGCGAGCTACAGATTGGAAGAACTCACTGCAGAAATTGATGCTTCGCCAAAGCACTTGAGGATCTTTTGCCAATCATAAAACTGAAAATAGTTTTTTTTCTTATGTACACAGTGCAAATAGCAATGATTCTGTGTATCAGTTCTTCCCCTGTATCTCTGTGTCAAAACGAGGACAAGCTATCTGCACTCTGATTTCACTGCACATTTGAAATCTTTCAAGTGTAGTATGAAATCCGCATCTTCTCTATGACTTTAATAACCTTCCACACTACTGTATCAATGACCTATTCTCTATTTTATAAAAGTATTCCATTATATGCTTTTCACAAATTGTAACAGTAACAATATGTCAAGAACTATTTCTTTGTGATCGATAAAATTATGGTGCTGTGGGAACAACAGAGGTAGAACACGGAAGGATTCTAGTATCGAGATGCACAAAGGCAACTGGAAAGTTTAAATTGAATTATTAAATAAACCTGGAATTTTAGAAATAATTCACTTACGCTGAATAGCAGACTACCATTTTATAAATCAACTTTTACTCTAACTTGGTCTACATGTTAACTATCATACGCCTGGTCTTTAACTGCCCACGCAGCCACCTTTATTCAAGGACCATTAGGGCTGACTGCTTCACACTGGAACTGCCAATGTTGCCCATTAGTTTGTATTCTCCACCTTCATTTATACAGTTTCTGTATTTTCCACAAGCCTTTTCAAGAGCCTTTTCAATATAGTGTTTATTTTTACTTCCAAGAGTAAGTATACCTCATGATTCTGCCATTTCAGCAGCCTTTGCCCTCCTGAAGTTTTCAGTGATGTAGGGGTCACTGACAGGGTCAGCACTTCCCAACATTAAGAACATCTGCAAGAGGCTGCATCTCAGGATGGTGGCATCTATCATGAAGGACATCCGGGCAAAGCCCTGCTCTCATTGCTGCCAACAGGCAGCAGGCACAGCAGCCCGAAGACCCATGCATCAAGTGTCAACAACATCTACCTCCCCTCTGCCATCAGGTTCATGAACCAAACGAAAAAACGTTAATTCTTTCTTGGACTATTATTCCCATTAGTAATGTTGTTACATTTATTTTTCTTTATTTTGTAGGCTAAGTTATGTCAATTTCGGTTTATGTGATTATGTAATATTTGTTATGTACTGTGCTGCTGCAAAACAAAAGTTAATTTTCATGGCATTTATATGCTGGGTGTATATGTCCATAACAATAAACCTGAAATTTAGGTCTCATCCTTAATTATTCTTACAGAGGTGATGGCTGTAGTATGTTCAATATTTCAATAACATTTGAGTAATATTGTAAATATATTGATTAATTAAGCATTCTTTGTTTGTTCACATAATTTATTGTGGGTTATATGTAAGACGTACATGAATGCATATACCATTATGTCACCACGTCATATGTGAGCACCTTATTAAAGAAAAAGTAAGCAGACAAAACACATCCCAGCTCCTGTGTTTTCCATCTGATTAGTTTCTGGAGTTACAAAACATCCCAGTGATGACGTGGAAGTTTTAAAACAAACCCGAGGCAATTACCTAATGGAAGTTGTAGTAGCACAAGACATTTTTTCTTCAAAAGTGTAGAGAGAGACATTCAAGTGAAAAAAAAAGCACAGCACATGTTTCTTCGGAGGGGGCGAGGGATAGTCAGTAGATAAAGACAGAAGTGGACAAAATGAACAAACAATGTGTATGGCCACATCATAGCTACTACTTGGAGGCCTGTATATAACTCCCATCGTTATCTGTTTACACTTGCAGTGTTGTAACGCTACCAACTTCTGATCCTATGTCACTTCTTTCTAAAGATATGATTTAGTTTTTTTTACCAAGTGTCGCCCTACACCCTCTTCCCACCGTAAGACCATAAGACATAGGAGCGCAAGTAGGTTATTCAGCCCATCGAGTCTACTCCCCTATTCTATTATGGCTGATTTATCATGCCCCTCAAACTCACTCTTCCGCCTTCTTCCTGTAACCTTTGACACCCTTACCAATCAAGAACCTATCAAAGTCTGCTTTATAAATATCCATATCCTTGGATGTTGAACTCCCAGTTGTGATCTTCTTTCAACCACATTTCTGTGCTGCACAACAACATCATCCTAACAAATTCTAGCTGCGTTATAAGCTCATTTACCTTATTTTGTATACTCCGTGCATTCATATTTAATATCTTAGGTCCTGTATTCACCACCTTTCTTCATGTTGCCTGAAGATAAATTCTTACCCCTTTCTAAATTTTTGTCTTTTTTTATTCTGGAGACATCAGTAACTTCTCCTGCAGTCTCTGTCCTTTTTACTTTATCCATTATTTTCAAAGTTATTGATCCACCCCACCCCACCCGCACCTCCACCACACTGTTTAGTTTAAAGCCATTTCTACAGCCCTACATTTCACCAGGACCCTGGTCCCAGCATGATTAAGGTGGAGCCTGTCTCATCGGGACAGCTCCTTCCTTCCCTAATCCTGGTGCCAATGTCCCACAAATTGAAACCCACTTCTCCCACTCCAGTCTCTGAGCAACACATTTAACTCAGAATCAGAATCAGAATCAGGTTTATTATCACCGGCATGTGTTGTGAAATTTGTTAACTTAGCAACAGCAGTTCAATGCAATACACAGTATAGAAGAAAAAAAACACAAAATGAAATAATAATAATAATTAATTAGTAAATCATTTACAGTATATGTATATTGAATAGATTAAAATTGTGCAAAAAACAGAAATGCTATATATTAAAAAAAAGTGAGGTAGTGTCCAAGGGTTCAATGTCCATTTAGGAATTGGATGGCAGAAGGGAAGAAGCTGTTCCTGAATTGCTGAGTGTGTGTCTGCAGGCTTCTATACCTCCTACCTAATGGTAACAGTGAGAAAAGGGCATGCCCTGGGTGCTGGAGGTCCTGAATAATGGACGCTGCTTTTCAGAGACACTGCTCTCTGATCTTATTACCCCTGTGCCAATTTGCCTTGGCACGTGTAACAATCCAGAGATTATATACTTTCTGGTACTGCATTTTAATGTAGTCCCAAGCTGCTCAAATTCCCTCAACAGATCGTCTTTCCTTGCTCTTCCTATAGAGTTGGAACCCACATGGACCATGAGAATTGGATCTATCGCTTCCCACTCCAAATTTCTCTGCAGGTGAGATACGATTTCCCAAACTTGGGCATCAGGCAGGCAACATAGCCTTCCACACTCTTGATCCTTGTGACAGAGAACTGTGTCTATTCTTTCACTGTACTACCTCAATTACAAGTTCTTTTCTCTTTTCTCCCATCTTGAATGTTTCCCTGAACCAAAGTGCCACGGTTTGGTTGCTCATCCTTCCTACAGTCCACACTCTCATCCTCAGAGAGCAACAATCTCTGACCTGTTGTACAAGCTCAACGGCTGCAGCTCCTCCAGCACTAGCTCCTGAATCCCCCACCTGCTTCACTCACAGTCCCTGGCCACAGACCACATTTAAAGTAGTTAATCTAAAGGCTGTTCCTGCCTCCTAAAAAGGTACGAATGAAACTCTCCCATCACTGATGCATTCATAGAGTTTGAAGCTCAGATTCCAGGTCATCAAATTTGAGCCTGATTTCCTCAAGCAGCCAACACTTACTGCAGATGTGGTCACTGGGAGCCACAATATGCCCAGATCATTCAGCTGCAACACATCGCCCAATTATGCAACCCCACTTTATTTAACTAGTTGTAATTTAGTATCCTTTATTTAACTACTTTAAAAACCTTACCTGTTCTTACATTCCTCTCAGCAGCATCTTCTTAATGGTGCCTCTCGAGGCAGATCCTCAGATTCCCACTCACACAATGCCTGCTTTCCTTTATCCTACCTTTATTTATTGGCTGAATTGCCACACACTTAGGCAATCACACACTTTAAAACAAAAGCTGCTAGATCTTCCTCTCCACTGCTCTGGCTGTTGTGGCTGGAGGAAGATCCTGATTTGTAAATGCATTGCCAGTCCTATAGGTCTAAATCATGAATCTAACTTATTCCATCATATTACTGGCTTATGCCTTTTAGTTGGTGGGAGTGTCAAAACACTTGAGAGGTGAATTATTCAATGTAGGTACACATCCTCTGACCTGGTCTTCAAGCAAGAGTATTTGTGTGTCTGTTTCAGCTAAGTTTCTTGTCCATGATGACCCCTGAATATTGGATGCAAAGGATATTGCAATGGAACTATCATTCACTATTAAGGCTTGGTAATTAGATTCCACTTTCTTAGCAAAAGGGGCTGCTAAATTTGGAGCACATCTGCAGCCCTGCAACTGGGCTGTTACCTGGTCCTAATGCATTAATGTGCTGTTATTTGTCAGGCTGTGCTTGAATGTTATCTGTGTTCTGAAACACATGGATTGTTTTTTCTCCTTAGGGTTCGTGAAAAGAATATTGTGTGATCCTAAGCAAGCATGTGGAAAGAATGTCAGTGAAAAAGCAATAGAAGATGATTGGGCCTGATGCACGCTGTTGAGGAACTTCTAGATCTGGAATCATTGACTTCCAACAACTGTGCCCATCTTCTTCCTGCAATATATGATTCTCTTTGGCTTCAACTTTATCAGAGATCTTTGGTGCTACATTTGGTCAAATGCTGCATTAAATCATGATTCATTAGCAAGGGCAAATATAAATAAGGCAGAGACAGGTGAAATGGTTATTGTTGGAGCAGCCATTATGTGAGTGGACCAGTGTAAGAGTGGAGAGGCTTTGACTCATCAGGCTTTGTTCATTCTTCCTTATTTGTCTGTAAGTGTCTAGTTAGAACAGTGAGAATAGCTCCAGGAGCTGTATTATGTTCATAGTGTGAGATGTGGGATTTCTGGGAGACCTCCAGCCTCCCAGGTAACCACATCTGTACCAAGTGTATTGAGCTGCAGCTCCTCAGAGAATGTGTTACAGAACTAGATCTGCAGCTCAATGACCTTCGGCTCAGATGGGAGACTGTGGAAGGGATAGGGAGGAGCAACAAGGAGGCAGGTACATGCGTAACTGTCAGCAGAGGGAAAGGAAATGGGCAGCCAGTACAGAGTACCCCTGTGGCCAACGGATACTGTTGGCGGGAGCCTACTGAGTGGAGTCAGAGTGACTAGGTCTCTGACACTGAACCTGGTGCTGTGGTTCTGAAAGGAAGGGGGGAGAAGAGGACTGCAGTATGATAGGAGATTCCATAGTTAGAGAAGTAGACACAAAATTCTCTGGACACAATAGAGACACTTGGGATAATATGTTGCCTCACAGGTGCCAGGATCAGGGACATCTCAGATTGGACCCATGGATTCTAAAGGAGGATGGTGAACAGCCAGAATTCTTGGTCCATATTGGCACCGATGACATAGGTAAGAAAGCTGAGGAGGTCCTGAAAAGAGAATTTAGGGAGCTAGGTCGAACGCTGAAAAGCAGAAACTCAAGGGTAGTAATCTCTAGATTGCTGTCTGTGTCACATGCCAGTGAGGGCGAGAGTAGGATGATGTGGCTGAGGGATTGGAGAAGAGGGCAGGCCTTCAGATTTCTGGATCATTGGGATCTCTTCTGAGGAAAGTATGACCTGTATAAAACAGATGTGTTGCACCTGAACCCAAGGGGAACCAATATCCTTGCAGGCTGATTTGCTAGAACTGTTGGGGAGGGTTTGAACTAATTTGCAGGTGATCGGAACCTGATGATGGGGCAGCTGGTATACAAGTAGAGGAAGTATGTAGTGAGATTATCAGGAAGGACAGGCAGATGATAGATCAAAATTGCAGTCTGTGGGATAAGTTGCAGTATAACGGGGACAAAATCGAAAAGGGTGATTAATACCGGCTGAAGGTGTTACATTTGAATGCACACAGTATATAAAAATAAGATAGATGATCTTTTAGCAGAGTTAGAGATTGACAGGTATGATGTTGTGGGCATCACAGAGTCATAGCTGAAAGAAAGTTATAGTTGGGATCTTAACATCCAAGAAGGCACATTGCATCAAAAGGACAGGCAGGTAGGCAAAGGGTGTGGCATGGCTCTGTTGGTCAAAAAAAAAAAGAAATCAAACCCAAACAAAAAGGTGATATAGATTCAAAAGATGTTGAACCCTTGTGAGTAGAGTTAAGAAACCGCAAGGGTAAAAAGACCCTGATGGGAGTTATATACAGGCCTCCGAACAGTAGCCAGGATGCAGTATACAAATTATAACGGAGAATAGAAAGGGCATGCCAAAAGGGTAATATTACAACAGTCATGGGGGATTTCAATATGCTGGTAAATTTAAAAAAAAAATCAGGTTGGTGCTGGACCCCAAGAGAGAGAATTTGTAGAATGCCTGCAAGATGGCTTTTTTGAGCAGTTCATGGTTGAGCCCACTAAGGGATCAGCTATTCTGGATTGGGTGTTGTGCAATGAACTGAATTTGATTAAGGACCTTAGGGTAAAGGAACCCTTAGGAGGCATTGATCATAATACGATAGAACTCACCCTGTAATTTGAAAGTGAGAAGCTAAAGTCAGATGTATCAGTGGAGGAAAGATACATCCCAAAGGAGTATTCTAAAGGAAGGGTGATGCAACCATGGCTGACAAGGGAGGTCCAAGCCACCATAAAATCAGAACAGAGGGCATATAATAAAACTAAAATTAGTCAAGAGTTAGAGGATTGGGAATCTTTTAAAAACCAACGGATGACAACTAAAAAGGCCATTAGGAGGGAAAAGATGAACTATGAGGGTAAACTTGAGTGCAGCACCAACACAGAGGCTGTGAACAAGAAGGGCCAGAGTTGCCTCTACTTCCTGAGGAGACTGACATCCTTTGGAATATGCAGGCCTCTCCTTCACATGTTCTACCAGTCTGTTGTCACAAGTACCATCTTCTAAGTGGTAGTGTGCTGGGGCAATGGTATCAACATAGGTGATGCCAACAGGCTCAATAAACTGATTAGAAAGGCTGGCTCTGTTATAGGAGTCAAACTAGACACACTGGAGGTTGTGATAGAACAAAGGACCCTATGGAAAATCCTGGACAATGTTACTCACCCTCTGCATGCCACCTTGGCTGAACAGAGGTGCATATTTAATAATCGACTAGGACAACTGTGCTGCTCCAAAGAGTGTTATATGAGGTCTTTCTTACCCTCGGTCATTAGGCTGTATAATAAGTCAACCTATAGTTGGGGAAGTGATGACGCCCTCCTATTAGACTGTTTGAGATAACCTTTTTTCCTTTCTTGTTTCTTTTCTAATATTTGTATATCGATGCACTTATAATGCTACAATGACACTGCAATTTCCCCTTGGATCAATGAAGTATCTATCTATTTATCTATCCAAACTAGCCAGTAATACCAAAGAGGAAACCAAAAATATTTTCAGATATATAAAGAATAAAAGAGAGGCAAGTGTAGATATCAGACAGCTGGAAAATTATGCTGGAGAGGTAGAAATGGGGGACAACGAATTGACGGATGAACTGAATAAGTATTTTGTATTAATCTTCACTAGGAAGGACACTGGCAGTATGCTGGAAGTCCAAGAATGTCAGGAGGCAGAAGTGATTACAGTTGCTATTACTAGGGAGAAGGTACTTGGGAAGCTGAACAGCCTGGAGGTAGATATATCCCCTGAACCAGATGGATAATACCCCAGGATCTGAAAGAGATAGCTGAAGAGATCGTGGAGGCATTAGTAGATATTTTTCAAAAATCAATGGATTCTGGCCTGGTTCTGGAGGACTGGAGAATTGCAGATGTCACCCTCACTTCAAGAAGAGAGGGAAGTAGAAGAAAGGAAACTGTAGGCCAGTTACCTTAACCTCAGTGGTTGGGAAGATGTTGGAGTCAATTGCTAAGGATGAGGTATTGGGGTGCTTGGAGGCACATGGTAAAATAGGCCAAAGTCAGCATGGTTTCCTTAAGGGAAAATCTTGCCTGACAAATCTGTTGGAATTCTTTGATAAATAACAAGCAAGAGAGACAAAGAGCAATAGGTGGATGTCTAGAGAGGTGATAATTTAGTCAAGAAGAAAAAGAAAAAGTATGTAAAGCTTAGGAACCTAGTATCAAACAGAGCCACTGATTTTAAAGTAACCAGAAAAGAACTCGAGAAAGGCATTAGGAAAAAAAAAGGAGCCATTATATGCCCTTGGAAAGTTGGATTAAAGAGAATATTCAGGCATTCTATACATACGTACATCCAGAGCAAGGGGATAACTAGTGAGAGCGTAGGACCACTCAATGATAAAGGGGAGATCATTTGCTTGGATGTCAAGGTTGTAGGTGAGTTCCTTAATGAGTACTTTACATCAGTATTAACCAAGGAGAAGGACATGGAAGATAGGGAGATCAGTGTTGAGCATATTGATATGCTACAGTACTTCCAGGTTAAGGAGAAGATAGTGTTGGGTTGCTTAAAGAACATTAAGGTGGATAAGTTGCCAGGACCCGAGGGATATACCACAGGTTATTGAGAAAGTCAAGAAGAGAGATTGCAGGGACCTCAGCCAATATCTTCATGTCCTCTCCAGTCACAGGTGAGGTTTCAGAGGAATGGTGAGTAGCTAACGTTGTTCCATTATCCAAGAAGGGAACCAGCAATAATTCTCAAACTATAGACTGGTGGGTTTTACATCAGTGGTAGGGAATTTGCTGAAGTGAATTCTTAGGGATAGGATATATAGTATGAGGATTTGGAAATCTGTGGCCTAATTAGGGAGAGTCAACATGACAATGAGTAGAGCAAGTCATGTCTTACAAACTTGGTTGAGTTTTTTGACAAGGTGATGAGGGTGATTGATGGAGGTAGAGCTGTGGATGTTGTTTAGATGGATTTTAGTAAGGCATTTGGCAAGATCTCTTATGGGAAGCTTATCCAGAAGATTAAGATGCATGGGGTCAATGGTGAATATGATTGAACTCATATGGCAATTTGAGAAGGAGAAGCATAAGTCACATATATCAGTATCGCAATGGAATAAAGGGGATTATAGAGGCATGAGAGAGGAGCTTGCCCAGGTGGAGTGAAGGAGGGTACTGGTGGGGACAACGGCAGAGCAAAAATGGCTGAAGTTTCTGGGAATAGCTCACAAGGCACAGGATAGATATGTCCCACAGAGGAAGTTCTCAAATGGCAGGGGTAGGTAACCCTAGCTGACAAGGGAAATTAAGGACTGCATAAAAGCCAAGGAAAGGGTATATAGGGTAGCAAAAGTGTGTGGGAAGTTGGATAATGGGGAAGCTTTTAAAATCCAAAAAAAAAGGCAACTAAAAAAGCTATAAAAAGGAAAAAGATAAAAGATGAGGGCATACTAGCCAGTAATATAAAGCAGGAAACCCAAAGGATTTTCAGTTATATAAAGAATAAAAGGGAGGTGGGAGTTGAAATTGGACCACTGGTAAATAATGCTGGGGAACAAAGCAATGGCAGATAAACTTAGTGGGTACTTTGCATCTGTCTTCACTGTAGAAGATACCGGCAGTGTGCCAGAGGTCTGTGAGTGTCGGGGACCAGGAGTGAGTTCCATTGGTATTACAAAGGAAAAAGTGTTAGGCAACCTCAAAGGTCTTAAGGTGGAGGGGTCACCTGGAACAGGTGGACTACATCCTAGGGTGCTGTGAGAGGTTGTTGAAGAGATGATAGATGCATTGGTCATGATATTTCAAGAATCACTTGTTTCTGGTATGGTCCTAGAAGGCTGGAAGATTGCAAATGTCACTCCACTCTTTAAGAAGGGAAGAAGGCAAAAGAAAATAAATTATAGGCCAGTTGGCCTAAGTTCAATAATTGGGAAAGTGTTGGAGTTTATTATTAAGGATGAGGTTTTGGGGTAACTTGGAGACTAATGATAAAGTAAGTCAAAGTCAGCATGGTTTACGTGAAGGGAAATCTTGCCTGACAAATCTGTTGGAGTTCTTAGAGGAAGTAACAAGCAGAGTGGACAAAGAAGAAGCAGTGGATATTATTTACTTGGATTTTCAGAAGGCATTTGATAAGGTACCACATATGAGGTAACAAGATAAAATCCTATTATGTTACAGGACAGATACTGGCATGGATAGAGAAATGGCTGACAGGCAGGAGGCAGTGAGTGGGAATAAAAGGGGCCATTTCAGGTTGGCTGCCAGTGACAAGTGATGTTCCTCAGGGGTCAGTATTGGGACCACTTCTTTTTACATTATTTGTCATTGACTGGGATAATGGAATTGATGGCTTTGTGGCAAAATTTGCGGATGGTACAAAGATAGGTGAAGGGGTAGGTAGTGCTGAGGAAGCGGTACGATTGCAGTAGGACTTGGACAATTGGAAGAATGGGCAAAAACGTGGCAGATGGAATACAATGTTGGGAAATATATGGTAATGCATTTTGGTAAAAGGAACGATAGTGCAAACTCTTATCTAAATAGAGAGAAGGTTCAAACATCAGAGATGCAGAGGGACTTAGGAGTCCTCATGCAAGACTCCAAGAAAGTTAATTTACAGGTTGAGTCTGTGGTAAAGAAGGCAAATGCAATGTTGGCATTTATTTCAAGGGGAATAGAATATAAAAACAAAGAGATAATTCTGAGCCTTTATAAGGCACTAATCAGGCTGCACTTGGAGAATTGTCAACAGTTTTGGGCCCCATATCTCAGAAAGGATGTGTTGTCATTGGAGGGTGTCCAGAGGAGGTTCACGAGGATGATTCCAGGAATGAAGAGGTTAACTTACGAGGAGCGTTTGGCAGCTTTGGATCTGCACTCACTGGAATTTAGAAGAATACATGGGGATCTCATTGAAACTCACCGAATGTTGAAAGGACTAGATAAGGTGGATGTGGAGATGACAAATCCTGTGGTGGGGGTATCCAGGACTAGAGGGCACAGCCTCAAAACTGAGGGGCAACCTTTTACAACAGAGGTAAGGAGGAATTGTTTTTTAGCCAGAGAGTAGTGAAACTGTGGAATGCTCTTTCACAGCCAGTGGTGGAGATCAAGTCTGTTGGTATATTTAAGGCAGAAGTTGGTCATTTCCTGATTGGTCAGGGCATCAAAGGATATGGCGACAAGGCAGGTGAATGGGGTTGAGTGGGATCCAGGATCAGCCATGATGGAGTGGCAGAGCAGACTCGACGGGATGAATGGCCTAATTCTGCTCCAGTGTTTTATGGTCTCAGGGATCCTGCTGTTAGCATTCAGAGAACTGGCTTGCTCATAGAGTGTAGTGATCGAAAGACTTATTCTTGCTGGAACTTTGTGATTACTGGTGTTCCACAGGGATCTCTGCTGCTTGTGATGTATATACTGTAAATGACCCCAATAAAAATGTGACTAGGTTGGTTAGTAGGTTTACAGATGATATGAAGATTGGTGGTGTTGTGAATAATTTAGAAGACTGACAAAGAATACAGTGTGACATAGAGATAGTGTGAAATGTGAGATGGAGCTTCACCCAGCCAAATGTGTAGTGTTGCACCTTGGTAGGTCCAATGTAAAGAGGCAGTGAACTAGGACCCCAAAATCTTTAACAGTGATTACGAGCAGAGGGATCTTGGGGTCCAAGTTCATAGCTCCCTTAAAGTGGCTGCATAGGTTGTTGGGATGTTTAAGAAGGCATATGGTATGCTTGCCTTTATTAGCTGCGGCTTTGAGTTTGAAGTCAGGAAGTTACATTGCAGCTTTATAAAACTCAAGTTAGGCCACATCTGGGGTATTGCATACAGTTATGATCACCCCATTATAGGAAGGATGTTTTGGCTTTAGAGAGAGTGCAGAAGAGGTTTACCAGGATATTGCCAGATTAGAGGACATGTGCTATAATGAGAGGTCACACAAACTCGGGTTGTTTTCCCTGGAGCAGTGTTGGATGAGGGGAGATCTGATAGAAATTGATAAGATTATGAGAGGTATAGATAGAGTAGGCAGACAATATCTTTCTTCTCGGATTGTAATGCCTAATACCAAAGGGCACGCTTTAAGGTGAGAAGGCATATTTCAAAGGAGACATGAGAGACAAGTTTTCTACACAGAGTTGTGGGTGCCTGGAATGGGCTGCTGGGTTGGTGGTACAGACAGAAACATTAGAGCAGTGGTTCCCAATCTTTTTTATGCCATGGACCAAACTTTAGATAGGCACGCGGATGTGAGGAAAAGTGAAGGATGTGGACATTGTGTAGGCAGAAAAGATTACTAACTTAATGGGTTCGCCATGACATTGTGGGGCAAAGGGCCTGATCCTGTACTGTACTGTCTGTGCTCTATCTTCAACGAACTTATCAGAATTCTGTGTGTCTCTTATGTAACTTGCACCTCTCACAATATAGAACATCACTTTGCAAGTCCTCAGCATGCAGTTATACAGTACCTATTATTTGCACTGCCTTAACACATGAAGAATATCTTCACTTTTTCTTTCTAAAACCAACCATCTGGGTAAATAAAAGCTGGAAACTGTCTTATATTTCCCCTCTGGTCTCTTTTTGTGTTCACTGAATCAAAACTGCACTGTGAATGCTTGAGTTGAAAAAAACTGCAGTCCTGCTGAAGGACAGATAAACTCAATTCAGACAAAGTTAACTGTTCAGTGTAACGGAAGGTATGGTATGGAAAATTGGTTAACTGGTAAGTAATAAGCATCATATCGGATCACCTGCACGGACAAAATATTTTTATAGACAACAGACTACATTTTAAGGTGCTAGGCGATTGGATGGAATGGTAGTTTTGATGTTTGGATCTTTTCTTCAGTATAATTTGAACACTAAGATTTATAAATTTATTGAACAGTATTGAAACCTACATTATCACTATGTCAACAATATGTGGGACAACTCCCTTTTGAAGCACAAAAACCATTTTGAACAGGCTTTTGCTAATTCCCTCTTTTCCCTCAAAGTTTACCTCAGCTGCAATGGTCCACATTCTAGCCAAATATTTTGAGATGGAGCACCTACTTTTCAGAATAACGAGTTTGGGAATCGCTTACCTCAGATGTAATTCAATTGCCACTTCTTCCAAATCAAATCAGTCATTCTAGAAATTTGATTGAACTCTTCCAGTAGCAAGCCATCAATCCCTGCCTGACATAGTTTGAGTCTTCTATGTATCATTCATCACTCCCCCAGTAGGACCATCCACCTTCAACACCTTTGCATTTCTATTGAAAGACAATTACTTGGAGCAGGACCCATTAATAGATTGTCTCTAATGGAGTCCAGAGAATCAGAATCAGGTATAATATCATTGGCGCATGTCGTGAAATTTGTTGACTTAGTGGCAGCGGTCCAATGCAATACATACTAATTAAAAAAAACATGAATTACATTACGTGGAGATACATGTGGTTAAATTAAATAAGTGGTGCAAAAAATAGAAATAAAAAGTAGTGAGGTAGTGTTCACGGGTTCAGTTTCAATTGGATGGCTGAGGGGAAGAAGCTGAGCCTGAAACATTGAATGTGTGCCCTCTCACTTCAGTACCTTCTTCCTGATGGTAGCAATGAGAACAAGGCATAACCTGGGTGATGGGGTCCTTAATGATGGACATCGTCTTTTTGAGGCACCGCTCCTTGCAGGTGTCTTGGATACTACGGAAACTAGAGCTCATGGTGGAGCTGACTAAGTTTACAACTCTCTACAACTTACTTCAATCCTGTGCGTAGCATTCAGCACTCTCCCCCCATACCATAATCGCAGCCTACGACCATGAACATTATGGTTTGTTTATTTCCGCTTTCCTCTGCATATCTCTGCATTCCTCCCATCCCAAAGCCTCGTTAGGTTTTCAAACTGCAGATGGGTAAGTGTGCATCGCTGACTCCCCTCCCCAGCAGAGGAATGACAGTGAAACAACCCAAACACTCGACTGTGACTTACTAACTCAGATACCGGCACATTGCAGAAGTTAGGTTGTTTGAAGGACTGGCACATGGTGAGTCGCCAGACCCTGGAGCCCAGGAAGGGCAAAATGTCATCATGTGCTAGCTTCTTAATGAGAGAAGTTGTGCATGGCTTCTGCTGTCAAAGAAGGTGGATGACCATGCACGGTGAAGCCCTTGATTACAGACAGACTGAGCAGAGAGGCTGAACGATTGTCAAAGAACACCAATGAATCCAGCTCTGACCTTGCACAGGACTTCATACAGTGCCAGATCAAAGTAGTATTGCATGATCCCATGAGCATCAGAAGCAGCAACACCTGCCCCCACTTTGAAACGGACATACTGATCGCAATATCGGAGAAACATTGCCATGCTTGGTACAAGATACTGGACAGTGCAGAACTGCATTGCAGCCTGTGTCTTGCCTGCCACTCTTTGCAAACAAAAGTGAGGGAGAGTTCTCAGACCTTTGAATGAACTGTCTTCAGCTGTGAACTCCACCTTTCTTGTAACTTGCCAAGTGCACTAGTGTTATTCATCACAAACAGTGTGTGGAACACTTGCTTACTCTTGCTGATATATTATTGCACTGACTTTACAAACCAAAAGATCACTGTAACTTCTGTTTCCCATTTAATTCAAAGATTTGAAGTGTTAAGTGTTTGGGAGTAAATGTTGCTCACAGAGTTAATTTGAAAATAACTTTCTGGTAAAATAGACTTCCAATGTTTTCAGGCTTAAAATCTGAAATATATATTTGCCTTATGATGTACATTATTAAGATGGCTGACAGCTCTGTACTTGGTTCTGTGATTGGTGTTCCAAGTATTGAAATACTGGTATTTATTTTTCATGATCGAAACTGAGCTAGTAAAATAACATTAAATTAACATGATTTCAAAACCATGCAATAAATTCTTAAATGGAATCTGCTGTGTAGGATTTTATTTTATTTTTATTTTCATCCTCAACACTTACAAGACAGGGGTTTACTCAGTTCTAAATTTTTGTTTGTTAAATGTGTGCATTTCGTATTTAGAAGTTGTTAAACTAGGCAGAGGGAGGATTTCTTTAGGTATTTTATTGACATTTACAAATGTGGATTTACTCACAGTAATGAGGGGATAGTTTCTAATGTGACAGTTGGGCATTATTTTGCAAAGAGCACTCCAGGCTGACTCAAGGGGGGCTAAATTCACTTCACAGAAGGCAGAGCCAAAAGCCAGCCTCTGACAGTTGCAGATTGATGTAATCCTCACGCCACAGTATTTTCTCTGGCAGCGCACTCATGAAAATGCATCCCAGACAATAAATTTCATCCAAATAAATATTGAATATACCTGTTTGAAGAATGAACTGAACTCAGATAAATGCTGCCTCCAAGGTCAGGAGTTTCATTCTAAGGCCTTCATTAAACTGAGGTTCCCTTCAGATCTTGCTTTGAGAAGACCTGACAGGAGTGCCTATCTTTCATTTAATTATAAAATCCCTTTCACCACTCCTTTCATTTTTGCTCGTTTTTATTTATTTCACAGAATATATATAAATATATATTTGATGCATCTACTGTCAACTGTAGACTATTTGTTGGCAACATTGCTACACCACAGATTCAGCCCGGTAGTGGGCAGTGGGATGATTTAAACTGCAAGGCAGTAGCTGGCCTTTCTAAAGATGACCTATTCCTACTGAATAACTGTTGGTGGCAGGCTGTGCAGCGTTCATTCTGTTACCCTCTAGTCAATAAGAACACCTAATGAGGGTACAACAGCAATAATGGTTGGATTACTAGACCAGCATCAAAGGTCAAGAGTTCAAATCCCACTGAGGGATATTCTGGAATAAAGAAAACATAGGTTAATAGTAACAACGTTGACCATGATATTACTGGACTGCTATACATACAAAGGTAAAGCAGAATATACTGGAGAAACCCAGCACATCAGGGAGCATTTGTGGAGAGAACAAAATCATTGACTGCATCAACAATAGCATACAAAGACAAATGCAGTTAACCAGGAAGATTGCAAAGCACCGTTCACATCCACCCATTACAGACTCAATTTATAATCAATGAATTATTACTGAAGTACAGTTAAATAAAAGGTAGCCATTGATTTATGGTCAGCAGGTCTCCAAAAACAAGCAGCAGGCTAAATGTCCAGGTGATAATTTTTTGGTAGTGCTGGCCAAAGAGATATATTAAATCAAGACACTGAGCAAATACACCATCCTTCTTCAGGAATGGCAAATAGGGCTTTGGTTTAATCTTTCATCTGAGCATCACAGCGTAATCTCAGCACTGGATGAAAATGCTCTCCTGAGTTGAATTTAGGGCTCAAACCATGAATTTCTTACTCAGAAGTCAAAAGGTGCTACCAAATGAGCTGAGGGAATTATGATATAAGAAATCAGATTTTTAATTTTTGACAAGTTGGCATAGTCAGCAATAATGAATGAAAATATTTTATTGAAAAAACTTAATATTTTAAGAATATTCAACAAGCTATTTAGTTTTTGTTAAAGTGAGAGTAAATAGCTCGTATACACCGATTACATTAAATAATTTTCATCTGGTTATTTTTATTAAATAATTGTTTACTATATTTTGCTATAGCTGCAATAATTCATCAACTTCTGATTTAATTCTTGTTTTTTCGGTGTCTTTCTCTTTTTTGTATGATTCCTCCAAACTCTGTAAATGTCCCACATCAGAAGTTTGAGTTGAGATTTTAAGGAGTACTGAAGGAATGCTGCATCATCCAATCTTTGAACAAAGACCCCAAACATTTCTCAGTAGGCTGTGAAAAATCACCTATCAGCATTTTGAACAATAGCAGAGACTTATTCTTGGTGACTGTGCAGTGCCACTATTATCACAGCAATTCATGGGGCTCACTAAACACAGATTGGCTGCCTCAGTTCCAATCTTTTGATAATTCTCATGAATTTCAATACACAAAGATAATCCTCCACCCCTCCTTTCTTTTTCTTTACACCCTAATTCTGAGCCCATTTGCCTCTTTTTCTGTGTTTCAGGAATTTTCACAGGGACAAGCAGAATATTTTAGAATTGGCCTGTTGGTAAACTATTTTGCAATGCAACTTGAAGAATTCTTGGAACCAAAACCTGCTGTAGAAACCTGTTAGTTCTGCACCAAACAAACAGACATTTGCCTCAGTATAAGGAAAGAACACATTTCAGTGGGAAAGTAGAAGTCCCAAACATGCTGGGTGAGTGCAAAACCGATTCCTTGGCTGAGATTTATGTTGGGCTTAATCATGAAATCTAATAGTGGATAGAAAGCTTGCTGCAGTTGATTAGGACACTGTGAGGAAATATATCTACTATGCCTGTGGAACAAGTTGAGCTGAATGAAGAGGAGCAAGGGTGGATGGTGAGCACAAAGTAATAAACAGTTTTGAATTACTTGATTTTGTATTCATTACTTTAATCATTTAGATTTGTTTAAATGCCCGTAACATATTCATTTTTACTTTTTATTTGTTTATTTATATGTTTTTAAACAATAGGGACGTTCAGATACTTATAAAAACTTTGATAACAAAGCAGTGAGTTATGGCTTTGCAGTCTGCCACCACTTGTCTAGCCATTTCATTATGGATCTTGTTCAGGAAAACTCAGTTGATGTTATAACATCAGGAAAAGCACTCCCTCTATGAGGAACCTCACCATATAGAATTGGGTTGGTATTTGCAGATGATTGCTACTGGTGAAGAACCCTGCTTCTACTCCCTCTATACTCATGACTGCATGGCCAAATTCTAACTCATCTATAAGAACCAGATGATACTACTGCAGTGTGCCACATCTCAGATTACAGTGAGTCGAAGAACAGGAATGAGTGGAGAGCTTAGTCACACACACACACTACTAGAGTAACTCAGCAGGCCAGTACCATCAGTGGAAAAGATGTTTCGACCTGAGACAGACCCTTCTTGAGGAGGCAGCAGGTTCAAGGTCAGCTTCTATCCCACTACTATCAGACGCTTGAATGATAAGATGGACACTTGGCCTCACAATCTATCTTGTTATGACCTTGCACTTGTGTATTATTATTTTACCCCAGTCTAATTCAATGCATTACGTAATGATTTGATCTGTATAAACAATATGCAAGACAAGTTCCTCATGGTATCTTGGTACACGAGTCAATAATAAACCAATACCAATATGAAAGCTGGCTCATAACTGTGTAGTACAATACATATTAAGACCAACCTTTTGTCCTTTCTCCTATTCATGTGTCTATTCAAGTGCTTTTCTTGGATTCTGAGTTGTACCTGCCTCTATCACCTCTCTTGCAATATGCTTCATAAATCCACCACCATCTGTGTAAAAAGCCGGCTCTTCCGATCTCCTTTAAATATTTTCCTTTACATCTCCCTCAATGCCATAGGATAGATTTCATCAGACCTTGTTAATTTGTCCACCTTAGCTTGTGTCAATATCTCAAACACTTCTGTCTTGATACACATATGTTCCAGACAGTCAGCGTCACTCGAACTCTTCATTGTCCCCATCCTTTACGCTGATGCAGGACACCACACATATGCCCTGGCTCCACACAAAGACTTACTTTTTGGTACCTGAAGGGAGATACTCTTTCCCAAGCTATCATCTTACTTCTAATACATTTATACACTTATTATGGTTTTGGAATTCTCTATAATTCTGCTGGCTAGGATCATTTCATATCCCCTTCATGCTTTCCTAATTACTTATTTTAAGATATTTTATAAAGAAACCTGACCAGTGCTGACTATATGAATGAGTGTAACATGTAATGTGGCTGCATAAGATTGACAGAACTCCCTTCTTCTCATTTCCAGCTCCATGCACTCAAACATTCTTGTTAATGCAGGATGGTAGTTGTCTGACAGCTGGAAAGTGCTCTCCCTTGTTTGGCATGTCGTTGGTGTTTGGTGCTCTGTATAGTATGGAGGGAAAGAAGAAATAACAGTGTGTATTAAATAAATGGATGGATGGAGAACATTTTAAATGCCTTCTGTGAAAGAGTGGCATGATGTTAAAAATAAGGTTGAATGACATTTGTGGCTCGATGAAGATGCGAGGAACTGCACAGGCAGTTAAGTATAAGCTGCCACACCTGGGTGTAATGTGCTGGACTGGAGCTTAAAGGTTTAATGTAAGTGAATAGGCCACTGTGCTGAAGTTAGCTTGTGACAATTGTTATTTTAACAATTAGGTTGGGAAACCTGGAGCTAAGATGAATATGGCTGAGTTAAATCAACTTAAACAAATACACTGCCAAAAAGAAAAACACTAGACTCCCTGGTCAAGAAGGTTCAGTCACTGGGCATTCAGGATGAGATAGTAAATTGGATTAGATATTGTCGTTTTGGGAGAAGTCAGAGACTGGTAGTAGAGGGTTGCCTCTCTGAATGGAGGCTTGTGACTAGTGGTGTGCCACAGGGATCGGTACTGGGTCCTTTGTTATTTTTCATCAATATCAATGATCTGGATACTGCGGTTAATTGGATCAGCAAATTACAGATAACACCAAGATTGGGAGTGTGGCATCAGCTGGAAAAATGGGCCTAAAAATGCAGATGGAATTTAATGCGGTCAAGTGCTAGGTGTTGCACCTCGGTAGAACCAACAGGGTAAGTCTTACCCAATGAACAGCAGGGCAATGAGAAGTGTGGTAGAACAAAAGTATCTGCAAATACAGGTCTATCATTTGCTGAAAGTGGTGTCACAGGTAGGTAGGGGTGTGAAGCAAACTTTTGGCACATTGGTCTTCATAAATCAGTGTATTGAGTACAGGAAATGGGATGTTATGTTGAAGTTGTATCAGGTGTTGGTAAGGCCTAATTTAGAGTATTGTGTGCAGTTTTGGTCACCTACCTACAGGAAAGATGTAAACAAGTTTGAAAGAGTACAGAGAAAATTTACAAGAATTTTGCCCGGTCTGGAGGACCGGAGTTATAAAGGAAGATTGAATAGGTTAGGATTGTACTCCTTAGAACGCAGAGATTGAGTGGAGATTTGATAAAGGTAAACAAAATTATGAAGAGTATAGATAGGGTAATTGCAAGTTGGCTTTTTCAGCCAAGGTTGGGTGGGACTACAACCAGAGGTCATAGGTTATGGATGAAGGTGAGGTTTGAGGGGAAACTTCTTCAGTCAGAGATTCATGAGAGTGTGAGATGAGCTGCCAGCACCAATGGTGCATGCAAGCTTGATTTTAATGATTAAGAGATGTTTGGATAGGTATTTGGATCGTAGGGTTATGGAAGCCTATGGTCCCGGTGCAGGTCAATGGGAGTAGACAGTCTAAATGGTTTCAGCATGGACTAGATAGGCCGAATGGCCTGTTTCTGTGTTATACTTCTCTACGACACCCACCCACTGCTGAGCCAGCCTGCTCCAGGAGGGACAGAGCAGTGAACCAAAAAAAAAAGCTTTTTTTTTATATATCTGAACTCTCACAAGTCCTCAACTGTCTTTTGTGATCTTCATACGGTAGGAAAAAAAAATAAACATTTCATCAAAGCATACGATGTACACCAAACAGTAAAGCAATTATAGTAAAAATAATAAATAGACATATACAATGAATGAAGCATATTTTTATTGATTTATGGAATACGTGTGGGGCAAGAGGTGTAAAAAGAGAAATACTGCCAATTCTTTCTGTAACTCTAATCTTGAAGTATTGCCTATTACGTAACTTGTCTGCAAGGGTTCATTTTCTAAAATGTAATCACTTTTTCCTTCAAGGGTTAAGAATCAAAGTGGCAGAGTGTAATACCTCAGATGGAGCACTTTTACCTGCCGAAATTCAGCAATCATACAAAATCAGACTGATCAACAGAAATGGTTTCTTAACTTATACTTTGACATGGATGTGGAGAGGATGTTTCCTATGGTAGGAGAGTCTAAGAGCAGAATACACAGCATCAGAATAGAGGGATGTCCATTTAGAACAGAGAGGACGAAGAATTTCTTTCGCCAGGGGATGGTAAATCTGTGAAATTCCTTGCCACAGGCAACTGTGGAGGCCAAGTAATTAGGTATATATTTAAGACATAGGTTGATAGTTTCTTGATTGGTCAGGGGAGAAAACAAGAGATTGGGGCTGAGAAGGAAATGGATCAGCCAAGACGAAATGGCAGATCACATTCTATGGACTAAATGGTCTAATTCTGCTCCTATATCTTATGGTCTTATGGTACCATAATACATTCCGATATTTGATTAAGGTCCCCCTCTCCCTCTGCAGTAGTGTGAGTTGGTGAGGAAACTTGTGGCTCCTGCAAATAACCATCTGGTTAAGTTCATGAATATAACATAATGTTGGCAGTCTTAATCATTTAATAATTATTCAAATAAATCATAAATAAAGTTAGTCAAGGTAAAATTATGAACTGTCTTGATAACCAATCTCTGATGAGATGTCTCATAGAAGATCACTTTGAAGAGGCAATAATGAAATTTGGCATTATTTTGTTCTTTTAGATTTGTTTGCTTGTAAGCCAGAGTACCACTAACCTACAGTTAAAGCAGAACGGTAGCATAGCACGATGCTATTACAGTGCTAGATGTAAGACTGGGGTTCAATTCCCACTCCTGTCTGTAAGGAGGTTGTACGTTCTCCCCATGACCATGTGGATTTCCTCTAGGTGCTCTGGTTTCCTCCCACAGTCCAAAGCTATACTGGTTAGAGTTAGTGAGTTGTGGGTATACTACATTGGCACCAGAAGAATGGCAACATTTGGAGGCTGCCCAGCACAATCCTTGATTTGATTTGATGCAAATGATACATTTCACTGTATGGTTTGATGTACATGTGACAAATATAGCTAATCTTATCTTTGTTATTATCTGTTTTCTAGAGATCCATGTGCATTCTAATCTGACACCCATTAACGACTCAGCAGGTACCTCTTTTGCAGTTGTTTGTGGTATAATCTTGTTGTAAATTAACAGCATGGAACTTTTGCCTCAATTTAACCTCCTGCCATCCTTTTCAATCTGACATTCTTTGTCTGAAATATTATTTCTGCCTGACTGGCGCTGAATGGTATGGAGTTGTGGATATGCTTAACTTGTTATCTCAGAGGAACATGGCAAATTCAACATCAGTGATAATTATTCCATTCTGCATCACAATCAACTCTGGAAGAACAAAAATTGAAAATCACTCTCAAGCTTGAAATAAACTTTTGAGAAACAGAAATATTTCCTTCCACCTTGATTGTGCATTTACAAAGATCACAATCATTCTTCCTAAAAATTCTGGACCTCTTAATCTGGATGTATCTCCAATCTGATTGGCCAAGAACTTCAGATGAAGATACTCTCCTGGTGGTGTCTTACAATGTTCCTGAAATTGTTGGCAGTCTTACATTATTCCACAGTCCAGAAGTTCTGGCAATGTACTTGATCTGGGATATACATCAGTTTCATTCATGCATTTATAGTCTCTGTTCACCCTTGTGGTGGAAAGACAGAACTGGAAGAACCAGATAATTCTGTGTGCTTAGCTTGAACTTTTCCCTGTAATACAGTAGAGAATTGTCACCTCCCTCACATCTATGCTAAATGTGTTTGTTCACCACCAAAATGGTAGAATTATGATTGTAGCACTCTTCTTTGAAATTGTCCATTTTAGATTAGATTAGATTATGAGGAAACACAGTCCTCTTTTATTGTCATTTAGTAATGCATGCATTAAGAAATGATACAATCTGTTCCTCCAGAATGATATCACAGAAACACAAGAAAAACCAAGACTAAAAAAACCTGACAAGAACCACATAATTATAACATATAGTTACAACAGTGCAAGCAATACAGTGATTTGATAGAAGAACAGACCATGGGCACGGTAAAGTGTCTCAAAGTCTCTCGAAAGTTCCATAATCTCACGCAGACAGTTGAAGGAAGAAAACTCTTCCTGCCATGAGCTTCCAGCGCCACAAACTTGCCAATGCAGCATCCTGGAAGCACCTGACCACAGTCCGACTCCAAGTCCACCTGAAAACTTCAAGCCTCTGACCAGCTCTCCGACGCTGAGCACCGAGCACCACCTCTGCCGAGTGCTTCGACCCCGGCAACAGGCAATAGACAAAGCCAAGGATTTGGAGCCTTCCCCTCCGGAGGTTCTCGATCACACAGTAGCAGCGGCAGCGAAGCAGGCATTTCAGAAGTTTCTCCAGATGTTCCTCCGTGCTTCTCACGGCTGTCTCCATCAAATCAGGATTGTGCACGGCATCCTACTTCACAAATATGATATCAATTCGGAGCGCCGCACGCTGCGTCGTGCCGCCATCGTCTTATACCGACATCTTCTTTCATACTGTAACTGAGATTATCTAAGGTATACCCCTCAAATGCATACAAAACAATACCCTACAGTGACTCCACTAGAATTTCAGAACTTAAGCCACCGAAGTTCTTGTAGAGCATCATTCAGTAGGCAATTGTTAAACCTTTGCTGTTTGATTGTGAAGAACACTATTATGCCTTGGTTAGAGACCTTGAAGCAAAACTGTGGTTTGAATAAACATTTGTTTTGCTGGATCACAATGGACAAGGATCTTTGAGTCAGCCGCTTCAACTCCGGAAACAGAGCTTCTTGTCTCCTACTCTACTTCTAAGTCGTCTTGTCATTCAGCAACTCATATATAGGTCTTAACTCTGGTTAAAAACATCAGGAAACTTTCATTATAATTTAGAAGTCTTGGGTAGGTATTCAGTTCTGTCAAATAGAGTTACGAGACTCTGTAAATATTGAAATCTGGAGAAAACTAGACACATTTCTCCTAACAACACACACAAAATGCTGAAGGAACTCAGCAGGCCAGGCAGCATCTATAGAAAAAGTACAGTCGACATTTTGGGACAAAACTCTTAGGCAGGACTGGAGAAAGAAACCTGAGGAGTAGATTTAAAAGATGCTGGGGGGAGCGTGGGGGGAGAGGAGAGAGGAACACAAGGTGATAGATGAAACCTGGAGAGGGAGGAATGAAGTAAATAGCTGGGAAGTTGATTGGTGAAAGAGTCAGAAGGCCATGGAAGAAAGAAAAGGGAGAGGAAGGGTTTCAGCCCAAAACATTGGCTTCACTTTTTTCTATAGATGCTGCCTGGCCTGCTGAGTTCCTCCAGCATTTTGTGTGTGTTGCCTGGAGTTCCAGCATTTGCAGATTATCTCTTGTTTGTGATTGGAACACCTAACTCCTGAGCAATGGTGGGAGCACTGAATCTTCCCGTTTTATGTAATCCTAACCTCCCATATTCCCCCACCCCTTCCAATCCTCCTACAGTCTTCCCAATATTGCTCCCTTTCACATACACTGCACCAGTCCCCTTCACTCACTTTCATACTCTTCCTCTCCCTGGCTCCATTCAGCTATATCAAACATTTCAGCCACCAGATCCCCTCCTTTTCTGGTTCTATCTATAGTTCATCACTTGTACAGTGGTTTCCATTATCACTTCTTTATCTATCAGATTCCAGCACTTGTAGCCTTTTTTTGTCCCTGTTTATCATCCTCCAACCTCTATCAGCAACTTCACCCTCACCCTCTCCACTTGACCCCATATACCCATTATCCTTCACCTCTCTTTGGTCTAGCCATCATCTTCTGGGCTGTGTCTCATCACTCCCTCTCTTGTCTTCATATTGGCCAACTCTCCACTCCTGGTCCTGGTGTAGAGTCTTCAACAATTCCTTCCCCCAACCCCATCATAGATGCTGCTCCAGCCACCAAATTTCTCCAGCACTTAAATTTCTAATTTTATTTCTGTCAAGTTGGTGAAACTAGGTGCAGTTAATGGTGTTCAAGCTGTCCCTTACTTGTAAGATATTTTTTCTGCATCATAAGCTATGATAGAATACTTCTGAGGCAGGAAGCATGTACTTGACCATCTTCAAACATATCCCTGACTCTTAAACTCCAGTTACAGCTCATACATTCTCCTTTTGTGTCTTCTGCCTATCACATCAATTGAATTTCATCAAGGTAGTCTTTGACTGTCATCAAAGTGCTCACTATTCCCTCGAAATAACTGGAGCTGATATTATTCCAAATAGAAGTCCATTATCCTGTAAGAGTCCAAAGTGAGTATTAATCATTGAGCACTGTTTGATTCTTTGTCTCTCTCTATATGGTAAGCATGTGACAGGTCAAAGGTTATGAAGATGTGTCCTCCTCAAGCCAGAGGTCCACTATTTTTTTCTTAGTTTGTTGTTACCTTGTCATCTCAATGGGATCTACAGGTGCAAAATAGCTGCTAAAGGAAATTTAGCCAGGCGGACAGTAAATATTTCCTATAGTCTCATCAATTCTTTTGCAATTTCTTGCTCTTTGCAGGAACGTTCAGATTGGGTATCAAGGTGAAACTTGGCTTCTATTCCATAAATGTTCCAGGTCGTTGCAATACAATTAAAGTGCTTGTCAAACATAATTGATGCAGGAAGTTTCTTCCTGTTCTTAATCTTTCCTTAGCTTATCTATAATAGCTAGTTCCAGCCTATCACATTGGATCCTTGCCCTGGATTAATTAGAAGATAGAGCCTTGCTTCACATTTCACTGCTTCTCACTTTAACATGGCACATTCCTACCAGCTTGGTCATTTGCACAGTGTGGCTACAAAGGAAGAAGTATTTTTTTCTCGGTGCTTCTTGTCAATATTGTTTAAATCCCGGCTCATACATCATGAATTCTGCATCATCAGTACCAATTTTAATTAAGATTCCCTTTTCTTCAATGGGTGCTGATGCACAGCAAGGTTGGGTAGAACTCGGAAGACTTTACAAATCAGTCTTTGCTACTGTTTCTTCAGCTAGTTCATGCACACAATACCTTCCACTCTTCTTCCAGGAAACTTTGTACTGCTTGTTTGCTTGAGCTTGTATGGACTTGCTTTGGCTCCAGGTGAGTTTTAGCCATTATTCTTGATGCCACAATGATTCCAAAGGGACTGATTGCATCTGCACTCAGTGTTGTATGTTATTGCAATAATAAAGCTTCCCCTTCAGATAGTTCTTGCCCCTTTTTCTGAAACTGCCAAAGAGTTTGCCTCAACCTTGTTAACATCCTCAGCTTGTATTGGGTAATACTTCAGGACTTACTCCTACTTAGTTGCCTAATAAATTGCTGAAGGAATATTAAATACCTGCATGAAAGTCAGTTTCATTCACTAAACAGGGTCCTTTTTATTTATTTTGATTTTGATTTAGAGATACAACATAGTAACAGGCCCTTCTGGCCCAAAGAGCCAGTGCCAGTCAATTATACCCATGTGACCAATTAACCCACTAACCCATACGTCTTTGGAATGTTGGGGACAACCAGAGCATCCAGAGGTGAGGAACGTGGTTATAGGAGAACGTACAATCTCTTTACAGACTGCAGCATAATTGAATGCGGGTCGCTGGCACTGGAATGACATTACACTAATGTCTATGCTACTGTACCACATATGAGCACACATGCTCAGGATTTCATAAATTATACACCTTCTTCAAAGTAGCACCACGTTCACTGCATTCAACACAATCATTCCCTCAAAACTAATGAATAAGCTCCAAATTCTAGACTTCAGTACCTCCTCATGCAACTGGATCCCTGATTTCCTCACTTACAGACTCCAGTCAATTCAGATTGGCAACAACATCTCCTCCACAATCACTATTAACACAGGTGCACCACAAGGCTGTGTGCTTAGCTCCTGCTCTAGGCATTTAATAACTATGGTTGTGTGGAACTATAACTCTAATGACATATGTAAGTGATGGTGTCAGTACCAGGGTGCTCAAAGCCTGTGCCCCTCAGCTATGTGGAGTACTTCGCCATGTACTCAACATGAGCCTGAGGCTCCAGAGGGTTCTTGTGCTCTGGAAGACATCCTGCCTCGTCCCTGTGCCGAAGACGCCGCGCCCCAGCGGCCTCAATGACTACAGACCGGTGGCATTGACCTCCCACATCATGAAGACCCTGGAGAGACTTGTTCTGGAGCTGCTCCGGCCTATGGTCAGGCCACACTTAGACCCCCTCCAGTTCGCCTACCAGCCCCGACTAGGAGTTGAGGATGCCATCGTCTACCTGCTGAACTGTGTCTACGCCCACCTGGACAAGCCAGCGAGCACTGTGAGGGTCATGTTTTTTGACTTCTCCATCCACCCTGCTCTGCTGGGGGAGAAGCTGACAGCGATGCAGGTGGATGCTTCCCTGGTATCATGGATTCTTGATTACCTGACTGGCAGACCACAGTACGTGTGCTTGCAACACTGTGTGTCCGACAGAGTGATCAGCAGCACTGGGGCTCCACAGGGGACTGTCTTGTCTCCCTTCCTCTTCACCATTTACACCTCGGACTTCAACTACTGCACAGAGTCTTGTCATCTTCAGAAGTTTTCAGATGACTCTGACATAGTTGGATGCATCAGCAAGGGAGATGAGGCTGAGTACAGGGCTACGGTAGGAAACTTTGTCACATGGTGTGAGCAGAATTATCTGCAGCTTAATGTGAAAAAGACTAAGGAGCTGGTGGTAGACCTGAGGAGAGCTAAGGTACCGGTGAACCCTGTTTCCATCCAGGGGGTCAGTGTGGACATGGTGAAGGATTACAAGTACCTGGGGATCCGAATTGACAATAAACTGGACTGGTCAAAGAACACTGAAGCTGTCTACTAGAAGGGTCACAGCCGTCTCTATTTCCTGAGGGGACTGAGGTCCTTTAACATCTGCCAGACAATGCTGAAGATGTTCTACGAGTCTGTGGTGGCCAGTGCTATCATGTTTGCTGTTGTGTGCTGGGGCAGCAGGCTGAGGGTAGCAGGCACCAACAGAATCAACAAACTCATTCATAAGGCCAGTGATGTTGTGGGGTGGAACTGGACTCTCTCACGGTGGTGTCTGAAAAGAGGATGCTGTCTAAGTTGCATGCCATCTTGGTCAATGTCTCCCATCCACTACATAATGTATTGGGTGGGCACAGGAGTACATCCAGCCAGAGACTCATTCCACCGAGATACAGCACAGAGCATCATAGGAAGTCATTCCTGCCTGTGGCCATCAAACTTTACAACTCCTCCCTTGGAGGGTCAGACACCCTGAGCCAATAGGCTGGCCCTGGACTTATTTCATAATTTACTGGCATAATTTACATATTACTATTTAACTATTTCTGGTTCTATTACTATTTATTATTTATGGTGCAACTGTAACGAAAAACAATTTCCCCCGGGATTAATAAAGTATGACTATGAGTAATGACACCACTGTTGTTGGCCGAACCAAAGATGGCGATGATCTGACAAAGAAGCTGTGGGAGGCTGACAATCTGGCTGAGTGGTGCCATAGCAGTCACCTCTCACTCAACATCAACAAAACCAAAAAGCTTATTCTGACAAAAAGTAGTGGATGCGGTCCAGTCCGTTACCGGTAAAGCTCTCCTCACAATCTTATCGCAGAAAAGCAGCATCCATCATCAGGGTCCCCCACCACCCAGGACATGCTCTCTTCATTACTGCTATCAGGAAGAAAGCATAGGAGCATCAGAGCTCACACCGCCAGGTTCAGGAGCAATTATTATCCTCAACCATCAGGCTCTTGAGCCAAAGGGAATAACTTCAATCAGATTCACTTGCCCCATGATTGATATGTTCCTACAAACAATGGACTTACTTTCAAGGACTCTTCATCTTCTGTTTTCCATATTTATGGCTCCTTTATTTTTACTATTATTTCCTTTTTCGCATTTGCACTTGCTCTGTTTGTTACCTTCTGCAAACTAGTTGAATACCCAAGTTAGTACGGTCTTTCATAGATTCTATTGCGGTTATTATTTTGAAACAGATTTAATGTGTATGCCCACAAGAAAATGAATCTCAGGGTTGTATGTGGCGACATATATGTACTTTTGTAATGAAATTACTTTGAACTTTAAACTTTGATTACAGGAGAAGGAAACCAGAGGTCGAGGAGCCAGTGCTCATCTGGGGGTCAGAGTTGGACAGGGTCAGTAACTTAAAATTCCTCGGCATTATCATCTCACAGACTCTTTTCTGGGCCCAGCATGTTAAGTGTCATTACAACAAAGGCGCAGCAGTGCCTCTACTTTCTTAGAAGTTTGTGAAGATTTGGTATGTCATCTAAAACTTTAACAAGCATCTACAGATGCTCAGTGAAGAGTATACTAACTGGTTGCATCATGGCCTGGTATGGAAGCAGCAATGCCCTTGAAAGGAGAAACCTACAAAATGTCATGGTACAGCCCAAACCGTCACAGGTAAAGCCCTCCACACTAATGCACAATTTGTTGTTTTTTGCATATTGGCTGTTTGTCCATCTTTGTTTGTGAGAAGTTTTTCATTGATTCTATGGTGTTTCTTTGTATTTTCTGTGAAGGCGCAGAAGAAAATGAATCTCGTGTTGTATATGGAGACATACATGGACTTTGAAAATAGATTTACTTTGAACTTTAAAGTTGCAACAAAGTCTACAACACATTCATCTGTATACAGCTTCTTGCTGTTCAACATTTATCAATGAGCAATAGGCCTATGGGTGGGCAATCTTGCTGTTCACCACTTAAATCAACTCCATTTACGTCACCGTCTTTTATATCTTATCACCTGAAAACAAGATCAATCTGGACTTCTACCTTCTGAAACGTCATTTACAAAAAAAGTTCCATCTTTTGAAAGATTTAAGGATTAGCTTTATTAAAGGTCTAATTATATAGCTGGTCTATGATCTGATTGAACTACTGAAGGAATCTGCAATACCTATTGTGATCACTGCATCACACTACTTACTTAAGCCCATCACACCTACTGGGACATAGGCCACCGATAGCAGCTTACAAGGGTCCTCTATCCTGGGCCAGCTTTCACGTTGTCCCCACATGTAGCCCATTTTTGAAGGTTCATCCTCTCCCGAGGAAGAGGTCTTTGGGGCTTCTGTTGCCATTACTGTGGCTCTGGGATTTTATAGGGTGGGGTTGGTAGCCCCATGCCCAGCCATCCTTCTTTCACAACCAGGCTGCCCGTGGCAGAGTTGTATCACACGACAGCAGATGCAAATTCCAATCAGTGAGAATCAACCATGCAGCTAGTTACAATACAGATCTAGGGAAGTAACCTCAAATTTTTTTATGGTAGGCAGGCAAAGTTTTCTTTCCCTAAAAACATCCTGTTAATTTTTGTTTATCTTCATTTTCATTTACTATAGCAAAGCAATTCAACAGAATCGAACATCAAGCAAATACAACACAAAGTCATGATTCATCCGCAGGCTAAACTTCTGCAGCTGAATGAGAAGCCTTGTTTATTATTGTCCCATTAATAAATAAAAGGATTATAATAAAGATTATGCACCTGATCCTCTTACCCTAACGATTATCACACACTTCTCACGTCCATCTTCTTCCCAGTAATTGACAAACAACGTCCTTTTTCCATCCCAAACTTTGCACGAAATTTCTTTTCTTGGTTGTGATTTCTAACCACCAACCACTTTGCAAGCAGCAGTTGACAATTAGAGATGGGAGGTTGGGGGTGGTGACAATAACAGACACAAAAGAACATGTGGAACTTGCAGGAAGCAAACACTCTATCCTAATTTAAGAAGATACCCTTTTGCAATTTTCATATTTATTATGTTCAGAAAGGTACACAGGTGGTGGGCTATGTAATGGGTGATTCCGAAAGATCAGAGAAAGTAAAATTCTAAGAGTGCAGCAACAGATCTCTTAAAACCACATGATCTAATGTCAAGCAATGGCCAAATGTCTTCTATAATCAAATTCCAGGCAATCAAGTATGATCTGAATCTGCAGTGCAATATATTTTCTTGCCCTTGCAAACCTGATATCTCAATAACTTGCCTGTTTGGTGTCTACGGTTTCAATATCGGGAGTCAAGTAAAACGAAAATCCAGTTTCTTAATGTTGATTATTGGCATGTTACTCAAGCTTCTTCTCACTCTACACTTCACACAGATGTCTATTTCAACTATGCAGAATATTTTAATTTTCTAATGGTGAAGTGTACACATGCTGCCATATTTAGTCATATCTACACATTTCCAATACTGGATAACAGCTGAAGCGTTACTCTAGGCGTGATTCATCGGATCTATTTACAAATACTGATACATTGTGTCCAATTGTTCCATTTCCACCATTCATATCTTTCACCTTGAGTGCATACTTTGAAAACAATCCATTTTTCCCGATCACTCCAAAATAACACCAGTGTTATTTATCAACAGAAGTTCATCTCAATTTATCTTCAAGGGCAATGCAGATTACGTAGGGCCACATTTAAATTCTAGTGATTGATTGTGGCAATCTGTTATCATTAAACAAACAACCACCCTGAAGGAGTTGAAGCCCTCAAATTTTATATGGTTAAAATATTGAGGACCTGATCCTAAAAGATATGTAGCAAGTGATTCTCTGCCAGGTAATTTTAATGTTTATTTTTAATGACCAAAAGATGTCCAGCTGGCGACCACCCTCTGAATATGAAATTTGGTTAAAATTCAAGTTCTGACTTTGCACTTTCAGTGGAGACACTGACATTCTAACTATTAAGCGGCTGCACTACTCATTCATATTCTTAACTCCCTTCTTAGCAGTTCTTGAAAATGGTTTACATCCATCAATGTCAGATTTAATAGATTTCTTTCACATTCATTTTTTTTAAAGTTAGTCCTGCTTTTCTAAAAATTGTAATACCTCTGCCTTATCTTTTCAAACTGCAGAAGATGTTCGAAGTATATGTAGTTAATAGATGTTGAGTGAAGGGCATCAGATAACTGAAGAGCAATGTGACCTTTCAGATGTTATGTCTAACATTGATTTATTTGTTTAACATTTGTAACGAGAGTAGTCCACTGAGATGAAGTATCTCATATTTTGCCAGCTGCTGATGACAGTGGGTTGAATATATCTGATGAACAAAATAGCAAGCCTTTTGCACCTCTAGAGACTATTTCCACCGTGCCCCATCTTAAATTGCCTTTTCTGTGAAAGTACTCGAGCATCACTAATCGGTGCCAGTGATTATGGTAAGTATTCACCCTTCTCCCCCAAACCAAAAGTCAGCCCATTACCATTTACCTGAAGCTCTGCTTCAGGGTGTTTTATTTTCTTGCCTCGATTGTTTTGCTCTTAGGTAATAATTCAGAACTCAAGGTATGTGGAATTGTAAGTAGAAGCTTGCTTCCTTCTGTTCTGTTACACATGGTAGCGTGTGGTCATCATGACGTGGTAGCGTTGCAGTCAGTGTGACACTATTACAGCTCGGGGTGCTGGAATTTACAGTTCAATCCCAGGGTCCTCTATAACAGGCCCTGGAACATACACCCTGTGGAATACCTGGGTTTTCTCCAGGTGCTGCCGTTTCTCCCCACAATCCAAAGACGTAACAGATAGGTTAGTTGATCATAGTAAATTGTCCCGTGATTAGGTTATGGTTAAATCGGAATTGTCGAGGGTTGTGGACAGCACAGCTCGAAGGACTGGAAGGGCTTATTCTGTGCTGCATCTCTA
Organism: Mobula hypostoma; assembly: GCF_963921235.1. Taxonomy (NCBI): domain Eukaryota; kingdom Metazoa; phylum Chordata; class Chondrichthyes; order Myliobatiformes; family Myliobatidae; genus Mobula; species Mobula hypostoma. The sequence continues at coordinate 69,310,832 of NC_086103.1, read as the reverse complement.
AGCAAAATATAAACATTGGTAAACTAGTGCACAGTTACTGGAGCCACTTGAAGTACTAATTAGACAGTGTCTGCCTCACCAATAACATCACTGCCAAATCCTCCTGCAAATATTTCAAAAACTAAATTGAAATAAAGGTTAATTAGAACATCAAGACTATACCGCCGGACTTCTATATTTGAATTTTCTTCTTATCAGCAGCTGATAGGTTAAATGAAGACGCAACTGAAGTCTCCCGGGGCTGAGTAAGTCCAATTAGAGGCCCAAGAAGCATTATGGAGAAAAATTATGAGCTGCTCCTGTTGTGCTGCAGGGTTTTACAGAGCTCAGGAAGTTTAACCAGTTCCGAGTCAGCAAAAATAGGTAAAGATGTAATTGTACACTGGTGTGTATGACAGCTTGCCATGACCATGATGCTGTTTGTGATATCAATTAATTTAAAATAATCCAAACTGTTCATATCTCCAGAAACAACAATTCACTTTCTCTCACCCATGCCCCTGCCCAATCTCAGATTGTGTCAAAAAGGGTCTAGTTTTAAAGCAGAGAAATGCTAAGTAGAAAAACTACTCCAGTCATGGGATGGGAGCAGACACTTGGATGAAGTTTTGATGGCTATCAAATTTCTTCAAAACTCCATTCCCCCCGCCCCCCCCCAAACAAAGGAAAATGTTGATCTCAAGAGGGAGAAATGTAAGGCAAACTCAGAGTGTGTTCATGGGAAGAGGAAGCCTTGCAATTTGCAGGCAGTTCACCTGATTTCTTTCTCTGTGGTAGTGGGGGGGGGGGAGGGGTTGATGCTGTTGTTGCCATTCAGCGATTTAAATCTCAGGCAATTTGCAGGTTTTCTTTGTGCTGAGTTGAGGGGGGTGGTGGGAGGGTGACCTTTTTCTTTGAACAACTTCCACGGCTTTCCTTGTTCTGTGGCTATCTGGAGAAGATGAATCTCAGAGTTGTATACTGCATACAAATGAACATTTGAACCTTTGACTGGACAAAGGAAAAACAGTGAAGTTACAGAGGGAAGATGTAAATGTGTAAAACGCGGGCTGGTAAAGCCATGGTGTCTGAGAAGTCAAGTTACTTATGATTCTTTGTGGAATAAATAAATAACAACTTGCAGGTGTGTTTACAAACATTTTTAACCCCTCGTTCTGCCAGTGTAGAGTGCTCTCCTGCTTCAAAACATCCACCATTGTTCCGGTACATCACCTCAGTAATAAGCAAATGCTTTGAGAGGCTGGTCAAGGACTACATCTGTAGCTTGCTACCACCCACACTGGATCTCCTACAATTCACCTACTGACACAACTGAGCCACTGCTCTACACACCATCCTTACGCATCTGGAGAAGAAGGATGCTTATGTGAGAATGCTGTTCTTGGATTGCAGTTCAGCATTCAACACCATAATTCCCTCCAGGCTCGACAAGAAGCTCAGAGACCTCGGCCTTCACCCTGCCTCGTGTAGCTGGATCCTGGACTTCCTGTCAGATCACCAGCAGGTGGTAAGAGTGGGCTCCCTTATCTCTTCCTCTCTGACCGTCAACACAGGTGCCCCCCAGGGCTGTGTCCTAAGCTCCCTCCTTTACTCTCTGTATACCCATGACTGTGTCGCCACCCACAGCTCCAATCTGCTAACTAAATTTGCTGACAATACTACACTGATTGGCCTCATCTTAAATAATAATAAGGCAGCCTACAGAGAAGAAGTCATCACCCTGACACAGTGGTGTCAAGAAAACAACTTCTCCGGATCTCACGTAGTCTATACATATCAGCTGTGCGGTGAAAAAGACACAACAGCGCTTCTTTCTCCTCAGACGGTTCAGGAAGTTGGTGTGGGCCCCCAGATCTTAAGAACTTTCTACAGGGGCACAATTGAGAGTTTCTTGACTGGCTGCATCACTGCCTGGTATGGGAACTGTACTTCAATCGCAGGACTCTGCAGAGAGTGGTGCTGACAGACCAGCGCATCTGTAGATGTGAATTTCCCACTATGCAGGACATTTACAATGACAGGTGTGTAAAAAGGGCCCAGAGAATCAGTGGGGATCCATGTCACCCCAACCACAAATTGTTCCAACTGCTACCATCCAGGAAACAGTACCACAGCATAAAAGCCGGGACCAACAGGCTCCAGAACAGCTTCTTCCACCAGGCCATCAGACTGATTAATTCATGCTGACACGACTGTATTTCTTTGCTATATTGTTATACATACTATTTACTATAAATTGCACATTGCACATTTAGACGTAGATGTAACGTAAAGATTTTTACTCCTCATGCATATGAAGGATGTAAGTAATTGTCAATTCAATTCAATTCAATGTGCAGTGATTCAGCTAGAATTTCTGAAGGTATTCATAGCTGAGGAAAATTGTCATGGGATGGCTTTGAAAACTAGAATTTCAAGCTTTTTACTTCTCCCTCACTACCTTTAGTTGACAACATGAAAAAAACATTCTAGAAACTTCCACGGAAAAGTACAACAGTAGCAAATCCAGAAGAGTTTAAACAGGGTGGTGCACTGAATACCACGAAGCTTGAAGATTCTTATGGTAGAAGAAGGTAAATGGATAATGTTTACCCACAGCTTAGAGACTGCAGCCTGGTATTCAGTCATAAAGACTATTATCTTTTAAGGCAGCAGGGGAGATAATTTCCAACCAATATTATTGAGGTTATTAATATGAAAAGAGCTTTTGACTGAATCTATAGAATTCCCTTGTTATACAGAGCAAGGGATATCTATTCTAACAAAGTATTGGGAATTAATACTTTGTTAAAATAGATAACAAAGTATCAATGGCACAACGTTGAATGACAACAATAACCTCTCACTCAATGCCAGCAAGACAAAAGAGATGATTATTGACTATAGGAGGAAGAAACTGGGATTCCATGAGACAGTACTCATTAGGGTATCAGAGGAGGACAGGGTCAGAAACTTAAAATACTTTGGCATTTTCATATAAGAGGACCTGCCATGGAACCAGCATGTAAACGTTATTCCAAAGAAGGCATGGCAGCACATCTACTTTCTTAGAAGTTTTTTTAACTGGATTTGGCATGTCATCTAAAACTTTAACAAACTTCTATAGTTGCACAGTGAGGAGCATCCTAACTGGCTACATCACAACCTGATACGGAAACACCAATGCCCGAGAATGGAGAAGCCTACAGAATGTCATGGTTACAGCCCAGAATCATCAGAATCAGGTTTAATATCACTGGCATATGTTGCAAAATATGTGGTTTTGTGGCAGCAGTACTATGCAATACATAATACAGAAAACTATAAATTGCAATAAGAAATAATATCTATATAAAATCAAATTAAATAAGTACTGCAAAAGGAGAGCAACGAAAGAAAAAATAGTGAGGTTGTGTAAATGAGTTGATTGTAAATTAAGAAATCTGATGGCATTGGGGAAGAAGCTGTTCCTAAAATTTTGAGGCGTGTCATCAGGATCCTGAACCTCCTGCTTAATGGTAGCAATGAGAAGAGGTCATGTCCTAGGCGATGGGGGACCTTAATACTGGATGGCACCTTGTTGAGGCATCATCTTTTGAAGATAATAGACAATAGGTGCAGGAGTAGGCCATTCGGCCCTTCAAGCCAGCACCACCATTCACTGTGATCATGGCTGATCATCCACAATCAATACCCCGTTCCTGCCTTCTCCCCATATCCCTTGACTCCGCTATCATTAAGAGCTCTATCTAACTCTTTCTTGAAAGCATCCAGAGAATTGGCCTCCACTGCCTTCTGAGGCAGAGCATTCCACAGATCCAAAACTCTCTGGGTGAAAAAGTTTTTCCTCAACTCCATTCTAAATGGCCTACCCCCTATTTTCAAATTGTGGCGTCTGGTTCTGGATTCCCTCAACATCGGGAACATGTTTCCTGCTTCTAGCATGTCCAATCCCTTAATAATCTTATATGTTTCAATCAGATCCCCTCTCATCCTTCTAAATTCCAGTGTATACAAGCCCAGTCCCTCCAATCTTTCAACATATGATAGTCCCGCCATCTCAGGAATTATCCTTGTTAAACTTCACTGCACTCCCTCAATAACAAGAATGTCCTTCCTCAAATTTGGAGACCAAAACTCTACACAATACTCCAGGTGTCGTCTCACCAGGGCCCTGTACAACTGCAGAAGGACCTCTTTGCTCCTATACGCAACTCCCCTTGTTATGAAGGCGAACATGCCATTAGCTTTCTTCACTGCTTGCTGTCCTTGATGTCGGGAAGGCTAGGCTCAAGATCGAGCTGGCTGATATGCAACTTTCTGCAGCTTTTTAGGATCCTGTGCCGTGTCCCCCTGCATATCAGATGGTGATGCAGCTAGTTAGAATGTCCTCCACAGCACATTTATAGAAATTTGTGAGAGTCTTTGGTAATGTACCAGTTCCTTAGTTTTACTGACATTGAGTGCAATGTTGTTGCTGCAACTCCACTCAACCAGCTGATCTATCCCACTCCCGTACGCCCCCTCATCACCAGCAGAAATACTGCCAACAATCATTGTGTCATTGAGCTGCATGTAGCCACACAGTCATGGGTGTAGAGAGGGTAGAACAGTGGGCTAAATATAGATCCTTGAGGTACACCAGTGTTGATTGTAGTGAGGAGGAGATATTGCTTCCAATTTGTACTGACTGTGGTTGTCCAATGAGGAAGTCAAGGATCTAGTTGCAGAGAGAGGTACAGAGACCAGGTTTTGAAGCTGTTGATTAGTACTGAGCTGTAATCAATAAACATCAGCCTGACCTATGTATTGCTATTGTCTATGTAATCAAAGGTAGAGTGGAGAGCCAATGAGGTTGCATCCACTGTAGACCTATTGTGGTGATAGGTAAGTTGCAGTGGGTCTAGGTCCTTGCTTAGGCCATGACCAACCTGCCATAGCACTTCATTACAGTTGATGTGAGTACAACTGGGTGATATTCATTGAAGCAGCTCACCCTGCTCTTCTTGAGCACTGGTACAATTGCCACCCTTTTGAAGCAAGTGGGAACTTCCGAATGCAGCAGTGAGAGACTGAAGGTGTCCTTGAAGACTTCTGCCAGATGGTTGGCACAGCTTTTTACTGCTTTACCCAGTACACCATCAGAGCCTGATGCATTGTGAGGGCTCTCCTTCATGGAAGATGATTTGACATTGGCCTCTAACGAGACAGAGATTACAGTGTCACCAGATGCTACAGGGCTTCGAACAGGGGTAGTTCTATTCTTCCTTTCAAAGCGTGCATTAAAGGCTTAGCTGACCTGGGAGTGAAGCATCACAGCCATTTGTAATGTTAGGTTTCGCCTTGTCGGAAGTAATGGTCTGCAAATCCTGGCAGAGCTGAGGTGCTTTCAATTCTGTCTATAACTTCAATTGAGTTGTTTTTTCACTCTTGAAATAGCCTTCCACAGGTTGTACCTGTACTTCTTGCATAGTTCTGTATCACCAGTCTTGAATGGTGCAGATCTAGCCCTAAGGAGACCGTAAATCTCCTGTATCATTTTGGTCTGGTATGTTCGGTATGTTCTGAACTCATCCATATAGGTCCTGGTGAAGCTAATCCGAAGATGAATCCTTGAAAATTGTCCAGTTCACCAACTCAAAGCTGTCCTCTAAGCTTTCCTTCTAGATGCTTACCACTGATGATTCAGTCTTTAGTCTCTACCTATATGCTGGGAGTAGAAGTACAGCCAGGTGATGGGGCTTTCCAAAGTGCAGGTGTGGAATGGCGTAGTAAGCATTCTTAATGGTGGTGTTACAGTGGTCAAGTATGTAGGCCCCTCTGGTTCCACAGTTGGTAGTTCAGAGACTTCTTCAAACTGGCCTGGTTGAAATTCCGTGCAATCATAGGGAAGGCATTGGTGTGCAGTGTTTCTTGACTGCTAATCATGGCGCTCATCTTCTCCAGTGCCTTCCTGAATTTGGCCTGAGGTGGAATGTACACCGCTACTAAGATGCTGGTGGAAAATTCCCTCCACAGATAAAATTGTCCACACTTGACTGCCTGGTGTTCCAGTTTGGGTAAGCAGGACTTAGACAGAACTGTCACGTTTGTGAACCACGATGAGTTTATCATGAAGCATACTCTACCTCCTCTACCTTTAAAATACTCAACCGATCTGTCTTTGCAGGGAATGTTGAAGCCATTGGGCTGCAGTGCTGCATCCAAAGTGGCGGGGCTGAGCCATGTTTCCATGAAACAAAGTACACAACAATCCCTGGTGTCCCACTGGTACTGCAATCTTGCTCTGAGGTCTCCAATTTTATTTTTCAGAGACTGTATATTTGTCAGTCAGGATTGAGGGGATCTAAGGCCTCTGTGTTTCAATTATGCCTGCAGACCAGGATGCCTTCCCCATTTCCATTTTCTTAAAGGGGAACTGCACTTGCAACCTGAGTCTGCAATGTTGATTTTGAGAAGTGATAGATTTTTTAAATGTCTTCAAAGGAATTTGCTTACTGAAATACCCATAGCTTTGGCTGTGGATTTCTGCTATAGTCATCCTAATTGAGAATATCGAGCTGAACACAAAGAGTTGCTACTTTTCAGTGCCATCTTGAGGAGGAAGATTGAGGTCACAGGAAAATCGCTCCCTACCATTGAGCACATCTACAAGGAGCTCTGACACAAGAAAGCAGCAATTGTTTTTCAGTTATCAGGACCTTCACCTTCCAGGGCATGTTCTCTTCTTGTTGCTGCCATCAAGAAGGAGGTACAGGAGTCTTAGGTCCCACACCAACAGATTCAGGAACAGTTACTAGCCTTCAGCCATCAACTCCTGAACCAGCATGGATAACTTTACTCAGTGAACTGATTCCACAACCCATGGACCCACCTTCAAGAGCTCTACAACTTTATATTCACGATATTAGTTATTTATTTACCTGTGTTTCTATTTACTTATTTATGTATTTGTACATTTTGTCTTGTTTGTACATTGATTATTTGTCAGTCTTTACGTGTATTTCTTCATTGATTCTATTGTATTTCTTTGTTCTACTGTGAATACCTGCAAGAAAATCAATCTCAGGGTAGTTTATGGAGATACATACACACAATAATAATAAATTTACTTTGAACTTTGATTCATTGCAATATGAGTAGTTTCCAATTCTTCTTTCTGATTATCTTCAAAATAATACCTTCACTGCCTTTCAATTCTAGCTTGTGACTTTTGAACTGTTCACACTGGACACCCAAGCCAGTACATTTATTCATTATCAGAAAAATAACAGATGCCGTTGCCTCCTCTCCTTACTATATCCTTACAGCTTATCAGGTATCTTACAATATCTGTATTTGTTACAAAATGACAGGCTGTGAAAATGAAAATGAAAAGTTCATTCATAATCAGTTAAAGAAAAAGTTGCTAATCATGATCAGCGACATTAAAACAGAAGTAAAACATACCACATATTCACATACAGCAAAGTGCTGGGTAAAAATCAATTCTATGAATAACAAAAATATAATAATCAAGGAACTTTTGAGAAATAATGGAGGTAGAAGTTAATAACAGAAACTGGTTTGATAACTCATCAGCAACTATGTTCAAGAAATAGCTGTCAGTGCTTATGATCTAGCTAATTTTAACTAGTGTAAATGCACCCTTTTTTAGAACTGCCAAATGAATCATGAAAGGGATGAGGTGTGAAAATGTACCATTATGCAGTGCGTGAGAAGGAACATTAAAGTGCAACCGCCAGGTAATCTACATCAGTTTCTCCAGAGTTGTAGAGATGATTTTCTCAAGAAGGATGCAGGATGTCACGTGTATTAGTAAACTCAATCTGAACAGCTTCAGTACAGTTACATGGATTTGCAAACTTAGTTGCATGCTTCCCACCAAACCAGGAATACATAAATGCAGTGGAAAATAAATTACTGCAACCAGGAGTGGCAGCACAGAATCAAAGCTGAGACTCACATCTCTGATAAACTATCTGATATTACGAGGTAATATATGAGGTGGGCAATCAAGTGAAACAATCGCGTGGCTGTTGCCCAACTCTTCTAAGCCCCATCCAAAGAATAAAACAAAATATGGTGTGTTAAACTCAGGAGGTTGTGCAGGTGCTGATAATCTGGAGTAACACACACAATATTCCTAGTATGATCTAACTAAGGTTTACTAGAGCTGCAGAATGAGAGCCACCAGGTTTATTGTCAAAGACACGATGGCTGACTTCAGTGGTATATTCCCCAATGGAAGCTGAGGCACAGGTAGCCCCTTCTTTTATACCCAACAAATCCCTTACCCTCCCTTTCAGACTTACTCTTGTAAATGAGACCCATATTATTTCTAGTCACATATGTGCTCCAATTTTGTAGCAGTGACATCAGCATACAGAGCACCTCGACTGACATCACTGCCGCAAGCCCTGTGATTTTTGTGCATCAACACGTCAAGTTGACAGAAACCCATAAACGAATTTCTTTTTTGCACACGCTGGAAATCTTCTTTGCATCTAGTAAACCATTTGTCTCTTCAACTCAGTAGTGCAGCACATAAAAATCTGTTCTACACAGCTGAATAGGCCTTGCAACCTTTCTGAAAATTACAACATGAGTTTGTATGTTATGCTAGAGTGTGATTGTGGTGGTACACATTAACTCCATTATTTATGGATGAGATATTCCTTTGTTTTACCAATTGTTTATCATGATGGGCATTTCAAGGAAAAAATATCAAGCTTTTTTATTTCTCATTCTATCAAATGTTCTCAATAATCATCTAGAAGTAATAAGATGCAACTATTGAACATGATTATCTAATAATAATTCCAAAGTACAATAATGCCAATGGTTGTGAAAATATTACTGTGCCTTATTGTTTATATCACTTTGCTTCAGTGAATTACTCTGCACAAAGTGTTCTACCAGCTTGCTGTACCTAAGACCACGGTATTGATATTTTTTTACTTCCAGATGTTGAATTCCATGAGTTTCCTTGAAGCAGAATCCGAATCAGATTTAATATCACTGGCATATGTCGTGAAATTCAAAGGTTTCAAAAGTACATTTAACTTCAGAGAAATGCATAAAATATACATCCTGAAATGCTTTTTCTTCGCAACCATCCTTGAAAACAGAGAAGTACCCCAAAGAATGAATGACAGTTAAATGATTGAACCTCAAACACCCCACCGGAAAACCTCCCTCCCGCACATAAGCAGCAGCAAGCAATGATCCCCCCATCCCCCTACCAGCAAAAAAAAGCATCAGCACCCACCACTGAGCACTCAAGTGTGCAGCAAAGCAACAGCAAAGACACAGACTTGCAGTACCCCAAAGACCACTCTGCACCCGGCATTCGACATACCACAGACTCTCTCTCTCCCTAATAAGGGTGAAAGAGGTGTCTTTGTTTCATAGCGAGAGGGAAGACATAACAAACAACTCGCTGGTTTACGATGTTAAAAGTCCGTTGCGTCACTTTTTCCGTGCTCTGTGCCCACAGACCTCAGGTCCCTGGGCACACAGCTGGATATCTTCCGACTCTCATGACACACCGATTTCCTGCTGGAGCACCAACCTTTGATCCGCCTATCTCCAGAGCCACAAGATCCTGGGCATCCGAAGGCGAGCTAAGTTCTTAAGCCGCATCCTTGGCACGTTGAATAACGGCCAGTCGAGAAACCCCGAGAGCGGGTCCCATTCCTGCAAAGAATCGAAGTCAGCATGTAACTCCAGGTCAGGCTCTTCAAAAGAACCCTGAAAAGGAAAAATAGAGCTATTTCCGAAGATGCAAACAAAGGAGTCGCCATTTAGCACCATCTTAACCAAGCTCTTTCCACTTCAATTTGTTAACTTATTGGCAGGAGTAGAATACAATACATGATTGTATAGAAAAAATAAATAAATCAATTACAGTAAGTATATATATGTATATTAAATAGTTAAATTCAAAATAGTGCAAAAACAGAAATAATTTTAAAAAGTCATATAGTGCTCATGGTTTCAATGTCCATTCAGAAATCAAATGGCAAAGGAGAAGAAGCTGTTCCTGAATCACTGAGTTTGTGCCTTCAGGCTTCTGTATCTCCTTCCTGATGGTAAAAATGAGAAGAGGGCGTGTCCTGGGTGATGAGGGTCATTAATAATATATGTCGCCTTACTGAGGCACCGCTCCTTGAAGATAGAAACATAGAAACATAGAAAACCTACAGCACAATACAGGCCCTTCAGTCCACAATGCTGTGCCGAACATGTACTTACTTCAGGAATTATCTAGGGTTATCTGTAGCCCTCTATTTTTCTAAGCTCCATGTACCTATGCAGCAGTTTCATAAAAGACCCTATCATATCCGTCTCCACCACGGTTGGCGGCAGCCCATTCCATGCACTCACTACTCTCTGTATTAAAATCACTCCAAACACAGCCTAACACTGCAATCTGTAGATAAAGGTGTTAGTTTGGTGTTGGGCATGTGTCCAAGTGTTTAAGGCATTCGTCTAGTGACCTGAAGGTCGCTAGTTCAAGCCTCAGCTGTGGCAGCGTGTTTGTGCCCTTGAGCAAGGCACTTAACCACACATTGCTCTCGTGCCTGTGCGAGGAGTGGCGCCCCACACAGACTTCCAATCTGCGCCTTGTAAGGCATGAAAATGCCCGACGTAGGCCTCTCATGGTCTGAGTCAACATTCCCTCCCTCCCTTGGTACTCAAATGTTATTATTTGCATCATGTGATGAACTATGTGATGAGAAAAACTGAGAAACATTACTCACCATCACTTACTTCTCACATCACATTCTGAGGAATGTACAACTGAGAACATTCAAGTATTTCACTATGGATCTGAATACTACGTACCATGTTTTTTATGAATGTGACAAAGAACTTTTGTTTAGAAACCTAACCCCTGCATTGACCAGGAGAGACTTCAATGGGGAAAATGGATGCTCTGCTCACAATGTGTGATTATTGACACTATTTTGAACCAGTGAAGATCATGTGGGAAATCTCTGCTCAGCATTCATTGCAACGATTACAGTGGTCAGCCTGTACTAATCACATGGCTGCTCACTTTAGTGCTGAGACATGACCTCAATTTCTGGATTGTCTAGTGCCAGCTGGATCTAGCCAGGGATAACCAAATCAAGTGATGCATTTCTCAAACTATGGAAGAGAGAACAGTTTCTGTTCCTCAGACTGGTCAGTGAGGTGGTGTGCTCCTAGGGCAGGACCCTAAGAATAATACTAAACTAACAGAGAGACCCCAAAATAAAACAGCACAGAATAAATCAGAAGGTATGCATTGCTTAATTATGGAATTGCAGTGTAAGAAGATTACCAAAAACTCCGAATGATTCTTTATTTATTTATTTTACTTGACAACAAGTTCACATGAAGGGCAAAAATTTAATTAGTAGTCAATAATAGTGCTTGTTATTTTAATATTCAAGATTTATTGACTAAATTATGCTTTTGTCACATTTTCTGAAAGATTCCTCATGATAGTAGAGCTTCCTAGTTAAAATAGTTCTCTGAGTACAGGAGGAAATAACCTATCTGTTTGCTATTAATGGAGTCTGTCATATCAGGAGAAGCAACTGCTGATATATTCCTATTGGGCTGCGTTTAGTAATTGCACCATCAATTGCCCTATTGTTTCTACATCTGTTTCAAATATGTATTTCTGATTCACGATGAAATTCATCTTGCATTCCTTAGCTACTCTTTTCAATTGGACTCCTTCAATGTTATTTATGTAACATTTCTTTGTCCTGCTGTTGTCATGTGATAAACAATCAGCACAGCCATAGAGACTACCTCTAAAAGTGGAATTTGTTGTGATATTTTTCTATTCTGCGCAGTTAATTAAGCAGCAAAAGAGTCAGGAAAATTAAAAATCATTCAGTTTTTGGAAAGGGTCATCAGCACAAAATGCATCATCATTTCACTTTAATTAACTGTTATTTATTGGAAGTGCAAAGCAAAGAAAATCAAAGTGCATGCAAATATATTTTGTGAGCAGTTACAATAATACCGTCTGCAGGCTTTTTTAAAGTTATAATCTCAGTTAATTCCAATTCTGTATATTCCCCGAAGTGAATTAAATAATTTCTGACTTACAAATATGCAATGTAATCATAATGTTTAATATCATTGAAATTCAACAAGAATATACTTTCTACTGTGTATACTGTGGATTATGGATAACTGGGCCATTCATTCCTTGGGGCAGCTATTTATTTGAGACAACTCTTAAAAGACAAAAACTAAATCAGGAAAATAGCCAAAACTCCCTTAGGTTATGTGGGACGATATACCACTTAATTGGAGCAGAAGACTGTTGTCAAACAGTTTTTAACAAGCATCAGTCACATGCACTGGCATTACCTTTAGACACTATATCATGCTTACAGCGATCCATTTTTGAAAATAGTGTCAATTGTGTGTGTTTGTGTTCAAAGAGCAGTGATTTTTATCACAGATAGTTGGTGAGAAATAATCAGTAAGACAATTCAAAACTGCTTTGTTCACTGTGGGTTCAAGAATTCAGGCTTTGAGATGCTAGAAACGGCAAAGAGTGAAAATGAAACGATTTCACTACCTCAACAAGTTAAGAATTATGAAGGTCTTGACAATCATCTTGAATGTTACAATGAAAATGAAAACTTGGAGGATCAGATTCTCTGAAGCACTGTATGAAGGCAGCCTATTATCTGAACTAGGTGTGTGCACTGATTTTGATCATTCACAGTCAATCAAAAGAGCATAGTAGAGAAATTCCTCTGTCGATAATTATTAGGAAATAATACTCATTTTTATAGTACTGTTGAGGTATTGTGTTATAATTTGATCTGTATTTCATTTAAATACACAAATTGTTAAGCAATTAAACAGTAGTTTGTGTTTTTTTATACCTTTTATGAAAGGTATACCTTTCCATGAAACTTCGACTAATTAGGTCAACCGCTTAATTGAGCCAAAATGTACTGATCCCAATATGTCACAAATAACTGCACTCAACTGTACTTCAGAAATTCTGGACAGAAATATTATATTGGAGTCAAATTAATATGGAAATTTTTGAATTATAACCTTGGCACTGTGACTAACTTCAGTGGCTGGCTTCATGGCAAACTCGCCTCCTCTGAACCTGCACTTCATAATGCTTTGATATCAATTTATTTATTCAAATATAGTTGGAAAATGTTAAATTACCAGAAGAAGATAAAGGTTATTTATGGAATAATAATGTAAATAATAATATAACTGACATAGATTTAGAACAGAAGAACTTGATATCTAAGTACATCCCTGAGATGAATTATGAAAAATAGTTTTCAATTCATAACCATATCTTGGAATCAAAAATTCTGTACAAATGTTTAAGTTTGCACAAAGTCATATTGTAACAGGTAGAAGGCTCTCAGCCCAAAGCATTAATCGTTCATTTCTCTCCATAGATTCTCCATAGATTCATAGTTTCTCCAGCATTTTGTGATTGTTGCCCAAAGTGTTAACAGCTGAAATATGCCTATCATTAAATTTCATCCAGCCATTCAAAATTCAAGGCAGACATTGGCTCTTGGCCAGCTGCTGCAAATTGTGCAAATTCACAGTCTCTCATGACTCTATTATAAATAAAAGTTAGCCTTGCAGCCATTTGAATTGTTAAAATAAAATATGTATTTTATCATTTCTCTTATTCTCCAAGAAAACTTTTTACATAACATCATCTAGCTTCACATGTTCTTCAGGTTTGAATTTTCATTTTTCACGATTCATGGTAAATAAGCCAAATGCACTTTGCAATTTTCAGACATTTTCTTATTCTGAAGATTAATAGATACATTATGGTGCTGAATGAACAATTCAGAGTATGATGGTCAGTCTTTTTGATGTTGTTTTCTTTCACAGAGGTCTGAAAAATGATCTGGGTTGTCCTGGATTTGGCCTGGCCTCTAGACTCAGGCTTATGGTCCCCGGTCACCCTGCCATCCTGACCTGTATACAAAGGGCCTGTCAAGCTGACTCACTCCTTACCTAAATTCATACAACAAATCAGAAGAGGTCACAAGTGGTAAATAGACTTCATGAGGCATTCCCCCTCCCCACCCATCACATACCCTCAAAAACCACTGATTACCTTATATAACCATATAACAATTACAGCACGGAAACAGGCCATCTCGGCCCTTCTAGTCCATGCCGAACTCTTACTCTCACCTCGTCCCACCGACCTGCACTCAGCCCATAACCCTCCATTCCTTTCCTGTCCATATAGCTATCTAATTTAACTCTAAATGACAACATCGAAACGGCCTCAACCACTTCTGCTGGAAGCTCGTTCCACACAGCTACCATTCTCTGAGTAAAGAAGTTTCCCTTCAAGTTACCCCTAAACTTTTGCCCTTTAACTCTCAACTTATGTACTCTTGTTTGAATCTCCCCCACTCTCAATGGAAAAAGCCTATCCACGTCAACTCTATCTATCCCCCTCATAATTTTAAATACCTCTATCAAGTCCCCCCTCAACCTTCTACGCTCCAAAGGATAAAGACCCAACTTGTTCAACCTTGCTCTGTAACTTAGGAGATGAAACCCAGGTAACATTCTAGTAAATCTTCTCTGTACTCTCTCAATTTTGTTGATATCTTTCCTATAATTCGGTGACCAGAACTGTACAGAATACTCCAAATTTGGCCTTACCAATGGCCTGTACAATTTCAACATGACATCCCATGTTAATCCCATTTCTGCAAGTTTAACCCATAAACTACTTCTATCTATCCACCTTTTAGACATTGAGTTGTACCTACTTCTACCAGCTCTTCTGACAACTCATTCCACACACTTACCTCCCTTTGTGTGAAAATCTTGCACCTCAGATACCCTTTTACACCTTTCTCTTCTTGCCATAACCCATGTGCTCTACTTTAGATTCCTCTTACATTGGGGAAAAGATCATGACAATTTATCCAATCCACACTGTTAATAATGTTATAAACTTCTGTAAGGTCAGCCTTCAGTCTCAGTCTTTGCTGCAGGACAAACAGTCCCAATATATTCTTATAGCTTCTTACATCTCAAGCTCTCTAGTTCAGGCAACATTCTTGTGAATACCTTATGCATTCTATCCAGCTTAATCCCATCCTTCCTAAAACTTGGTGACTAGACTGCATACAATACTCCAAGTGCAGCTTCACTAATGACTTTTAAAGACTTTGGATACAGACAAAGGAAGAAAGATGCCGTTAAAATAAAAATCAGGCCATTTGCTTACAGATCATGAGAGATTTGCAATAATAGTAATTTTCTCACGAAGATTGTAGGAATATGATTTTAGTAATTAGCTCCACTAATTTTTTCAGTGTAAGAAAGATTTTGTTCATGGGCACTTTACACCATAGAACTGGGCTCTTTGGCCCACTTTGTTAATTCTGGACATTGAGTATTTATCTATACTAAACCCATTTATCCACTTGTCTGCAGCTTTCTATACCTTAGAACATAGAATAGTACAGCACAGTACAGGTCCTTCGGCCCACAATGTTGTGCCGACCCTCAAACCCTACCTCCCATATAAGCCCCCACCTTAGATTCCTCCATATACCTGTCTAGTAGTCTCTTAAACTTCACTAGTGTATCTGCCTCCACCACTGACTCAGGCAGTGCATTCCATGCACCAACCACTCTCTGAGTAAAAAACTTTCCTCTAATATCCCCCTTGAACTTCCCACCCCTTACCTTAAAGCCATGTCCTCTTGTATTGAGCAGTGGTGCCCTGGGGAAGAGGCGCTGGCTATCCACTCTATCTAATCCTCTTATTATCTTGTACACCTCTATCATGTCTCCTCTCATCCTCCTTCTCTCCAAAGAGTAAAGCCCTAGCTCCTTTAATCTCTGATCATAATGCATGCTTTCTAAACCAGGCAGCATCCTGGTAAATCTCCTCTGTACCCTTTCCAATGCTTCCACATCCTTCCTATAGTGAGGTGACCAGAACTGGACACAATACTCCAAGTGTGGCCTAACCAGAATTTTATAGAGCTGCATCATTACATTGCGACTCTTAAACTCTATCCCTCGATTTATGAAAGCTAACACCCCATAAGCTTTCTTAACTACCCTATCCACCTGTGAGGCAACTTTCAGGGATCTGTGGACATGTACCCCGAGATCCCTCTGCTCCTCCACACTACCAAGTATCCTGCCATTTACTTTGTACTCTGCCTTGGAGTTTGTCCTTCCAAAGTGTACCACCTCACACTTCTTCGGGTTGAACTCCATCTGCCAATTCTCAGCCCACTCCTGCATCCTATCAATGTCTCTCTGAAATCTTTGACAATCCTCTACACTATTTACAACACCACCAACCTTTGTGTCGTCTGCAAACTTGCCAACCCACCCTTCTACCCCCACATCCAGGACGTTAATAAAAATCACTAAAAGTAGAGGTCCTAGAACAGATCCTTGTGAGACACCACTAGTCACAATCCTCCAATATGAATGTACTCCCTCCACCACCACCCTCTGCCTTCTGCAGGCAAAGCAATTCTGAATCCACCTGGCCAAACTTCCCTGGATCCCATGCCTTCTAACTTTCTGAATAAGCCTACCGTGTGGAACCTTGTCAAATGCCTTACTAAAATCCATATAGATCACATCCACTGCACTACCCTCATCTATATGCCTGGTCACCTCCTCAAAGAAATCTATCAGGCTTGTTAGACACGATCTGCCCTTCACAAAGCTATGCTGACTGTCCCTGATCAGACCATGATTCTCTAAATGCCTATAGATCCTACCTCTAAGAATCTTCTCCAACAGCTTTCCCACCACAGACATAAGGCTCACTGGTCTATAATTACCCGGACTATCCCTACTACTTTTTTTGAACAAGGGGACAACATTCGCTTCCCTCCAATCCTCCTGTACCATTCCCATGGACAACGAGGACATAAAGATCCTAGCCAGAGGCTCAGCAATCTCTTCTTTCACCTCGTGGAGCAGCCTGGGGAATATTCCGTCAGGCCCCGGGGACTTATCTGTCCTAATGTATTTTAACAACTCCAACGCCTCCTCTCCCTTAATAACAGCATGCTCCAGAACATCAACCTCACTCATATTGTCCTCACCATCAAGTTCCCTCTCATTGGTGAATACCGAAGAGAAGTATTCATTGAGGACCTCGCTCACTTCCACAGCCTCCAGGCACATCTTCCCACCTTTATCTCTAATCGGTCCTACCTTCACTCCTGTCATCCTTTTCTTCTTCACATAATTGAAGAATGTCTTGGGGTTTTCCTTTACCCTACTCACCAAGGCCTTCTCATGTCCCCTTCTTGCTCTTCTCAGCCCCTTCTTAAGCTCCTTTCTTGCTTCCCTATATTCCTCAATAGACCCATCTGATCCTTGCTTCCTAAACCTCATGTATGCTGCCTTCTTCCTCCTGACTAGATTTTCCACCTCACTTGTCACCCATGGTTTCTGCACCCTACCATTCTTTATCTTCCTCACCGGGACAAATTTATCCCTTACATCCCGCAAGAGATCTCTAAACATCGACCACATGTCCGTAGTACATTTCCCTGCAAAAACATCATCCCAATTCACACCCGCAAGTTCTAGCCTTATAGCCTCATAATTTGCCTTTCCCCAATTAAAAATGTTCCTGTCCTCTTTGATTCTATCCTTTTCCATGATAGTTATAAAGGCCAGGGAGCGGTGGTCACTGTCCCCCAGATGCTCACCCACTGAGAGATCTGTGACCTGACCCGGTTCATTACCTAGTACTAGATCTAGTATGGCATTCCCCCTGGTCGGCCTGTGCACATACTGTGACAGGAATCCATCCTGGACACACTTAACAAATTCTGCCCCATCTAAACCCTTGGAAATAATCAGGTGCCAATCAATATTAGGGAAGTTAAAGTCACCCATGATAACAACCCTGTTATTTTTGCACCTTTCCAAAATCTGCCTCCCAATCTGCTCCTCTGTATCTCTGCTGCTACCAGGGAGCCTATAGAATACCCCCGGTAGAGTAACTTTTCCTTTCCTGTTCCTGACTTCCACCCATATTGACTCAAAAGAGGATCCTGCTACATTACCCACCCTTTCTGTAGCTGTAATAGTATCCCTGACCAGTAATGCCACCCCTCCTCCCCTTTTTCCGCCCTCTCTATCCCTTTTAAAGCACTGAAATCCAGGAATACTGAGAATCCATTCCTGCCCTGGTGCCAGCCAAGTCTCTGTAATGGCCACTACATCATAATTCCATGTATGTATCCAAGCTCTCAGTTCATCACCTTTGTTCCTGATGCTTCTTGCATTGAGGTACACACGTTTCAGCCCTTCTACCTTACTGTCTTTACACCATTTATTCTGCTTCTCTTTCCTCAAAGTCTCTCTGTATGTTAGATCTGGCTTTACTCCATGCACTTCTTTCACTGCTCTATCGCTCTGGGTCCCATCCCCCTCGCAAATTAGTTTAAAATCTCCCGAACCATGCTAGCAAACCTACCTGCAAGGATATTGCTCCCCCTCGAGTTCAGGTGCAACCCATCCAATCTGTACAGGTCCCACCTTCCCCAGAAGAGATCCCAATGATCTAAAAATCTAAAACCCTGCTCCTTGCACCAACTCCTCAGCCACGCATTCAACTGCCATCTCCTCCAATTCTTACCATCTCTGTCACGTAGCACTGGCAGCAATCCTGAGAACGTTACCCTTGAGTTCCTGTTCTTCAGCCTTCTGCCTAGTTCCTGAAACTCACACTTCAGGACCTCATCTCTCTTCCTGCCTATGTCGTTGGTCCCAACATGTATCACGACTTCTGGTTGCTTTCCCTCTCGTACCAGGATGTCGTGCACCCGGTCAGAGACATCCCGGACCTTGGCACCCGGGAGGCAACAAACCATGCGGGTGTCCTTCTCACGTCCACAAAATCTCCTGTCTGCTCCCCTGACTATAGAGTCTCCAATGACGACAGCTCTCCTCTTCTCTGTCCCACTCTTCTGCACCACAGGGTCAGACTTAGTGCCGGAGGCCCTGCCACCGTGGCTCACACCTGGTCGGTCGTCCTCACCAACAGTATCCAGGACGGTAAACTTATTATTCAGGGGAATGGCTACAGGGGTGCTCTGCACTACCTGTCTGCTCACCTACGCTTCCCCCCTCTGACTGTCACCCAACGACCTGCTTCCGACAGCCTAGGTGTGACTACCTCCCGGTAGCTCTCATCTATGACTGCCTCATTCTCCCTGATGAGTCGAAGGTCATCCAGCTGCTGCTCCAGATTCCTTACACGGTCTTCCAGATCGCCCAGCCGTATGCACTTCTGGCAGATGTGACTCTGCGGGAGAGGGGTGTTCTCCCAAGACTGCCACATTTCACATGAGAGGCACATCACCATCTCAGGAGACATTGTAAAAACTAACTGCGAGCTAGCTTGTCCTCCGCCTCTTCTCGTCGAAGCCTCAAAGCTCCACTCCTTCACTGGCCCACTCACGCTCTGGCCGCTTCGCTTGAGCTATCCCTCTACTTATCTGTTTGAGCTTGTCAAAATGTTTGGTCACCTGACCTCGACTGCCCAATCAGCTGCTTTCTGCTGAGTCTGAGCTATTCAAATCTTGATTGTCTAATCAACGGCTTTCCCCTGATCTATTCAAATCTTGACTGACTTGATTGCACAGACCAACTGCCAAAACTGCCAGAATCTCTCGAGTCAAAGCCTCAAAGCTCCACTCCTTCACTGGCCCACTCACGCTCTGGCCGCTTCACTTGAGCTTACTGCTGTCAAAGATGTTCAAATAATGCTTAGACATCCCTAATGTTCAGAGACATTTTAAATTAAGTAGATGTAAATAATATGTAAAATTTACCCTAAAATACATTTATTAACAGTACATAGAATTAATTTCAAAGTTCAAAGTTTAAAGTACAATTACCATCAAAGTTTGTCTACTATTTACAACCTTGAGATTTTTCTCCTCACTGGCAGCCAACAAACAAAGAAACAAAACAGAACCCACTAAAAAGAAGGACACCAAACACCCAATGTGCAAAAAAAAAGAAATCATGCAAACAATAAAAGTAAGCAACTAACTTTCAGAACTGAAGTTCATGAGAGTGAGTTCATAGCCATGAAGCCTGTCACAGCCAATCCTGGAAACTGTTAGTTGCAGGCCACAGCTGCAGTTCAGTGCAGAAACGAGTAAACCTCTCAAGCAGTGAACTGAACACTGGCCCATCTCTCGCTTCCAGCCCCAACATCCTGACCGTTTTAATCTGACCCGATGCTTAAATCGGTCAAACAGTGGGTCACTCCTCACCCTTAACCCAGGTCCTGCCACTCCAACATGCTCTCAGGCCTGGGGCCGACTGCCTCGATATGGCCTGTACCCAACCTTTCCAACCTGGCCCAGCGCTTAAATCTGTCAAATATCGGCTTACTCCACACTCCTGGGCTCGAGCTTCATTGCCAAAACTCTGCTTCATCTCGGTTCTGTCACTTTGAATCAGCTCCAGGTCCACTCCAGCCAAACATTGGTTCATTCCCCACTCTCGAACCCAGCCCTGTCGCCTCAAGGGAGCTTTCAAGTCGTTAAATTTGCTAAAAGGTTATTGCGAGCACAGTTTTCAACTTTGTGTGTGTAGCTTTTAACTAGTGCTGCAAATGGCCATTTTTCACCTGTCTACTACATCGCAGGTGTGCAGGTTTAAAAGTTTTTTGGTTGACATCAAAATGGGATTTAGATGGTGGCAACATTAGTGCATTGAAACAAGAATCTTTTATTTAGGCTGCTGCCTGATTAGGCCTGATTTAAGAGAAGATACTTGCCAGCCAAGTTTATAATTTGTCAAAGACAGCCCTATAGATAGATGAAAACTGAGGGCATTTACCTCAAGCTATCATTTCAATATTATCATATCTAAAGCAGTTACAAACTTTTACAGCTCTATTCAAATCCGCACTTAAAACTTCCGTGTTCCAATGAGAACAATCCCATTTTTTCCATTCTATTCTTACAGCTAAAATTCTTCATCTGAGGAACCATTCTACCAGATCTTTTCTGCACCCTCTCTTCATTTCTCATCCTTACTGACATAACACAATACTCTTTCAGTGGTCAAACCAATGTTCTGTGCAGGCTCAAAGTAACCTTCCTCTCTTACACTCTATGGCTGTATGAGGAATCACAGATCCTTCAAAAGTTACTACCCATTCTTTTAATGTGCCCTTCTGTTTACTAGGAGGTCTCTATACATGTATCATTATTAATATCATTATCAATATTACTATGTATCATTTAAAACTGTTCCATTTATTCTACATTGTCTGTCTTTTCTTTCTCCCAATATACATCACTTCTCTGTATTAGAATATCCCTGAACACAAGACCCCAACTGAAGTAAGGAACGAAGATCAGAGATCTTTCACAAGTCCTTGAAAAATCATAAATTTCAGAAATTACTTGATCTGCAGAATAACTGTAGCACTTTCTGTGATTTTATCATCACCATCTTCGAACTATCAAAGCATCACAATGCTAGACTATGAACAGTGGTATAGTCAGAAAGATTCTGAGAAATCTGATTTAGAAACATAGAAAACCTACAGCACAATACAGGCCCTTCGGCTCGCAATGCTGTGCCGAACATGTACTTACTTTAGATTCCACATCCCATTCCCATTCTGACATGTCTATCCACGGTCTCCTCTACTGTAAAGATGAAGCCACACTCAGGTTGGAGGAACAACACCTTATATTCCGTCTGGGTAGCCTCCAACCTGATGGCATGAACATCGACTTCTCTAACTTCCGCTAAGGCCCCACCTCCCCCTCGTACCCATCTGTTACTCATTTTTATGCACACATTCTTTCTCTCACTCTCCTTTTTCTCCCTCTGTCCCTCTGAATATACCTCTTGCCCATCCTCTGGGTCACCCCCCCCCCTTGTCTTTCTTCCCGGACCTCCTGTCCCATGATCCTCTCGTATCCCCTTTTGCCTATCACCTGTCCAGCTCTCGGCTCTATCCCTCCCCCTCCTGTCTTCTCCTATCATTTTGCATCTCCCCCTGCCCCTCCAGCTTTCAAATCCCTTACTCACTCTTCCTTCAGTTAGTCCTGACGAAGGGTCTCGGCCTGAAACGTCGACTGCGCCTCTTCCTATAGATGCTGCTTGGCCTGCTGTGTTCACCAGCAACTTTGATGTATGTTACTTACTTTAGAGTAGTGATTTGCAGAGGTTTCTTAAGATAACTTGATGACAGTGTGCATCTGCAGATATAGTTGCATTTGCGCAGTTTATCTTATTCCCCAGATCCACTAGAGGAGGTTGAAATGTTGGAGAGTAAGACAAAGACATCTGAGGTGTGGAAGAGTATGTAATTTTTATACAATGAGAAGCTTTTTTATTGTCCATTATGGCAATCATTATGTCTGTGCCAATTCAGGCTGAAATATTAATTGTTCAGGTACAACATGAAACAGAGATTGGAGAGATTAACTTGTTTTCAGAGAGAAAAAAAAGAGTGACATGTGCTCTACTGTGCCATATAGGACTCTCTCTCTCTCTCTCTCTCTCTCTCTGCACTTTGAATGAAATATTTAAGGAAAATCTGAAGAGGAACATCCTCACTCAGAGGATGGTGCAAGTGTGGAACATGCTGCTACTTGCTGGATGCAGGTTCGATTTCAACACTTAAGAGAAGTTTGGATTAGTGCCAAGATACGAGGGGTATGGAGAGCTATAGACGAGATGCAGGTTGATGGGACTAGCCAGAATAACAGTTTGGCATGAACGAGATGGTCCAAAGGGCCTGGTTCTGTGCCGTAGTTCTCTATGACTCTATGATTCTGGTCTCTTCCTTTCCCTCTCAACTGCCAATAATGCAATACCCTTGGGACTTGTTGGTGCCAGACCAGCAGGTTTTCCAAACAATTGAATGTTGGTGCCAGTAGTATTCCAGCACACTTTTATTTCATTTTTTTACTTGTTACACAGTAATATAAGAAAATTTCAAGTGAATACCATGAGGTTGACTAAAGAGAATGGACAATACATAATTATTCTGTGGACCCCATCTTCAGCCGCTAGCCTGATGATGTAACTGACCCGCCCACTTGGCTCTTAGTGTCACAACCACAGATTCGACAGCACAGCAGATATGGCAATTGTGCTCATGAATATGCATGTGTCAGCTGATTATTATTTCATTGTGATGGTATTTAACGCCATTCTTTTCGTCATAATGCTTGTCAAGACCTAAGCAAAGCACAGCAATGTTTTGCTGCTTGCTTGCATTTGGCCTTGCCTGAGAAATTTGACTGACGAACAACTGACCCTGGAGACCAGCGGTATTCATTTTATACTTAGTTATTACTCTAGACTCTGAACTCTGGCCACTCAATTCAAATTCTGGATCTCCCCATTCAGTTCAAAGTAACCGAGTGAGCCAGATGCAAAACGGTCATGATGTCTGAATAATCAGATACATAAGTTTTACAGTATGCAAGACTGAGTAAAACTTGATGTTTGTGTGTCCAAATTCCATTCCCTCCAATGCCTGACTCAAAAATCCATACCAGGTTCTGCGAAAGTCATTTACAAAGTTAAATGAAGACTTGTATGGTTTTGTCTTAATAAAATGTACCCATGGAGTTAACACTGATTAGTCTGGGATTACTAAAGCCTTAGCTTCAAGAATAAGAAAGTTTAAATTTAAGATTAATGCTCTTTAAGGTATTGATCAGTTACCTTCCTTGCAAAGCTATGTGCAGTAAAATAACCATGAGAACAGTCAGTGTACTAATTGAATTGTTGATCACATGGTACAATATAATAGCCACCTGATGCAGTTTATTCAGATATGTACTGCTGCTGATTATACTGCATATTTTCAAGAATCTGTAGCTCAGGGGGTGATATTAATAGATATCCTCCTGGACTCTAGCCAGGACCAGGATATGTTCCTGAGTACGTGGGTCGCACTTTCTTATTTGTCCATTGGAAACAAGGGAGTGTAACTCAATTTTTTTCAATTTAGATTAGCTATGAAACTGGGAGATTGGCCAGGTGCTTTTGTAACATAAGCATAGTGTTGCCATGGTTACTAACTCCTTAGCAATACAGATAATACCGATCCTATACAATCCACTATAGAAATGAAATCCTCAGTAAGTAATCCCAAAATAACAGAAGTTGTTTTGCTTGGACCAACAGAGTCAGCATTCTGTGGATTTCATACACTAATGAATCCCTTTCTGATAACCTTACCAATGACTAGAACCACTTGTGGATGTTTTCAGTTTTTGTAAATGTGCTAAAGGTAGGGTTGCCATATTAGCACATCCATTCTTGGAGCCAAAAAATCAGCAAATTTATGTCATCTTGTTTATCCAATGAGTCTTAATCCTGTTGTCAATCTAGCATCTGCACCTGACTCAGCAAAGAATTTTGTACTTCGTACATCAACGTTCATGATTTTGTAATTTCATGTAAAATTGTGGGTGGCTTTATGCTATCAGAAATTGGAGCTGAAAATTAACGCTTACCAAAGGCACTTCATGTGGGAATCTAAAGATGGTTCAAAAGATGGGACTTCCAAGGTTAGCTCTTCATCTTTCAGTATCATTTCTGGTAGAAAGTTTGTTGGCATATTTTACTGAATAGAAAAGCACTGTTCACACCTGATATTCCTTTCACCTGATAAACTCCTTCTCACAGTTCCAGAGTCCATTCTCTGATCCTGACTTCCAGTGCTGTCTGTGTGGAGATTACATGTTTTCTCTGTGACCACATGGGTTTCCCGTGGATGTTCTGGTTTCATCCAACATACTAAAGATGAGATAGCTGCTGGCTTAATTGTCTACAGTAAATTACCCCTTATCGATGAACAGTTGCAGCAGTGTGTACTATCTTCAAGATGCACTGCAACAAAGTTCCTAAGTCAGCACCTTCCAGACCCACGACCACTCCCATCTAGAAGGACAAGAACAGCAGATACCAGGGAACACCACCACTTGAAAATCCCCCTGGAAGTCATTCACCATCCTGAATATATAGCTGTTCCTTCATTGTCGCTAGGTCAAAATTTTGGAATTCCCTCCCTAACAGCACTGTGGGTGTACCTACACCTCAGGGACTGCAGCAGTTCAAGGAGGCAGCTCATCACCATCTTCTCAAGGGCAACTAGGGATGGGCAATAAATGCTGGCTTAGCTGACGATACCCACATCTCATAACTGAACGAATGAATGAATAAATAAATATCTGGATGTGAGTTAGTGGTGAGTAAGCGGGCGTGAATAGTAATGGAGTGTGGAAAGGAACAGTTTGTAGAAAAGTAAGTAGGGGACTGGGATTGAATGAGTTGCCCTCAGAGCTGGCATAGGGTCAAGGAGCCAAACCACTTCCTATGCCATAAGGAGATATGAAATATAGAATAGAAAGATAAACAGAACACTTCATAACAACTTGGGTACTCTCCAAATATTTCAATATAAAAATTAGTTTAAAAGTTAAAGAGAGATGTAAGAATGAAAGCAAGGGAATTGTCAATGCAGAAGCAAGTCACAACACATACATGATGATTGGCATAGATGCCACTCCCATAAACTCTTTGGGATAAGGGTCACCACTGCTGCACTGGCGTCATCCAA
Source organism: Mobula hypostoma (assembly GCF_963921235.1). NCBI lineage: Eukaryota > Metazoa > Chordata > Chondrichthyes > Myliobatiformes > Myliobatidae > Mobula > Mobula hypostoma. The sequence continues at coordinate 69,285,193 of NC_086103.1, read as the reverse complement.
TAGGAAGCAATCAAACAGCAAGCCAGAGCTGCTGACATTTCTGACTATGTAAGAGTTCAATGCTACCCACTGTCCATTACAGCTGATAACCAAACTTCGCATCCTTCCTCTGCTGACTGATATATCCAGGGAAATCAGGTTCCCAAGACATTGCCAGATAGATATGCTAGAGCTCACTGGCTATTGTTATCTTGGAAGGAGCAGGCCATCAGTCAAAATTAATAACTGGTCACCATGACATATCTTGTACCAGGTGCTCAGGTGAAGCAGTATTTGCTAGGTGCATCCAGGAGGGTTTTTTGAAACAATATGCTGATTGTCTAACCAGAAATGAGGCTATGCTAGAACTTATTTTAGGGAATGAGCCTATCCAAGTGGTACAGGTTTCAGTGGAGGACCCTTCTGGGAACAATGATTATAATTCCATAATTTTTAAGACAGTTAAGGATAAGGACAAGACTGTGGAAATTTTAAAGAGGGTAAGCGAGGAAGTTATAATTTACGCAGAGAATGGTGGGTATCTGAAGCACATTCCTGTGGAGGTGGTAGAAGCTGATATCATAGCAATGTTTAAGTAGCATTTGGACAGGCACATGAACAGGTCAGGAATACAGGGATATGGACCATGTAAGATTAGATTACTATCACAACACAGAGATGGTGTCAGAAGGGTCTATTCCTGTGCTGTCTTCTATGTTCTGAGATGAAAGTGCTAAATTGGAAGAAAACCAAGTATAGCAGTATTAAGCAAGAAGTGTAGCAGGTTGATGGGACCAGCTGTTTAAGAGCGAATCCGCATCTGACGTGTAGGAGGCGCTTCAAGATCAGAATCAGAATCAGAATCAGGTTTATTATCAATAGCATGTGACGTGAAATTTGTTAACTTAGTGGCAGCAGTTCAATGCCAATCCATAATATAAAAGAGAAAAAGTAATAAATACAATTAAAATAATAGTAATTAATAAAAAGTAAATCAATTACAGTATATTAAATAGATTTAAAATGTGCAAAAATAAGAGATGTTGTATATGAAGAAAAAAAGTGAGGTGGTGTCCAAGGATTCAATGTCCATTTAGGAATCAGATGGCAGAGGGGAAGAAGCTGTTCCTGAATCACTGAGTGTGTGCCTTCAGGCTTCTGTACCTCCTACCTGATGGTAACAGTGAGAAAAGGGCATGCCCTGGGTGCTGGAGGTCCTTAATAATGGATGCCGCCTTTCTGAGACACCGCTCCTTGAAGATGTCCTGAGTACTTTTTAGGCTAGTACCCAAGATGGAGCTGACTAGATTTACAACCTTCTGCAGCTTCTTTTGGTCCTGTGCAGTTGCCCCTACCCATACCGGATAGTGATGCAGCCTGTCAGAATGCTCTCTACCAGTTGATCAGTTGATTAAAGTTCAGAAACAAAGTTCAAAGCGCATTTCTTATTGAAGCATGTATCCATTATACAACCTTGAGATTTTTCATCTTACAGGCAGCCACAAAACAAGACACCCAAAAGAGCCTATTAAAAAAAGACCGACAGACACCAATGTGCAGAGAGAGGGGAGAAAAGCAATAAAAGTAAGCAATTAGCATTTAGGACGAAATTGATTCCTCAGACATGAAGCCTGGAGCAGCTGGAGCATGCCCACAACCTCAGCTTCAGTTCATCACGTGGTGAAGTAAATGTTGCAGAACCCGCGTTCTGCTCTGAGGGTAGCAAGGTTTGGGAATCTTGGATGACAAGAGATGTAAGTTTAGTCAAAAAGAGAAAGAGAGCATGTGTAGGGTTTAGCAAGCTGTCAAGGCCCTTGAGAAATATAAAGAAAAGAGATGGAACTTAAACTAGGAATTAGGAGGGCTAAAAGTAGACATGAGGCGGTATTAAGAAAAATCCCAAAGGATTCAGTACGTGTATATTGATATTCTAGGTATGTTAATGATAAGAAGGAGAAGGTGCTAGGTGTCTTGAAAAGTTGTAAGGTTGGTGTTCTAGGTATTGATCTCAGCACTGTGGAAAACAAAGGAGGAGTCTGCTGAGGCTTGATAGAGATCCTTTAGTCACGGGCAGGGGACAAAAGACTGGAGAACAGCCATTGTTGTTCCTTATTTTAAGAAGGACAACATGGCCAAACCAAGGAATTATAGGCTCTCAAGCCTTACATCAGTGGGCGAGAAGTTATTGGAAAAGATCTTGATGGACAGGATTTACTTATATTTAGAAAAGTGTGCTCTGTATCTCATGTCATGTCATTGAAAACATGACAGTGATGTTTCTTAGGAAAATGTTGACAAATAATATGTTGAAAAATATGACAGTAATCATACATTTGACTGACGGTATCAGAGATATGCAGGCATCTATCCGTGGGAAAACTCCCAACAGTACATTTGGAAAATAATAAGAAAACATTTGTTTGTGTACTGTAACGCTATTCACATAGGTGATTTCTTAAGGTTGTTATAACCGGGTGGTAATGAGGACAAGCTCTCAATACCTATTAAATGCTCCCTATAATGTGCTCCTCAAATAGCCTTTGACAACCAAGTCCGGCTCCTGGCCTTCACGTGTGGCTAAGCTACTAAGCCCAGTGGAACCGTTTCTACTGACAGGAGAAGGTGCAAAGGTGGGTTATGACAGCCTTAAAACCAGTCACTTAGGGCAGATAAGGCTCGTCAGCCGTGGTCGGCAGCTCATCTAGGAGAAGAAAAACTCTGATCTCAAACCCCTGCTGCCCTGTGGCTATACCCACTTATGCGGAAGGCTTCAGGAGTAAACCCCTTGGGAAAAGTCCGGATCTGGACTCCCTAAGTCTGTCCTACATTGAGTTCAATGCTGACTGGCAACTCCTGTGACACTGCTGGTACCAAATTGTATGGGTCTCTGCCATTCCTTTGGGTTCATCAGATGCGTGGAGAGGGAGAACCTGCTACCTGGGCGACAGCTTGCTCTCAAAATCGTGCTGCCCAGGCTTGTGTATCTAGGCAGCTAGGATGCAATATCCATAGTCAACTCTGATTGACGGAGGTCCTCACTCACTCACTCACTCGTTCACATAGGAGAATATCCCAGGGCAACAGATCATTTTCACAGCCACTTTCCTTGTGGGAGACATATTAACACACTGGCCAGATAGAGAGAATGGGACCTCTTGTGTGTGTGCAGCTAACATCAGGCAGTGCTTTCCCATTGAGGAAATCTGATTAACACCTGACAACAATTTTTTTCAGAAGTGTTACCTCCTCGGAATTTTTTTATGTTAGACTGCTTGAAGCTGAACACAAATATAACTTCAGACTACTTGTATCATGTAGGAATATGGAGAAACAAGAAATTAACCTTTATTGACTTAAAAAAAAAGCATCTGTTAGTCTTGCGAGACCAAGGATCTGCGCCTGGAAAGTCTTCACTCTCCAGGGCGCAGGCCTGGGCAAGGTTGTATGGAAGACCAGCAGTTGCCCATGCTGCAAGTCTCCCCTCTCCATGACACCGATGTTGTCCAAGGGAAGGGCATTAGGACCCATACAGCTTGGCACCAGTGTCATCGCAGAGCACTGTGTGATTAAGTGCCTTGCTCAAAGACACAACACGCTACCTCGGCTGGGGCTTGAACTCACGACCTTTAGATCGTTAGTCGAATGCCTTAACCATTTGGCCATGTGCCCACACTATAATGTGTTTAATTGCATAACAGTGCAATAGTTCAACTAAGCTAAAAATGTTTTGTTGATGTTTTTTGTTTGTACTCAGTGTTTGAGGCTTCTTGCTGAAATGTCCAAAAATAATCAGCCAGCATTGATAGATTCCAGTTGCCCTGATACGGCTTCTCCATAACCGCAATGTTCTGGTGAAACCTTTCACCATGCCCGTCACTGACAGATTTGCAGGGAAAAAGTCAAAAAAGGAAATGCAGAAAAACTGAATCTATAGTGACATGTTGCACTTCTTGGTTTTGTATGCTTGAAGCATGTTGTCAACCAGCTGTGTGTAGCTTGGGTGCTCCGTAGTTGCCAAGAAAATTTTAAACGACATCCTTAAATGCCCTCTATGGATTTTCTCTGATCCCACTTGAAGTTCTTTGAATTGCCTTTCATTGATGACCTGTTTGATTTGTGCACCAACAAAAATATTTTCTTTAATCTTGGCATCAGTTATTCTGACTTAAATTATGAATTGAAATCACAAAAAAAGGTGATTTCATAAAAATGGTGTCTGATAGGGAAATTTATTGATGATGTTCATGATCAGCAGTCCAAAATCCATCAGACACACCATAAAGAATTCAGGAAACAGAATCTTTGTTGTCCAGTGTGATTAACAGGGTGATGAGGGCAATATTCCTCGTTGATTTAAAAGGCTGTGATGGACCTAAACCCTAACCCTAATAAGTGGGTGAATGGGACTGATGAAAAGCTCAAAATCAAGCTGCATAGACTCTATGGGCTAATTGGCCCTCTACAACATGAGAAATACTAATACCACTACTAATAATAATAATAAATAATTACTCATAGTAGCACAGGATCTCTGACTGCCCCAGTTTATTGAAGCTACATTGTGCTCTCCCTTGAAAAGTGTTTATGTTTCATGATACCAGAGCTTCTGTTGATGCATAACTCCCATAAATAGCAAACACCTTTTTAGGTATCAGTTATTTTTTTCAGTATGTCTGAGGTTCTCTGGGATTCATGTAGACATATTATATTGATACTTGTATGCTGTGTTTCTTTGAGATGACTGCTTGTAGGGATTTCTTTGCTCTGATTCATTTGAAACAGATCGCATTAAAACTTTAAGAAATCTTTCAGTGAAAGTGCACTGTCAGAGGAAATATGGACTAAAGAACATAGCATTAACAATTTTCTCTTGCTGCCCAAATACTCTATTAGTGCTACAAAAATGAGATAGCTGCTGGAAGTGAATCCACATTCTTACTAATTAAGCCTGCAAGTCTGTAACTCTGTTAAAAGGAAAAATTAGCAGACTCCAGATGTGTTTAATACAGCTCTGCACTATGTGGTTTCTTTGAGCACGATGAATGCTGAATATGTAGCACTACACAGCCCAATGGCACCTGCACATTTGTGGCTTGAATTACAACATGCCGGTATGAATACTAATGGTTCAATAATCCAGTCATAACTTACAATATGCTCCCCAATCTTTGATTGCAATGCTCCAAGAATGGCTTCTTCTCAAATTTGCCTCAGGGCAGCGAAAGACTGTCAGAAGCACCTTAACACAGTGGTCCCCAACCACCGGGCCGCAAAGCTTGTGCTACCGGGCCGCGAAGAAACGATGTGATTTGGCGATATTAAATGATATGAGACAGCTGCACCTTTCCTCATTCCCTGTCACGCACTGTTGAACTTGAACATAGAGTTGCCAACTGTCCTGTATTAGCTGGGACATCCCGTATATTGGGCTAAATTGGTTTGTCTCATACGGGACCACCCTTGTCCCGTATTCTCCCCGCTAAGGTAGAGAGTTTCTATAAGACCATTTGTAAGTCGAAATGGCGTAAAGCGAAGAAACAATTACCATTAATTTATACGGGAAAAATTTTTGAGCGTACCCAGACCCAAAAAATAACCTACCAAATAACGCATAAAACCTAAAATAACACTAACATATAGTAGAAGCAGGAATGATATGATAAATAATAAATACACAGCCTATATAAAGTAGAAATAATGTATGTACAGTGTAGTTTCACTTAACAGAATTGGGAAGATTAAGCCAAAACTGGTTTGTAGGAAAAAAATCAGCACGTACACGCATGTGCATGTCATGTATGCGTACGTCACGCATGCGCACACAGGTACCTGCACAAGGCTTCATGGTCATGGTAGTCTTTCTCGGGTTAAACACAAGTGTCCCGTATTTGACTGCTACTTTTGTCCCTTATTTGGGATTGAGAAAGTTGGCAACACTACTTGAACACCCATACCGCCCCCCCCGTCGGCTGGTCTGCAAGAATATTGTCAATATTAAACCAGTACACGGTGCAAAAAAGGTTGGGGACCCCTGCCTTAACACAGTTCACCAATTATGGCAGTTTAATCAATTATTGATTCCTCTTGGCTATTGCTAATGTGTTTAGCACTTTGACGTCCAAAGTTACTGACGTCTAACGTGAGGACTAGATAGGGTGGTGAAGGAGTTTGGAATAAGGATTGTGAGTTGTTCTATGAAATCGACATATTAGTCGATATGTGCCTGGAATAAAGCAGGATGGAGGACAAGCTGAGCAGAACAAACAGCTACATAAAAGAGAAGGAATCTCAGCACAGGTCTCACATGGATCATCAGTGTTTAAGGAGCAATTCTCATACCGAATCTGAGTGAGGAAATGTTTATTCTTCATGAACGCCTGAATTATGCTACCTGTTCCAGCCACAAATCATAGAGTACATCTACCTCCAAGGTTCGAAACTTCCATCTGGTCCAGGATCATAAAATGTGCACTTCACTTTTGGAGGAGATAACCCACTGCAATCTCTCAAAAAACTAAAAGTCAGCATTTTTCCTTCTCCCAAATTGCCCTTGAACCGAGGGGCTTGTTAGGCTATTGTGGTAAACCATATATATGTGTTGTAACTGCGGTAACTGTCTGGACAGACCCCTCTGCTGACTGCCCCTGTGGCTCCTCCCACAGACCCCTGAATAAAGGTGATTTCACCTTGCCCCTCCCCCTCAGTCCAGGGGCAGACACTCACCATGCTGGAAGTCATGTTTTACTACGAATAAAAGCCTTTCAGTATTTACCCTACTTCAGTCTTTTGGAATAATTGAAGGTGCTTCAGCTATTTTGGATATCAGCAATACTGGAATCACACATAGGTTTGTAGATTTCCTGCGCAGAAGGGCAGAAATGAATCAACTTGATTTTTACAATAAACTGGTAAATTTGGGGCCATTATTACTCATGGCTTGTGTTTGCTTTTAATATCAGATTAACAGATCAAATCACAGTCCCTTGCTGTTGAATTAATTTGGTTGATGTGCTACCACTGAACTGAAGGGATTTCCATTCCATTCAACTTCTAGCTGATGGCTAACCATAAACAGATCAAGAAGCAAGTCATTGTTCTGTTTTCTGGCAGAAGGTTTGATACGTTCATTCGGCTATATCCAATCATGCCAACTGCATCTGCTCACTGTGGCAAACAAAGAACCTAGAGGGATAAGACCGCCAAGGCTTGAGATCATTTCTATAGCAGAGTTCTGTATAGGAATTGGAGAATGTTCCACAGCAGACCATGTAAGTGATGAGTGGGAATGGGTGACCTCTTAGCTATTGCAGATGTCTACAAACCTTTTCTGGAAATCTAATGCTTCCTTTGAGAACTATGCTAGACAATTACCTGAGAAAAGCACCACAAGTTTCCTTAAAAAAAAGTCAAAGATTACTAAAATTTGAGCAAATGCTAGAGTCTCAGATTGTTCAAACAGGAAAATCCACAGGAGTTTTGAAAGAGTGCAGTTCAGCCATAATTTCTTCTGATCTAATGGGTTGATCCAAGGACAAGTTGGAATAAATTTGCCCACTAAAGTTCATGAAAGTTGTGATGATTCAGCCAGCTGGTTTGTAAATTGCATGTCTTTAGCTCTTTGATGCTGCTGCAAATTATAGAGGAAAAACCATCAAAAGAACATTCCTTATTGAAGGAAGCAAAGACATAACTAATAACAACGCTTCGTACCGCATTGTATCAAATGTTATTTCACTTCGTGTTTAAAAGGTGCACTTAGGAATAAGCACATAAAAACCTTCATTAACTATTTACATCCACAAAACAACATAACCTGTTAACTACATCAATATAAAATTGTCCAGAGGTTTGTATACCTGTGAAAAGAGGTTTAGAATGTTTTTTTTATATTTTACTTTCACATAGTCATCCACATACTCAAAGTTAATGAACAATGTCTTCTTGGACTAGGGCTCACCATCAATGTTGCAGAGATATAGTTCCCACATACTAACTATGTATGGTAAGAACTTAGTTAGTCAATGAATGCTGGACCAAGTGGAGACACAGGACCCACAGGGCTCACTCGTTATACTGGTTAGCCTAATGTTGATGCTCTCTGCATTTTAAAACGTTTCGCTGTCTCTTTTGATACCAGCCTAGACCGCCTACAGACAAAAGATCTCTCGCTTTTATGAGTTAGAGGATGGCTTTAAGTAATTGTTCACATGATGTATTTGACTCTGGAGGCATGTGCCCATTAAAGACTGTGATTATCATCAGAATCAGAATCAGGTTTATTATCACTGGCATGTGATGTGACATTTGTTAACTTAGTAGCAGCAGTTCAATGCAATACATAATCTAGCAGAGAGAAAAACCATAATAATAATAAATAAACAAATAAATCAATTTTGTATATTAAATAGGTTTTTAAAAACAGAAATACTGTATATTAAAAAAATAGTGAGGTAGTGTCCGAAGCTTCAGTGTCCATTTAGGAACCAGATAGCAGAGGGGAAGAAGCTGTTTCTCAATCACTGAGTGTGTGCTTTCAGGCTTCTGTATCTCCTACCTGATGGTAACAGTGAGAAAAGGACATGCCCTGGGTGCTGGAGGTCCTTAATAATGAACACTGCCTTTCTGAGATACTGCTTCCTAAAGATTCCCTGGGTACTTGGTAGGCTAGTACCCAAGACAGAGCTGACTCATTTAACCTAACATGAAGCTCAGTTAACTCTGAGGCTGTCCAACATTGCCCTGCATGTGTAAACCAGGCATGTAACGTTAGTATGTATATTCCAAGGCAGATCAACAGCAGAAAGTAAAACAAACAGAAAGAAAGAACGATTGGGTTAAAAGAGAGAAAAAAGACAATAAGCAATAAACACAATATATATTTTTCCAATCTCCAAATGTAAAATTTGAAGGAATGAGCCACACACTGGCAGAAGTATTCTTTCTATGGTGGAGGACTTGTTTGGCAGTAGTTAATAATAAAATGTTCAATTGTTTAATGAGGTTTTCAGAATGTCAGGTAATCCCAAATTAACTTACAATCAAGGAAGTATTCCTAAAATATGGTAGCTGCTGTAATGAAGAAAATTAAGACTTAATGCATTGTTAAAAGTCACTTAGAGTTAAATAGGCAAGCCATAACTTCTTCTGGCATATTAAGTGTTTATGGGATGGAAACAATATTCAGGTAACAATTTTCTGGATTCCACATTTAACCTGGGGAACAGCTGCAAATGTAAAGATCCTCTTCGTGACTGCAGCTGCAAAATATACAGTATGTTGCTGGGCTGAATTGGAAGCTGTATTCAGCCAAGACCTGGACTTAGCAACTACAGTTGTGCTTAACTGGGACAAACATAAAGAACTGAACATACTGACTCCTCATGTCCAGGAGTCAAATGGCAATGTGTGGCAAGATTTCAAGCCTCATCTGAGGTCCTGCCTTATTTCCTGTGAAGGCTGGGTGGCAGTTTAATAATTTGTCATTATCTCACCACCTATTAAAGCAATTTTACATTTAAAAACATTTAGCAGTTAAAAGTTTTAAAAGAAAACAATATTGACAAAAATCCAATGAAGTACAGAGATAATTCAAACATTAAAACAAAGTCATTCAAAATTGGTGACTTTAACATAACTTTTCCTTGCTAGTTTCCAGATCATGCTGTCGGGCTAGTGTGGAAATGCTGAGATGGATTCCCGCAGGATAAGACGTGCTCAGCTGAATGTCAAAACTGACACCTGCAGTTTAGTAGTTCAATACTAGTCCAGGACCTACTTGCTTATAAGCATCTAAACAAAGGCATTACTCAGTCCGCTGGAGGAACTTGGCAAGTCGAGTAGCATCAGTGGGAGGTGGGGCACTTTCTTCCCACTGGTGCTGCTTGCCCTGATGAGTTCCTCCAGCAGATTGTGTGTTACTTCGGATTCCAGCATCTGCAGTTTTTTGTCTCTCCTTTTAAACACAATGAATTCTCTCACTTGCTTAATGATATTCTATAACTTGGAAAGAAGCCTTTTGGTCCATCTGATCCATGCCATCATCCAGCAGTGAATCTCATCTCTCCCATTTCCCTGCCTACTTTTCTGTAATGCTACACCCTTTTTTCTTCCATATATCATCAATTCTCACTTTGATTCTTTTGCAACCTAACTACATTAAGGGGAAACTCTCAGTGGCAATTTAACCTTCTAGCATCTTCGAGGTGTGGAAGGAAACTGGAGAACCCAGGAAAAACTCATATTGTATATTTGTATTCTGTTCTCTCAGTATCTTATTTAAATTCACCCGTAATATCTGGGCTCATGACTGAATGCGTTGTTTTAATTTTGGGCACTCTTCTATGAACTTTGTAGTGAATTCAACAAAAAGCAGAAATGCATGTCTTTCGGACAAAAAGCTTACAAACAGAGGATTGTTTTCTCTTAAAATAAGAAGGAAAGGATAAAAAGAAGTGTATATTTATTAATTCAACAATATTTGAGTAATCTTGTATATATATTGTTTGATTAAGCGTTCTTATTCATTTAAATAATTCATTACGGGTTATATGTATAAATATGTTATTTGCATACATCATCACGAAACCACATGATACATGTGTGCCTCACTTGAAGTAAGCACAAAGTTAGACACTCATTTCAGACTCCTGGGTTTTCCTTTGAATTAGCTTAATGTTTTGAAGTGATAAAATATAACAGGAAGCATCTAAGAGCAGCATGAATAATAAAGATTTAATCAAGTTATTAATTCCAATTGACTGCACACATTTAAAATTCAGAAGGCTCAAGAAAGTTTGATTTTTTTATAGAAAGCATTGCATATATAGAATAAGTTTCCAAAAGGAACTCTTTTTTTCTGAATTAACTCTTCAGTGTAAGAATTAAATGTGAATAGGGTGAAATTAGTATTAGCAGTACATAGAACAAGACACAATGAAAGCACAGCCATATAACATCTCACATACTTTTCATCACATTGGAGAAAATGCTGATTTTTGATAACACTTCCCTCATTCGAAACCAATTTTACTTTCAACACTCATTTAGGAATGCAAGTACCTATATAATGATAGAAATATGATTAAACCCTCATTAGTTCCTGTGTTAAAGCCACAAATATAGCTATAAGATCCCATGCCATATTTCAAAAGGGAATGGGAAATGGTGAAGGGAGGGCATTACTGGAAATTTGAGAAACCGATGTTCGTGCCATCAGGTTGGAGGTGACCCAGATGGAATATAAGGTGTTGCTCCTCCAACCTGAGAGTGGGTTCATCGCAACAGTAGAGGAGGCCATGTACTGACATGTGGAATTCTCCATTGCCAGCATCAAGCAACTTTAAGTCAGAAATTGCGTGGGTAAGATGGAGTACCTGGCCTGTCACCCATGCAGGTAATTCATATCAATTTCAACAGCTACCACACAAACCAGACACTTCAAGGTTTTATGGTGAATACAATTATCATTTCAGGAAACCAAAGATGCTAGAAATCTGAAATAACCAGGGAAAACAATACAGGAAATACTGAGAATACTTGTTGGCATTATTGGAGTGGAAAGAGCACGTGTGTTACGCTTCAGATCGGAAGCCATGCACCAAAGGTCCACCTGGACAGTCTGAAGCAAAACCTTTCTCCCCACGGATTCTAACTATACAGCTCAGCATTTCAGGCTTTTGAATTGAGATGGCAAAATTCAACTCAGTCGGAACCTGTAGAGACTCCAAAATTAAGATATCTTTGTTCACTCATCAGCAACTGATTTTTTTTTCCCTCTGAGCCACAGATGAACGTAGAAATGGGAAATATCCCACGCATGGCCTGGAAAACAAATTGTCACTTATCTCCAAACAACCCCACCCATCCCGCCCACTCTGCTAAACTCTCTTAACTACATTGCTTTTCAGAAAAAAGATATTTTAAATGCTGATTTGTGAAGATTTTATATTCAAACAACTTTTCTCATGTAAGTAGTGAAATGTATTATCTGTAGATGAATAGCTAATATATTCACAATAATTAATTATTCATTGTTTCTAACAATATAAATTTATCCAAAAATCTTACTTTCAGTTTAGAAATAGAGGAATTAGTTGTGACTTCAACAATCTTAGCAATGTTCTAGCAATATCTATAATTCATTACTTTACTTGGTTACAAGACCACTCTTAGCTGAAGTTTACTCTGATGAAGTCAGTTTAGCTGTCACATCCATAGGTTGCAATATTCTTCATAGAAATGATCTTCAACCAGCATTTGCATTGTGTTGGGAGCAAAGCAGTTTCAGAGGCTTACCACCGTTGCATGCGCCACTGCTTCACTCCAGCTCAACGTTATCAAGGGGTGAAGCAAAACAGCTTACGAAGAAATTATCTGGCCACCATGAACCATTTACACACATTTGTGTTACTCAATATGAGTGAGATTTATCTCGAGAAATGCCACTTCAGCCATCGAGAAACATGACATAGCTGGATTCAGAGCAAATCTTCACTTTTGTTTCTTTTTCCATTGCCAGAGAAGAATCAGGGTCACTTCCCCACTTCCCCACTTTTCACGCTGACTACCATTTGAGTCTAAATTCCGAAGCTTTATGTTGTGTGGTGGCACCAATAGCATTCATTTTGTATTCTCCTCTTTAATCCTGGATGTTGATGGCAGTATCATGGGGTCATAGAGTCAGAGAGCAATATGTCACAGACCCAGGCATCTCAGCCCAATTTTCCCATGCCCGCCCAGCTAGACTCAATTGCCCATGTTCTGCACATGGTCTTCTAAAGCTCCTCCACGTACCCACCCATTGTTAAATGATGCTATTTCACCTGCCTGAACCACATCTTCTGATCTCACTTTGTATACTCATTACCCTCTGCATGAAAAAGTTGCACCTTAGTCCCTTTTAAATCTTTCCCCTCTCAAACTACATCTATATCTCCTAGTTTTAGTCTTCCGCACCCTGGGGAGACTTTTCCATCTACCTTAACAATGCCTCACAAAATTCTAAACATTTCTATAAGGTCACCCCTTACCCTCCTACATTAAAGAGAGAGATCTCTCCTTCTTGCACAACAGCAACATAACATCTCAGCTCCTATACTCATTCCTCTGACTGTTGAAGGACAGCATATTAAACACCCTTATTGCCATCTTGTCTACCTGTGATTCCACTTTCAATGAACTATGCATACGTGTCCACAAATTTATTTATCAAGTTTTGTGTATTTGCTGGCATATCATTTATATAAATAACAAATAAAAAGGGACCCATCACCAAATGCTGCAGTACACCACTAGTCACCAACTTTCATTCCAAGAAAGAAACTTCAACCATCATGTTCTGCTTTCAACCTCCGAGCCAATTTTGAATCCACTTAACTAGCTCTCTGTGGATGCTATGGGACCCAACCTTTCAAATCAACTACCTACTGAACCTTGTCAAAAGCTATGCTAAAGTCCAAATAGACAACATCCATTATCCTATCCTTATCTACCTTTTTGTTTCCCTTTTCAAAAAATGCTAAAAGACTTGCCATGCACAAAGCCAAGCCAACTCCACCTAATTGGTCCATCCAAATACTGGTCTCTCAGAATGCCCTGCAGTAACTTCCCGCTATTGATGCCAGGCTGACCCAGCCTGTAGTTCTCTGACTGGGCCTTGCTAGCTGTTTAAAACAAAGGAACAACATTAGCCACCTTACAGTCTCCTGAAACATCACCAGTGGCTAATAACAAACCAAATATCTCCACAAGGACTTCTGCAATTTTCTGTCTGGTGAGGGCCTCTGTCAGTCAGAGTTGACTATGGCTATGGCATCCTAGCTGTCTAGGTACGCAAGCCTGAGCAGTACGATGTGGAGAGCAAGCTGTTGGCCATGCAGCAAGCTCCCCTCTCCACACAGCTGATGAACCCAAAGGAACGGCAGAGACCAATACAGTTTGGCACCAGCAGCATCACAGAAGCTGTCAGTCAACATTGAACTTAATGTAAGACTGCCTTAGGGACTCCAGCTCCGGATTTTTCCCTCAAGGTTTACTCCTGAATCCTTTCCCATATGTGAGTATAGCCGCAAAAATCCCACACTTCACCTGCAGCACAAGTCATAGGCGACCCTGTTGATGTTTGAGGGAGCATTCTCCCCTAGCTACCCTTTTACTGATAGAACCTCTTGGGATTTTCTTTAACCTTACTCACCAGATTCATCTCAAACCCCCTCTTTGCCCTCCTGATTTCTATCTTAATCTTTTTTATAGTCAAGAGATTCACTTCATCCTGACTCTTGCTTCTTTTCCTGGCCAGAGCATCAACATTTCTCATGAGGCAACGTTCCCTAAACTTGTCAGGTTTATCCTTCACCCTAACACGAACATGCTTCTTCTGAACACTTGATGTCACACACATGAAAGCCACCCACCTGTCACTTTTTCCTTTCCCTTTGGTGAGACTTACCCAACTGGCATCTACCAGATCCTGTCTAATTTCTCCAAAAGTTAGCCCTGCGCAGGTATAAAGCTAACCTGTTGACCTGTTCTATCTGCAGCAGTGATAGGAGATTCCATAGTCACAGGAAGAGAGACAAGATTCTGTGGGCATGGATGGTCTGTTGCCTCCCATGAGCCAGGTTCAGGGATGTCTTCGATCAGATCCATAGCATTCTTAAGAGTGAGGCTGTACAGCCAGAACTCTTGCTACATATTGGCATCAATGACATAAGTAGACAATGTGAGGAAATCCTGAATAGAGATTTTATGGGGCTAAGTAGAAAGCTGAGAAACAGGACCTCCAGAGTAATAACCTCTGGATTGCTGCCTGTGCCACGTGCCAGTGAGCGTAAGAATAGGGTGACTTGGCAGATCAATGCATGGCTGAAGAAATAGTGCAGGGCTAGTTCAGATATATGGATCATTGGGATCTCTTCTGGGGAAGGTACGTCCTGTACAAAAGGGATAGGTTACACCTTAGCCCGAGGGGGTCCAGTATCCTTGCAAGCAGGTTTGCTAGAGCTGCTCGGGAGGGTTTCAGCTAATTTGTCAGTGGCATGGGAACGGAGTAATAGTCTGAGGATGTGGTAATTGGTTTACAAATAGAGGCAGTGGGCAGAGAGACTCCCAGCAAGGAAAGACTGATGATAGGGCAATATTGCAGTAAACAGAATAAACTGCAATGTAAAAGGTAGACAAAATCGAAAAGTGTGAATACAGGATATGACAAGGATTATACTTGAGTGCAAGCACTACACTGAATAAGGTAGATGCACTTGCAGCTCAGTTACAGCTTTGACATGTATGACGTTGTGCGCATCACTGAATTGTGGCTGAAAGAAGATTATAGCTGGGAGCTTAACGTCCAAGGATAAACATTGTATTGAAAGGACAGGCAGGTAGGCAGAGGGTGTGGTATGGCTTTGATGGTAAAAAAAAATAAAATCAGATGACATAGGGTTGGAAGGTGTTGAATCATTGTGGGTAGAACTGAGGAACTGCAAGGGTAAAAGGACCCTGAAAGGAGTTATATACAAAACCTTAAACAGTGGTAAGAATGTGGCTTACAAATTACAGTGGGAGATAGAAAATACATGCCAAAAGGGCAATGTCACAATAGTCATGGGGGATTTCAATATGCAGGTAGGTTAGGAAAATCAGTTTGATGCTGGGTCCCAATAGGGGGATTCTCTAGAACGCCTACGAGATGGCTTTTCAGAGCAGCTCGTGTTTGAGCCCACTAGAGGATCAGCTATTCTGGATTGGGTGTTGTGCAAGGAACTGAAATTGAATAGTGAGTATAAAGTAAAGGAACCCTTAGGGGAAAGTGATCATAATATGATAGAATTCACCCATCTATTTGAGAAGGAGCAGCTAAAGTCAGTATTGCAATGGAGTAAAGTGAATTACAGAGGCATGAGCAAGGATCTAGCCAGAATTGATTGCAAAAGAACATGGGCGGGGATGATGGCAGTGCAGCAATTGCTGGAATTTCTGGAAACAATTCATAAGGCACAGAATTTATACATTCCAAAGAGGAAGAAGTACTTTAAAGGCAAGATGACACAACCGTGGATAACATAAAAGCAAAAGACAAGGCATATAATAGAGTAAAAATTAGAGGGAAGTTAAAGGATTAGGCATCTTTTAAAAATCAACAGAAGGCAACTAAAAAGTCAATAAGAAGGGAAAGATGGAATACGAAATTATGCTAGCCAATAATATTAAAGAGAATACATGAAGTGTAAAAGGGAGACAAGAAAGGATGTCAGACTGTAGTGGTACTAATGGGGACAAGGAAATGACAGACAAACTGAATAGGCATTTTGCATCAGTCTTCACTGTAAAAGACACAAGCAATTTGCTGGAAATTCGAGTGTCAGGGGTCCATTACTAGGAGATTGTCCTTGGGAAGCTGAAAGGTTTGAAGCATATAAGTCAGTCACCTGGACCAGGTGATATACACTGCAGGGTTCTGAAAAGGGTGGGTGAAGAGATTATGCAGACATTAGAATCAGAATCAGAATCAGGTTTATTATCACCGGCATGTGTCGTGAAATTTGTTAATTTAGCAGCAGCAGTTCATGCAATACAGATCATAGAATAATAAATAAATAAACAAACAGACAGATTACAGTACATGTATATTGGAGATTAAAAATCGTGCAAAACCAGAAATAATATATATTGAAAAAGTGAGGTAGTGTTCACAGTTCAAAGTCCATTTAGGAATCGGATGGCAGAGGGAAAGAAGCTGTTCCAGAATTGTTGAGTGTGGGCTTTCGGGCTTCTGTACCCCCTGCCTGATGGTAACAATGAGAAAAGGGCATGCCGTGGGTGCTGGGGGTCCTTAATAATTGATGCTGCCCTGATGAGACACCGCTCCTTGAAAATGTCCTGGGTACATTTTTGTAGGCTAGGACCCAAGATGGAGTCGATTAAAGTTACGACCCTCTGCAGCTTTTTTCGGTCCTGTGCAGTGGCACCATACCACCCCACACCCCCCCCCCCATTGCAGATAGTGATGCAGCCTGTCAGAATGCTCTCCACAGTACATTTATAGATGTTTTTGAGTGTTTTTGTTGACATACCAAATCTCTTCAAACTCCTAATCAAGTATAGTCACTGCCTTGCCTTCTTTATAGCTGCATCAGATGTTGGGAGAAGGTTAGGTCCTCAGAGATCTTGACAACCAGGAACTTGAAACTACTCACTCTCTCCACCTCTGATCCCTCTATGAGGATAGGTATGTGCTCCTTCGTCTTACTCTTCCTGACGTCCACTATCAGTTCGTTCTGATGTTGAGTGCAAGCTTGTTGCTGTGACACCACTCCACTAGTTGGTATATCTCACTTTTGTAAACGCCTTCTCGTCTCCTTCTGAGATTCTACCAGCAATGGTTCTATCATCAGCAAATTTATAGATGGTATTTGAGCAATGCCTAGCCACACAGTCATAGGTGTAGAGAGAGTAGAGCAGTGGGTTAAGCACACACCCCTGAGGTACAACAGTGCTGATCATCAGCGAGGAAGAGATATTATCACCAATCCACACAGATAGTGGTCTTCAGGTGAGGAGGTCGAGGATCCATTTGCAGAGGGAGGTACAGAGGTCCAGGTTCTGCAACTTCTCAATCAGGATTGTGGGAATTATGGTGTTAAATGCTGATCTACAGTTGATGAACAGCATCATGACATGGGTGTCCAGGTGGTCTAAGGCCTTGTGAAGAGCCTTGCTCTTTGATAATGATCTTTCAAGAATCACAAGATTCTGGAATGTGTACAGAAAAATGAGTATGGAAAATTACAAATGTCACTCCACTCTTCATGAAGGGAGAGAGGCAGAAGAAAGGAAATTATAGGCTGGTTAGTCTGGTCTCAGTTGTTGGGAAGATATTAAAGACAATTGTTAAGGAGGTGGTTTTGAGATATCAAGAGGCACATGATAAAATAGGCATCGTTTCCTTTGTGACCTCATTGAAATCTATCAAATGTTGAAAGGACTTGACAGAGTGGATATGGGGTTCACGTTTCCTTGGTGGGAGAGTCCAAGACCAGAGGACACAGCCTCAGAATAGAGGGGCTTCCTTTTAGAATAGAAATGAGGAGGAATTTCTTTAGCCAGAGAGTAGTGAATCTGTAGAATTCTTTGCCACAGGCAGCTGTGGAGGTCAAGTCTTTACATATATTTCAGGCAGATGTTGATAGATTCTTGATTGGTCAGGGCAGAAAAGGTAAAGGGAGGGGGCAGGAGATAGGAGCTGAGAGGGAACATGAATCAGCCAAGGTGAAACAGCACAGCCTAATTCTGCTCTTATATCTTACTGTATTATGGCCTTATTGTCTTAAAACTAATAGAATTAGGAACACTAGAGCCAAAATGCTCCCTGACTACCACTTAAATTGCTTTTGCCGCCTCATTCAGTAAGAAGAGGTCCAGTATTGTACCATTCTGATTAAGGCCTCAATATAATGATTCTCTAAACTTTCCTGGACACATTTGACAAGATTCTGTCAAATCTGTCCTGAAAAAGCTGGCAAGATTCTGCTCTAATTCTATCCACATGTTCACAGATGACACCACTGTAGTCAAGTCAAGTCAAGTCACTTTTTATTATCATTTCAACCATAACTGCTGGTACAGAACATAGTAAAAATGAGACAACGTTTTTCAGGACCATGGTGCTACATGAAACAGTACAAAAACTACACTGAACTACGTAAGAAAAAACACAAAAACTACACTAGACGACAGTCCTAACCAGGACTGTATAACGTGCATAAAACAGTGCAGGCACTGCAATAAATAATAAACAAGACAATAGGCGCAGTAGAGGGTATAGTAGATTGGAGTCAGTCCAGGCTCTGGGTATTGAGGAGTCTGATGGCTTGGGGGAAGAAACTGTTACATCGTCTCTTCGTGAGAGCCCGAATGCTTCGGTGCCTTTTGCCACATGGCAGGAGGGAGAAGAGTTTGTATGAGGGGTGCGTGGGGTCCTTCATAATGCTGCTTACTTTGCGGACGCAGCGTGTGGTGTAAGTGTTTGTGATGGCGGGAAAAGAGACCCCGATGATCTTCTCAGCTGACTTCCCTATCCGCTGCAAGGTCTTGTGATCCGAGATGGTACAGTTTCCGAACTAGGCCATGATGCAGCTGCTCAGGATGCTCTCAATACAACCTCTGTAGAATGTGGTGAGGATGGGGGGTGGGAGATGGACTTTTCTCAGCCTTCACAGAAAGTAGAGACGCTGCTGGGCTTTCTTTGCTATGGAGCTGGTGTTGAAGGACCAGGTGAGATTCTCCGCCTGGTGAACACCAAGAAATTTAGTGTTCTTAACGATCTCTACGGAGGAGTCGTCAATGTTCAGCAGAGAGTGATCGCTCCGTGTCCGCCTGATGTCAACAATCATCTCTTTTGTTTTGTTTACATTCAGAGACAGGTTGTTGGCTCTGCACCAGTCCGTTGGCTATTGCACCTCCTCTCTGTATGCTGACTCATCGTTCTTGCTGAGGAGACCCACCACGGTTGTGTCATCGGCGAACTTGATGATGTGGTTCGAGCTGTGTGTTGCAGCACCGTCATGGGTCAGCAGAGTGAACAGCAGTGGACTGAGCACACAGCCCTGGGGGGCCCCCGTGCTCAGTCTGATGGTGTTGGAGATGCCGCTCCCGATCCGGACTGACTGAGGTCTCCCAGTCAGGAAGTCTAGGATCCAGTTGCAGAGGGAGGTGTTCAGGCCCTGTAGGCTCAGCTTTCCAATCAGTTTCTGAGGAATGATTGTGTTGAACGCTGAACTGAAGTCTATGAACAGCATTCGAACATACGTGTCTATTTTGTCCAGGTGGGTTAGGGCCAGGTGGAGGGTATTGGCAATGGCGTTGTCTGTTGAATGGTTGGGACGGTACACCATCTCAGCTGACTTCCCTATCCGCTGCAAGGTCTTGTGATCCGAGATGGTACAGTTTCCGAACTAGGCCGTGATGCAGCTGCTCAGGATGCTTTCAATACAACCTCTGTAGAATGTGGTGAGGATGGGGGGTGGCTGATGAGCCTCTCGAAACACTTCATGGTGATGGATGTGAGTGCAACAGGACGGTAATCATTGAGGCAGGATCCTGAAGACTTCTTCGGCACAGGGATGATGGTGGCGGCCTTGAAGCACGTAGGAACGACAGCACTGCTCAAGGAGATGTTGAAGATGTCAGTGAGGATCTCAGCTAGCTGGTCTGCACATCCTCTAAGCACTCTGCCAAGAATATTGTCTGGTCCTGCAGCCTTCCGTGGGCTGACCCTGCGCAGTGTTCTCCTCACATCGGCCATGGTAAGACACAGCAGCTGGTCATTTGGAGGAGGGGTGGTCTTCCTCACCGCCACTTCATTATTCACCTCAAACTGAACACAGAAGCTGTTCAGCGAATCTGGGAGGGGGCATCACCTGCACAGTCAGGTGATGTTGTCCTGCAGTTGGTGATGTCCTGAATGCCCTTCCACATGCGCCGCGTGTCTCCGCTGTCCCGGAAGTGGCTGTGGATTCGCTGGGCATGTGCACGCTTTCCCTCTCTGATGGCCTGGGACAGTTTGGCCCTCGTTGTTGTATAGTGGGTAGGAACTCAAAAAAATAACAAGACAGAGGACAGGAAGGAAATAGAGAGCCAAGTATCTGTACTTTTATTTCAATATCAGCAAAATGAAAGAGCTATCATTGACTTCAGGAGTCAGGGTGGAGCACAGATAAATGTATGGACGGTGCTGAGTTGGAGATGCTTGAGAGTTTCAAGTCCCTAGGTGTAAATGCCACCCATATCTTGTCCTGGTCCAACTAGCTGGATGATACTGTATGGCCAGAAATGAACAAGAACACCTCTACATCCTCAGAAGGCCAAGCAACCTTGGCATGACCCTGATGACTCTCACCAACTTCTACGGTTGCACTATAGAAAACGTCCTTTCCGGATGGATCACAGCTTGGTGTGCCAAGCACCCTGTTCAAGACACTAAGAAATTATAGAGAGTTGTAAATCATAGCTCAGCATTTCCCAGAAAAAGCCACCCCTCCATGAACTCTGACGACACTTCCTACTGACTTGGAAAAGCAGCCAACCGGATCAAAGACCTACATTCTCTCTTTCCCCCTTTCCATTAGATAGAAGATAAAAAAAGCTTGAAAACATATATCACTGGTCTCAAGGACAGTTTCTTTCTCACAGTTGCAAGACTCCTGAATGGACCTCTTGTCAGAAAGGTATGAACTCACGCCTCACAATTTATTTCATCATGGTTTTCCAGCTTATTATCTACACCTGATACGCTTCCTCTTTAACTATAACTACAACACCATATTCGGCATTCTGTAGCTGTTCTTCCCTTATACTATCTTGATGTAGTTATGAAATTATTTGTATGGATCAAAAGCAAAACAAAGTTTATTTCACTGTATCTCAGTACATGTGACAATAATAAGCCAATTACAAAGACTTTTAAAATGAAAGCAAGAATTGTCATGACTTCTGAATTATTCCCTGCTACTTTGAGGTGGTAGAGTAGGGTGGAGGTCTGTGTTGTGAATGAGTTAAACTAATTTAACAATATATCGTGATCTCTTCACTGAGGATTTGCAACAACACATGATTTGCCCCTGAAATTACTGATGAAGAAACTCTATCCTTTGACCATCTACTGTGGGGAGGTAAGCATAATTGGACAGATGAGTATCTTAGATATCCAGCTACAGCTTATGGATGGATTCAAATGCTGTAGACAGTGAGTTGGAGGATTCATTTGGCTATCTGTTCATCGAGCAGGTACTTCATAATGAATGGAGATTTAAAAGAGGAGGAAAATAAGATTAATGAAAAGCTCTTACTGAAGTTACATTTTCTGTATAATGTCTAGGGATATTTAGGCCCCTTAAAGTGTGGTGGAGACTCAATAGCAGTTCTAAATAATAGAGCCTTAAATGGCTATATAGTGTACTTTGTTACTAAAATTATATTTGAAAACTTTGAATGATTCTGCAGTTAGATAACATTATGCAGAGTTTCAGCTTTTCATTGCTCTAATATATTGCACTTAGCCTCTAAATAAGAATGCAGCAAAGTTTAAAAGTCTCTAATGGATTCCCAGAGGGAGATTATTTGAAAGCCTGCATTTTGGATTAGAAATCCTTAAGTATATTATTAACATTTCTATGATTTTAAACACCATCATCTTTATCATCCTGTAGAACCATTATCCTTTGATTACACATATCATCCATGATCTATAAAGATATATACTTAATGCTGTTAAATAACTGAATTCATTAGCCATGATGAGAAAATAGGTTTTAATAAACCCTTGAAATTGTTACCAGAGATACATTAATAAAGCCAAATGAACTATTGAGTTACGTTGGAAGGAACTTGTGCAATCAAAGGAGATTAAAATTGCTGTTCTACGAATAAATGGAAAAGCTATAGCCACAGCAAAGACAAACCAAAAGTCTCAGAACTGGAGCAAGTTCAAGGAGTGTGCCAGTCAGCACTGAATTGGGTTTCAACTTCAGTCAAGTAATTTTAGAAGGCACAAGAGATTTTGCAGATGCTGGAAATCTTAAGCAACGCATACGTAATGCTAGAGGAAATCAGCAAGCCAGGCAGCATCTATGGAGGGGAATAAACAGTTGATAGTTTGGGCTGATACCTCCTAACGAAGGTTATTGGCCCAAAATGTTGACTGGTTACTCGCTCTCTATTGATGTTAGCGAGCATGCTGAGTTCCTCTAATTGTAGAAGAATATTTATTATTCTGGGTGACAATTTGACTTGTGAGGAACTGTTATGAAAGTTGGTCTTCGTGCCTTTAGAAATCTTTAAGACCTGACGGTTGTTTGCAAAATGTTTTCTGATGTCCTGGGAAAACTTTTAAATGTGCAAAAAAAATGCCCATTTCTTTTTTTCTGTAAGGTCAGATTGAAGCAACTACAAATGTTAAGACACAATAATTTCTCAAGTTTATTATTGTAAACACCATAAAATTAAATAAACATGTTTGACATGATCTTCTCAATTTCAGCTACTAAATGCAGATGGTGCTTAATCAGGGTTGTACTGATAGTGAGGTATTCAGACATTAAATGATATTGTGATCTTGAAATACATCATTTATTATGCTGAATACCGTCTGCATCTTTGACTCCCCTTCCCATAGCAATACATCATGATCAATTAATTATTTGGAATGGATTCCTCCTCCTCATCCTTCCCAGTGATAAGTGCCAAGCATGAAGCACCTATCACGAGAGAGAAGGAGGAGGAATTTCAAATTAGTTTCTTGTCACAACAATTGGTGCCCTGCAGGTGCCTGGCAAGCAAATCAGATTTTCATTTTAAATCTCTGGATTTTTCTTCAGTCAATGTTCTCAATGAAATTGACTGCATTGACCAGAGCAACCTTGGAAATTTAAATTCTCTGCACACATAATCAAACCACTGCAGGCTATACAGCTGTCTTCCTCCCTGTCAATGATACAACAATTTTTTTATGTTGCCTGCATTTTCCTTATATTGAAAAGGCTTACATACATTCAGTTCTTTGATAAATACTACAAAAAAGTAAAGGTTTTCACAGTGAGCCCTGTGGAAAACCAAACAATATTTTTGTCTCTAAAAACTTATTAGCTCTCACTCTTAGCTTCCTATCACCGAACCAACTTCAGATTCAACATGCCTCTTTCTTTTGAACCTCACAGATTTTACGATGTTGATCAGTCGGCCTTGTGGGCCTTTTTCAGATACTATTCTCAGCTGCAAGTCAAAGGCTTTAAATGTGCTATCTTCATTGGCTTTCCTTGTTATCCTCCTCAAACAATTCAATCAAATCAACCAGAAACAACCTTTCCCATAACAAATCAATGGTTACTATCCTTCATATGTGGGATTTTAAATGATGAATTATATGGCCCCTCAAAATACATTCCTATGTTTCAACCACCATCAACAGATGGCTTCAAAAGTAAAATGCTACAGATGTTAGAAACCTTGGACTGCCAGGACTGTAAGTGTTCAAAATATCACTTAGCTACTTTCTAACAAAATGGCATAATGGACCCCTTCCAATCCCCTGGCAATAAATATAGAGATTATCAAAAAATGATCAAATTCAGCACTCTAGGAGCCATGGATTCTGTGCTGTGTGTTAAAAAGGTGTACTATGGTGATTAGTTACATTAGTGGGGATGTATAAAAGCAAATGGGGTAAGTTATGCATTCATGCGTATTTTGTGGCATTTTGTAGTGTAATTTGGGAGCTGGAAGTCATACCTTTGCTGACCATTGAGATCACACTCAATTATGCAAAATTGTATGCTTGCTAATTGCTATTAAAGGATCAGAATAGGGAATTCAACTCTTTAGAGGAATCATTGGAGTAAGTATAACAACTCCATGGGGTCACAGGGTGGCGGCAATTGTTGAGTTTTGATTTTGCATTGATATTTTGCATCGATGTTTTTCTTTCCTTGGCAGTTTCTTAATATCTGGATATTTTTAATCAGGGCCTGACCATTTACCAATTTTTAAAAATGCTAAAGCTCTTGATATTTCTTCTTTCTTAATCCCTGGTATTTTGTATTCTTCCTCTCTAACTAAAATGTTTTGTTTGTTCTTCCTGTTGTTGCAAAGCAGAACCAAAACATTAATTCAAATTTTGTTAGAAAGGAGGGAAGTGATATCCACCTTCACACCTTTTCAATCCAAAATAGGGTAAAGTCTTTCCTTTATTCCTTTTGTGCTATACATTATGTTGTCCTTTTTTTCCCTTTGACACATTTATAAAACAACCTTGGGTTTTCCATGATTTTATATGTCAATATCTCTCCATGCATTCTCTTTGTCTCCCTAATTCTCTTTTCAATTTTATCCTTGCACCTTTCACGATCTACTTATGTGATGCTCTCAGTTTCTGGGATATCATTCTATTTTGTGACTATCCACCTCTTTATCTATGATGTCCAGATTTTGAAATTTCACCCAATTTCTTTGCGGCAGAATACTTGGACTGAATTCATCACTGATGCTTTCATGAACCCTTGGAATTTTTAATAGGTGGGCATTAATAAAGGAAAATAAATTTTGAGAAGGTAATTGTGTATATCAGATGGGATTAATATTGCTTTTGTGCAACTAAATCGACAAATCTTGGCTGCAGCTCCGCAATGTAATGATCAGGAAATTGCAGTGCTCCCCAAAGGGTACAATGGATGGGCATTGAATTGAAGTACCTATTCTGGTCAATTGAAGAGGTTTTATTGCTCCTAAAATCCTTCTCGATACTCTGACATTGATTTATCTTCACATAGGTGATTCCAGTCCACTTTTGGTAAATCATGTCTCAGCATAGTAACATTGGCCTCCTTTTTGACTCCTTTTCTATGTTCCCCATAACTATGCTATACCTAATTAAAATATGTTCGCCAATGCCTTTGCACTGATACCTCATCTATCTCTCCAGCTTCACTCCTTAAACTAAGCCCTTCTTGAACTCTCTACGTTATAAACAGAAGTGTTTCCTTGGAAACATTTCAATAATTCTGCATCCTATTATATGTCTGTCTGTATTCATCTGGAGGCAATCAGAACTTCTTACAGTTAGAAGCTATTTTTCAAACTTAATGCATGAAAATCAACAATGTACAGATTCTGGAAATCCAAAATAAAAACAGAAAATACAGATGAGGAAAGACAAACACAGTTAATATTCCAGGTTGAAGATCCTTCATCAAAATTGGTGGTATGTTTAGACACTAGATTTAGGTATAAAGGAAAAGGTTGAAACTAAAAAATTAGGAAAGGCTATTGTTAAGGTCAATATTGAAGACTGAAGTGGGAACAAAATGAGAGAATGAATCAAACTTGTTGAGTCATACAGCACAAAACAAACCTCTCGCCCCAGCAAAATCTGTGCCAAACATCAAGCATTTATTTACTCTAATCCCACTTTATTCACCTTCATTCCCATCAACTGCCCACAGCTGTATCACTCGCCCAATTTTCTCTGCCTAATTTGTAGAACATTCCAGGTATTTGTGGGATGTGGGGGACAACCAGTGCATCTAGGAAGAAGCCACAAAGTCAGGGAGAATGAGCATACTCCACACTAACAGCTCGGGTTAGGGATGGACACAACTCACTGGATGGTAAGGCAGCAGTTTTGCTAGCCGTACCACTCTGCTGCCAGACATCCATGAAACAAAGGCTGAGTTCTTCCAGCATTTTGTGTGTATTACAATGTTTATCTTATCTGCCTTAAAATGAACTTCATGTGATCTCAATAATTAGTGGTTTTAAGAACAAAATATCACAGAAGAAAAGTGCAAAGTGAAATCCTGAAAATGACACTGTATATTTTCAGGAAAGTTTTGATGCTATACAGAAAAGATGATTTAAGGTAATTGGCTGACCCTGCTCAAATCAATGCACTAGAAAAGTTCAACACATACAGTTCGAAGAAGAGAAATGGCTTGAAACTTGCTGAAAACTTCTCATGACATGCCTGGGCTGTTGAGGTCCACACTGACCTAATTTGTATCTGAAAGGCTGAATTTCCAATCACTGAAACCTAGACCCATTTGGCAAAGCAGTAGGATGCTTTGTGATGTCACATTGTTCCAAAGTCAGGCCAAAACAAGGTCCACCCATGAAACAACAGAAGACAATTTTACAGATGGCAAATCTGCAGCCCTGAATTGTCACTGGCTTTTTCTTTTTAGATTCCTGTTATTCAGGATCTATTAAAATGAAATAAACAATTAAAAATAAATGTTATTAAGAATCCAGAAAATAAATCATCCTAAATAGCAGAAACACGAGCAATTTAAAATATCAAGCACAAATTTCTAGGAAAATAATGCATTTTATTCTTAATTTTCACCTATTCATGCATTAAGTGTTCACTCAAGTCTTCATCCTGTACTTTGGAGTGCACTTGTTTTTTTTTCTTCTGCTCTCGTAGAGGAGGCCTGCTCTGCTGCTGTGTGATTCTAGTCATAGGGAACTACTGAGGAATCATCAGCAAAGCTCAGCAAGCAAGTTCAAGACTTCTGCACTCATATGGAATTTCTAAACTTTATAGGCTTTTGGTCCATAAATGCTGGAATCTGACTGTGAAATGCCAGATGTTTCCCATCATCTTGTGGTTTATTAAGATGATGGAAAGCACAACATCATGGAGGTATAGAATGGACTCCATTTTTTTAACTTCTAGTTTAGATTAAAATAAACTGAAAAATGAGCAGTGCAATTATGTGCACTTGCAGATTAATGCTTGAAGGGGTTATATCTTATCAAAGCAAAGCAAGTGAGATGTATGGAATGGAAACAGAAAATGCTGCAAACCCTCAGTAAGTCAGGCAGGATCTGTGGAAAGAGAAACAGATTCAACATTTCAGAACTGATGAAGGTCTGTGATGTGAAATACTAACTGTTTCTCTTTATATTAATGCTGAGTGTTTCAGAATTAGAATATAAATGAAGATAAAAAACCGAATTACAGTAAGTATATATATATATATTTTAAATAGTTCAATTAAAATAAATAGTGCAAAAAAACAGAAATTAAATTCAAAAATAATTAAGTAGTGTTCATGGGTTCAATGTCCATTCAGAAATCAAATGGCAGAGGAGAATAAGCTGTTTCTGAATCAATGAGCGTGTGCCTTCAGGCTTCTGTACCTCCTTCCTGATGGTAACAATGAGAAGAAGGTATGTCCTGGGTGCTGGGGGTCCTTAATGTTGGATGTCGCCTGCCTCGGGCACCATTTCTTGAAGATATCTTGGATACTACAGAGGCAAGTACCAATGATGGAGATGACTAACCTTTCAAGTTTCTGCAACTCACTTTAGTCTTGTGCGGTAGCTCCCCATACCAGATGGTGATGCAGCCAGTCAGAATGCTCTCCATGGTAAAGTTTTCAGGTGTCTTAGTTGACACACCAAATCTCCTCAAAACCCAAATGAAATATAGCCGCTGTCTTGCCTTCTTTCTAGCTGCATCAATATGTTGCATCCAGGTTAGGTCCTACAGATACTGACACCAAGAAACTTGAAAGTGCTCACTCTCTCCACTTCTGATCTCCCTTTGATCACTTTCTGTATTTGAGTCCGATATCCAGCATCTGCTGGATTTTTTAAATTGTCATCATATGCATGAACAAGACATGAAGAGGTGACAGCAGTTCTATGCAATATATAATCTAGCCAAGAAAAAAATAATAAGTAAAAGAAAAATAATAATAATAAATAAACAAGTAAATCAACTACGTATATTGAATAGATTTTTAAAAACGTGCAAAAACAGAAATACTGTACATTTTTAAAAAAGTGAGGCGGTGTCCAAAGATTCAATGTCCATTTAAGAATCGGATGGCAGAGGGGAAAAAATTGCTCCTGAATCGCTGAGTGTGTGCCTTCAGGTTTCCCTACGTCCTATCTGATGGTAACAGTGAGAAAAGGACATGCCCTGGGTGCTGGAGGTCCTCAATAGTGGATGCTGCCTTTCTGAGACACCGCTCCCTAAAGATGTCCTGGGTACATTGTAGGCTCATACCCAAGTTGGAGCGGATTAGATTTAAAACCTTCTGCAGCTTCTTTCGGTCCTGTGCAGTAGCTACTCCGTACCAGACAGTGTTGCAGCTTGTCAGAATGCTCTCCATGGTACAACTATAGAAGTTTTTGAGTGTATTTGTTGGCATGCCAAATCTCTTCAAATTCCTAATAAAGTATAGCCGCTGTCTTGCCTTCTTTATAACTACATCGATATGTTGGGACCAGGTTAGATCCTCAAAGATCATGATACCCAGGAACTTGAAGCTGCTCACTCTCTCCACTTCTGATCCTTCTATGAGGATTGGTATGTGTTCCTTCATCTTACCTTTCCTGAAGTCCACAATCAGCTCTTTCGTCTTACTGACATTGAGTGCCAGGTTGTTGCTGCGGCTCAACTCCACTAGTTGGCATATCTCACTCTTGTACGCCCTTTCGTCACCACCTGAGATTCTACTGACAATGTTCTATCATCAGAAGAACTTGAAGAAAATGCTGCATGTCCAATGGTAAAAAACATTTAAAGATTCTTTAGGTGTGGTTGTTTTCTTCATTTTCATGCAATGTAAATTTCGATCAGGCTGACATTAACTTGTGGAATTTTCCTGAGAGTAATAGAGTTGAATTCTATTGGCTGTGCAGTGCAAGGTGCTGTCACAGATTCCCTGTGGATCTAATAGTTTATAATAGCATTAGCAATTGTTAGCGTGACAAGCCTTTCATTGATTGTTTATATGGATCTTTAAGCATTAAATATGTTTATTAATAGGAAGGATAATGTTTAATGAATTTTTAATGTATTTTTGATGGGAGTAAGGAAAGATTCAAAGCTGCATGTGGTTAATGCCTTTACTTATTTAAAGTATATATAATAAGACTGAGAGAGAAAGGAAGAAAGATTCAGAATAAGAATGATATGTTAAATGTGACAATTGTTATTGTGACAATCAACCTCAGGAAGTGTACTAAACTGAATATTGGATTTTCATTCTTATCTAAAAGTAGCTTAACTATTTTCATGAAAATGAACCAGATTGGCTCAGCAACTAAGATAAAGGTTTGCTAAATTCTCCTTGGCATGTAGATAAACCTGCAGGTCAATTACTCATTTTTGTACAGACTGATCATGCAATCACAATACATTTCGAAGATCACAAGTGAGGAATGAGGCCATTCTGATGATTAGCCTTCCTTTGCATTGTCTGGACAATGACATCGTATTCTCATTGCCTTCTATTTCACAGGGGGGAAGATCCACTGAGCACAGGTCTGTGGCAAGTGTCTCGAGGGAAGGCCTGCTCGACTAAAGACTGATGGATAGCATTGATAAATAACAAAGAAGCAAAAATCACATTTATTCCCCTGGCCAGATGGCACTAAGAAAATTCTATTTTATTAACTCTCGTGTTGCGTCTATGAACAGCTTATAGCAAGAAAGGAAGAAGACATATAATGTGAATGTACATTACTACGTCCCGTAATTTAGGTAATAAAGCCATCATTGAGGCACTGATGGAAAGTAGAGAAAGTATGGATAATATAATGGGTGGAATTATTCTCAACCCACTCTGAGTCACATTCAGTTCCTAAGGGTCCCCACAGTTACACATGGCTCCCAGTGTCCTTAAGGCCTTGTGACCACATCTATCCTACGGAGAGGAGCAGCCTGCAAGCAGTGGCTACGCCTCAGGTAACCTTTCTTCCAGGTTGGCCTATTATCCTGGTAGCAGGAAGCCTTTCCACGGACAATATCAGGGACATTTAGAACCAGTTGAAATACATTTAAGTAAATAAACAGCAGAGAAATGGAATTACGGGCAAGTAGTTTGTTATAGGTAACATATGGAATACTGAAATCAATACCAAGGGAATTTAACAACATTATATACAAATTAATCTTGCATTACTCTACTGGAGTCCACAATTTTTTGCATCGATAATGTCACCATGAATATCAGCACCATCCCTACTTTCATAATCAGCATTTTTTTCAAGCTAACACCTTTATTCCTCTGCATATTTGTTCTCCACAGCCCTATAATTTCACCATTTTTGTTCCAGATCTTGGGTGTAATGAGTAGAAAGACTGATCAAGTTGGCAGGCAGTGGGAAATGTAGGAAGTCTCACTGGCAAACTTAAACAGATTATTACTACAGAAACTAAGGGCAGATTCAGAATGAGCATTTACAGAGACTTTGAGCTGGCGTGGCCTGTAGGTGATGATGGAGAGAGAACTAAAATCAGAGGAGGCTATGGAGGCAGAGAGAATGAAATAATTGCAGTCCAAACAGATGTTCAAATCATGAGAACAATGATAAAAGGCAAAGGAGGTCTGATTCATATTTTATTCCAATCACTGCTCCCACCAAAAATGTCAAATAGTCATACTTTATTGATCCCGGGGGAAATTGGTTAAAAGAAGAAGAAAAAGATATCCACTGCTCTGTTTGCTAAACCAGCGGGCATGAGTGCAATCAATTGGTCTCTTGAATACACAATGCAGCCATCCTGCTGCCTCGCTAACGAGACGTGTCCGAAAGTAACTAATTCCAGCAC
Organism: Mobula hypostoma; assembly: GCF_963921235.1. Lineage (NCBI taxonomy): Eukaryota > Metazoa > Chordata > Chondrichthyes > Myliobatiformes > Myliobatidae > Mobula > Mobula hypostoma. Next base: position 69,254,100 of record NC_086103.1, on the reverse strand, counting down.
TAAAGAAACAAAATTCTCTCCACCAGCATGTCAGAGAGGGTGCAGCTTCAACGTGTTACCGTGAGAGAAAAAAATACAGCAAATAACTAAGTTAAAAAGTTTAAAAGTAAGAAATTACGGAGCAACTATAACCGGCTGCATGCACGACCGGCGCATGCGCACTAATATGTCAACACAATAATCACCGAAGCAAGCACATACAACATTGCATTTGCTCTACTAGTTGCTGCAATCATATAGTTGCAAAGATTAATCACTAATTATTAAACTGATGCAAATCTTCCACAGAGGTCTCTGATTATTTTAAGAAATGATACACATACTAAAAGTGGCATTAAGTTAAACAGTAAAATCCATATTTTAAAATCCCTCTGAATCCTATGAAGATTTGATCCAACAATTGTTTTGCACAGTGTCACCCTTTTATTCCACAGCACTCGAACAAGAATACACTCATTCTTACAAGCAAATAAGTCATTAATGTCAAGTTCTTACCAAAAATAGGAAATAGATTCAAGATGTGCTCTTACACTTCGAACAGCCCTTGGGATTAGGATAAGCTTGCACCATAGCCGTGACTTATTAATGGTGTATGTTGTGTATTTAATATTTCAGTATGAGTAATATTGCAAATATATTGTTTGATTACGCATTCTTTGTTGTTTACTTAAAGCATTGCAGGTTATATGTAAAAGTAGATAAATAGTATATGCCACGTTATACATGCATGCCATGCTTAAAGGAAAACTGAAGTTAGTCTTGTATTCAGACTGTCCATGGATTTCTTCAAATTAACTTTATATTTTGGAGATACAAAGCATAACAGTTTTGATAAGGAAGTTTTAACTGAGCTCAAGATGACTACCTACCTGTTGAAGTACAACAAGACGTTTGAGTTAAAGAAGCACATAACATGAACGGTTCAGTAAATATTGTTACGTACCCCATAACTGGGTTGCCAAACCAGCAGAAATGGATAACTCAGTTGGAGTCTGGATTACTAGAACTAAGAAAGTTTTATTAAAGAAACAAGCAACACAGTACTCTTATCGAGAGGATAATAAATGCAACAGTTCAGCAATGATAAACATACATGTACACAGAATTAAGATAACAGGATCAATCAAGCTCTATCGTTGTCTAGGGGCAAATGACCAGTTTCAAAGTGACGCAAAGTTCAGTTCAGTTCGCAGTAATCGCTGCCGTGGGAGATGAACAGTGAGGGGGAAGGAGAGAGAGAGCAAAACGAATGAATATTCAAAACAGCTTCCACACACAGACCTTCGCAGTCAGCTTTCGGGCGAGCCCTTTGTGATGTCATCTGAGGTCACCGACCGTGACCCCTCCGTTTCCAGATACGACCGTTTCTCTGCGCTGAACCTGGCACCCAGGCAAGGGTGGACACACACCAGGTTCCCGCCGATCGTGCCTTTCCACCCTCAGCGTCTAAGGCTTGATCCCGCGATCTGCCGTCCAAAAGCTTCCCACCGACTTGTGAAAGGTGCACCGCTTCCAGGGTCTCGTTACCTCGGGTGTCGTGTGTGTCCTGCCTTAACAAACCTGTCCCTTTTTATCCCCTGCTGGGGTATCGCCTGTCCATCACTTCAAACAGTTCAGGGTTCAAAGGGGGAGCCGCTCTTGACAGCTCTCCTTCCCCTTCATTACACATCTCCAAATGCTGCTCCATTGTTTTCCTTATCTCTCTCTCTCCTGAAGACAGGTGGCAGACCAACTGCTGATCACACAGGACAGCTAACATCTTATCTATGTGTATTCTTGTCACAATATATATTTAAATATATTGTTTGTTTAAGCATTCTTTGTTGTTTAAATAATGTAAAAGTATGTAAATTGCATATGTCATTATGCTGCCACATTATACGTGAGCGCCTAGCTTAAAGTAGAAACAAAGTTAGACTCGCATTCCAGATTCTCCATATTTTTCTTCAAGTTAGTTTTATGTTTTGGAGTTACAGTGTTCAGCACAATTAATATTAAACTTACAAGGAATGATATATGAAGAGCACTGTTATGTGACAGTTTGCTGATCTATTTATGCTGTTCCACTGTTTGAATTCCAATTGTCTTTGCCCTCCTTCATTAGCAACTATCTGCTCCTCCTCCCACCCCAACCCAGCCCTCTACTGTAAACCACAGCAATTGGCAGATTCCTGGATTCATGCATTTATTCTCACCATAGCCAGATAAACTGATGCAATCTTGAGATGCGTATCCCGATGATAGTATCGGTCAAGCCCTTCTGTTGAAAGGCTAACAGATGAAAAATTAATACTGTGGAATGCAAGACAATCAGAAATTTTTTGTTGCGTCACTTGATTCCAGCTGTTTATTCGTGCTTGTTCCACTGTTGAATATTTGAAGGTAATTACTTTCAGGGCCGCACATACTTCCACCTGCAATGCCAATGGAAAATGTTTTATGCACTGGTAATTTGTACTGCTTTCCATTTTCCAGTTTAATTTGGAGAATTGTATTCCAAGGCCTAGTATGGGCCTTAAACAAAAAGAAAAATACCGCAATGTTGTAATGCATGAGATTATTGGATTCTTTTTACTGACACATAGAAAAATAAATACCAACTATAATAAAAAGAAGTTTTCCTTGACAATCAACACAAGAACATTAGAATGTAACTCAATTTTAACTATGACAACGGAAGAACGTATACAATTAAATTCACATGCCAAAGGTCATGTGAGTTTTACTTTTAATTGTAATAAATTTTCTGAATAAAGAGATTGCTATTTATCCAGTGAAGAAGCGTATTCTTCATCGAACTAGTCTGTATCAGTTACCAAACACTCATTTGCATTGATCCTATTGTATTCTCCCTACATGCTCATCAGCCCCTGACAAATTCTGCTATCACATACACACTGGAAATATCAACTCACGTATCTCTGGGACACTGGATGAAGCTGGAGCACCTCAGAGAGATCCATACAGACAGAGGGGTGATCATGTGAATTTCCACACTGGCATCGCTGGAGGTCAGGATACTAACTAAGTCACCAGTGTGCGAAGAAGTTACTCTACAGCCATGCATTTTTCAAAGTTGTGTTATAGGCTAAATGTGTGACAATTCAGACAATAAAATCAAAGTAGGGTAATGTGCAGAGTGGGTCTGTGTGATAGTAGGAATCAGAGGCCTTGACTCAAGAGGCTTTGATGAGTAGGCAGGGGCGAGTAGGTGGTAAGAACAAGTAGGGTATTTTATACTAGTTAAATAAGAAGACACCAAATTACATTTAATTAAATAAATTTGGGCTGCAGGATCAGGTCATGTGTTGTAGCTGCATGATGTGGGAACTGGTGGACCACATTGTGGTTCCTGATGACCACAGCAACAGCAAATGTTAGTTGCTTGAGGAACTCGGCATCAAAGTTAATGACCTGGAATCTGAGTGGGAAGTGGGGATAGTTATGTAGACACTATGTCAGAATCAGGTTTAATATCACCAGCGTATGTTGTGAAATTTCTAAACTTTGCAGCAACAGTAGAATGATAAATATAGAAAAGAAAAACTGAATTATAGTAATTATATATGTATATTAAATAGTTAAAATAAGTCATACAAAAGCAGAAATAATAAAGAAGTAGTGAGGTAGTGTTCATTGGTTCCATGTCCATTTAGAAATCAGATGGCAGAGGAGAAGAAGCTGTTCCTGAAGCACTGAGGGAGTGCCTTGAGGCTCCTGTCCCTCCTTCCTGATGGTAAAAATGAGAACAAGGTGTGAGTCCTCAATGATGGACACAGCCTTCCTGAAGAACCGCTCCTTGAAGAAGTCTTGGATACTATGGAGCCTAGTACCCATGATAGTGTTGACTAATTTTACAACTTTCTGCAACTTAGTTTGAGCCTGTGCATTAGCACCCCCCCCCCCATACCAGATAGTGATACAGCCTGTCAGAATGCTCTCTGTGGTACATTTGTAGAAGTTTTCAAGTGTTTTAGGTGAAAAACCAAATCTCCTCAAACTCCTGGTGAAATATGGCCACTGTCTTGCCTTCTTTGTAGCAGTATCAATATGTTGTGATGAGGTTAGGTCCTCATGGATATTGACAGCCGGGAACTTGAAACTGCTCACTCTCTCCACTTCTGATCCCTCTATGAGGATAGGTTTGTGTTCCCTTGTTCTACACTTTCTGAAGTCCACAATCAGCTCTTTGGTCTTACTAACTCTGAGTGCAAGTGTGTTATTACGACATCACTCAGCTAGCTGGTATATCTCGCAATTGTACCATCTGAGATCCTGCCAAAAATTGTATCATCTCCAACTTCAGATGGAACTTGAGCTATGCCTAGCCACACAATCATGGGTGTAGAGAAAGTAGATCAGTAATGTTTCAGAAGGCAGTCACAACCATTATATCAACTACTTCATATATGGTCTATACTCAGGGACAATTGGCACGACTGTGAGTGAGGCAGGTAGGGGAATCCAAGAGATTGGTATGGACTTTGAGCTTGCCCAATAGGACAAAGTGCTGTTCCCTGTGCAAGTGGGGCTTGTAGAAATGATAAGCAATCAAACTGTGGTACTGTGGTTCAGGAAAATATTCAAGAGGAGGGAGAGAAATGAAATGTAGTTATAACCAGGGATAGCATTATCAAGGGAAGAGACACAATTCTACATCAACAGGACTGACAGTCTTTAAAGACTACATTGCCTGCCTGGTGCCCAGGTTCGGGACTTCTTAACTGACCTGCAGAGGAATTTGCAGTGGGAAGGGATAGATCCAGTTGTCATCATCAATGTGGGGACCATCATCGTGGGAGGAACAAGGAAAGAGGTTCTGTTGAAGGAACTTGAGCAGCTAGGGACTAAATTAAAATGTAGAACCAAAAACAGATCAATCTCTGGAATGTTACTTCAGCCATGTACAAATTGGCACGGGGTTAATAAAATCAGATTTAAATGTGTGATTCAAATATTGGTGTGGGAGAAGTGGACTTGAATTTGTGAGACATTGGCACAAGTATTGTGGAGGAAGGAAGCCATACTGATGGAATGGGCTTCATCTAAAATGCTGGGACAAGGAGTCTTGTGAATCCTGTAACTAGGTCTATGGATAGGATTTTATACTAAATAGTCATGGGGTGATTTCAACAGCTTGGAAAAGTATGGATAAAGTAAAAGGGAAGGAGAGTACAGGGGAGGTTACTAAAATCAGGTAAAGGAATAAGGCAAAAAGTTGAGAAAGGGATAAGAGTATAACTTTACACAGCATGAAGACAAAACTGCAGAAGGGTGGTGAATACAGGGCTGAAGATGTTATATCTGAATGTACACAGTATACAAAGTAGGATAGATGAACTTGTACTGTAGCTGGAAATTGGCAAGTATAGTGTTGTGGGCATCACAGAGTTATGGTTGAAAGAAGATGACATCTGGGAGTTAAATATCTAAGGATACATATCCTATTGAAAAAGACAGGCAAGTGGACAAAGGGGGTGGGATAACTTTGTTGGTAAAAAACATTAAATCAAATCCTAGGAAAAAAGTGTCATTGGATCAAAAAGATGCTGAACACTTGTGGCTAGAGTTGAGAAACTGCAAGGGTAAGATGATCTGATGGGAGTTGCATACAGTCTTCTGAATAGTGATTGCATTATGTGGTACAAATTGCCAAGGGAGGTAGAAAAGTCATGTAAAAAGGGCAATTTTACAGTGGTCACAGAGAATTTCAATATGCAGGTAGATTGGAAAAATCAGATTGGTACTGAATTCTAAAGAAGGAATTTGTATGAAATGTCTTTTTAGAGCAGTTAGTGGTCAAACCCACCAGGGAAAGGGCAATTCTGGATTGAGTGTTATGTGATGGACCAGGGAGCTTAAGGTAAAGAGACCCTTAAGAGACATAGGAGGCAATGATCATATGGTAGGATTCACCCTCCAGTTTGAGAGAGAGAAGCTAAAATCAGATGTAGCAATATCACAATTGAGTAAAGGTAACCACAGAGGCATGAGAGGAGCTGTGCAAAGCTGACAGGAAGGAAACACTAACAGGGATGATGGTAAAGACCAGTGGCTGGAGTTTCTGGGAATAATTTGGAAGAAATTATTATCATCTCTGACACTTCCTTCTCCTTTCTCGATCGCTCTGTCTCCATCTCTGTCTCCTATCTCCTGATACCCTTTATAAATCTACTGACTCCCACAGCTATCTTGACAATGCTTCTTGGCACCTTGTCACTTGTAAAAATGCTGTTCCCTTACTTCAGTTCCTCCATCTCTGCTGCATTTGTTCTTAGGATAAGGCTTTTCTTTCCAGAACATCTGAGATAGCCTCCTTCTTTAAAGAACAGGGTTCCCCTTCCTCTACCATTGATACTGCCCTCTCCCACAGGTCCTCCATTTCCCAGACATTAACCACTACCCCATCTTCTGTTGCCATAATGGGGAATAGAGCTTCTCTTGTGTTCTCCTACCATCTCAAGAACCACCACATCATTCTGTGTAACTTCCGCCAAATACACCTTTACCATCTCCCCTGCTTTCTCCATTTTCCTCAGGGGTTTAAAGTTGCTGACCTTCTCCTTCCTGATCCTCTGATGAGGACTGGCTCATGGACATCTGGTTTCCTCCTACTGAAGTCAATAATCAACACCTTGGTCTTCCTGACACTGAGTAAAAGGTTGTTGTTATGGCATCACTCAGCCAGATTTTCAATCTCACTCCTGTGTTCTGATTCATCATGACCGTTGATTCGGCTTACAAAAATGGTATCATCAGCAAACTTGAATTTGGCATTGGGGCTGTGCTTAGCCACACAGTCATAAGTATAAAGCAAGTAGAGCAGTGGATAAGCACACAGCCTTGCGATTCACCTGTGTTGATGGAGATCGTGGAGGAGATGTTGTTGCCAATCCAAATTGACTGGGGTCTGCAAGTGAGGAAATCAAAGATCCAATTGCACAAGGGGGTATTAAGGCTTAGGTCTTGAAGCTTATTGATCAGCTTTGAGGGGATGATAGTATTGAATGCTGAGTTGCAATTAATAAATTTGCATCTTTGTTGTCTAGATGTTCCAGGGTCGAGTGAAGAACCAATGATATGGCAGAACTCTGGTCCTCAAGTCCTAGCATCATCCTTGTAAATTTTATCTGCACCCTTTCATTCTTATTGACATCTTCCTTGTAGGTAGGTTACCAGAACTACACACGGAACCCAAAACTAGGCCTTACCAAAGTCTTACAGAATTTCAACATTACTTTCCAATTCCTGTACTCGGTACCTTGATTTATGAAGGCCAATGTGCCAAAAGCTTTCTTTACAACCCTATCTGCCTGTGATACCACTTTCAAGGAAATATAGATATGTATTCTCAGATTCCACTGTCTTTGTTCTACTGCCCTCCTCTATGCCCTACTGCTCACCATTTAATTCTTACCTGGGTTAGTTTTCCCAAAGTGCAACACCTCATAATTGTCTGCATTAAATTCCATCTGCCATTTTTCAATACTTTTTTTCCATTTGGTCCAGATTCTGCCTTGATAGTCTTCTTCACTGTCCACTACACCCCCAATCTTGGTGTCAGCCGCAAATTTGCTGATCCAGTTTAGCATATTATCAGCCAGATCATTGATATAGATGACAATCAACAATGGACCCACATTGATTCCTGTGGCACACCATGAGTCTTAGGCCTCCAGTCAGAGAAGCAAGCATCTACTGAAACTTTCTGGCTTCCCCCATGAAGCCAATGTCTAATCCAACTTACTACCTCGCCTTGAATGCCAAGTGACTGACTTTCTTGACTAACCTTCCATGTGGGACCTTGTCAAAGGCCTTACTTAAGTCCATGTAGTTAACATCCAATGCCTTGCCTTCATTAACTTTCCTGGTAACTTCCTTTAAAAACTCAGTAAAACTGGTTAGACATGACCTACCATGCACAAAGCCAGTCTGACAATTCCTAATCAGTCCCCATCTATCCAAACACTTACATATCAGGTCTGTTAGAATATCTTCCAATAACTTTCCCACTACAGAAGTCAGGCTCACCAGCTTATAATTTCCTGGTTTATTTTTAGAGCCTATCCTAAACAATGCCAACATTATTAGTTATCCTCCAATCTTCCGGTACCTCACCTGTGCTAAGAATGATTTAAATATCTCTGCAAGGGGCCCTGCAGTTTCTGCACTTGCCTCCAACAGGATCTGAGAAAACACCTTGTCAGGCCCTGGGGATTTATCCACTCTAATTTGCCTCAGTGCATCGAACACCTCCTCCAGTATAATTTGTATATGGTCCATGACCTCGTTGCTGCTTACCTCGTTTCTATAGATTCTGTGTCTATCTCCTCAGAAAATACAGACGCAAACAATCTATTTAAGATATCCCCAACTTCCTTTGGCTCCATGCACAATTGCAAAATCGCTGATCTTCCAGAAGACCTGTTTTGTCCCTTGCTAGCTCTTTGCTCTTTATATCTGTAGAATCCTTTAAGATTCACCTTCACCTTTTCTGCAAGAGTAACTCATGCCTTCTTTTAGCTCTCCTTATTTCCTTCTTGAGTGTTCCCTTGAATTTATTTTATTCCTCAAGTACCTTGTTTGCTCCCTCCTGCCAGTACTTGCTATGCACCTCCTACTTTTTCTGAACAAGGGCCTCAATATCTAACAAGAACCAAGGTTCCCTAAAACTATTATCCTTGTGTTTTATTCTGATAGTAACGTACAAACTCAGTACTCTCAACAATTTACTTTTGAAGGTCTCCCACTTACCAAGAAAACAACCTGTCCCAATCCGCACTTGCCAGATCCTTCCTGATAACCATCAAAACCGGCCTTTCTCCAATTCAGAATCCCAACCCCAGGGTCATACCTATCCATTTCCATAATTATCTTGAAGCGAGTTGCATTATGATCACTAGACGCAAAATATTCCCTTACACAAACATTTGTCACCTGCTCTGCCTCATTCCCTAATAGGAAATCAAGAATCACATACTCTTGACTTCATACTGGGACTTCTACATATTTTTCAAGGAAGCTTTCCTGAACACATTTAACAAACTCTATCCCATCCAGCCATTTTAAGGTATGGGTGTCCCAGTCAATATGTGAAAAGTTAAAATCACCTATTATTATAACCTTATGTTTCTTGCAACATTCTGCGATCTCGCTAACAGTTGCTCCTCAAAATCCAGCAGACTGTTGGGTAGTTTATAATATAATCCCACTAATGTGTTCATCCCTTTCTTATTCCTTACTTCCACCCATAAAGCCTCAGTTGACGAGTTCTCCAGTCTGTCCTGTCTGAGCACTGCCGTGACATTTTCCCTGTCTTGTAATGACAACCCTCTCCCTTTAATCCCTCACATCTAACACAATGGAACCCTGGAACATTGAGCTTCCAGTTCTGTCCCTCCTGCAACCAAGTCTTTCTAATGGCTACAGTGTCATAAGTCCACATAAACTCATCTTCCTTTCCTAGAATATTGCTTGCATTTAAATATACACAACTCAGAACATTCCTCCCACCATGCTCAACCTTTCTACTCCTTACTCTATAGACGTAACAACATCTTTCCCCACAACCACTCCACTATCTACTCCAGTGCTCTGGTTCCCATCTCCCTGCAACTCTATATCTTATGATCTGTGCCATTTTGCTTTTGAATGATATTTCCCGGTGTTGTCTTTTGAAATGGATTTCATTAAAAGTGATAGATTGGTCAGCATAAAAATTCTTAAATAAAAAAGAATACATACAGATAGATTTTCAATTAAACCATTCCATCAAATTGTGCCAGCATCTGTTTTATATCCTTCCCTATTTCCAATCGCAGTGAAGCTGTTCTTACAACTGCTGAATGTTACAAGTGAATTGCAAAAAAAACGTTCTGCCAAACAAAGATTCCTTTGTTTGTAAATTGACAATGGCAACCTCTTTGAGTGAATATCATCACCATGTTAGCCAAGAAATTAGATTTCACCCATTTCTGTTGCCAAATCAGGAAACTCAAGACATTGTTGCTTTAATAAATTGCTGACATAGTTTTCTCCCATTGACAAGTGGTGGAATGTGATTTGGGCCTTTGCAGATGGCAGGTGCTTGCAAATCTCACAGCTGCAAGTGTCCTTGGCACACTGCTCACTGAAAAAAAGGCATCAGCGCCGTTAAAGTGCACACTTCCTGACAGTTACATGGGGATGGGGGGGAGGTGTAACGGAGGGGGTGAAGAGGAGGCAATACACTAGGGTGATATGATGCTCACTATTATACAGCAGGCCAAAAACACACAGTGCCAAAAATGGCATCAGGGCTACAGGTCACAGCTAAGGTGTTTAGCAAATAGATGTGGCAGCCTCCTTCCTTGAGAGTGCTTCTGTGCTTATGAAAACAATATCCCAGCAGACACCCTTAAACTCATGCATGGTCCTTAGCTTCCTGCATGATTTGTTTAATTTTGAGTGAACATGAAAGGTTTTTGGTCAGGACCCAATTTCTGTCAGTAGTTTAGAACCTCATACATTGAAACGTAACCATACCCTGAAACAAAAGGACACCAGAATTAGGATGGATCATGACAGGAAGAGTCTGTCCAAGTTCTCACAGGCAGAGTTTCCACCAGAAACAGGTGCAAATACTTCAAAACTTACTTGTATGAGTGATTTACGCAGTTAAATTGGGTTAATATTTTTTTTTCCTAAACTACTGGGAAGGAATTGGATCACTAAGCAAATAATGGTGCTAAATCTATAAGTATTTGACAGTCTATAACTGAAGGGTGGTAAGATATATTTCTGTGGCATGTAAATATTGTTGTTAAAGAATGTCTCATAATTGAGTCAGTTCTTGGAAGGAGGAATGTATGGCCTGAATATCAAGAGTTCATCAATGAGGCTGATAAGAAAATCTCAATGTAGTGGAATAACATTTGCACATTTCTCCAATTTTGGTTCTATCTGACCTTTACAGCACTCTAACTGTTTTAGGATTGAAGGGAACTTCAGAATGGTGACAGCCTTTTAAGGCTGTGGCCCACAGCACAGAAAAAGACTAATTAATACATTAATCCCATATGTCAGCATTTGTTCTGTAGCTTCCGATGCTTTGGCAATTCAAAAGCCAAATACTTTCTTGTGAGAGTACTGCTTCCATCAGAAATATTCCCGAGAGATATTTTTAGATGTGAGAGTTTATTCCATATTCCAAGCAGGAAGAATTCTTCCTCAGATCCTCTCTTATACTCTTACCCTAAATCTACGCCTTTTAATTTTAGATACATTTGCTATTGGGAAAAGGTGAAGTTAATTTTGATAAGCTATCAGCCTCAATTTAATTTTTATAATCCTCTTTGGATTAGTAATCAAATGATACAGCAAAACAGTTGGATAAGAGAAAAGGGCTATTTACATTTATGATGATTTAATTCCCAGAAGTATAGTAACTCATGAGCCACACTTTGGTACTAGTTTCACCAAAATCTTAAAATAAGATTTTCTTGTCCATAGGAGAATATTCAGTTATCATTTACAACACACTATATGATATATATTTTTATTATACACCCACAGTCTAAAACTTATACTTTTAGATGCAATTTCATTTCAAACTAAAAGTAACTTTTTTTTCTAAAACCTTTGAGCTGACTAGCAGATACAACTTTGATTCTTGGAAAAAAGATTCCTTTCATTTTGAGAATGATTGTAATTCTGAGAGAAAATAAAATTAAAATGTTAATTCATATCCTTAATCCTTCTATTTTATTACAGATAAAGTTTCAAAAGGCCTGATGACATGAAACAAATTTCTTGTTTTGTCTCACCTGTGCATACATAATGACATTCTGACTCCACAAGAATGAAATTTATCTTAGGCAGTGACTAAAAAATGATACTGTTTCCAGCACTCACTTTATAGTCCAATCAACTTCCACTTCTTACTCTTTCAAAGCAAGGTTCTGACAATGTGACAGGTTCAAGAAATCAAAGCTCCTTATGAATTTCATCTATGTTTTTCTTAAAGTCAAATGGTGCCAAGAGGTCTCCAATACTGACGGCGTATCTACAACACGAATATTAACAAGGATTGAATGCAAACTGGAGAAAGTAAAAATCTTATGGATTGGGCACCTAAGGGATATACGTGGACTAAATCCAAAGAAAGAAAAAGTATTCTTAACCAGCTAATAAAAACATTTAGAAAATTGGAATCACTCTTTCACTCACAGCTGCTCAGAGGTCCTATCGAGTGATCTAGGAAATACAATCTATGGAGAGAAAAATACTTCGATAGAAAGAGCCAATGAAAACCATAATGAAATGCAAGTACTAAGACACTGGATATCAAAGCCCATAGGACATTTGTCTTATGGTATACCATAGACATATCATTGTGATACCTGCTTAAAAATTGATGGAGACAGACGTGAGAGAATGGAGGAACATCTGGAGAAACTTCTGAAATGCCTTTTTTGCTGCCGCTGTTACTGTGTGATCCTGAAATCTCCGGAGGGGAAGGCCCGAATCCTCAGCTTTGCTTGTTGCTCGGTGGCCAGGACAGGGTTGAAACGCTCAGCAGAGATGGTTCTCGGTGCTTGGTGTCGAAGGGCTGGTCGGAGGCTCGAAGTTTTCAGAGGGACTCAGAGTCGGCTGGGGTTGGGTGCTTCCAATGCGTTGACAGTTGTCGGTGCCTGGAGGTTTACGGCAGAGAGTTTCTCCCTTCTGCCGCCTGTTATCGGGGACTATCGGGAATCGATCGGAAATTTGAGACTTCTTTTACCATTCCCATGGTCTATTCTTTATCGAATTATGGTATTGCTTTGCACTGCAGTAACTATATGTCATAATTATGTGGTCTTGTCAGTGTTAGTCTTCGGTTTGTCTTGTTTTTTTTTGTGATATCACTCTGGAAGAGCATTGTATCATTTCTTAATGCATGCATGCATTTCTAAATGACAATAAACGAGGACTGAGTGTCCTCATAATCTAATCTAAATTTGCAGATCTTTATCAGGCTATTGAATCACAGAGACATAGAGCTGTACGGCACACAAACAGGGTTCTCGTCCCACCAGATCCAAATGACTGCCTTGCCTATCAGTATCTAAATACTGTTGCCCACATTACATTCTTCCCTTCCACGTTTCACACTGGGCAGAGCAGAAGATAAAAGAGGTGGGGAATGACTTTGCTAATCAGAGATAGTATCATAGCTGCAGAAAGGGAAGACATCATGGAAGGATCATCCACTGAGTCAGTGTGGGTAGATGTCAGAAATAGGAAGGGAGAAATTACTCTGTTGGGAGTATTCTATAGACAACCCCCAAAAGCAACAAAGACACTAAGGAACAGAGCTGGAGGCAGATTTTTGAAAGGTGCAAAGTTAGTAGGGTTGTTAACATGGGGGACTGAAACTTCTCAAATATTGGTTGGCACCACCTTAGCGAAAAAGGATTATATGGTGTGTAATTTGTTGGATATGTCCAGGAAGTATTACTGACACAATAGGTAAAGAGGCTGCACTATACCTGATACCAGCAATGAACCTGACCAAGTGTTAGATCTTTTGGTGCGTCAACATTTCAGGGATAGTGATCCCTAGCCTTTATGATATGAATAGGAACAGTTCGTATTTAATTGGGTGAGGGCAAATTATGGTGCTGGTAGGTAGGAACTAAGGAGTGTAAATTCTGAACAGACGTACTCAAGAAAAAGCACAATGGAAACATGGCGATTGTTTAGGGAGCAAGGGATTCTGGATATGGTTGCCCCATTGTGACAGTAGAGTAACTAACCAAGGTTAACAAGAAATGTGGAGTATCTAGACAAGAGGAAGTAAAAAGCATACATAAGGTTTTGGAAGCAAGGTTAAGACAGTGCTCTGGAGAGTCACAAGGTAGCCAGAAAAGAGTTTAAGAATGGACTTAGGATAGCTACAAGGGGGCATTAGAAGACCTTGGCAAGTAGGATTATGGAAAACCCAAAGCATTCTATATATACGTGGTGAAGAAAAGAAGGATGACCAGAATGAGGAAACATGTGCCTGGAGTCAGAGGAGGTACAGAGCTCCTTTATGAATATTTGCATCAGTATTTACCAGTCTGAAGGATCCTGGTGAACGTCACGACAGGATAATATGCTAGAACATGATGACATTAAGAAAGAGGGTGGGATGGAAATTTGAAAAGCATTAGGATACATAAGTGCCAGGGCCATACCCCAAGTTACTACAGGAAGTAAGGGAAAGGATTGTTGATGATTACTTGTGCATCCTCAGTGGTCACAAGAGTAGTATCAGGAGATTGGAGGGTGGAAAATGCTATTCTTTGTTCAAGAAAGGATAACCCTGGGCATTATAGGTCTGCGAGTCTTACTTCAGTGGAGAGCAAACCTTGGTAGACACGGGATTATGAGAATTTGGAGAAGCATCGTCTGATTAGAAATAGTCAGCGTGGCTTTGTGAAGGGGAGGTCATACTCTGATTGAATCCTTTGAGGAAGAGGCAAAACAAATTGATGAAGATAGAACAGTGGATGTGGTGTATATGGATTTTAGTAAGCTGTTTGACAAGGACCTCAGTTTTCTCCAGGGTAGGCTCAGAATCAGGTTTACTATTACAGGCATATGTGGTGAAATTTGTTGTTTGCAGCAGCAGTAAATAATGGTACATAATAATAACGTCTATAATTTACAATAGGAAGTATATAAAAAAGAAAATTAAATTAATAAGTGGTGCTAAAGGAGAGCAAAAAATAAAATAGTGAGGTAGTGTACATGGGTTCATTACCCATTCATACATCTGATGGCAGTGGAGAAGAAGCTGTTGCCAAAATGAATGTGTGGTTTCAGGCTGCTGGACCTTCTCCTTGATGGCAGAAATGAGAAGAGAGCATGTCCTGCATGAGGGGGGTCCTTACTGACGGGTGCTGTCTTCAGAGGCATTGCTTTGTGAATGTATCCTGGATACTGGGGAGGTTAGTGCCCATAATGGATCTGGCAAAGATTACAACATTCTGTAGCTTTTTCTGATCCTGTGCTGTGGCCCCTCTATACCAGACAGTGATGCAACCAGTTAGAATGCTCTCCACAATATATCTGCAGAAATTTCAAAGCACTTTATCACAGTAGATGTGAATACCACTGGGTGATAATCATTGCCACAGCTCACCCTACTCTTCTTGGGCACTGGTATGATCGATGCCCTTTTGTAGCAGGTTGGTTGGCACAGGTTTTCAGTGCTCTACCAGGTAGACAATCAGGATCGGACACCTTGCGAGGGTTCACCCCCTCGAAAGGTGTTCTGATGTCGGGCTCAGAGACAGATCACAGGTTCACCAGATGCTGCAGGGATTCCAATAGGTGTAGCTTTATTCTCCCTTTCAAAGTGGGTATAAGTGGCTTTGAACTCACCAGGAGGTGAAGCATCACAGTCGTTCATGATGTTTGATTTTACCTTTTAGGACATAATGGCCTGTAAACCTGTCAAAGTTGACATACATCTAACCTCAATTGAAATTGTATTTTCACCCTTAAAATACCCTTCCATAGGCTGTACCTGGACTTCTTGTATATTTCTGGGTCACTGGTCTTGAATGCCAGAGATCTAGCCCTCAGCAGACTATGAATCGCCTGGTTCATCCATGGCTTTTGGTCTGTGAATATCTGGTATGTTTTTGAAGGCACACACTCATTCACACAGGTCTTGATGAAGTGTGACAATTGTGACAATTGTGGCATATTCACTCAGACTTGCGGATGAGTCCCCGAATATTGTCGAATCCACCAACTCAAAGCAGTCCTATAAGCATTCCTCTGCCTCCCTTGACCATACCTTCTTGATCCTCAACCAGTCATTAGTTTCTGACTATACTCTGAATGTAGAAGTACAGCCAAATGATTGGGCTTTCCAAAGTGTGCGTGTGGGTTGGCACGGTAATTGTTCTTGATGGCCATATGACAGTGGTCATGTTTATTGACTCTTCTGCTTCCACAAGTGATATGGTGGTGGTATTTGTTCAGAGACTTCTTCAAGTGGACCTGTTTGAAATTTCCCGCAATGATAGTGAAGGTATCTAGGTGTGTAGTTTAATGTCTGCTGACTGATTGTGTAGCTCATCTCCTCCGGTACCTACCTCACACTGGTCAGGCTTTGACTTGATTAGCTAATTCAGAAAGTCAGGAGGCATGAGATGCTGGGAATCTTGACTGCATGAATTCAGAATTAACTCGTCTACAGAAGGTAGAGGGTGGTAGTAGATGGAACGTATCCTGCCCGGGGTTTGGTTTCAAATGATGTTCCACAGGGATCTGTTCTGGGACCCCTGCTCTTTGTAATTTTCATAAATGACTTGGATGAGGAAGCGGAATGGTGGGTTAGTAAGTCTGCAGATGACACAAAGGTTGGTGGTGTTGTGGATAGTCCGGAAGGTTGCCATAGGTTACAAAGGGACTTTGATAGGATGCAGCACTAGACTGAGAAGTGACAAATGGAATACAATCAGAAAAGTGTGATGTAATATGATTTGGAAGGTCAAACTTAAAGGCAGGCTACAGGGTTAATACCAGTATTTTTAGCAGTGGGGAGGAATAAAGGGATCTTCATAGATCCTTCAAACTTGCTATGCATATTGACAGGGTGGTAAAGAGGGTATATGGCGTATAGTAAGAGGATTGAGTTCAATACCCACGTGATAATGTTGTAACTCCATAAAACTCTGGCTAGACCATACTTAGAATATTGTGCTCATTTCTGGTCACCCCATTATAGGAAATATGTGGAAGTTTTAGAGAGGGTGCAGAGGAGATTTACCAGGATGTTACATGGATTAGAGAGCATGTGTTGTAAGGCAAGGTAGAGCGAGCTTGGACTTTTTTCTTTGGGGTGAAGGAAGATGAGGGGAGACTTGATAGAAGTGTACAAGATAAGAGGCGTAGGTTGAATGGGCAGTCACAAACTTTTTTCCGCCAGCATGAATATGGCTAATATGAGGGGACATAATTTTAATAAAGTATAGTGGGGATGTCAGAGGTAGCTATCTTGCAATGGCCGCATGGAATGCACAGCCAGGAGTGATGGTGGATGCACATACATTAGGGTCATTTAAGAGCCTCTTAGATGGCACATGGATGAAAGACAAATGGAAGGCTATGCAGGAGGAAGGATGGCTTTGACTGATCTTAGAGTAGGTAAAAAGGTTAACGCAACATTGTGGGCCAAAGGACTTGTTCTGTACTATACCTCTTCTATGTTCTATGTTCTCAGTTCTGTGCAAGCGTCTGTCAAGATACCTCTTAAGTGTAATGATTGCAACTTCCTCCACCACTTCCTCTGGCAGGATTCTCTAGAAACCAGCCACTCTGTGAAACACTTACCTCTCAGATCTTATCTAAGCCTCCTCCCCCTCACCTCATTCAGCTTCTATAGCTTATGGTCTTATGATACAGAAACAGATTTATGATCTTATATTTTGGGTAAAAAATGGATACTTACTGACTGCCCTATCTTTGCTTCTAATAATTTTATGAATATTTTAATAATTTTATGAAGGTCCTAATGATTTTTATGAGACTCCATGGTCCTAAAATGAAATGTGGATGACGATTGACACAAGGACAGCATTGTCTGTTTCTTTTTCCATTACAGCCCACATACGTTGCATGTGTTTTGCTTTTGCGGAACTTCTATTTGTGGTGCACAAAATTCTAAAGTGGCTCCCAACTTCTGAAGCATTACTCTCAAGTTCTGATATCATTCTATTCTTAGGAAAAAATTAGTAACTTGGTGCAGGAAATTGAAAATAATTCTTCGTGACGATTTGTGATTTTCAACAAGGAACTAGGTCTCTTTCCCCATAAAGCCCTTAATGAATGCTAAGCACTATGTGCTTCTGAGCTTTGAACTATCCACATCAAGCATGCCAAGGCACTGGAAAGAAACCAGTGAAACTGCCTTCACAAAATCTTCCTAATTCAATGGAACAATAAATGAACTAACTTTAACATCAATCAACATCAGAGTGCTTTCTCCCAGGCCAACTAGTGTTGAGATCCTAATTATAGAAACATAGAAACATAGAAAATAGGTGCAGGAGTAGGCCATTCGGCCCTTCGAGCCTGCACCGCCATTTATTATGATCATTATTATACTCAGTTATCTATGTTGGCCTAATGCCAGGCTCAAAAACTGAAGCTACTTTCCCAGTTCCCTCAATGGAAATGTTTACCAAATGATTCAATGTCATTCTCCAAGCCCCTTTGAAAAAATGCAAGATCCCATGCACTACTGGGAATTCCCCTCTCTCAGACAGATGAAGCAGCACTGAAGATTGTATTGAGATCCTCAGTCTATACATCAAGAGCACATTGGTCCAGTATAAATGGTGGACAAAGTGTATCCTCTCATGAACTACTTACCCACCTGCCCCATCAGGTATATATCTGTGGCAACCCCTGACCTATGACATCTGCTTAGGAAAATAAGCTAATGAGAGAGGTTTATCCTCAGCAGCAGAAGGAAGACCAAGATGGAACGAGTTTTAGTTCCTTAAATATGTACCATGAGATGGGATGGTTCCCTAATGTAAACTCTGGCCATATCGCCAGAGGAAATAAATGTCAACTGTGTAATATTTCTAGTTCCAAAATAGACTGGAAGTTAAAATAAATCTAAATTTATAACCAAAAAAGTAGAATGTGCATGGGAATGCAGTGCCCTGAATCTAAGAGCGATCATAGGAATTTATTCTGTAGGTTGCAACTCTTCACAACTGAGTAATAAATAATAATGATAGGTTAATTTCCTTCAGACTTTTTTGAATTCCTGTGAAATTTGGAGAGAAATGCAAATTTGCACCATGATTATTTGTTAACTTTCTAGATTAAATAAGCCACAGATTAGTTATGCGTAGTCATTCAAAAGGTGCCAGGGAGGATAGCACCTCTGGTTGGGGACATGTCACGCCCTTTTCAAGGCAGTTAACCCACCTTTGGTCCCCACCTGGCACTCAGCTCTCACTTGTGGCTCCCCGTAGCTGTTTGCATGCGACAGCGGCCACACCCCAGGCAACGGCTTCGACAAGCCGGCTAAACCAGGTGAGGGTAGCCGACGGGTCTCAAACCCTCAGTGAGATAGGGAGATGTCTATCCCAGCATGTGAAGACAGACTCCTGCAGATTGAGCGGACGAGACCAATGGAAGGTCCAACGGTCAAGAAGGCGGCCTCCGCAAGCGTCGTGGAATGTGTAGAGCAGGACAAGACACAGAAGAAGTCCTAGTCATCTACTGCGCCTAGTCCCATCTCCAGCTGTCTCGACTCTGTCTTGCCACTGGATCCAGATGGGAATTGGGAAGAGAGAGTGAGGCTGACGCTGCGCAACTCTCCCTCACTTAAATCCAAATCACGCGCTAGTCTTGACACCATCATAGTGGTGTCAAGGTCCTCATCGACGTTGACGATGAATGAACACATTCAAAAGGAATGAGTTTAATACTTCCACAAAGCTGGATATAAAAAGGAGGAATGAACATAAGTTCAGAAAATCAGATCAAAACAATCTTGAGGTGGGATTTTTTATACCTATTATGCAGATTGTGAGATTTCATTCTTTAAAATTCTAAAATGTTATTTTCTCTTTTATTGAATATGGGCATTGCCTGAAAAGCCAGTGTTTATTGAAGGTTCCTGGCTGCTCTTGAGAAGGCAGTGAAAAGGCACCTTCTTGAATTACAGCACTCATTTTTGTGAATGTATTTCCACGCTGCTGTTAGATAGGCAGTTCCTGGGGTTTGATCTGGAAATGATGAAGGTTCCACAACTATTTCCTAGTCAGGATGTTAGCTAATGAGTCACTAAGGTAGTGGATGAGATGCCATTCAAACAAATTGGACAGTTATCAGTGAGAAAATCCATCTTTGTCCTTAAGTCACGTTTGAAGCATTGGTAGGTAGTTGGACTTAGGAAACCACCCTGAGAATATCCTGGTAGTTCACCCCAAACAAACACAACAATCTTCCTTTGCACAAGGTATAGCCCTAACCACTAGAGGCCAATAATACCTATTGACCTCAGTGCCTTGATGCCACTTTGACTACTTTGACATGAAGGTCAATCACAGTTGCATCCCTGCTCGTGCTCAGTGATGTATTTCATGTCTGGTCCAAGGCTGTGATGTGTTCCAGAACTGGCAGAACACGATGAAACCAAACTGGTATTTGATGAGTAGCTTTTAGCCATTTGCCAACACCGTCAATGACACTTCCAATGATCTTTTTTCTGATGATTGAGAATAGACTTATTGGATTGTAATTAGCTTTCTTGGAATTGTCCTGGTTTTGAGGAACAGTATGTACTTTGACAATTTCCCACATTGTCAATTGGATGCCAGTGTTATACGATACTGGAATAGCTTGACTGGAGACACGGCTGGTTCTGGAGTGCAGTATTCCGGGATTCTCTCTCCCAATAGCTAATTAATTGCCCACCACTAATTTGAGATATATGCGGTAGGACGGCAAAACTTTTATCTGGACCATTCATTGTGAGATCACTTACATTGGTCTACTGGTTTTTCTGTTTTATCTGTCTAACATAATGCAGTCCTGATTCCTGTGCTATATTCCTGTTGCTGTTAGTGGTCTACAGAACCTCACGGTTGCCAAGTACTGAGCTGCCAAATCTATTCTGTGTCTATCCTACTTCACCTGACAGTAGTGCCACACAACATGATAGAATATGAACATGTGAAGGTGGAACTTTGTCTCCACAAGGACTTTGCAATACTTCTCCAAACGTTGTCATAGACAGATGTACCTGCCAGAGGTTAATTATGATCATGAAGTCACAATATTATCATATTAGTTCACTTACTATATAACACTGTCCCAGTCTGGCAGATACGCCCTTCAAGACATCACTAGCTCAGTGTGATGCTACCAATCCATTTGATGTCATAAGCTGTACGTTCTCCAATAGTTGCTGAACATGGAACAGAACTTATACCCCAGCATAAGTTCTCTGGTCACCACCCATAACGAGAAGGTGTCCTTGCTCATGCTTGGTCTGATGCTTTGAGGTCTGGAGTCAATGTTAATAACTCTGAGACCTAACTCTTTCAAAGTGCATACCCCTGCACCTCGAGCTCTGGAGGACCCGTCCTACATGGAACAGATGTATCTGGGGATTCTGGTGGTGGAATCTGGCATATTGCCTGATATTTTGAGGGGAACAATTCTGTCATTCTGTTAATTGACTAAACTGTGACCAGTTCTCTCAGTTTAGACACCAGCTCTCAGATGTCATTCAGTAGAATGTTCTGCTAAGCTGTGAGTAAATTTGTCATTCCAACTTCAATACAATGCTGCTTGGTAGTCTAAATAGATCTATTGTTTCTCTGTTTCAACACAATGGTCTGGGTACAAAATGGGATTCAACCTGGAGTCACATATAGGCCAGAGGAGCGAATATGGTGCATTTCCTTTCCTGGAGAGCATTAGTGAGGCTTTCAAAGGTTCAAAGGTTCAATTCAATATCAGAGAATGTATATTGTATACAATCTGAAATTCTTACTCTTCACAGACATCCATGAAACAAGAAATCCTATAGAATGATTGATAGAAACATCAAAGCCCCAAAGCCCCCCTCCCCTTCCCTTCACACAAGCAGCAGCAGAAGCATCGGCCATTGCCTTCCCTCCCTCACTTGCACCAGCAGATCACCAACACCCCACCCCACCCCATCACCATGCAAGCAAAAGAAAAAGCCCTCCAAAGAGTCCATCAAAACTACAGTCCATAAACCAGCGCTTGGGTATCTCAAACAGGTTCTCTCTCTCCGTCGTGGGAGAGAGAAGTTGCTCCTGCAACAACAAGAATGGAGGCTAGCAACTCACTATTCCAATGTTACAATGTTCCACATTGCTTCTCTAGGACACCCCCACCCCCATCCCTGTCTCGAGGACTGACAGACTCTCACTCTCCATCAAGCGAGAGAGAGATAGAGAGAGAGGGGAGAATCACTTGAGTATTGGGGCCTTCTTCTGACAGCACTGGAAATTAGCAAACACACCACCTGCTGTCTCAATGTTTCAGTCTCCCACAATACTTCAGCCAGCAAAATCATCCACTGGACTGCTTCATGAGGGTACACATCTTCTAGGCCGTTCCTGGAGATAACAAAGTGCTAGGCCACATAATCCAAAACCCCACCGCTTGTGAAGAACCGTAGTTTGAGCTGTAGATCATGGACTCCAGCAGAATCCCAACAAACTTGAAAAGAAAAGAAGGACACAAGAGAAGAAGAATAAGCTGTTTCATGGACAAAATGGAAGAAGTCACCTGGGCTGCAAAAATTACTGGCACCATCTCTTCTTGCTCCTCCTCCAGGACAACAATCCAGTAATTTTTACAGTTAGCATTACCAAGACCAGTTACTGTTCTTTATTACAGATTCCAAGTAATTAACAGAAATTAAATTCCACAGATATCATAGTGGAGTTCAAAATTCAATCCTAATGCCTGGGATACTAGTCGAATGACTTGACTGCAGCACCATCGCCATGTTATGATGCTTGTCGATATTCTACAATGCCTTGCTAGCATTTGAAAAAAAGTCTGAGGCAGCGGTAGAATTTGTCTTCCTTTTTGCAGACTGGGAATCACTGAGCAATTGTACATACTTTCGGTGGTGTTGTACTGAGATGGAAACATTTTGGGTGAAGGCACAATTAATTCAAGGTCGTGTCTTCGGCACCAGAGCCATGATGCTGTTGCAGCCCAGGGTCTCTGTTTTATTCATTTCCTGATTTTATATGGATGAATCAAACCGGCAGATGACTGTCTTCTGCAATGGTGAGCACCTCAGGAGGAGGCTGAGATGAATCATACTCTTTGCTTAAGCAAGGATATAAAATGCCTCAGCCTTTCTCATTATGCTTGCAGACTATGCCATCATCAAGGGGTGATAATGTTCAAGGAACCCCCTCCCCATGTAAGTCATTTAATTATTCACCATGACTCATGACTGGTTGTGTCAGATCTGTCGAGCATTGATCCGATCCAATTATGAGATTCTTAGGTTAGCATGTGTGAGATTGCCTAGTTTTTGGGTGAGCATGTGTGCACTCCTGACACTAACAGTGTTTATTCCAGATTTATGTAAATGACAGAATTTAACTTCCACATATGCCTTGCTGGGACTTGAATATGTATCAGGATAAATCATTCAGTTTGCTAAATGTTCATCCCTGTAACATAACCAATGTGCTTCATTTCTTTAATGCTGCTTTTTCAAAAAGATGTTCACCTCACCATTCTAAAGCCTTTTAATTTCCAGGATTCTTTCAGTTCTATGCTGAGCTGAATAGTTTGGCAATACGCATGTGGCTTTTCACTGTTGTATTCCTTGTTCACTGTTTTGTAAAGAACTTCAGCCTAAATGAAAGAAATGCAGCAATTCTTCGAAAGCTTTTTTGCTCTGATAAGGAAATCACCAAGAAAATGAATGAGTTGGAGATTTAACATGGATGAAATATTGTTTAGAAAGACCGAGACCTACCCCTCAAAACGAACTTACTTCATCTATTAAAAGTTTCTGTAAAATCAGTGTGAGTTGTAGTTGCTGAACAACAGAGGAAATGTTTCCAGTCATTATGACTCCAAAAGCTATTTAAGTCTGGATGGAAACAGAAGATTCTGCACCGTTTCAAATTCTCTGCAACCTCACCATAGTTTGTCCAAGCATTTAGTCTTCTACACGAACTGAAATAAGGTATGACTATGTAAATTCAGTTAATATTATTGCCACATGTATCAAGGTACAGTGAAACAATTGTCTTTCATTCATGCAAGCCTGTTCATTACAGCAGTGCATTAAGGTAGTACAAGGTAAAACATTAAAAGAGTGCAGAGTGAAGTGTTAAAGTGCCAGAGGAAGTCCAGTGAAGGTAGGCAAGGTCATAACTAGGTAAAGGTCAAGAGTCTATCTTACAGTTCTAGGGGACTCTTTAATAGTCTTATGAGAGTGGGATAGAAGATATCTTTGAGCCTGGTAGTACATGCTTTCAGGCTTTTTAAATCATCTGCTTGACAGGAGGTGTGAGAAGAGAAAATGCCCAGAGTGGGTGCAGGCTTTTTTATATCGGCTGCTTTGCAAGGCAGTAAGAAGTGTAGATAGAGTACAAGTAGGGGAGGGTGGCTTCCATGATTTGCTGAGCTGTGTGCACAACTCTGCAGTTTCTTGTGGTCACAGGCAGAACAGTTGCCAAACCAAGCCATGATGCATTCAGACAAAATTCTATCTATAGTGCAATAATAACAATTCACGAGGGTCATCCCAAATTTCTTTCATCTTCTGAGGAAGTAGAGCCACTGGTACGATTTCTTGGCCGTGGCATCAGTATGGATAGATCAAGACAGGCTATTGGTGATAATCACTCCTAGGAAGATGAAACTCTCGACCCTTTCAACCTTAACATGTTGACACTGCACCCCTCCCCC
Organism: Mobula hypostoma; assembly: GCF_963921235.1. Lineage (NCBI taxonomy): Eukaryota > Metazoa > Chordata > Chondrichthyes > Myliobatiformes > Myliobatidae > Mobula > Mobula hypostoma. The sequence goes on along the minus strand of NC_086103.1, from coordinate 69,229,629 downwards.
TGACTTCCTGAATTCAATGACCAGTTCGTTTGTTTTTCTAACACTGAAGAAAGGTTGTTGTCATGACACCGTGTCACTAAGTGCTCTATCACTTTCCTGTACTCCGACTCATTGTTATTTGTGATACAGCCCACTATAGTGGTGTCAGTTATAGTTCGAGCAGAATCTAGGCACCTAGTCATAAGTATATAAGGAGTAGAGGAGGGGATGAGAATGCAGCCTTACCGATTGTGATCTGCTGCTCAGCAAGTCAAGGATCCAGTTGCAAATGGAGGTGTTGAGTCACAGGTCCAGGGGTTTGGAGATTAGTTTGCTTGTATTTATAGTATTTACAGTCAACATGTAGTCAATAAACAATTGTCTAATGTAAACATTTTTACAGTGCAAATGCTCCAGAGATGACTGGAGGATCTGAGAAATGATATCTACCATAGACCCGTTTCGATGTAGGCAAGCTGCACTGGGTTGAAGCTGGAGTGAATGGGTGCCATGGCGAGCCTCTCAAAGCGTTTCATGGTGATGGATATCAGAGCCCAGGCACTAGTCTTCAAGGCACATTACCTTGCTTTTCTGAGGGATCAGGATGACAGTGGTCTTCTTAAAGCAGGTGGGAACCTCAGATTGAAGCAGAGAGAGGTTACAAATTGATTGCAAATACTTCGCCAGCTGATCTGAGCAGGATCCAAGGACATAGCTAGGAAGACCACCCATGCCAGATACTTTTCACGGTTGACTCTCTGCGAGGCTGATCTTACATCTTCAGCGATGACCTTAGGTTCAGCTGTATTGGAGGATGTCGGGGTTAGTGGTGACATTCCCAACCCTTTCTGGTCAAAACACGTATAGATTGCATTAAGCTGATCAGAAAAGGATACACAGTCACCGGCGATGCTGCCTGACTTTGTTCTATAGAGATTGTAGGACATAAACCCTGCTACAATTACAGGCTGGACTGTGATTGAATTTGGACTGGTATTGTCTCTTGGCACCCTTAAACTCCAAACATTTAAATCACAACATCATGTTTCCATCTCACACAACAATCCACAATGTTGTACAGAATATCAATGAGAAATTTGCACAAGCACATTGCTTTTCTTTTTGCATTGAACTCTCTTGAAAGCAATTTCATTGCCTGGACCTCCGTTTTCTTATACACAGAACTTCAACTGAAAACTCCTATCAGTTGCTGAAAGTAATATGTTGGAGTATTCAACAGACATTCTATATAGCTTCTCTTACTTTAGATGGTGCCTGGCAGTCACCAACTAAGGTTGTGAAATCTGCCTTTGTTTTCTTCTATTTACAGCATTTATACTGCTTTACAGTTTCTTTTAAAGAAACACATTTTAACAAAATTAAATGCTACAGAGACAACTGTGCAATGGTTAGAGATTGGCAAGCAGTGCACACTATTCAAATCTCCATATTAAATCTCCAGATCGCAATAACATTCCTTCCAAATGAGTTCTTTTCAATGACTGATAAAGCAACATTCTGCATATAAATTTCTAGAAAGCCCATTGGTTAGAAAGTTTCTAAGATAGCACAGCCTAAAATGTTTGCCCGTACATTGCAAAACCAAGCTAATTAAACGTCCCTGAAAAATGTGAGAAACTCTAACATTACTGCCGTCACATTAATGAAGTAATCCAACAATACCTCTCAGTTGTCAAGTGTAAATGCTATCTGTGTGTGGTGATCTATCCTAGTTAATACAATGTTACAAGGGCTGAACATAGAAAAGGAAACCATTTCCATTGTTTGAATTGGACATGTTCCACATTATAACAGCAAGCTCCAGTACATTTGATGGGAAGCCTGCTACACAGTTCAGAAAAATTCTGGAAGTTTTAAGGAAATAAACATTCTGGGTCATAATTTCTGCTACCTTGTTAAGTTTCACAGGAGAATTCATAGATTTTGGTCAAGTTCTTCGAGAAGCTTTTCTTTTGTTTATAGGAGCTTTTTTGGTTATTTGGATAGCTAAATTGATCTCCTAATAGTTTGATACTCAACGACCTCTCTGTCTATTTCCATCTTCAATGGTTCTGGTCTAGAACCCACACATTTAGAGTCTACTTTTTACAACATTGTTGCTTTTACAGTTAAAAAGACAGTAAAAAAATCAGAGTGGATTAGAGAAAGAAAGGCATGATAAAACAACAGAGTACCTGCCTCTCTCCTTCACTGGTCCTTTTCACAGCTTTTACACTTACAGAGCCTTTGGTTCTCCCCTGGCATGCTGAAGTACTAATCTGTAATCATAGCAAATGCATAGACCACTATGTCAATTGCATAATCACATAGATAGGTTATGAAGACACACAGTCCTCTTTTATTGTCATTTAGTAATGCATGCATTAAGAAATGATACAATATTTCCTCCGGTGTGATATCACAAATCACAGGACAGACCAAGACTGAAAAAAACTGACAAAACGACATAATTATAACATATAGCTACAACAGTGCAACAATACCATAACTTGATGAAGAAGTCCATGAGCACAGTAAAAAGTTCAAAGTCTCTCAAATGTCCCACATCTCACGCAGATGGGAGAAGGAAGAAAAACTCTCCCTGCCATGCCCGACCACAATCCGTCTCTGATTCATCCGAAAACTTCGAGCCTCCGAATCAGCTCTCCGACACCGAGTACTGAGTGCCATCTCTGTCCAAACGATTCAACCTCAATCTCGGTCACCAACAGCAGGCAAAGCTGGGGATTTTGAGGCCTTCCCTCCGTAAGATTCCCAACCGCTCAGTAACGACAGCAGCGAACGAGCATTTCAGAAATTCCTCCAGATGTTCCTCTGTGCTTTCAGGTCCGTCTCCATCAAATCAGAATTGTCCACAGCCCCTATTTAACAGATAGGATATCATTTTTCACCGGAGGTCTGCGCATGCGCGGCGCGCTGCTCCCTCTCCTCCCGCCTATTAATGTATGAATAGTTAGCCGCTATTTCTGGAGATATGGCTATACTTGCCTCACTTTTTTTTATATTCTTTTTATTTTTTTTACAAACAAAAAAACAAAAAAAAACAACACATCCACAAAAACTATGACCTTAACAAAATCAAATTAAATATTGAGCAGCAAAAGGGAGAAAAATATAAAGGCAAAATAAACATACACAGCAGAGGTGCACCGCACCAAAAAACCTCAGTCCTCACCCCATAACAAAGTCCAATACAGGGCCCCATATCCTTTCAAAGACGTCCCCTCTGTCCTCATTACATAGTCTCAGTCTCTCCAAATGTAAAGTATTTGTCAGTTCTCTCAGCCACAGATCATATGTAGACACAGAGTCCATTTTCCACATTTGCAGGATTAACTTCTTAGCAATCTCCATTCCAAACAACACAGCCATTTTTTCATACTGTGACGAGAATACACATAAAATTAAGATGTTTGCTGGCCTGGGTTAGCATCAGTGACATCAAGTCTGCCACCTGCCCTCAGGGGAAGGAGAGATAAGGAACAATGGAGCAGCATCTGGAGATGTGTAATGAAGGGACATGGGAGAGAGAGCTGTCTGGAGCGGCTCCCCCTTTGAACCCTGAACTGTTTGAAGTGATGGACAGGTGATACCCCAGCAGGGGGATAAAAAGGGACCGGTTCGCTAAGGCAGGACACACACGCCACCCGAGGTAACGAGACCCTGGAAGCGGTGCGCCTCTCACGAGTCGGTGGGAAGTATCAGACAACGCCCGGGGTGGAAAGGTACAATCAGCGGGAACCTGGTGTGTGTCCGCCCTTGCCTGGGTGCCGGGTTCACTGCAGAGGATCGACCGCATCTGGAGGAGGGGTCACAGTCGGTGACCTCAGGTGACATCACCAAGGACCCGCCCGAAAGCTGCTTGTGAGCAATATCGCCGGTCTGTGAGTGAAGCCGTGTCTGAATGATCAGTTGTTCCTGTTCTATCTCTCTCTTCCTCCACGTTGTCCATCGCCATGGCAACGATTACTGTGAACTGAACTACTAAACTGGACTGAACTTTGAGTCACTTTGAAATTTGGTCATTTGCCCCTAGACAACGATAGAGCTTGATTGATGCTGTTATCTTAATTCTGTGCACATGTGTGTTTATCATCGCTGAACTGTTGCATTTATTATCCTTTCGATTACTGTGTTGCTTGTTTCTTTAATAAAACTTCCTTAGTTCTAGTACTCCAGACTCCAACTGAGTGATCCATTTCTGCTGGTTTGGCAACCCAGTTACGGGGTACGTAACAATACTTATTGGCTGAATAAAGGGAGCTTTTTGCTCCAAGGATGGCTATGACAGGTCTGGTTCCCACCGTTTCAGAGAACCAGTAAAAAATACTTTTCCAGTATGCATAAAACTTACAACATGACCAGAATGAATGTGACAAGTTACTGTTTACAGATTTACATCTATTACAAACTGGTGAACCATCAGGGTAGAAATTGTGCAACTTTTCTTTGGAATAATGGAGTCTATATATTGGATTCAATTATTATACCCTTCATTTGGAATTATAAAGCCATTAGAATTACTAAAAAACACTTGTCAAAGTCCAAGGAAGCAGGTGGTTTTGCCCTACCAGATGTTAAGATGTCTTACTGGGCTGCCCACCTATCCATTCTTGCATGGTGGAAAAAAGGCCCACCCTCTACCTCAGACTCGTGCCCAGCATGGTTACTCATTGAGCTAGTGCTTTGTAAGAAGACTTCCTTACCAGCTCTCCTTAATAGCCCCCCTTCAGTTAATAAGTCACATTCTAGTAACAGCTTGTGGTTAGCAGCACTATAAGAATCTGGAAGCAGATTCAACTACACATTAAGGCCCCAAAAACTTATATTGACACTCCAATTTGTGACATTCATTCCCTTTTGCCTGGCCTGAATGATACTGTTTTTTCTACCTGGAAACAGAGAAACATCTGTATTGTAGGTGGCCTATATATTAATGGAAACTTTGCCTCATTTGCGCAGTTACAAGCAGTTTACAATATCCTTGCACCTATTTTTTTAAGATATTTACAAATTCGAGATTACGTTAGGAAATATATACCTAACTTCGAAGTTTTAGGCAAATATGAGTCCCTGGAGGCAATAAATAAAATTGATCCTGTTACTCGTAGTGCGGTATCCTATTTTTATCAGATCCTACATAATGGAGCTCGGGTGAATACTGCAGGTCTTAAACAGGCATGGGTGGATGAATTGGGTATAGAACTGACAGAGGAGGTCTGGGATGAGTGTTTAAAGAGTATACATGATTGTTCGGTCAACATCAGACACAGACTTGCCTCACTTTTGATTGATCTTTCACAGCCACTTTAGCTCTGATACCTTTTCATTAAGACAGGATTTATGATAATAAATTGCAAAATGTTTGTGTTATGCAGGTGTGATGGAAATGTGGCATAAGAAAGTTACTAACAAGACCTACTGGAAGAAACTGGTTAGATCTCCAATGCCATAGCTTACAGTAACTCAGCCAAACAGAACAGAAAATGTACTGTGTATCTGTGTGTAGCCATGTTCTTCTTCTGCCATTTACCATTAAATCTCATGGTGTGAGCCTGTTTAGCTTCTTAGGACAAAATTCGGCAAAATCGCTGCTGCAATACAGGTATATAAGGTATAGAAGGTGGAATTGATAATTAATTAACATGATCAGAACGCTTAAGATTGCATTAAATTAGTCATTTTAAGCCTGTGTAAAAACATAAGAAACACTTAAAAAAAACATTTGGATTGGGACCTGGTCGCCAAATGTTGAGCTGATTGTAGGTCAAACATGGGGAAGTGGGACTAGCTTAGAAGGGGATTCTATCAGCCTGGGTGAATTGGGCTGGAAGGTCTGTTTCGTTGAGGTATTACTCCATGACCCTAAGAAACAGAGAGAGGGATAAATCTTTGAGCCCCTGCCTGTGCCACCATCAGAGCTCTGTTAGGCAGAGAATTCTCATCTTTGTCCTGAATGGTGGACATTTTATTTTTGCCATATTGTAACCGCTTGTTGTTGACACTCCTGTTGGAGTGGTCATCAACACTGATCTACCCTGTCAAGCCCCATAAGATATGTGTATGTTCCAATGAGGTCACTTCCTATGCTTCAAAACTCCAGAGAAAGATTGCACAGCTATCCATGTGGTAAAAAAATAATGGTGTATGATGTTTGTTTATACTAAACAAAAGTTATTTATATCTTAATACCTTCTGTCACTATAGCATGCAAGAAAATTGAAAACCCATTAACATTGATTCTCCGTCCATCAATCTTTAAAATTCTACTCTTAAGTGTGAAACGATTACCAATTTTTTTCTATGTAATAGCTATTCATAACATTCTGTTTTACCTTTTCTATTTGCAGCCTGCAATTCACTGATTGTTTCTTACACTTTCATGCTAAAACAGTAAGTATAGCAGAAAGTGATGATGAAGGCACAATATGTTTAAAAAATGAACATCATAAGGTGTTATTGCTGGAAATCCAGAACAACATACTCAAAATGCTGGAGGAACTCAGCAGGTCAGGCAGCATCTATGAAAATGAATAAATAATCAATATTTCGACCTGAGACCCTTCTTCAGGACTGAGAAGGAAGATGCCAGAATAAAAAGGTGGGGTGTGGGCAAAGAGGCTAGCTGGAAGGTGATGGGTGAAGCCAGGTGGGTGGGAAAGGTCAAGAGCTGGAGAAGAAGGAATCTGATAGGAGAGGAGAATGAATCATAAGAGAAGGGGATGGAGAAGGGGACTCAGGGAGAAGTGAGAAGAGATAAAAGGTCAGAGTAGGAAATACAGGAAGGGGAAGGGGAAGGGGAATTTTTTTACCAGAAGAAGAAATTGATATTCATGTCATCAAATTGGAAGTTGGCTGATATAAAGTGTATATCTCCAAAAGCTCGTGCAACATTTTCCTTCTAGGTAACAACTATTACTAAATTTCAAATAATAAGAATGAATCACAGATTTTCTTTTTGCTACATATGGAAAAGTCATAAATAAATTATTTATAAACTGGTACAAAAATACTGCTACAGTAAGCAAAAACAATATTTATTAGCTTTAATACAGAAAGTCCCAAGGCACTTCAGAGAAAGTAGATAGTTAGTAAGAGAAAAGTTTGTTAGCTGGAGTGATGAAAAGCTGGATCAAAGAGGTAGGCTTTAAGGAAGTATTAGAGGAATTGGAGACTGAGAGATCATATAGTTTCAAAGTGGACTTCCAGTGTGAAGACTGGATAGCTGAAAGTACATGCTTAATAATGGGATAAAGGTGGTATGAAATTAGAGAACTGCAGGAATAATAGTGGGTGGAGGGTGTGTAGGGGGTGGGGAGGGGAGAGGGTACCAGAACAAAGATTTCTACGTAAAGGTATCGTGGGCCTGTAGGAGAATTATTCAGGTATAATGTTTTGAGTGAGTTTGAATGTACCAATTGGAAACATTTCTTGTCCCTGTTATGGAGTCATAGAATTGTACAACATGGACACAGGCCATTCAATCCAACTCATTTGCACCAACCAATAATACGGCTTCTGTATTAATCCCACTCCCCAACACTTGGCCTGGAGGCTTTTACGCCTTCAAGGCACTCGATATGCTCATCTAGATACCTCTTAAATTATATCAGTGACCCAGCTTCAACCACTCTCTCAGGCAATGTATTCCAGATACATGACAAAATTTTCTCTAAATCCCTTTCCTTTTACACTAAATGTATGCCCTCTAGTTTAATCTACCACTTCTTCTTCTTCTTCTTGGCCCATCACCAATGGGCATTGTCTGGTCCTCTAACCTGGGCCAGACTTTCAAATTGCCCCCAGATGTAGCCCATCTCAAAGACCCTTCCTCTCCTAGGGATGTGGTCTTTGAAGCTTCTGTTGGAGTTTCTGTATCACTGTGGTTTTACAGGATGGGGTTTCCAGCCGCAGGTCCAGCCAAACACTTTCATAGTCGGGCTTGGAACCATCCCAGGCCGAGGTTTTATTTACTTCTATGATGGGAAAAGGTTTCCTACAGTCAACCCCCTCTAGATCCCTCACAATATTAAGTGTCATGCCCCTCTTAAATGTCTCCCCTGCAGAGAAAGTAGACTTAATTTTTCCATTCTTTCCTTATACCTGAACTGCTCCATCCTATGTGTTATGTTCTGTAACTCCAAAAAACAAATTGAAAGCCAAACACGGGAGCCTATAAGTTTTACCTCAGGACAGCACTCAAATATGATGTGGTGGCAAAATGACATACAGAATGCCATTCACATATTTCTTACATATAAACCATAAGGTATTATGTAAACACAGAATGCTTAAACAAACAATATATTTGCAATATTACTCAATAATACTAAATATTAAATTCACAAAATTCCTTCTTGTTTAGCTACAAACTCCAACTCAATATAGAATGCATCTCATCTCAAATATCAGAGTCAGAATCAGGTTTATTATCACCGGCATGTGTCATGAAAATTGTTAACTTAGCAGCAGCAGTTCAATGCAATACATAATATAGAAGAAGAAGAAGAAATAATAATAAATAAATATACATATATTGAATAGATTAAAAATTGTGCAAAAGACAGAACTAACATATATATTGAAAAAGTAAAGTAGTGTTCACTGGTTCAATGTCCATTTAGGAATAGGATGGCAGAGGGGAAGAAGCTGTTCCCGAATCACTGAGCATGTGCCATCAGGCTTCTGTACCTCCTACCTGATGGTAAAAGTGAGAAAAGAGCATGCCCTGGGTGCTGAACGTTGCCTTTCTGAGACATCGCTCCTTGAAGATGTCCTGGGTACTTTGTAGACTAGTACTCAAGATGGGGCCAACTAAATTTACAACCCTCTGCAGCATCTTTCGGTCCTGCGCAGGACACCCCCCATACCAGACAGTGATGCAGCCTGTCATAACGCTCTCCACAATACATCTATAGAAGTTTTTAAGTGTACTTGTTGATATACCAAATCCCTCCAAACTCCTAATGAAGTAATGCTGTCTGCCTTCTTTATAAATTCTTCGATATGTTGGGACCAGGTTAGATCCTTACAGATCTTGACACCCAGGAACTTGAAACTGCTCACTCTCTCCACTTCTGATCCCTCTATGAGAATTGGTATGTGTTCCTTCATCTTACCCTTCCTGAAGTCCACAATCAGCTCTTTCGTTTTACTGACGTTGAGTGCCAGGTTGTTGCTGCGACACCAGTCCACTAGTTTGTATATCTCACTCCTCTACGCCCTCTTGTCTCCATCTGAGATTCTACAATGGTTGTATCATCAGCAAATTTATAGATGGATTTTGAGCTATGTCTAGCCACACAGTCATGTGTATAGAGAAAGTAGAGCAGAGGGCTAAGCACACACCCCCGAGGTGATCATCAGCGAGGAGGAGATGTTATCACCAATCCGCACAGATTGTGGTCTTCCGGTTAGGAAGTCGAGAATCCAATTGTAGAGGGAGGTACAGAGGCCCAGGTTCTATAACTTCTCAATCAGGATTGTGGGAATGATGGTATTAAATGCTGAGCTATAGATGATGAACAGCATCCTGACGTAGGTGTTTGTATTGTCCAGGTGGTCTAAAGCCGTGTGGAGAGCCATTGAGATTGCATCTGCTGTTGACCTATTGTGGCGATAGGCAAATTGCAATGGGTCCAGGTCCTTGCTGAGGCAGGAGTTCAGTCTAATCATGACCAACCTCTCAAAGCATTTCATCACTGTCGATGTGAGTGCTACTGGGCGATAGTCATCAAGGCAGCCCACATTATTCTTCTTAGGCACTGGTATAATTGTTGGCTTTTTGAAACAAGTGGGAACTTTCGTCTGTAGTAGTGAGAGGTTGAAAATGTCCTTGAATACTCCCGCCAGTTGCTTGGCATAGGTTTTCAGAGCCTTATCAGGTACCCCATTGGGACCTTCTGTCTTGCAAGGGTTCACTCTCTTTAAAGACAGCCTAACATTGTCCTCTGAGACAGCAATCACAGTGTCATCAGGTGCAACAGGGATCTTCACAGCTGTAGTCATATTCTCCCTTTCAAAGCAGGCATAGAAGGCATTGAGTTCATCTGGTAGTGAAGCATCGCTGCCATTCATACTGCTGGGTTTCGCTTTGTAGGAAGTAATGTCTTGCAAACCCTGCAAGAGTTGTCGTACATCTGATGTCACGACCAACTTCGTTTGAAATTGTGTCTTCGCCCTTGGAGTAGCCCTCCACAAATCAGGCCTAGGTTGCCAGACTTGAATGCCACAGATCTAGCCTTCAGTAGATGACCTACCTCCTGGTTCATCCACAGCTTTTGGTTTGGGAATGTACAGTAAGTCCTTGTTGGCACACACCCATCCACACAGGTTTTAATGAAGTCGATAACAACTGCAGCATACGCATTCAGATTTGAAGATGAATCCAGTCCACCAATTCAAAGCAGTTCTGTAAGGGCTTCTGTTCATACCTTGTCCATACCTTCTTAGTCCTCACTACTGGTGCTACAGTCTTCAGTCTCTGCCTGTACTCAGGGAGTAGAAGTACAGCCAGGTGATCAGACTTCCTGAAGTGAAGGCGTGGAATAGCACAATAAGCATTCTCGATGGTGGTGTAACAGTGGACCAGTGTGTTGTTTCCTCTGGCATTGCAAATATATAATATATTGCTCTCTAGCCATTATATACATATAATGTATATAATGCTGAGATTGGGTTTGAGGATATCCAAGCTTAAGCACAAGGGACGACCCAGAAACAGCATGGCTGGTGAGTTGTTGGTTGTGGAATGTGCTGCTTTGCAATATGCAAGGAGGAAATTGACAAGCTTCTGATTCAGTGTTAGTGTAATGTGTTCTTTGGGTGATAGATTGGAAATATGTGTCTACCAAAGGAGGCGTAAGGCACTGCTTCCCTCTGCTAGCCTGCAGGTCACCCTTGGCAAGGTGTAGCAGCTGCTTAGCCCTTCAATTCGGGTCACGTGAAACCATGGGATCAGGCAGTGGATGGTCAGTGTGAGCAGCTGGTGATCTAGCTCACTGGCTACTTCATCACAGTTGGTATAAAGAACTTGACAGTTCTTGTAAAACTTGGCATTTTCATCTAACACTACTTTACCCGCGATACTGTATGTATGAGTTTTCAAGTGCCATCCTTGAACACTGCTGTGGCATCATCCAGTGTCTTTCTTAACTTACTTCCACTTCACTCTCTTGCGGTGGATGTGACATTCAAATGATGGATGAATCTCCAATCACAACCTTACAATGCTGCCCCTCCTGCTTTTACCACGTACAAGCTCAATGTGCCTCGTGGCTTGTCATATTTCACTGTTAAAAATGTCATTCCTACATAAGTTATCTTTTCTCTAGACTAAGTTCTTACTTGGAAATATACAGGCTTCAGTTTTATATCTTTGAAATGGTTTTTAAACTTAATTTTGTGAAATGACTGAAACAGTCAAGCCAGTGTCCAATTCCATTTTAATTAAAACAACAGGAATTCTGCAGATGCTGGAAATTCAAGCAACACACATCAAAGTTGCTGGTGAACGCAGCAGGCCAAGCAGCATCTCTAGGAAGAGGGGCAGTCGACGTTTCAGGGTCTTGGCCTGAAACGTCGACTGCACCTCTTCCTAGAGATGCTGCTTGGCCTGCTGCGTTCACCAGCAACTTTGATGTGTGTTGCTTCCATTTTAATTAATTTGCTTTCACTTCTGGTGTAAGCCATATTGCTTGTCTCTTGCTATTTTTCACGTTGTAAATCTCAAAGCTATTCAGTCCTATGTCACTCTTCTAATTACATTTTCAACAACAGCATGCAGATTAGTGCTCTTTTTGAAACAGCAACTTGACCTTTTTTTTGCCTCCCAGTGCAGTCCATTTATCTTTGTCTCACTGACATGCTCTTTAAATGTGTCCTACTTTGTTGCAATTTCCACAAGTTTTGCCTTTAAACCTATATTGGTTAGGTGTATGTGAGCCTCTGCCACAATGGTAACATGATTTGTTTGGCCAGGCAGGCTTCTGTTTAGAAATTGCAATTTTGTTCATGGTCACTTTCATTGCTGACTGCAACTCAGTTGCATCTCTGTCTGCTGTTTCCACTGATACAGCTATTTCAATTCTTCTTGTAAGTGTAAGTTGTGCTTCCATTAGGTTCCATTTCTAAATACTTTATTGTAAGATTCCACAAACTAAACAGTCTCTCAGTGCGTCGTTAAGTCCATTACTTCAGCCATGTAAGCTTAAATGGACTCTCCTTCCTTTTGATTCTGCTTATTAAACCTAAAGCATTCTGCAAACGACAATGGCTTTCCTTCGAACTGCTCCTGCATTATGTTCACGATATTAGCAAAGCGCATTTCAGCTGGTTTGGTTTGAGTAGTGAAACTGCATGCTTTTCCATCTACTGCACTCAGTAACACTGCCACTTACTTTTCATGGCTTATTTTGTTTGCTTCAAATTACTGCTCAATTCATTCAGTATACATCATCCAGTTATCCATTGTGCAATTGAAAGTGTCCATCTTTCCGATGTAGCCAGCCCTTCCTTTTTTTGTGATTACTATCACCTGATATTCACTGCAAATTACATCCATTTTTTGCCTTTTTTTAACTCGACCATCTCTGCCCCTTCCAAAGAAACAATTGCTGCTCTTTCTTTTATTAACTTGAACATCTCCATCCATTTCTTGAGAAAAAATTTCCTCTACTTCAACAGGCAGATAGTCGTCTTGGGTTCATTTTAAAACTACCTCATCACCACATTATGTTTTGTATCTCTACAAACTAATCAAAAGAAAAACATGGGAGCTGGGAAATGATTCTACTCAGTTTTAATTTAGTGAGGCACTCACATAGGACGTGGTAGGATTATGATGTATGCCATTCATATACTTATTACATATAACCCATAATGAATGATGTAAACAACGAATGCTTAATCAAACAATGTATTTACAATAGTACTCAAATATTACTGAAATATTAAATACGTTATACCATGCAAAAACCTGTTGAAGCTCCCATGGACCATCTCCAACACTATCACATCCCTCCCGTACATTGTGGTATTGCAGCTGAAGTCAGACAATAGGCTTTATAAAATTGGAGCATAATCTCCCTACTTCTGCATTCAATGTCAAAGCTAACAAAGACCAGTATCCTATATGCAAACAACAGGAATTCTGCAGATGCTGGAAATTCAAGCAACACACATCAACGTTGCTGGTGAACGCAGCAGGCCAGGCAGCATCTCTAGGAAGAGGTACAGTCGACGTTTCAGGCCGAGACCCTTCGTCAGGACTAACTGAAGGAAGAGCTAGTAAGAGATTTGAAAGTGGGAGGGGGAGGGGGAGATCCAAAATGATAGGAGAAGACAGGAGGGGGAGGGATGTCCATGATCCTCTCATATCCCTTTTGCCAATCACCTGTCCAGCTCTTGGCTCCATCCCTCCTCCTCCTGTCTTCTCCTATCATTTTGGAACTCCCTCTCCCCCTCCCCCTCCCCCTCCCCCTCCAACTTTCAAATCCCTTACTCACTCTTCCTTCAGTTAGTCCTGACAAAGGGTCTCGGCCTGAAACATCGACTGTACCTCTTCCTAGAGATGCTGCCTGGCCTGCTGCGTTCACCAGCAACTTTGATGTGTGTTGCCAGTATCCTATATGCCTGTTTCTCTATACATTTTAAATTAGACAAATCATTTATGGATTGACAGTCTTCTACAGATCAGGACACAGCTATGTAGACTTTCAATGCTCTTTGTTTTATTTTCCATTCCATGAACACCAGCCTCACTCCTGATTTGTCCAGAAATTCATCCTTGCTGTCCCCTTATCGTCTTAAATATCAGTTATCAATGGGGACTTTAACTTGCACATAGATTGGGTGAATCAAGTTGGTCATGGCAGTCTTGAGGAGGACTTTATAGAATGCATCCATGATGGCTTTCTTGAATAGCATGTTACTGAACCTCCAGGGGAACGTGCTTCGATCTGGTCCTGTACAATGAGACAGATAAAATTCGTGATCTTGTAATTAGGGATCCTCTTGGAAAGAATGATAACAGTATGATTGAATTTCTCATATAAATGGAGGGTGCAATAGTTCAATCTAAAACCAGTGTATTATGCCTAAACAAGAGAGACTACAATGGGATGAGGGAGGATTTGGCTAGTGTGGACTGGGAACACAGGCTATATGGTGCGACATATACAGTGGAAGACTTTCAGAGATCTTTCACGGGGCTCAACAAAAGTATGTTTCAGTTAAAGGCAAGGACAATAAGGGTGGGGTGAGCCAGCCTTGGATAACTCAAGAAATAAAAGAAGGCATCCAACTAAAAGCTTGTGCATACAAAGTTGCCAAGAGTAGTGGGAAACTGGAAGATTGGAGAAACTTCAAAAAGCAACAAGAACCACTAAGCAAGCAATAAAGAAAGGGAAGATGGATTATGAAAATAAACTTGTACAAAATATAAAAACAGATAGTAAAAGTTTTTATAATTATATAAAGAGAAAGGGCAGGTTAAAGTGAATGTAGGTCCCTTGGAGGACGAGAAGGGGGAATTGATATTGGGTAATGAGGAAATAGCCGAGGATTTAAATGACTATTTTGTGTCAATCTTCACGATGGAGGACACATCTAACATGCCAAAGAGAGATGTTATGGATGTGATGTGAGGTGAGGACGTCAATACAAAAGATATCGCTAAAGAGGAAGTGCTGAGCAAACTTGTGGGCCTGAAGATAGGTAAGTCCCCTGGTCCTGATGGAATACATCCCAGGGTACTGAAAGAAATGGCAGATGTTATAGCACAGGCTTTGGTGATGATTTACCAAAATTCTCTGGACTCTGGGCAGGTTGCAGCAGATTGAAAAACGGTGAATGTCACGCTACTGTTCAAAAAAGGATGTAGGCAAAAGGCAGGTAACTATAGGCTAGTTAGTTTAACAGCTGTAGTTGGGAAAATTCTTGAAGCTATCATTAAAGAAGAAATAGTGAGGTATTTGGAATGAAATGGATCCATCAGGCAGACACAGCATGGATTCAGCAAAGGCAGATTCTGTTTGACAAATGTAGTGGAGTTCTTTGAAGATATAATGAGCATAGTGGATAGAGGGGAACAGATGGTTGTTATTTACTTGGATTTCTAGAAGGTCTTCAATAAGATGCAACATAAAAGACTTATCCATAAGGTAAGGATGCATAGGGTTGTGGGTGATGTATTAGCATGAATAGAGGATTGGTTAACTAAAAGAAAGCAAGGAGTTGGGACACACGGGTGTTACTCTAGCTGGCGATCAGTAGTGAGCAGTGTGCCACAGGACCCACAACTGTTCATGATATACATTAACAATCTGGAAGAGGAGACCAAGTGTAGTGTATCTAAGTTTGCTGATGATACTAAATTGAATGGAAAAGCTAATTGTGCAGAATTTGCAGAGAGTCAACAGAGAGATATAGATAGGTTACGTGAGTCGGCAAGGGTCTGGCAGATGGAGTACAATGCTGGTAAATGCGAAATCATCCACTTTGGAAGGAAAAATGAAAGAGCAGATTATTATTTAAATGGTAAAAGATTGCAGCATGCTGCTTTGCAGAGGGACTTGGGTTGCTTGTGCATGAATCACAAAAGGTTGGTTTGCAGGTGCAGCAGGCTGTCAAGAAGGCAAATGGAATGTTGGATTCCATTGCTAGAGGGATTGAATTTAAGAGCAGGGAGGTTATGCTGTAACTGTACAGGGTACTGGTGAGGCTGCACCTGGAGTACTTTGTGCAGTTCTGGTCTTCTTACTTGAGGAAGGATATACTGGCTTTGGAGGTGGTGCAGAAAAGGTTCACCAGGTTGATTCCAGAGATGAGGGGGTTAGACTATGAAGAGAGATTGAGTCACCTGGGACTGTACTCACTGGAATTCAGAAGAATGAGAGGAGATCTTATCGAGACATTTAAAATTATGAAAGAGATAGATAAGATAGAGGCAGGAAAGTTATTTCCACTGGTCGCTGAGACTAGAACTAGCGGACATAGCCTCGAGATTCGGGGGAATATATTTAAGATGGAGATGAGGAGGATCTGCTTTTCCCAGAGGGTGGTGAATCTGTGGAATTCTCTGCCCAGTGAAGCAGTGGAAGATACCTCACTGAATTTATTTAAGGCAAGGTTGGATAGATTTTCGCATAGTAGTGTAATTAAGGGTTATGGGGGAAAGGCAGGTAGGTGGAGATGAGTCCATGGCCAGAACAGCCATGATCTTCTTGAATGGCGGAGCAGGCTCGTCGGGCCAGACGGCCGACTCCTGCTCCTATTTATTATGCTCTTATATTCTTAAATATCCGTGGAAACTCTAAATACACTTCCTCTATTTTTTCAGAATATGTTGTGTAGATTAATAAACATGCTACTATAGAGAAATGTATCCCCCATTTACTAAATCTACACAAAATGCTTCATGTATAATTTCAAAGTTATGAAGTACATTTATTATTAAAGAATGTATAAAATATACAACATTAGATTTGTTGGCTTACTGGCAGTCGCAAAGCAAGGAACCCGAAAGAATCCAATTTTAAAAAATTAAGCCTAGCCCCCAGTGCCCACAGAGAAAGAGGGGAAAACACACACAAAAAAAATAATATAAAGATTAGAAGTAACCACCAACAACAGCATTCTGAACCAAATTGAATCATTAGATCCAAATCCCTGGAGCAGCCCAGACTAGGCCCAAAGCCTGAGTATTCAGTTCATCATATTAGTGGAGCAAATCACCGCAAAGTTTGTAGACACAAAGCACGGTAGCCAGGAGCAGTCTCACAGCTTTACCATCACAGAGAGAGAAGCTCTTAGACTATCTGGGTCAGCATTTAAATTGTCTGAACTTCACACTAGGATCCGAGCCCCATCACCTGTGAATTACGCTGGGCTTAGACTTCACTGCCAAAGGAGCCATTCTTGACCTCTCTAAATCAGCTCGGCATCTCGAGCAATCCAAACTCATCCGACTCTCAACACCCTGCCTTTCCAGTCTGTAACGGCAGGCATTTAGATTTTACATTAGAACTGGCTGATCAGAATCCATATAATTAGAGTCATTTACAAATTATCTGTTTAATTAGAGGTTGATCAGAGAAGCTTTTACCACCTTCTGTGCAGGATGGGTATAGCTTTCAAAATCATTAGCTTTTCTGTCAGAAATTCCTCCTGAAAGATACAGTACTGTGCAAAAGTCTTGGGCACATAGTGACTAAGACTTATGCACAGCACTGTATATTGTTTAAAAATATGAAGGTGGTTAGGAAGCAAAAATAAGAGTACTTAGCTTTGCATTAGCTTAGTAATACTTAGTGTTATTTCATAACTGGAAAGACATAATATACAGTAATGTGCAAAAGTCTTAGGCACCCTAGTTATTTATTTGAGCCTAACACTTTTGCGAAGTACTGTACAATACGTTGCATTTGCTGAAAGCTGAAGTTAATAATATTAATGGAGCAGCTGCATAGATCTTGGTATGAACATAGAATTCTCCAACTTCCAATAATTCCCTCCCCCTCCCTTCCCCTATCCCTATGTCACTCTGCCCCCTCCCCCAGCTGCCTATCACCTCCCTCATGGTTCCACCTCCTTCTACTACCCATTGTGTTTTCCCCTATTCCTTCTTCACCTTTCCTGCCTATCACCTCCCTGCCTCCCCTTCCCCACCCCTTTATCTTTCCCCTTACTGGTTTTTCACCTGGAACCTACCAGCCTTCTCCTTCCCACCCTCCCCCCACCTTCTTTATAGGGCCTCTGCCCCTTCCCTCTACAGTCCTGACGAAGGGGTCCGGCCTGAAACGTCAACCAATCGTTTCCACGGATGCTGCCCGACCTGCTGAGTTCCTCCAGCGTGTTGTGAGTGTTGCTTTGATCCCAGCATCTGCAGATTATTTTGTGTTTAGATCATGGCTTTTAGTTTTGTTTTGGTACCATGACTAGGATTGAACAACATTGCCTGTTAAACCACTTCATTTGTGGTTTGAAATGCTGAGGATAACTGAGCTAAATGTTAAGCTTAATTTGATCATTTTCTAGTGTGCCAAACTCATTGAAGTTTCATTTGTAAAGAACTACAGATGCTAGAAATCAGAAATAAATACAGAAAATGCTGGAAACTCTTAGCAGAATGGGTAGCATCTGTGGGAGGAGACAACCTCTTAGGTCCATGTCTTTTCTGATGAGCATTGATGTGAAAATTACCTTTCTTTCTCCATAGTTGCTGCCTGACCTGCTGAGCCATTTCTTTGGCTTTATGTCACTGAAGTTTTAACTAAATTCAGTATTCAATGGTGTCATAATCCCCCAAATTGAAGCTTTCTTTGTGCAAGACTAAATTGATTGACTGTAATTAGGTAATAAAAGACAAGGTAAAATTTATTGCGATGAACTCAATCCAAAGAGAATTAATGCCTTATTCAGCCGTCCAGGAATGATAGCAATTTCTTTCAGGGTGTGTGACCAAATATTTTAATTATGAGAGTTATTTATATTGGAAGAATCTTCCTACAATAAAACCTGTATATAGAAATCAAAAGTATTTAAATTACCTGCAAACAAAGTTATTTCATTTATAACATTTATTTATTTTAGACATTTGAAAGAGAGAAAAATATAAAACAAGTTATCTTGATCTCCCTTTTTTGTTTTAACAGCATTTTTAGAAAGGATGTTATAAAAAGACAAGTATCATTCAGCACCCAGAGAAAGTACCCAATAGACAGTTGGCTGTTTTTTTATTAAATTTTACATCTTACCTGAATATTAAGCTATAGAGCAAACAGGAATTCATAGTAAAGATACCCTGCCGCTATTTGTAATGATCCAAAGGTTGACAAACAGAGTGGTGGTGACCTTGTTCTTTACATTCAGAGATAACCAGTCACAGGGGCCACAAGTCTTGTGTCACCACTGACTTAGAAAACCTTGGGCATTCTGGACGCTGGACCCCAGATATAACTTTTTCCTCAGGAATCTAGAAGGAATGTATGCCCTGCCTAACCCCTATGTATGTTTGGCTGACAGGTCTTTGCATATCAATCATCCTTTCTTTCCCTTGTGGAGTCCTTGTGAATGTCGTCTGAAGTCTGTTAGTAGCTGCAGTCTGTACAGCATATCCAGAGGGACTCCACGGCAATTCCCATGGCAGGGAAGTAATAATGAGAGAAATGACAATACAACTCATACTGACAGATATGCTCTTCACCTGAGTCTCCAGACACCCTCCACGGTGCAGGGTAGCAGACAGGTGTTATTGCAAAGTACTGGGTAGTCTTTCTGAAGTAGGTGTCCTGAAACCAACCACAATGCAAACTTTTGTTTCCTACAAGTACACAGGAATATTTCTAAAGCTGCAAAATATATCTGATTTGAGCTATTAGTGACCCAAGCAAGCATTGTTCAGCCACATTCCCTGCAATTCCTACATGCAAGTATCCTAATATTGCTGTTAAGTCAAATGTTTTGATCAATGCAAATCCAGCAGAATATCTATATTTGTATTATTTATGGATAAGGGTGTCGAAACTAATTTGCAGTGCATCCATAAACAGTGCATTGTGTACAAGTTTTCAACGTTTGGATATTTATGAATGGCCCATATCATTCAACATCAGTAAAATGTTACATGGGAGATTGATAGAAATCGGCAAACACTAGGAGTGGGATAGGTGGCTCATCTATTTAAGCTCTTTTTCCTAATAACGATATATGAAATTTCTATTCTTAATATCAAAATGAGTCATTGCCATTTTTTGTGCATTGGACTTGTCTATCCCATTCTATTTTCCCTTTCTAATTGGCACTAATTTATTGTGTGGGCATTGCAAATAACCAGAAACATGCAGACTTTCTCCAAATTTCATTTTAGAAGACCTAAGATAAAAGTGTTTCTGAAATTACAGTAGAGCCTCAGCCAAAATTATCCCCTGTCCATGAATGCAAGAATTTAAAAAAAAAGTAAAATCAAATATTACAGACACTAAAAGCAAAACTGAAATTACCAAAAATATTCAGCAGATGAGGCACCCTCTTCACAGAGAAGAGGACTGTGTTGTGTTAATGGCTCATTTCTATGATATTTCTTAGAACTTGGATCTGATAAAAGATTCTCAACCTGAAATGTGCACATTCCAAAAAAAAACATTGAATTTTACCTTGTCACCATATATTCAGATCCAAGCTATCTTACTGTTGAGATGTTATTGAATAAACAAAAACACCAGCAGATCTGCCAGATAGGAGGGTGATTGAATGTCTGGGAAAGGAGATGGCTGAATGAAGGGAAGTTACATCAAAGGGAAAAACATCATGCCTCATGAATCACTGACAATTCAAGGCAATAAACAAATTCTCTACTGCTTCTGTTAAGCTGTTGTATGGAGCAAGACAGTGGCAAAACTAGTAAAGGCCTCTGCCTCTGAGTTCCAGTGATCCTGACCTCTGGTGCTGTCTGTGTGCAGTTTGCAAGTTCTTCCAGTGATGGTATGGGTTACCTCCAGGCTCTGCAGTATCCACTGATATCCCAGAAACATATGGGTTATTGATGGTTAGTTGACTACTGTAAGTTACTCCTAGTGTATAAATGGGTGATAGAATTTGGAGGTTTTTGTGGGAGTTGATAGGTTCCTTACAGGTTGCTATAGCTGGGAGAAGTAAAGGGGATAAGTTCCCACTGCCTATTAAATGTTCCTAATGGTGTGCATCTCAAATAGCCTCTGACAACCAAATCCAACTCCTGGGCTTTGCATGTGCCTTAGATACCAAGCCTCATGGACCTGTTTCTACTGACAGGAAGAGGGGCAAAACCAGTCATTTTGGGCAGAATGGGTTCATCAGCCATGGTTGATAGCTCATCAAGAAGGAAAACTCTTGTCTCAACCCTCCGCTGCCTTAAGGTTATGCTCACTCACTGGGAACGCTTTGGGAGCAAACGCTGAGGAAAAATCCAGAACTGGAGTCCCTAAGGCTGAGTTGAGTTCAATGCTGACTGGCAATCTCTACAATTGTCATAAGGGCACGGGGTGGCTGGGAACAGACCCAAGTGCAAGACACAGACACTGAAGTACTAGGGACAGGACTAGGATACAGGGCGATGGCAAGGACATGGACAGGAAAACCAGGAACCTGGAACAGGACTGAACAAGAGAGCTAGGAGCCCGGGCTTGGACTCCGAGCCAGAGACTGGACAAGGACCCAGTACCTGGGTCTTGTCTCTGGCTCTGACCCCAGAACTAGGCAAGTATGAGGCTTGGAAGGCAGGCGGGATGAGGCTGGAGCCTTCAGGCTAGAGGCTAGAGTCTAGAGGCTAGGGTCTAGAGGCTAGAGGCTTGACTTGGCAAGAGGCTAGAGGCTAGAGACTAGAGACTAGAGACTTGGCGTGGCAAGAGACCAGAGGCTGGAAGCTGGAGTCTACAGGCTCGAGGCTAGGCAAGAGACAGGGCGAGGCTTGACAGGAGGCTGGAGACTTAAGACTAGAGGCGAGGCTGGAGGCTGGAGACCTGAGGCGAGGCGAGGCTGGAGGCTGGAGACCTGAGGCGAGGCGAGGCTGGAGGCTGGAGACGTGAGGCGAGGCGAGGCTGGAGGCTGGAGACGTGAGGCGAGGCGAGGCTGGAGGCTGGAGACTTGAGGCGAGGAGAGGCTGGAGGCTGGAGGCTGGAGGCGAGGAGAGGCTGGAGGCTGGAGGCGAGGAGAGGAGAGGCTGGAGGCTTGAGGTGAGGAGAGGCTGGAGGCTGGAGGCTGGAGGCTTGAGGCGAGGCTGGAGGCTGGAGACCTGAGGCGAGGCGAGGCTGGAGGCTGGAGACCTGAGGCGAGGAGAGGCTGGAGGCTGGAGACCTGAGGCGAGGAGAGGCTGGAGGCTGGAGACCTGAGGCGAGGAGAGGCTGGAGGCTGGAGACCTGAGGCGAGGAGAGGCTGGAGGCTGGAGACCTGAGGCGAGGCGAGGATGGAGGCTGGAGACTTGAGGCGAGGCGAGGCTGGAGGCCGGAGACTTGAGGCGAGGCGAGGCTGGAGGCCGGAGACTTGAGGCGAGGCGAGGCTGGAGGCTGGAGACTTGAGGCGAGGGGAGGCTGGAGGTTGGAGGGGAGAGGCTGGAGGCTGGAGACGAGGCGAGGAGAGGCTGGAGGCTGGAGGCTGGAGGCTGGAGACGAGGCGAGGTGAGGCTGGAGGCTGGAGACTTGAGGCGAGGCTGGAGGCTGGAGACTTGAGGCGAGGCGAGGCTGGAGGCTGGAGACTTGAGGCGAGGCGAGGCTGGAGGCTGGAGACTTGAGGCGAGGGGAGGCTGGAGGTTGGAGGGGAGAGGCTGGAGACGAGGTGAGGAGAGGCTGGAGGCTGGAGGCTGGAGACTTGAGGCGAGGGGAGGCTGGAGGTTGGAGGGGAGAGGCTGGAGGCTGGAGACGAGGCGAGGAGAGGCTGGAGGCTGGAGGCTGGAGACTTGAGGCGAGGGGAGGCTGGAGGTTGGAGGGGAGAGGCTGGAGGCTGGAGACGAGGCGAGGCGAGGCTGGAGGCTGGAGGCTGGAGACTTGAGGCGAGGGGAGGCTGGAGGTTGGAGGGGAGAGGCTGGAGACGAGGCGAGGCGAGGCTGGAGGCTGGAGACTTGAGGCGAGGCGAGGCTGGAGGCTGGAGACTTGAGGCGAGGCGAGGCTGGAGGCTGGAGACTTGAGGCGAGGCGAGGCTGGAGGCTGGAGACTTGAGGCGAGGCGAGGCTGGAGGCTGGAGACTTGAGGCGAGGCGAGGCTGGAGGTTGGAGGGGAGAGGCTGGAGGCTGGAGACGAGGCGAGGAGAGGCTGGAGGCTGGAGGCTGGAGACGAGGCGAGGTGAGGCTGGAGGCTGGAGACTTGAGGCGAGGCTGGAGGCTGGAGACTTGAGGCGAGGCGAGGCTGGAGGCTGGAGACTTGAGGCGAGGCGAGGCTGGAGGCTGGAGACTTGAGGCGAGGGGAGGCTGGAGGTTGGAGGGGAGAGGCTGGAGGCTGGAGACGAGGTGAGGAGAGGCTGGAGGCTGGAGGCTGGAGACTTGAGGCGAGGGGAGGCTGGAGGTTGGAGGGGAGAGGCTGGAGGCTGGAGACGAGGCGAGGAGAGGCTGGAGGCTGGAGGCTGGAGACTTGAGGCGAGGGGAGGCTGGAGGTTGGAGGGGAGAGGCTGGAGGCTGGAGACGAGGCGAGGCGAGGCTGGAGGCTGGAGGCTGGAGACTTGAGGCGAGGGGAGGCTGGAGGTTGGAGGGGAGAGGCTGGAGACGAGGCGAGGCGAGGCTGGAGGCTGGAGACTTGAGGCGAGGCGAGGCTGGAGGCTGGAGACTTGAGGCGAGGCGAGGCTGGAGGCTGGAGACTTGAGGCAAGGCGAGGCTGGAGGCTGGAGACTTGAGGCGAGGCGAGGCTGGAGGCTGGAGACTTGAGGCGAGGCGAGGCTGGAGGCTGGAGACTTGAGGAGAGGCGAGTCTGGAGGCTGGAGACTTGAGGCGAGGCTGGAGACTGGAGACTGGAGGCGAGGCTGGAGGCTGGAGGCGAGGCTGGAGGCTGGAGGCGAGGCTGGAGGCTGGAGACTTGAGGTGAGGCTGGAGGCTGCAGGCTGGAGACGAGGTGAGGCTGGAGGCTGCAGGCTGGAGACTCGAGGTGAGGCTGGAGGCTGCAGGCTGGAGACGAGGTGAGGCTGGAGGCTGCAGGCTGGAGACGAGGTGAGGCTGGAGGCTGCAGGCTGGAGACGAGGCTGGAGGCTGCAGGCTGGAGACGAGGCTGGAGGCTGCAGGCTGGAGGTGAGGCTGGAGGCTGCAGGCTGGAGGCGAGGCTGGAGGCTGGAGACTTGAGGCGAGGCTGGAGGCTGGAGACTTGAGGCGAGGCTGGAGACTGGAGACTGGAGGTGAGGCTGGAGGCTGCAGGCTGGAGACTTGAGGTGAGGCTGGAGGCTGGAGGCTGGATACTTGAGGTGAGGCTGGAGGCTGCAGGCTGGAGACTTGAGGTGAGGCTGGAGGCTGCAGGCTGGAGACTTGAGGTGAGGCTGGAGGCTGCAGGCTGGAGACTTGAGGTGAGGCTGGAGGCTGCAGGCTGGAGACTTGAGGTGAGGCTGGAGGCTGCAGGCTGGAGACTTGAGGTGAGGCTGGAGGCTGCAGGCTGGAGACTTGAGGTGAGGCTGGAGGCTGCAGGCTGGAGACTTGAGGTGAGGCTGGAGGCTGCAGGCTGGAGACTTGAGGTGAGGCTGGAGGCTGCAGGCTGGAGACTTGAGGTGAGGCTGGAGGCTGCAGGCTGGAGACTTGAGGTGAGGCTGGAGGCTGCAGGCTGGAGACTTGAGGTGAGGCTGGAGGCTGCAGGCTGGAGACTTGAGGTGAGGCTGTAGGCTGCAGGCTGGAGACTTGAGATGAGGCTGTAGGCTGCAGGCTGGAGACTTGAGGCGAGGCTGGAGGCTGGAGACTTGAGGCAAGGCTGGAGGCTGGAGACTTCAGGCGAGGCTTGGCTCCTCCTGGGCAGGGCGCGGATCCCCACCCGACAGAGGCAAGAGACAGGAAGGGACAGAACCAACCCCAGGTAACGGCAAGACGGCCTGGCTTACCTGGGCGGAGGCAAGGGACAGGAAAGGAGCTAGGTACAGGGTGGCTCCAGGACCAGACAGCAAAACAAGGCAAGGCTACAGGCAAAGCAAGGCAAGACAAGAACTTCAGGTGAGGCGAGAGTTATCGGCAATACAAGGCAAGGCTTCTGGCTAAGCAAGGTGAGACAGAACTTCAGGCGAGGCGAGAGTTACCGGCAAGACAAGGCAGGGCAGGGCTTCAGGCGAGGAAACAGAAGGCAGCGGAAGGGATCCAAGGAGTAAGGACAAGAACAATCCAGCAACCACGCCCTGGTCTTTGGGGGTATTTATGCAGCCAGCCCCAACTAGCATCAGCTGCCTCAATTAGCTCAACAAGGACAAAAACAGGGTAGATAGGAAAACCTGGAGCAAGAGTCGATGGACCAGACCGTGAACCGGAATATGGACTTCACGGACCGGACTATGACAACAATGCTGCTGATGCCGAACTATATTGGTGTCCGCCGTTCCTTTAGATTCATGAGCTGCGGGAAGGGGGAGCCAGATGCATGGACAGCAGTTTGCTCTTCATATTGTACTACCTTGGCGTTTGTATCATGCAGTCTGCTGAACTTAAACATCCATGGTTAACCCCAACCAATGGAGAGCCTCTGATGGGAAAGTAACAAGAACAAAATGGGTTAGCAGTTAGTCAGAAAATGCTGCTAGTGTTGATTCAACAGAACAAATGGCAAGTTTCTATCCTGTATCTTTCTCTGTGATTCTGTGACTCTGCGCTTTCCTCTGAAAACACCTGGACTAGATTGATCAATAACGCTACCAAATCAACACCTAAGTTTACTGAAACAGAAACCAACAATGGGACACTGAAAAGAAAAGCCTAAGAAACGTGTTATTGAAATAAATTGAAATGGAGCATCCCTGGACAGGTTCAAGAGGAAAATGATTACTAGAAGGACACAATTTTTAAAAAGTGGAAATTGTGAGGGATTTCTCAGTCACTCAGTCAAATCAGTCTTAGATTACCAACAGATGACTGATTGAACACAACAGAAAATGCATGAAGATTAAGCTTTAGCAAAGATAACAAAGGGAGATATTCACATTGTCAAAGATAACTGGAATTTATATTGTTGAAGGTAAATGAATTCCAGTTATCTTTATCATTTCATTCGCAGAGATGCACACTAGAATTGACCAGGTACCATAGAAAAATATGGATTAGGAAATACAAATATTAAAGAGCTAAAGCTCGAGGACCTGCATAACAAACTGAATTGCCAATACTATCCTTCCATTTAAAGTATCAAAAACAAGAACAAGATCTATCTAAAATAACAAATGTCTACCTTCTTGCATCCTAACAGTGTTAATCATCAATACAAACATTAATTTTCTTTTGAAAACAGCACAGAAGTAGACACTTTGGCCCAATTCATTCTAAGACACCTGTTTAAGCTGGTCCTATTTGCCCATGTTTGGCCCATATCCCTCTAAACTATTCCTATTTACTTGCACAAATGTCTTTTAAATGCTGTTATTGTACCTCCCTCAATTACTTCTTCTGGCATTTCATTCCATATACACATTATCCTCTGTGTGAAGAAGTTGCCCCCCAGAACCCTTTCAAATATTTCCCTTCTGAGTTTCAACTATGCCCTCTAGTTTTCTATCAAATGTTATGCATGACCTAGAAACGCTGATCAAAAAATAGCTTTGAAAGGAAAAAAGGGAGCAGCATTATAACTAATTAACTGAATTACAGATCATTTCAGATGACTGCACTCAAGCATTTAATAAAATTGCACAAGCAGTACTTGAAAGACTAAAGAAGAACGATGGTAAAAGACAAGATTATGAAAGCATGTGATTCCTACAGTGAGCTAAAAAGCAAATGTTTCAATCAGATTTTGATAGGCCCTGATACAGAGATACAAACAAAAAAAAGTAGGAAATGAAAATATGGTCTGCAAAGGCAAACTACGTCCTTAACAGAGCCGAGGTGATTCAGCACAATCACAGCAAGAAAGAGCTCATGAGCCTCAAAAGATAATCTGCAGTTGGGACAAGCGTGCTGACAAATTTATTGAAAACAATGTAATTTGCAGAAGGTGGGCAGACAATTGAAGGAACTACACAATCACAAAATTGGGAAAGACCCACAAATAATAATTCTGGGTCCTGAGGAAAAAGATAAAAGCTTAGAAGCTGAAAAAATCACAAGAAGCAAAAAATTTGAAAAGCAAAAGGAAGATTCAATTGCAGAGCTTTTAAAAGTATTAGATATTACTGCACAAACTTGCAATTTGCTACAGAAATGGAAAACCTAACTATTGCAGTGGAGGATAATACTAAATAAGGTCATGCCAGAACTAGGGATTATGCTTGAAGAAAAATTTGAATACAAGTCTAGAAGAAGCACCACAGATTCATCTTCAGCTTCAGAATCAGATGCAAAAAATACTGTATTTTCCCAGAAGAACTTGATTAAAAACTCAGACTTTGACAGCGTGTGGCAAGAAAAAACACATCCTGAACAAGAAGCAAAACTTCAGTCCCTTGTTGATAAGTCATATGGAACAACTGCATAACAGCATAACTAGCATTATATTGTAGTTTGCAGCCTAACTGGGTAAGAACTAAAACTGTCACCCCTCAACATATTTATTGAATTTATGCCTGGAGCAAACAATTATGTCAGATGCCTTAAAAACTCCACTGGTTCAGTGACAGTTAGATTGATAAATTGACAGCCTTCACTTTGGGAATGATATTTCTTCTAAACACAAAAATCTGCAAGATTTCAGAGTCAAGGCTTGGAGTGAGAGCGAGAGACTTGAAAAGAGGTAAGTCAGCTTATTGTTAGCTAATAGTTAGTTAATTGGCTAATTATCTACTTAATAGAAACCAATAAAAAGGAAGGTTGGATCACACAGAGTGGGCATTGTTGGCTTCAAGATTTTTTTTATATGCCATTGGAAGATACAAATCAGGTGGGAACAACATTCTCTAATGAAAATGAGATAGAGAATGGGGCTCCACAGGGGGCTGGGGGGAGTGAGTGAGTGTTCCACTAATTTTAATATTATAATTAATGATATTTTCTTAAATGTTGGCTCAGATATTTCCAAATCATTATATGCCAAAGATGGTGTAGTGAGGGAGAGAAGCAGGAATGTAAGTTATATAGTTAGGAAAATGTAGGCAGCTGTTAATGAAGTAGAAGAATAGGGAGATTGTTGGGGGTTTAAATTTTCTGCTGAAAACACTCAAGTTATTTGTTTTTTCTATAAGGAATATTACATTCCCAATTGAACCCAAATGATATGTTAGAACTCTTAAACAAGAGTCAGTGGTAAAGTTTCTAGGTATGTGGATGGACACAAAGCTAACACGGAAGGTGCACGTGAATAAAATTCTAGAAAAGTGTAAAAAGCCAT
Organism: Mobula hypostoma; assembly: GCF_963921235.1. Lineage (NCBI taxonomy): Eukaryota > Metazoa > Chordata > Chondrichthyes > Myliobatiformes > Myliobatidae > Mobula > Mobula hypostoma. The sequence goes on along the minus strand of NC_086103.1, from coordinate 69,201,676 downwards.
TAATGGGCTCAGGTGCTTAGTTGGATGTGAGTAGGAGGTGACTTAAACACATGTATATTGCTTTAATCAGCTCTGAAGTTTAGCAATGGTTTATTGGGTTAACTAAGAGAACATAAACAAGAGAAAATCTGCAGATGCTGGAAATTCAAGCAACACACACAAAATGCTGGAGGAACTCAGCAGGCCAGGCAGCATCTGTGGAAAAGATAAACAGCCAATGTTTCAGGCCGAGATCCTTCATCAGGACATAGAGTTGATCAGCCAATATTGACAACATTAGTAGAGTGTTGGGAGAACTGTATTTGTAAGGTCTTCAGTTTTGTATGGCTGGGAAATGAATGGGGAAAAAATCTTGGGTTGCTTAATGTGGAATATATTCCTAGTGTAACCCTTTCTGTCACTCCTCCATGGTTTTTCCCTTTGCCTGTGGTTGACTTAGGCCCTCAGGAAAAGATCAAGATGAGGAGTGATTGCTTATCAGTGGCACAGGAAGTTCAACAATGTATGCAAGGCAAATATTATGGATTCTTACATATCTACACAGATAGATCAAAGCATCCGGTGACAGGTTGTTCCAAAGTTTCAGGTGATTATTAAGAAAGCATTATCAGGCCATCAGTATTCTTGTCTGAGATGGTTGCTATCATTTCAGCCTTGGAATGGATCAACGAAATATGCCTTGATTATGTGCTCTGATTCATTCTTAGACTTGATATCTATTAAAACAGCTATTTCAGATTGTGGGCAAGGCATTTTTCTTTAGATTGGAGAACGTCAATACAGGCTGCAGGGTCTAGGCTTGAGTGAAGACGTCTTATGGGTACCTGCTCGTGTCGGGGTTGAATGAAATAAGGTGGCAATCATTCTAGCCAGCAATCCTTATTTTTAAGGATGTAAATATAGTGGTACCTTTGCATAAGGAGGAAGAGAAGGCCATGATTAAAAAGTCTATCAATCACTGTGGCAAACAAATTGGGACAAGGAAAAGAAATGATAGCTTTTATATAAGAATCAAGAAATGATGGGAATTCAGCTGGGCATTGGGTACAAAAGGAGGGATGGTTCCTTGTTCAGAATTAATATACATGATATTGGCAGTTGTAGGGAGTTCACTTGTCAAGAAACGGTGCAGCATATATAGTTTGCATACAGTTCCAATGAGGTGTATAGGAAACATTTAATTCTGGTGTTCCTAATCTTTTTTAATGCCATGGACCCCTACCATTAACCGAGGGTCCATGGATGCCAGATTGGGATCCTTTGATCTAATTGCCAAATTGAAATCTTTGGGAGAGACACAGTTTAACATGAAAAATGTGTTAGGATGTCACTGCCATCGCAAAATATATAAGTGTGTATTTGACTTCCTGTAATGCATTAGACTTTTCAATATTATTTGAGTTTTGTTTTGGAGGATATTTAGTGGATCTAATTCCTGTCTCTTTGCTCCACGCTCCAACTCAGTAAGTGGTGGTAATGCACCTTATGTTGGTCTGCCAACCGCCATTAAACTTCTCAACATGAAGAAGGACAGAGTGGTCATTGTGAGAGTAGGAAGTTGAAGGTTTGGTGAGGAGGCAAAAGCTTGAGTCAGCTATAGTCCACATACCTGTTCATCATTAGCATTTCATTCAATTAGGGCACCTCAGTGCCGCTCCTGCCAGATGTGGGAGGTCAGGGAATCTCACGGTCTTCCGGATGACTACACCTGTGGGAAGTGCACCCAGCTGCAGCTCCTGACAGACAGGGTCAGGACATTGGAGCTGGATCTCCATACACTTGGGATTGGCTGGGATGCTGAGAGCATCATGGAGGTAGTCACATCCAAGTTAAGGACTTCTGATAGTTGGATGAGCCCCAAGAAAACTAAGGGAAGTAAGTAGTCGTTGCAGTTCCCCTGTGGAAATTCACATCATCCACAGGTAAACGTCTTTAGATACTACTGGGGACAGGGGCAGGGGCAGGGGCATGGGGTTGGGGGCAGTATAAGCTTTCACTGGCTAGCAGCAGCAGCCTGACCTCCAGCACTGTGACGCCCTCGGTAGGGAAAGGGTACAGTCAGGCAGGGTGAAAGTGAGTAGAGGCTTGATAGGTAAGCGGGCAGGTGGGAGATTCAGTGGCTGCAGTATAGATGCCATGATGGTGTATTGTGTCCTGGGAGCCAGGACCAAAGCGAATCTGGTTGTGGAAGATTCTTGAGGGGAGGGCATACTGTCAGAGACTGTACATGCCAAAGACAACAGAGGTAGGACAAGGGATGAGCTCCAGCAGGATGAGTGCAGGGAGTTAAGAAGTAGGACCTTTGGGTGAAGATCTCTGGATTATTTACAGCACCATGTGCTAGTAAGATTAAAAATAAAAAGACAGGTTAGATCAATGTATGGCTGAGGAGCTAGTGCAGGGAATAGGGATTCTGGTTCTTGTATCACGGGGATCTCTTCTGGACTAGAGGTGATCTGTGTGAGAGGACCAAGTTGTATTTGAACCAGAGAGGGACCAATATCCTTCCTGGGAGGGTCTTTAACTAGATTGGCAGGGTTTGGGACTTTGAGCAGGAGCAAGTCATGAGATAAAGCAATAGCTAGCGGAAGCAAATTTAGGAATCAGGTTAGCCGGGGGGCACAATAAAGACAAGGAAAGGCAATACCAGTTAAACTGTACTTTTATACATGAGGATTAACAAGTAACGCAGATGAACTCAGAATGTGGATAGGGTAATAGACTTTACAGAAACCATAGTTGAGAGAGGACAGGACTGTCAGCTCAGTGCTTCAGATACAGACACTGCAGGCATGACAGAGGTACAAGTACGAAAGAATGAGGCGTTGCCTTTTTGGTAAGGATAGAGTAACGTCAGTGTTCAAAGATGACATTCTTAGGGATTGTCCAGTGAGGTCATATGAGTAGACTGAGGAAGAGAATCACCTGAGTGGGGCTGTGTTAGAGACAACCCCCAATAGTCAGCAGGGACTTAAGGACTGGGTGTACAGAGAAATTGTCCATACTGTGGGTGTAATAATAAGAGTTGCGTTACTGGAAAAGTTGAATTCCCCCAGTATTAGCTGAACCACCCAGAGTGTCAAGGGCCTGGATGGGGTGAAATTTGTGAAATGTGTCCAGAAAGATTCCTGAGTCAGTATAAAGAAGGCCCTACTCAGGAAGGTGCAACACTGGCTTTCTTCTTCAGGAATGAGGGTGGGCAAGTAATGAAAGTAGCAGTCAGTGGGCTATACTTAGAGCATAGAACAGTACAGCTGGCCTTTGACATTCACTCTATACTTTCCTGCAATAACCTTACATTCATGCCCCCTCATATTAGCCTATTCTGACCTGGGAACAATCCTCTGGCTGTCCACTCTATCTATGCCTCTTATCTTGTACACCTTTATCAAGTCAGCTCTAATCCTTCACTCAAAAGAGAAAAGCCTTAGCTCGATCAATCTTTCTTCATGATCCAGGCAGCTTCCTGGTGAATCACTAAAGCTTCAACATCCTTCCTGTAGTAAGGTGATCAAAAATGAATACAATACTCCAAGTGTGGTCTAACCAGAGTTTTACGGAGCTGCATCATTTTTACCTTGAAGTTTTTAGACCTGGCTACCTTGTAACTGTAGAGCCCTGTTTAATCCTTGCATCCTAATCCTGAAGCATGCTTTTTTCTCCTGTTGACCAGATGTTCCACATCTCTTGTCAACAACAGTTCCTTCATCCTATCATCCTTTCGCCTGCCTCAGCAGGACACACCATCCAGAACCCCATGCAAGTGCTCCCTAAAAACACCTTTACAGCTCTGCTGTGTATTTCTGAGTATACTTGTTTCCAGTTTATGCTCCTAAATTCTTGCCTGACAGCATCATAATTTCCCATGCACCAATTGAATACTTTCCCATACCACCTGCTCCTATCCACATTCAAAGCTACGGTAAAGGTCATGGAGTTGTGGGCATTCTCTCTAAAACGCTTGCCCACTGAGAGATCTGTTGCCTGACCAGGTTCATTACCTAGCAGCAGACCCAATATGGCCTCTCCTCTAGTTGGCCTTTCCCTATATCTGTGTAGTGTCAGGAATCCTTCCTGGACACACTTAACACATTTCAACCTATCTAAACCTTTTGCCCTAAGGAGATGCCAATCAATATCAGGGAAGATGAAATCACCCATGACAACTTTCCAAAATCTGCCTCCCATTCTGTTCCTCATTGTCTCTGTTGCTATGAGGCGGTGAAGGGCAGAAGAATACCCATAATTTCCCTTCCTGATTCTGACTTCCACCCATACTGACTCAGTAGCTGACCCGCCACAATGTCCTCCCTTTCTGCATCTATGATACTATCTTTGATTAGCAATGACACACCCCCTACCTCTTTTACCTCCCTCCCTGTCCCTTTTGAAAGATCAAAAGCCCAGAACATCCAGCAACCATTCTTGCCCTTGTGACTGCCAAGGCCACAATGACATAGTTCTATGTACAGAACCATGCTCTAAGTTCATTGCCCTTATTCCTGATACTACTCGCATTAAAATAGATACATTTCAGTCCATCTCACTAACTGTAATTATTCCCTATTCATTGTCTATCCTTCAACATATTCTGTCTACGTGCTTTGTCTACCTGTACACCAACTGCCCCATAGCCTGGCCTTTCACTCTGGTTCCCATCCCCCTGCCAAACTAGTTTAAACACTCCTCAACAACTCTAGCAAACCCACCTAGAAAGATATTGGTTCCCCTTGAGTTCAGTTGTAACCTGTCCTTTTTTGTAAAGGTCATACCTTCCCCAGAAGAGTTCCCAATTATCCAAAAATCTGAAGCCCTGCCTATTGTACCAATTCTTCCGTCACACATTCATCTGCTAAATCATCCTATTCTTACCTTGACTGGCACGTGGCACAGGCAGCAACCTAGAGATTACTATCCTTGAGGTTGATTTTTCAGTCTCCTACCTAGCTCCCTATATTGTCACTTCAGGACCTCATTCCTTTTTCTACCTACTGTATGTTACTAGTGCCAATATGTATCATGATTTCTGGTTGTTCTGTTCATCCTTCCCCTTAAAACCTAATCTGTGATGCCCCTGACTCTGGCACGTGGGAGGCAACATACCTTCTAGGAGTCCCTTTAGTTCCTATCACATTGGCAAAATCTCCTGCCTGTTCCTCAGTCTATTGAATCCCCAATCACCACTGTTCTCCATTTCTCCCACCACACCCCACCTTCCTTTTTGAGCTATAGAGCCAGATTCAGTGCCAGGTATCTGGCTTTTCCTTTGTAAGCTGACCCCCAACAGTATCCAAAACTTGTTACTGAGGGGGTGTTACCGAGTTCTGATGAAAGGTCTCATCCAAAACTTCAACATTTTACTCTTTTCCATAGATGCAGCCTGGCCTACTAAATTCCTCCAGCATTTTGTGTATTGCTTTGGATTTCCAGCGTCTGCTGATTTTCTTGTGTTTGTTACTGAGGGGAACAGCCACGGGGATACTCTGCACTATCTGCCTATTCTTTTTTACTCTCTTTATAGCATTCAGCTACCTGCCTCCTGCAACTTAGTTCTGATTGCCTCCCCGTTGCTCCTATCCATCACCTCCACATCCTCCCGAAAGAGCCAAAGCTCATCAGATCTAGTTCCAGTTTCCCAATGTGGTCTGTAAGGAGCTGCAACCAGATGCACTTCTCCAGTGCCAGGTATCTGGATGTACCACTAAGCACATCTTTCCCACCCCCGCTCTGCTTTCCGCAAGGATCGCTCTCTACGTGACTCCCTTGTCCATTCGTCCCCCCCATCCCTCCCCACTGATCTCCCTCCTGGCACTTAACCTTGTAAGCGGAACAAGTGCTACACATGCCCTTGCACTTCCTCCCTTACCACCATTCAGGGCCCCAGACAGTCCTTCCAGGTGAGGCGACACTTCACCTGTGAGTCAGCTGGGGTGATATACTGCGTCTGGTGCTCCCAATATGGCCTTCTGTATATTGGTGAGACCTGACGCAGACTGGGAGATCATTTTGCTGAACACCTATGCTCTGTCCGCCAGAGAAAGCAGGGTCTTCCAGTGGCCACACATTTTAATTCCACATCCCATTTCCATTCTGACATGTCTATCCACAGCCTTCTCTACTGTAAAGATGAAGCCACACTCAGGTTGGAGGAACAACACCTTATATTCCGTCTGGGTAGCCTTCAACCCGATGGCATGAACATTGACTTCTCTAACTTCCGCTAATGCCCCACCTCCCCCTCGTACCCCATCCGTTATTTATTTTTATACACACATTCTTTCTCTCACTGTCCTTTTTCTCCCTCTGTCCCTCTGACTATACCCTTTGCCCATCCTCTGGGCTTTTCCCCCCCCTCCCCCTTTTCCTTCTCCCTGGGCCTCCTGTCCCATGATCCTCTCATATCCCTTTTGCCAATCACCTGTCCAGCTGTTGGCTTCATCCCTCCCCCTCTTGTCTTCTCCTATCATTTTGGATATCCCCCTCCCCTCCCACTTTTTAGTCTCTTACTAGCTCTTTCTTCAGTTGATCCTGACAAAGGGTCTCGGCCTGAAACGTCGACTGTACCTCTTCCTAGAGATGCTGCCTGGCCTGCTGCGTTCACCAGCAACTTTGATGTGTGTTGCTTGAATTTCCAGCATCTGCAGAATTCCTCGTGTTTGCACTTCTCCAGTGATCATTTTTCTATTAACTTTAAGATAGTGATGGAAAAGGATAGGGACAGACCTACAGGTCAGAGTCCTAACCCTACAGTAGAGCCAATTTGGGGGGAATTAGACAGGATCTAGTGGAGGAATTGAATGACAAGCGGAAGACTTTTAGGAGTGTGATATTAAGAGTCAGGGGCAACAAGATCCTCTTGGGGTAAAGCCTAAACCAGGGAAGTTCAGTAACCCAAGCTGAAAGATATGATTTGGACATTGGATTTAGGAGGTCAGGGGTAAGTGAATTCCTTGACTATAAAAAGATTAAGAAGACTCTTAGGAGAGAAATCAGGAGGGCAAGGCAGATATGAAATGATTTTGTTACATACCCGTAACGGTTTAAATGAACCAGCAGCAATAGACCACACCTGGAGTCTGTTTTTGATGTTAAAACCATTATCTTTATTAGTATCTACTTAATATAGCAACTTAAACAAGAATAATCAAAAGTTAACAGTGTTATGAGTATACATATGAGTAAGTATAACTCCCAAACTATTGAACTCGGGGGTGGAGGGGCACCAGGCTTAAAATCTTGAGATGGTAAGGTATGAAAGTTCAGTTCATCAGCAGATTAAATGATGTGAGAGAGATATTTGTAATCCAAGGTGAGTGTCGAGAGAAGGCCTTTATGTCGTATTCCACAGGTTCCACGGTGGTAAACAGGATAACAATCGCCGTAGGTTTTACCTGTCATCGTTCCAAATCCACTTATGAATTATCACCAGTAATAGCTTATCACAGAGGTACCATCTTCAAAGGGACCTACCACTCAGGCAAGGGTTAACACATCGGTAGATTCCACAGAGTTGCCCCAATCACACAATGTGATAGCCACTTATCGATGTGCTGGATCGATGCCCAACCCACCCTTGTGGGCACTCAAAAGGTCCAACCAGTGACCCCTTTGTCACTGGCCTCCTTCCATTGTCCAACTCCAACTGCGACTGACCGTGTATGAGTGAGTGTCCTTCCATTGTACGACTCCAACTGCGAAAGACCGTGTGTGAGTGAGTGTACTTACTTAAATCAAAACAAGCTGCATAGCTCAGCCCTCTCTCTCTCTTAGTAAGAATCAAACAGAAGCCAAGAAAGCAATCGGCTGACGTCACTCAGGCACTCTCTCTTAAAAATGACAGTCCACAGCAAGAAAAACCTAGGGGTTCATCACACTTACCCCCAAAAAAAGAAAAGTTTGATCACAGAGCAAAATTTTAACTGCCAACTACAGAATGTAAAACAATATATATCAGACAGTTGCATGATCGAATCACGTCACACATTGCAGAAGCATATACAAATACCAGTTGTTTTTCCCTCTGGAACTTAGCTCAGAATCTGGACAGATAATCTGCAATGATATAGTCTGTGCCTTTCACATGCTTTATTACCATATCATATTCCTGCAAAATCAGACTCCAGTTTAACAACCATCTGTTTTTGTCCTTTATCTTACTCAGAAACACTAACGGATTATGATCAATGTAAACCACAAGTGGAGCTGGAGCTTTACTCTTTGGAGAGAAGGACGATGAGAGGAGACATGATAGAGGTGTACAAGATAATAAGAGGAATAGATAGAGTGGAGAGCCAGCACCTCTTCCCCAGGGCACCACTGCTCAATACAAGAGGACATGGCTTTAAGGTAAGGGGTGGGAAGTTCAAGGGGGATATTGGAGGAAGGTTTTTTACTCAGAGAGTGGTTGGTGCGTGGAATGCACTGCCTGAGTCAGTGGTGGAGGCAGATACACTAGTGAAGTTTAAGAGACTACTAGACAGGTATATGGAGGAATCTAAGGTGGGGGCTTATATGGGAGGCAGGGTTTGAGGGTCGGCACAACATTGTGGGCCGAAGGGCCTGTACTGTGCTGTACTATTCTATGTTCTATGCTCTATGGTTCTGCGCAGGACAAACATAGACATCAAAATGTTGTAAAGCCAAAATGAGTGACAACAACAACAGGAATTCTGCAGATGCTGGAAATTCAAGCAACACACATCAAAGTTGCTGGTAAACGCAGCAGGCCAGGCGGCATCTGTAGGAAGAGGTACAGTCGACGTTTCAGGCCGAGACCCTTCGTCAGGACTAACTGAAGGAAGAGTGAGTAAGGGATTTGAAAGCTGGAGGGGGAGGGGGAGATGCAAAATGATAGGAGAAGACAGGAGGGGGAGGGATGGAGCCGAGAGCTGGACAGGTGATAGGCAGAAGGGGATACGAGAGGATCATGGGACAGGAGGTCCGGGAAGAAAGACGGGGGGGGGGGTGACCCAGAGGATGGGCAAGAGGTATATTCAGAGGGACAGAGGGAGAAAAAGGAGAGTGAGAGAAAGAATGTGTGCATAAAAAAGAGTGACAGATGGGGTACGAGGGGGAGGTGGGGCCTAGCGGAAGTTAGAGAAGTCAATGTTCATGCCATCAGGTTGGAGGCTATCCATACGGAATATAAGGTGTTGTTCCTCCAACCTGAGTGTGGCTTCATCTTTACAGTAGAGGAGGCCGTGGATAGACATGTCAGAATGGGAATGGGATGTGGAATTAAAATGTGTGGCCACTGGGAGATCCTGCTTTCTCTGGCAGACAGAGCGTAGATGTTCAGCAAAGCGGTCTCCCAGTCTGCGTCGGGTCTCACCAATATATAAAAGGCCACATCGGGAGCACCGGACGCAGTATATCACCCCAGTCGACTCACAGGTGAAGTGATGCCTCACCTGGAAGGACTGTTTGGGGCCCTGAATGGTGCTAAGGGAGGAAGTGTAAGGGCATGTGTAGCACTTGTTCCGCTTACACGGATAAGTGCCAGGAGGGAGATCAGTGGGGAGGGATGGGGGGGACGAATGGACAAGGGAGTTGTGTAGGGAGCGATCCCTGCAGAATGCAGAGAGAGGGGGGGAGGGAAAGATGTGCTTAGTGGTGGGATCCCGTTGGAGGTGGCGGAAGTTACGGAGAATAATATGTTGGACCCGGAGGCTGGTGGGGTGGTAGGTGAGGACCAGGGGAACCCTATTCCTAGTGTGGTGGCGGGAGGATGAGTGACAACAACTCTTTCTCAGTGGTGGAATAATTCCTTTGATGTTCATTAAATTTCCTCGAAAAGTAAGCTACAGGATGTTCAACATCATCATCATCTTTTTGTAATAACACTGCCCCGACAGCTTTGTCACTAGCATCCACAGCTATAGAAAATGGCTTTGTAAAATCAGGTGCCCTGAGCACAGGTTGATGACATAGAATATCTTTTAATCAATCAAATGCCTTCTGACAAGGTTTGGTCCAAACAAACTTCTCACCCTTCCGTAAGAGATTTGTTAGGGGAAGAGCAATATCAGCAAAGTTCTTACAAAACTTACGGTAATATCCAACTGTTCCCAAAAACCTTCTAAGAGCCTTTTTACCCGTTGGAACAGGAACCTCAGCAATTACTTGGACTTTTGCCTGAACAGGAGCTGGCTTGCCTTGATCTACTACATAGTCAAGGTAGGTCACAGTGGCATGGCCAAATTCACTCTTAGCTAAGTTGACTGTAAGGCTGGCCTTGGAAAGCCTGTCAAACAGTTTTTCTACTGCCGAGATATGTCCATCCCAAGTGTCTCTCCTTATGACTAAGTCGTCAATATAGGCATCTGTATTTTCTAACCCTCAAATTACAGAGTTAATCATTCTTTGGAAGGTTCCTGGAGAATTTTTCATTCCAAAGTGCAAAATGTTATATTCGTACAATCCAGAAGGTGTCACAAACATAGAAATTTCTCTGCCTTTCTCCATCAATGGAACACACCAATACCATTTTAACAGATCAATCTTTGTAAGGAATTTAGCTTTTCCAACCTTATCAATGCAATTATCCACACTAGGGATAGGGTAAGCATCTGTTTTGGTTACTGCATTTATCCTCCTATAATCAGTACAAAATCTAACGCTACCGTCAGTTTTGGGCACAGTAACACAGGGTGAGGCCTGTGATGTTGACGGCCTGATAATATCATTTTTCAGCATATATTCAATCTCCTGCTCAGCCAATTTACTTCTTTGTGTGCAATAAAGGAACAGCAGTTATAATGGGTGACTTCAATCTACATGTAGATTGGGTGAACCAAATTGGTAAAGGTGCTGAGGAAGAGGATTTCTTGGAATGTATGCGGGATGGTTTTTTGAACCAACATGTCGAGGAACCAACTAGAGAGCAGGCTATTCTGGACTGGGTTTTGAGCAATGAGGAAGGGTTAATTAGCGATCTTGTCGTGAGAGGCCCCTTGGGTAGGACTGACCATAATATGGTGGAATTCTTCATTAACATGGAGAGTGACATAGTTAATTCAGAAACAAAGGTTCTGAACTCAAAGAGGGGTAACTTTGAAGGTATGAGACGTGAATTAGCTAAGATAGACTGGCAAATGACACTTAAAGGATTGACGGTGGATATGCAATGGCAAGCATTTAAAGGTTGCATGGATGAACTACAACAATTGTTCATCCCAGTTTGGCAAAAGAATAAATCAAGGAAGGTAGTGCACCCGTGGCTGACAAGAGAAATTAGGGATAGTATCAAATCCAAAGAAGTAGCATACAAATTAGCCAGAGAAAGTGGCTCACCTGAGGACTGGGAGAAATTCAGAGTTCAGCAGAGGAGGACAAAGGGCTTAATTAGGAAGGGGAAAAAAGATTATGAGAGAAAACTGGCAGAGAACATAAAAACGGACTGTAAAAGCTTTTATAGATATGTAAAAAGGAAAAGACTGATAAAGACAAATGTAGGTCCCCTGCAGACAGAAACAGGTGAATTGATTATGGGGAGCAAGGACATGGCAGACCAATTGAATAATTACTTTGGTTCTGTTTTCACTAAGGAGGACATAAATAATCTTCCAGAAATAGTAAGGGACAGAGGGTCCAGTGAGATGGAGGAACTGAGTGAAATACATGTTAGTAGGGAAGTGGTGTTAGGTAAATTGAAGGGATTGAAGGCAGATAAATCCCTAGGGCCAGATGGTCTGCATCCCAGAGTGCTTAAGGAAGTAGCCCAAGAAATAATGGATGCATTAGTGATAATTTTTCAAAACTCGTTAGATTCTGGACTAGTTCCTGAGGATTGGAGGGTGGCTAATGTAACCCCACTTTTTAAAAAAGGAGGGAGAGAGAAACCGGGGAATTATAGGCCGGTTAGCCTAACGTCGGTGGTGGGGAAACTGCTGGAGTCAGTTATCAAGGATGTGATAACAGCACATTTGGAAAGCGGTGAAATGATCGGACAAAATCAGCATGGATTTGTGAAAGGAAAATCATGTCTGACGAATCTCATAGAATTTTTTGAGGATGTAACTAGTAGAGTGGATAGGGGAGAACCAGTGGATGTGGTATATTTGGATTTTCAAAAGGCTTTTGACAAGGTCCCACACAGGAGATTAGTGTGCAAACTTAAAGCACACGGTATTGGGGGTAAGGTATTGGTGTGGGTGGAGAATTGGTTAGCAGACAGGAAGCAAAGAGTGGGAATAAACGGGACCTTTTCAGAATGGCAGGCGGTGACTAGTGGGGTACCGCAAGGCTCAGTGCTGGGACCCCAGTTGTTTACAATATATATTAATGACTTGGATGAGGGAATTAAATGCAGCATCTCCAAGTTTGCGGATGACACGAAGCTGGGTGGCAGTGTTAGCAGTGAGGAGGATGCTAAGAGGATGCAGGGTGACTTGGATAGGTTGGGTGAGTGGGCAAACTCATGGTAGATGCAATTTAATGTGGATAAATGTGAAGTTATCCACTTTGGTGGCAAAAATAGGAAAACAGATTATTATCTGAATGGTGGCCGATTAGGAAAAGGGGAGGTGCAACGAGACCTGGGTGTCATTATACACCAGTCATTGAAAGTGAGCATGCAGGTACAGCAGGCGGTGAAAAAGGCGAACGGTATGCTGGCATTTATAGCGAGAGGATTCGAGTACAGGAGCAGGGAGGTACTACTGCAGTTGTACAAGGCCTTGGTGAGACCACACCTGGAGTATTGTGTGCAGTTTTGGTCCCCTAATCTGAGGAAAGACATCTTTGCCATAGAGGGAGTACAAAGAAGGTTCACCAGATTGATTCCTGGGATGGCAGGTCTTTCATATGAAGAAAGACTGGATGAACTGGGCTTGTACTCGTTGGAATTTAGAAGATTGAGGGGGGATCTGATTGAAACGTATAAGATCCTAAAGGGATTGGACAGGCTAGATGCGGGAAGATTGTTCCCGATGTTGGAGAGGTCCAGAACGAGGGGTCACAGTTTGAGGATAGAGGGGAAGCCTTTTAGGACCGAGATTAGGAAAAATTTCTTCACACAGAGAGTGGTGAATCTATGGAATTCTCTGCCACAGCAAACTGTTGAGGCCAGTTCATTGGCTATGTTTAAGAGGGAGTTAGATATGGCCCTTGTGGCTACAGGGGTCAGGGGGTATGGAGGGAAGGCTGGGTTCTGAGTTGGATGATCAGCCATGATCATAATAAATGGCGGTGCAGGCTCGAAGGGCCGAATGGCCTACTCCTGCACTTATTTTCTATGTTTCTATGTTTCTATGTTTTCTATGTTCATGTGATAGGGGTGCTACTTAATGGGGTCAGTTTGACCAACATCTACGTCATGCTCAGCAACCGAAGTTTGTTTGGGTACGTTGAGAAACAAATGTACCCAAAGTGAAGTTTGAGAGACTACTGGACAGGTATATGGAGGAATTTAAGGTGGGGTGTTATATGGAAGGCAGGGTTCAAGGGTCGGCACAACATTGTGGGCCGAAGGACCTGTACTATGCTGTACTATTCTATGTTCTATGTTCTATATCTTCAAACTTTAGAATTAATTCTTTCAGTTGTTGTCATTGCTTTGGCCGAAAATGGACTAATTTGTTATCTATGTTTTCCAGAATAACTGAGTTCATAAGCCTTACTGAGACTATGTTTGGCTTGTTAAAATTCGCAGACGAGTCAGTTATCCCATTCTCAGGCCTCTAGTTTCACATGTTCCCACAACAGCACTCACAGATGGTATCCTCGGTTCAAAATAACGCTTTATCATATTTACATGTACCACATGTGTGGGTTTTCTTCGATCACATGCTTTAATAACAAAATTCAAAGAATCAATCTTGGAGATTATTTCGTCCGGCCCGCTAAACTTTGCTTGGAGCGAATTCGTCTACATCTGAAATAACACCAACACTTTGTCTCCCACGTGATATTTCCTTTCTCGAGCTCGCTTATCATACCAATGTTTCATTTTATTTTGAGAATTCTGTAGGTTTTGTCTTGCGAGGCTACAGACTTGGAGTAATTTATTTTTGAACTTCAAAACATAGCTTAACAAGCTAACATGGAATTTTTCATCAGTCCACTGTTCCCTCAGCAAGGTCAAAGGTCCCCTCACTCTGTAACCAAATACGAGTTCAAATGGACTAAAACCCAGCGATTCCTGCACCAATTCTCTTATGGCAAATAGGAGCAGATGTACCCCTCATCCCAGTTTTTTTCATTCTCAATACAGTATTTCTTAATTATCGTTTTGTGGGTAGAATGAAATCTTTCTAAACTTCCTTGTGATTCTGGATAATACGCAGATGATGTAATTTATTTAGCTCCCAGCTCACAAACTACGTGTTGGAATAATCCTGATGTAAAATTACTTCCTTTTTCAGATTGAATTTCTTTAGGCAAGCCAAACAAAGTAAAAAACTTGGAGAGAGCCTTCACCACAGTTTTAGCCTTAATATTTCTGAGAGGGATCACTTGAGGGAATCTGGATGCAGTGCACATTATGGTTAAAAGATACTGGTGGCCAGCTGTTGTCTTTGGCAATGGGCCAACACTAGGCCGAAGTGGGGCCACTGGGATGGCTTGGTTAGGTTTACCCACAACATGACAAGTGTGACAGGTTTTGCAAAAGGCCACAACATCTTTCCTCAGATTAGGCCAGTAAAATTCTTTCCTACTCCTGTTTAGAGTTTTATTCACCCCAAGGTGTCCACCAAAAGGCATACTGTGAGCCAAAGTTAAAATTTCAGTCCTATAGACTTTAGGAACTACAACTTGGTGAACAATTGCCCATTCCTCATTCACAGGTACAATAGGTGGTCTCCACTTCCTCATCAATACTCCATCCTTGATATAATACCCAACTGGCACTTTCTTAATCTCATCATCTCAGAGAGTTGTTTCTTTTGAAGTTTCAATCTCAGGATCTCGATTTTCTTCTGCTATTATCTCCTTCCTAGACAAAGATAAACCTTTCTCGTCAGACTTACTCCCTGAATCCTGTTGAGACAATGAAGATAAAAGTCCCTGCCAAGTCATCATCACCTAATTCCCGATTTTGGCTATCCTGAGCATCAGAATTATGCTGCACAGAACAGTCTGCATTAGCAGACTTTTTTTTAGTCATGCTTCGTGTTACTGCGCGGACAGGATAAATATCAGCATCCATCTGTGGGTCATCATGGCAAGCTTATTTGTCAGCTGCACAGCTGGATAAACGTCCCCACCTATGATGTCATTCCCCAACAGCAAAGTAACATCTTCATTGGGAAACGGGAGCACAGCCCTATCTTAACAGGTCCCGAAACCAACACTGACTCTAAAGTTACCTTGTGCAATAGCACAGAAACCATGCCGCCCCCAATGCCTTTAATAAGATTTACCTCCGCAGTGTCAGTCTCAGCACTAAACTTTAGAACACTGTCCAATATCAGTGACTGAGAAGCCCCAGTGTCTCGAAGAATTTTCACTGGTACCTGGCTTGTCCCTTCCTTTACTGATGCAAACCCATCTGACTTAAAATGATCGAATCCTTTCTTAACTTGGTCAGACCTCTCAGTCTTTAACTGAGCCTCATCAGAATGTGCAGAACCCTGTGGGCTTATAAGTGTTTCAACCTGCTGAATACAAGCATTTGGGACTGCCTCCTTTTCCTTCTTCTTCTTCAGAACGGAACAATTAGCCATCATATGACCAGGTTTCATACAATACTAACAAGTAGGACCGGAAGATTTTTCCTTCGACTGCTTCCCTTCATCATAGAAACATAGAAACATAGAAAATAGGTGCAGGAGTAGGCCATTCGGCCCTTCAAGCCTGCACCGCCATTCAGTATGATCATGGCTGATTATCCAACTCAGAACCCTGTACCAGCTTTCCCTCCATACCCCCTGATCCCTTTAGCCACAAGGGCCATATCTAACTCCCTCTTAAATATAGCCAATGAACTGGCCTCAACTGTTTCCTGTGGTAGAGAATTCCACAGATTCACCACTCTCTGTGTGAAGAAGTTTTTCCTAATCTCGGTCCCAAAAGGCTTCCCCTTTATCCTCAAACTGTGACCCCTCATTCTGGACTTCCCCAACATTGGGAACAATCTTTCTGCATCTAGCCTGTCCAACCCCTTTAGGATTTTATACATTTCAGTAAGATCCCACCTCAATCTTCTAAATTCCAGAGAGTATAAGCCTAGTCAATCCAGTCTTTCATCATATGAAAGTCCTGTCATCCCAGGAATCAATCTGGTAAACCTTCTTTGTACTCCCTCTATGGCAAGAATGTCTTTCCTCAGATTAGGGGACCAAAACTGCACACAATAGTTCAGGTGTGGTCTCACCAAGGCCTTGTACAACTGCAGTAGTACCTCCCTGCTCCTGTACTCAAATCCTCTTGCTATGAGCGCCTTACTTATCCCTTATTCATCCTTACTTTTGTCATTAGTTCCCAATTTAATTTCTGGTTTACCCTGCGGGTTATCCCTGCTACTCTTTTGGAAGCTCTTATTCGGGGTAAACATAACCTTGTGGGTTAAAGCATACTCATCTGCTAATCTAGCAGACTCCTGCAAAGTGACAGCATCCTTTTCATCTAAATATGTCTTTATCTCATCAGGGACACACCTTTCGAACTCTTCAATCAAAACCAACTCTTTCAAGCTATTAAACTCATCATTCACATTTTTAGATGTGCACCAGCGATCAAAATACATAAACTTTTCATAAGCAAATTCCACATAAGTCTGGGTCATAGACTTCTTCAAATTTCTAAACCTTTGCCTATAGGCTTCCAGAATCAATTCATAGTCTGTGAGTACAGCCTGTTTTACCACCTCATAATTAACTGCATCTCTAATTGACAAAGCAGAGGAAGCTTGTTGAGCCTTACCCCTAAATACACTCTGTAACAAAAGAGACCAGCTTTCTTCCAGCCACTCTTGACTCTGAGCCACCTTCTCAAAATGCTGGAAGTATTTATCAACCACAGTCTCATCAAATGGAGGGACCAATTTAACTTCCCGGCTGCCAATAAATGGTACAAACAAATCCTTGGAGACAGCTACTTCTTTCTCGAGCTTTAACTTATCTATTGCAAACTGCCTCTGTTTTTCTGCTTCCTCAGCTTCAAAATGCTTTTATTCTCTGCTTTTTCCCTCTGTTTGTCTACCTCTCTAGCATCAAACAGACTCTGTCTCTCTTTCTCTTCAGCCTCCAATTTCATCATACTTCATTTGTTCCAGTAGTAACTGGATCTCCTCTTTACTCACAGGAAACATCTTTAACACCTCCTCATCAAACACCTTCGTAGATATATTGTACTAAACTATTTTACTCTGAATTTTTGGCTTTCTCATAGCCCCCTTTACCTCCTTAAAGTTCAGCCTATTAGCAATAGTCAGCAATTCTTCCTTTTTGGCCTTTTCTATTTCCACAGGGATTGGCGCTTTCAGAAATTTATCAATATTCATTGCTGCTGCTTTCCACACACAAATAAATGAAAAGGAGTTTCCCCAATCAAATCAATAATCATTCAATAAGCCCCCAAATTTGTTCATATCCCGGACGCAGGCCCCAATTTTGCTACGTACCCGTAACGGTTTAAATGAACAAGCGGCAATAGACCACACCTGGAGTCTGGTTTTGATGTTAAAACCACTATCTTTATTAGTACCGACTTAATATAGCAACTTAAATGAGAATAATCAAAAGTTAACAATATTATGAGTATACATATGAGTAAATATAACTCCCAAACTATTGAGCTCGGTTGGGGGGGGGGGGTCACCAGGCTTAAAATCTTGAGATGGTAAGGTATGTAAATTCAGTTCATCCACAGATTAAATGATGTGAGTGAGATATTTGTAATACAGGATGAATGTCGAGAGAAGGCCTTTATGTCGTATTCCACAGGTTTCATGGTGGCAAACAGGATAACAATTGCCGTAGGTTTTACCCATCGTCGTTCCAAATCCACTTACGAATTATCACCAGTAGTAGCTTATCACAGGGGTACCGTCTTCAAAGGGATCTACCACCCAGGCAAGGGTTAACACATAGGTAGATTCCACCGAGTTGCCCCAATCACACAACGTGATAGCCACTTATCGATGTGCTAGATCGATGCCCAACCCACCCTTGTGGGCACTCAAAAGGTCCAACCAGTGACCCCTTTGTCACTGGCCTCCTTCCATTGTCCAACTCCAACTGCGACTGACCGTGTGTGAGTGAGTGTCCTTACTTAAATCAAAACAAGCTGCAGAGTCCCATAGCTCCGCCCTCTCTCTCTCTTAGTAAGAATCAAACAGGAGCCAAGAAAGCCGGGGGCTGACATTGCTCAAGCACTCTCTCTTAAAAATGACAGTCCACGGCAAGATAAACTTAGGGGTTCATCACAGTCCTGGCAGGTAAGTTTAAGGAAAATTCCACTAGGCTCTATACTAAAGTGTATCAAGAGAAAAAGGATGCCTAAGGAGAGAGTACATTTAGAGATCATCTAGGTTAACTTTGCCTTAAGCTGCAATGAGGGTGGGATCTATGAATAGTGGAATCTTTGACAGATTTCTTCCATCTTCCGAGAAGAAATTCATGGTTCATGAAGAGAGAAAACAAATGGAGATGTTTTGGAGAGCATTAATATCACCAATAAGGAGATCTCCTACCTAGCAGTGCATTATGTCTGATAAAACCCCAGGTCCTGAGTGCATCCTAAGACTTTGTTGGAGACTAGAGAAGAAATTGCAAAGATATTTAAGATATTTGCTTCACTGTTAGCCTTTAGTGAAGTTCTGAAAGACTGAAAGGTGACTATTATTGTTCTTATTCAGATGTTAGCCAGGGCAATCCAGAGGCCAGTCAACCTGACATCAGTGATGGGAAAGTTACAGAAGAAAAATCTGAGGGATAGGATCTACCAGCATTGGGATAGACAGTGATTAGGATCAGTCAGTATGGCTTTGTGCATGGAATGTCTTGATTGATAAATGTTTTATTTCTTTGAAGAAGTCACCAAAAGAGTAGATGAGGATAAGGCAGTGGATGTTGTCTATTTGGACTTAACCAAGATCTTCAAGGTCTCGTGTGGTAAGCTGGTATAGAAGATTAGATCCCATGGGATCTATGGAGAGCTACTTGAGTGGATTCAAAATTGGCTTTGAGGTGGGAAGCAGAGGATGGCGGTTGAAGGTTCTTTCTTAGGAAGGAGGCCTATGATTATTTTAATTCAATGTTGTTATTCGTAATTTTTCTAAATAATTTAGATGTAAATGCACAAGGCTTCATTGATAAGTTCGCAGATGAGACAAAATCAGGTGGTGTTGATAATAAAGAAGATTATTGAAAGTTACAGGGAGGTGTTGATCAGTTAGGGAGTGGGCTGAGGAGAGGTAAATAGATTTCAATGCAGATAGGTCTTCTAAAATGAATGGTAGGACCCTTAGACTCATTTAACTCATTTCCAGTGTGACTACATCTTTTATCCCATAGAAAACAGGTTTGCAGAATGGTGTCTTAATGTAGTGTGTGTACAATATATCAATAGAATGAGGGAGCGCAGGCCAATAGCTTGCCTGAAGCTGCAGTAATAAATTAGATCAATATTTTATTTAGAATAATCTGAGTATTACAAATAACCATCTCATTTGAGACATGAGATGCTTTATATTTTAATACTACATCTGGAGTAGTTAAATAGATCCGTATATGACTGTGGCAACTGAAACGGAGGTCAAATTAAATCATGACTATCTCCAACAAAAATTACAACCTCAATCAAGGTACTCAAAAGACAAATGTCCTTGATTGATTAAGGATGGGCAGATGAAGGAGTCCACAAAGTGAGAAAAACATGTTTTCAAACGATGTCATTGCTAAAATATAATCCAACATTTTTAACCTGTTGTTATTTCGCTTTGAACCTGGTATCTTCCAGCTCAACCCAAAAGACAATAACACATCGCAAGAGCACTCTAATAGGAATAAATCTTTGGGCAATATCTATTACAATTTAAATATCCAATGAACCTTTCAAGGTGAGCAGAATGATCATTTCCTTGATGCTAATGATTCTCCTCTTCAATATTACATTCAGTGAAGGCCATACAATCAACTGGGCAAGAAATTACCGTTAAGGAAGCAAACAAGTAATAACTATCCTTAAAATATCTGTTATTTTAATCATGCAATTACTGAGCTCCTCGCACCAGTAATTTTTTAAAACTCAACTTTGTCTCTTCACATTTTACTTTGGAAATTACAGCCAAATACTTGCATGTTTTTTACACTTTGCATAATTATAATAGCTCTCATTATAATGCAACAAAATAAAAATAATATTAAAATGGATAGCATGAAAACATGCTGTGGAACTGCAAAATGTGATTTATATTTCACTTGTTAAGATTTACTGATCTCATTTGTGACTTTGACATAAATGAGTTATCCAGTCAGCCTCTTTTGTGAAATATGAATCATCCTTCAGGACTGCTCCTCAATTTCCTGCAGTAAACACTAAGGTCTCCACTCCAGCACACTTCATCTATGTTTACTCATTAATTAAGAAATGAAATAAAGGACAAGTATAAAAGAACCATACATATTGGAACCTAAATTAGAAACAGAAAAATGTTGGAATTAAACATATTTATCAGGATCTGGTGACAAGAAGCTTTAAATAGAAATGCTTCAATAGATTATTAATAACGTTCTAACAAGGGGTTTAATGGCATTTAGATGCAACATTAACTTTGTGCATTCTTCTAAATATTAACCCACTGGAGCAAATAAATCAATTTTAACCTCACTTTGAAATTGATGGAATCAGATGGGTGCTTACACACATACACTCAAACACCCACTCAGTCCCCTGTGGATTCCTGCTCTTCATGATTCGATATATTTCCCCAAGGAACATTCCTCAACCTTAAGCATGGTTCACCGCATCCACTCCCACACTCACCCCCTCAATGTGGCATCAATACGTATAAGATTAATACATGTAAGTAGCCTCCCTTTCTTGTTCCAGTAGCTCATTTAGTGCCCAAGGGAATGTTGTGTTGTCACTATCTTCAGCAGAAAGGGGCAGGCTACAGTTGAAAAATCACAGCATGTGCCATTCTGCTGCCAACATACAGCTATTTGTGTCATTATGGCAACAATATCTGTTAACAATGATGTCAAGTACAAATGATGTAACTCATTTAGGAACCCACAGACTCTGTAAGTCAGATGATTACTCTCAATGTTTGTCTGAAAAATCAAATTGATTCTCTTTCAAGCCTTATACTTCATCAAATCTCACTATATCAGGGGTTCCCAACCTGGGGCCCACTGACCCCTCGGTTATTGGCCGGGGTCCATGCCATAATAAAGGTTGGGAATGCCTGCATGAGATGGTCATGCCGGCAGAAAGGATCAGAAATTGGTGAAGCATCCCAAACCAACTTCATCCACTTTGCTTTCCAATACACTACTAAAAAAAGTTAGTGTTCAGCCCGGGGATGAGACCTTCAGTCGGGGAGAGACTGGGGATGAGATCTTCAGTCCGGGAGAGACTGAGGATCAGACCTTCAGTCCGGGAGAGACTGGGGATGAGATTTTCAGTCCGGGAGAGACTGGGGATGTGAACTTCAGTCCAGGAGAGACTGGGGATGGAACCTTCAGTCTGGGAGAGACTGGCGATGATGCCTTCAGTCCAGGAGAGACTGGGGATGAGACCTTCAGTCTGGGAGAGACTGGGGATCGGACCTTCAGTCCGGGAGAGACTGGGGATGGGACCTTCAGTCTGGGAGAGACTGGGGATGGGACCTTCAGCCTGGGAGAGACTGGGGATGGGACCTTCAGCCCGGGAGAGACTGGAGATGAGACCTTCAGTCCTGGAGAGACAGGGATGGGAACTTCAGCCCGGGAGAGACTGGGGATGAGACCTTCAGTCCTGGAGAGACAGGGATGGGAACTTCAGCCCGGGAGAGACTGGGGATGAGACCTTCAGATCCTCAAGAAGAAAGAGGACTTTACTAGATGTGTTAAAGTGGAACAACTGATGAACATAGCTGCCAGAGACCTGCGCTTTGTATATGGAACATTTCAAACAGTTTTTTTTAAAGAATATATGCCTGTTTGATTGGCTGTCTGCCTTAATCTGGTCCAGACTTGAACTTGTTACTAGAAATCCTGAGTCAGCTTATGAAAATTAGCATCAGAACAAATTATATGTCTAACCCTTACTCAGGGCACTTTCTTCATGTTTCAACATTTCAAAAAGAATGCAACACAGATTGTTTCTACACTTGATTTATTCTTATTAACCTGGGTCATAACCTACTGCCCCTCTCCCTTTCTTGAAACCCCCAGAATGATTCTGTTTCTCCATAGTACACAATATAAAAGTATCATTACAATATTCTTCATTCATTTTTGAGTATGAGTGTCAAAAAGATTTTGAATTAGGTTTAAGGAAGTAAATTATAGGTATATCAAAGACTTCACTGTCATTTTACCTGAATATAGTTATGGGAGTCCAGAGGGTTAAGTTCTAGAAGAGTATTCAAAACTGAGATCAGGTGTGCAAGGTGGTAACTTAATACAAAAAAAACCACAAAAGTCGTCAGTAAGATTAATGACGCCAATTTATTATTAATGACACGTGGAAATGAGCTCCAGAAGGTAATCAGAAACATTTTCAATCAGAAGCACACAACATAATCTCAGATAATGCATGGGTCTTCTTCATAGAAAATATTAAACATATGATGGAATTTGGGAATAAAAATTGAGAGTTTCAGCATTGTTTTGCCCCATTCCATATTTCTCTTCCAAAGAATTCACTATAAATGGGAGTCGTATGCGTTAAGATCCAGAATTGTCACTTTGCCCCAGTTTCATGACAAGTGTTAATGCCTATAATAA
This sequence comes from Mobula hypostoma, assembly GCF_963921235.1. Classification (NCBI taxonomy): domain Eukaryota; kingdom Metazoa; phylum Chordata; class Chondrichthyes; order Myliobatiformes; family Myliobatidae; genus Mobula; species Mobula hypostoma. The sequence goes on along the minus strand of NC_086103.1, from coordinate 69,178,799 downwards.
AACAACCCATGCTTTATAGTAAAGTGAAAACATTCACCTTAGAAAAACATCCTATGAGCATCTTCTGCTTTTAATCAGAGGAAGTGTTAGCGATCATTCTGGATTTATGAGATTATGGATTAACTAAAATGAGAACCAGTATTCAGGAACCTGTTCACAATTTAACTTCCAATTGATATTTTGTGGCTGGTGAAAGCAATCATTGTCTATGGGACATTCTGATCCTGTTCCATCGAATGTACACAGGGAAAGACAATAGATTAGTTAGTTGTATATCCAAGAAGCCATACTTGAACTCTTGCAAAAGGGGTACATTTTGGGTGCCTGGAGTTTGTATGTCCAGGCTTTTTAGAACAGACACCAGTATTGAATAACCAAAGAGGTATTACTAGTTGAGATGTGCTACCATTGTAAATATGTAATTCTGTAAATTTACCTGACTGTATTCAAAAGGAAAAAGTTAATCATTGTGTTGAAGAAGTACAGGTCAGGAGAATGAGATTCTCTTGGATTCTCCTAAAGTCTCTCTCTCGCCTTTATGAATAAAGACTCCGAGTTACAGCTTTCGTGTGGCTCAGACTTAGTTTGTCAACAGGATGGACTGTGAATCAGGTTGGGAGTGTTGATATGTTTGAACTACAAGAATATTCTAGAATCTAGAGGATTCCAAGTGTTTCTAAACAAGGTCTGTATTTTAATGCTGACAGACAGTAACAATTAAACCTTATGTCATGTTGATGTCATTATGCCATTCAAAAGATTTAGTTATATAACTGTAAACAACTACTATTTTCCCTCTTTATTTCCAATGTGTACACAGTCATTATAGATTCATTCTGTAAATGGGCTCCCTTAAACACCTAGTCCTTCTGAATTCTGTACAGATGTTAGGCATTGCTTTGGCTGTTGAAGGGGAAACTGTGACAATGCTACATGTACTATTTCAACAGTAATTGGTTCTATATTCACATTAAAAGGATATTTGATGCATCATCAAATGTCCTCTCAATGCCCTCAGCTCTAACCATTCTCTTATCATTTGATTAAACCAGACACTTCTTGCATTACTCCTGACTCTTCTACCTTGTCCAAAATACCTCCTCTGTCTCTTGTTAAAAGACTTCTGTTTCATTTGCAGGCTTATCATTTTTCCTCCAAATTAACACATAGATACATTCAATCAATTCAAACTCAATACCACATTAACATCATGACCAGGACAAAATCTGGAATCGAATAGAGTATATTGTGGTCTGTAGGTAAGAAGTTAGACTGGTGATAATTCACTGTCATGCTGAAGGAACCTCCTTCAGTATGGGAAAAATTCAAAGTAAAACTTAATATCAGAGTACATACATGTCGCCACATACAACCCTAAGTTTCTTTTTCCTGCAGGGATACTTAACAAATCTATAGAGCAGTAATTGTAAACAGGATCAATGAACAACAAACTGTGCAGATACAAATATAAGTAAATAACAGTAAATAATGAGAGCATGAAATAACAAGATATAGAGTCCTTAAATGAGATCTTTGGTTGTTGGATCACCAGAAATAGAATGAGTGTAGTTATCCCATTTTGTTCAAGAGTTTGATGGTTGAGGGGTAGTAACTGTTCTTGAACCTGGTGGTGTGAGTCCTGAGGCACTTGTACCTTCTACCTGATGACAGCAGCGAGAAAAGAACATGACCTGGGTGATGGGAATTTTTGATAATGAATGCTGCTTTTCTACGGCAACATTTCATGTAGATGTGCTCAGTGGTTGAGAGGGCTTTACCTATGATATACCGGGCTGAATCCACTACCTTTTGTAGTATTTTCCATTCAAAGGCTTCGGTGTTCCCAAACCATGCCGTAATGCAACCAGTCAACACACTTTCCACCACACATCTAAAGAAAGTTGCCAGGTTTTTGATGACATGCCAAATCTCAGCAGACTCCTGATGAAGTAGAGATGCTGTTGAACTTTCTTCACAACTATATTTATCTAATGGGTCCAGGTCAGGTTCTCTGAGACAGTGACACCCAGGAATTTATAGTAATTGACCCTCACTACCTCTGATCCTCCAATGATTACTGGCATATGGACCTCTGGTTTCCCTCGCCTGAAGTCTACAATCAGTTCCTCGGTCTTATTGACATTGAGTGGGAGGTTGAGTGAGAAGGGTCATATGTCATGAAAGTAGACCCTTCAACCTACAAACAGTCTGCTGGAGAAACTCAGCCTGTTGAGACAGCATCTGATTTCCTTCAGCAGATTGTTTGTTGTTCCAGATTCTAACATCTGCTGTCTCCACTGTCTCCTTTGGTCCATCAAGTACCATTTATACTAAAGTTATACTGATGCTTGTTATTCTCCCCAAAGTCCCACCACTCCCCTCCAGACTCCACCTTACATACTAGGAGCAATTAGAAAAGAGAGCTTAGAAATGATCAGTTCCTTTATGAGCTCTGTGGAATGGTTGAAGCAATCATTTCACTGACTGACTTGGTGTCTTGGATGGTGGTGTTTTGCATTGTGAGTATATTTTTCATACTTAGGGCAGCATAGCTTCAGAAACCCAGGAGGAATCTGATGCTATGGGTTTGGAATTTGCTTGTTTCATTGTGTCTGTGTGGGTTTTCTTTGGTTGCTCCAATTTCCTGCCACATCTGAAAGACATGCAGGTTGGTAGATTAATTGGCTAATGTAAACTGGCCTGAGTTTGCATATGAGCAGTAGAATTTGGGGTGGGGGGAGGTAATTGATGGAATGGAAGGAGAACAAAACTGTGTAGAATTTACTGCTACTTGGATTTGATGATTGGTACCGACTGAATGGGCTGTTTCTGCTCGTGAATACCTCTATGATTGACACCGTTTGGTAAGAATGAATAACTCCTTGCAGTGGCTGACATGGTGATGATACTGTAGACATCCTTCCAAGATCCATCTTCCGAGAACATCTAGGATAATGACTTGGTGACCTTATTTCAAAGAACAGTCATCTGTTGGGTTTAAACCTTCTGCTATGGAAAGGCTGGAGGTGCGTATTTTCATCCTCTCAGTGTATGTTATTAAACTTGCTTTAGGTGCAACATGAAAAGTCTGACCAACTGTGTGTTGCAGTGTGAAAACTGTGCTTTCATTTCACTCCCTATGCCTCAAGATTCATGAAATAATCCAGATTCAATGCCAGTAATAACATTTTACTTCAAAGGACTATTTTTTTTTGAATAATAAAAATTGTCCATCTTGACTCCTGGAAGTACTGATATTTCATGTTGCTAATTTAGGGCCTAGGATAATTAAGGACGTTTGTCATGGAACCATAGAATGGTACAGCACAGAAGCAAGCCCTCTGGATCAAATACCCACCCAAATTAATCCTACCCTAGCCCGTTTTACAGAGCCATAACGTCATGAAGTTGTACAACACAGAAAGAGACCTTTCAGCCCATTATCTCCGTGACATCTTTTTTGCCGAATGCACTTAAGCCATTTGCATGACAGCAAAATTTTATTTTCCCCACCTTCCCACCAGCTTCCCCCAGTTTCTACCCCTCAATTTAACAGTAGGGGGCAATTTGCAGAGGCCAAATAACGTGCCAACACTACCCATGAAGATCGAGAAGTGCCCAAATTCGACTGGGCGTCAGTGAAAGTGATGGCGCAAGCAGGCATGTGGCATGCAAGGGAGTTCCTAGAAGCATGATTTTCCAGACATGTAGACCTTGATCCTATTATTGAGCCAATGCAGGAGAATTTCCAGACCACAACGCACAACGTTTGCCAAGCAACCAATCAGTGATGAGATTCCCTCATTACATCACAAATGAGTTTCCATAATGATGACCAATCAGCTGATAGATAAGTATATATAAAAACCAAGCATTCGGAGGACACGTCACAAGTAACAGCGCACTAATGATGTCTCCTCATTTGGTGGTAAAATGTTTGCAGGTAAGTTGCCAAGATCGGAGAACAACTCAACCCACCCAGTAGTAACTCTCACATTTTCTTGAAGATGTGGGATGACACCGAGCACTTGGCAGAAACTCATGTAATCACAGGAAGGTGCTGCCACTCGACACAGACTGCAGCAGGGGTCAAGGCTGAACCCATATCACAGGAAATGTGAGACAGCACCTCTCCTCAATGTACTACTGTACCATCTTGTTCAGATGAAAGGTCTTCCCAAAATAAATTGGTGATTTTTTTTCACGGAAGATGAATGTTAGCACTTCTTAACTTGCATGTAATTTTGCCTGCTTTTGTTGAGTGTGTGAAATGCAAATGCTCTTGTTGTTTCCTGCTGAGCATCTGTCCAGGAGCTTTTCTCATCTATCTTAAGAAGTCGGCGCAGTGGTATCAACACCAGAGTTAGATTTGGCATGCAAGGATAACATTAAATCATTTCCAAAGAGGTGAGGGTCTGCTGGATTCTCAGGTGTTCTGACCTTCATGATATCATCAAATTTATTTTTGCTATTCGCCATTTCTGCTCATCTCCAGACCCAGGTACAGGACCTCTGGCTGTGCAGAAGCACATTTGCAATATTTAAGTTTCATGTTGTAGGGGTGGACGTATTTCAAAACTCCCTTCAAAATGCAAAAATAATTTTTGTATTGTCTATAGCAATTAGAAGATCATCTTAGTTGCAAAAGCAGAGACAATGTCTTCAATTTAAGTTCGAATCTTCAGAGCCTAACACTGAACTGCTGGTAACTCCAGACACTGACCATTGCAGCAAACCCATACCTTAAGAGCTTTGAATGTATTGGTTCTCAAACTGGTTTTATGTTTACCCATAATGTATCAATCTGCAACAATATTGCCCAGTAATACTGAAAACATAACGTTAATCAGCTCTGTTAATTTTCATTTTTGCGACTTCAATCCATGGTCTCTGATAGCACATATTAAAGTTGCCTTCTCTGCATCTGTTCTGATGCCATGTGGATTCCTTCTTTGTGGTTTCTTACAGAAGAATTACCCCCCCACCCACCCCCCCACCACCACCACCACCACCACACCACACCAGCACTGCATTTGATGCACCTCTTCCTTCTGCCACCTGGTGGCAGATTTGTGAGCTGATTTTATGTGGCCTCTTAGTCCTGAAGAAGGTTCTCCACCCAAAACGACGAATCTTTTCCATAGATGCTGCCTGACATGCTGAGTTCCTCCAGCATTTTGTATGTGTTGCTTTGGTTGTTGTCTTCTGACTTTTCACTTTGGGACCAGCAGAGGATGGAAGTCCTCACCATTTTTGGTTGGCTTATCCATTGAAGTTGGACCTAAAAGCCAGAGCTAATGAGAAGCTCTTTGTGTCTATTAAATTAGACTGAACCTTTTCATCTTTAAAACCAGATCTGTCACTCACTGTAAAAATAAAAAAAAGTCTCTGAAATTACATTGACTACACAAGTATTTCACTATGACTCTCCTATTTTCTATTTGTAAACCAAAACTTGTGGCCCTACATTAATTTCGAAAGGCAGCAGGTTAAAGTATTTTTCCAGATTCTGAACTACCTTTGTAAATCTTAAGCATTTGCTAGAGTTGTGAGGTATTGATTGTGAGATAATCTTCAAAACCAAGTTCTCAAAGCAAAATTGTTTCTCATTTTCTTAGTAAACCTCCCTCTCCCTCACACATACACACCTACACACCTGGCATCATCATATCAGAGGATTGCCGTGGGACAAGCATGTAAGTGTCATCACAAAGAAGGCATCACAAGTGCCATCACAAAAAATCTCAAGGTATATTGGTAATACACACACAAACACACTCAAACTTATGTACTTTGTAAATAAACCTGCTTTGATTTTGACTTGATTTGCTGAGGGAACAAACTACAGAATCTGTTGTGCCCGTGTCCTCTAGTGTAGTACATTTTGTAATGGATAAGCCAACCAAAAATGGTGAGGACTTCCATCCTCTGCTGGTCCCAAAGTGAAAAGTCAGAAGACAACAACCAAAGCAACACATACAAAAGTCTGTAGTACATTCTATGTTGACCACTGCCTGACAGACTTGTCCTCTTCCACAAAGGACAGGCAGTGCGGCAGCATCCCTTTGACTGGGTCTTAGCGTGGTAGCAACATGCAAAACATGTAAAACATCATCATGTAGTGACACATGGTGCCCACACACCTGCTGATATAGCCACACATGAAGCTGATCATCAGGATGAGGGCAGCACTTTTGTCCCCTTTCTCTGAGGACTTGTGCATGGGAGAAAATTGCAACAGCGCTCCACATGGAGGAGCTAGGAATTATATACAGCCATTTCAGGATTTCTCCCACCTACCAAGTTGAGTTTATTTTTATTTACAAAAGTACATGTATGCACAAGTACAATAGGAGACTTAGCAGCAGCATCACATACACATTGCATTAAAGGCACAACATTCAAAAAAACCATAAGTTATACATAAACTATGCAAATATTGTACAAGAAAGCTCACAACTAGAACAAAAATAAACAAAGTTCAATACACAAATGTTATCAGATCTGCTCCTTTATATTAAAAAGTATCCAACACCATTAAATCTCATCATAAATCTGGGCCATTGGAAATGAATCTTTTTTCTAACACGTCAAACAGTCCTGAAGTGTACTGACAAAGATTTCAGAGAGATGCCAGTAAGCTCTAACTTTCTGATTAATTCTGATCATATCGATAGTTACCAGCAAAGAATAATTCAGAACAAAATGAGGAAGACATTCCAGTAATGAAGAAATTGTGATATTTGTGTCTTTGATTTGGCTTAAACAAATAGTATAATTTACAAAAAAAACCTAAGCAAGAAGCTTTCTACATGCCTTTGTGTTTTAATCTTCACTGATATAGAAAATATGTTCTTCTCCGTCATGTTTTACAGCGGTTGGCACCCAGCTTAATAGTGCATTACCACAGAGAAAATATGTTTCCAAAAATTGAATTAAATATCATATGTATTAATTAGTATTGACATGGCACAAGGTTGAGAAGCAAAACATGATGATCAGTTAAGTCAAAGTCGATACAAATGGTAAGCAGTATGCTAACCAGGTACATATAGTATGCGAAGCGTGCAGCCTGTGAAATGGAACAAATTATTATGTTTTAGAATATGAACAGAGTATTAATTAATTCTTCAAGAAATATACAAATGACACTTAATTGTTGGAAAAATTAGACGGAGCTTCAGAACATTGATTAAAGAGCAGGGATTAACAGAAGGGTTACAACATCAGTAAGCACTTAACACTGGAGTAAAGAAACATTGGTACCAGGGCACAAGACTGGCTAGGTGAAAGGTTAGAGACTGAGGCATGAAAAGCACAGAATTGAATTGTTCAGGATTAGAAATGATGCGTGAAATATTTCAGGAAATTGATAGCTACCAAATAAGATCAAATAGAAAAAGCATTAAAAAAAAAACAGGATCAGGAAGATCATAATACATAGGAACAGAAATAGGCTAGTTGGCCCAGTGAGTCTGCTTCACATTCCATCATGGCTAATTTATCATCCCTCTCAACTCCATCCCCCTCCTTTCTCCCCACAACCTTTGATGCCCATACTAATCAAGAACCTATAAACCTCCACTTCAAATAAACAGCCATCCATGGCAATGAATTCCACAGATTCATGACCTTCTGGCTAAAGAGTTTCCTCTGCATCTCTGTTCTAAAGGGATGTCTTTGTATTCTAAGACTGTGTCCTCTGGTCCTGGACTCCCCCGCTATAGGATAAATCCTGTCCACGTCCACTATATCTAGACCTTTCAACATTCAAAGAAAGAGAAAAGCATAACCAGGAAGAACTGAGATTTCAAGGAACAGATTCTGAGTCTCGCCTTTCTTAAGTAGAAAATCTTTTTACCGGATTTAAATTCATAAATCTGTTGTGCTTACAACCAATATAACTGCACTTATAATGGTTTGTTGCAGTTATGAATGGTCCCTGAGTTGGATTAAATCAAATTCTGAACATAGGAAAACCAATAATTAGCAACATCTGACATGTGTAATGTGTCTGATTTTCAATTCAGTATCCACAACATCAAAATAGAACCATTAATATATAAAACTTTATAACTATTGTCAAGATGCAACAAAATGTACCCTGAGAAGCTTTAGTGCTTCGTAAGATTTCCTACTGATGAAAGGTATATAATGGAAATCTATCACAGCTAAGGTTATGAAATAAATAGCATACTACAGGGATCTCTGTGTTTCATAAACAGGTTTACAACTACTGAAGCATGTTACTGCAGAAAGCCATAAATAGAAAAGAGAACATTTGTCAGATGCCAATCCATTCACCATACTTTCAACAGGATTTTCACAAATCTATGTCTCTGAGTTCCCCGAGTTTTTGAGCTTCACAGCTCAGGGAAAGCAGGTCATTTGGTCCAACTCAGCTGAGCTGACCAGGTTACTCACCTGAGCTGTATTTGCTGTATTTAGCCCACATCCTTCGAAATGTCGACTGTACCTCTTCCTAGAGATGCTGCCTGGCTTGCTGCATTCACCAGCAACTTTTATGAGTGTTGCTTGAAATTCCAGCATCTGCAGATTTCCTCGTGTTTGCCTATCAATTTAACTGTCCTTTTAAGTATTGTCATTGTACCCGCCTCTGTCTATCACTTCCTCTGACAGACTCCAGATAGACACCACATTTCTGTGTGGAAACCGTTGCACTCAGATCCCTCTTAAATCTTTACCTTCTCACTTTAAACTTATGCCTTCTGGTTTTGAGCTCCCCTACCCTATGGGGAATAGACTTTGACTGTTCACCTCACCAATGTCCTTCATAATTTTATAAACATCAATAAGAACACTCCTTGGCCTCCTATGCTCCAAGGATAGAAGTCTCAGCCTTTTGAGCCTCCACATAGAACACAAACCCTCCAGTCCACTGACATCCTCATGAACTCTTTCTGCACTCTCTCACTTTAGCAGCATCCTTCCTATAACAGGACAATCAGAAATGTTTACAGTAGTCCAACCGTGATCTCACCAACACCTTGTACAGCTACAATGTGATGACCCAGTTCCTATACTCACTATTCATTGGCACCTCCTCAGGACAAAAGGTTTGGATGGGGTTGAATTTGTAAGGTGTGGCCAGGAAGGATTCCTGACACAACACATGGACAGGCTGACTAAAGTAAAAGCTATATTGTATTTGGTACTAAGCAATGAACCAGGTCAGGTGTCAGATCTCTCAATGGGAGAGCACTTTGGAGATAGTGGCCACAACTCCTTGACCTTTACTATAGACTTGGAGAGGGGTAGGAGCAGGGCGGAAATGGGGTCATAATACAACAGTGCATAATTTTATGATAATTGGAGGAAAGTACGAGAGAAGTATCAGAGGTAGTAAGTTCTTTACACAGAGAATGGTGAGTGCATGGAACGTCCTGCTAGGGGTGGTGGTAGGGGAAAATACATTAAGGACATTTCAGAAACACATATAGCAACATGAAGGACAGAACAATGGGGGGAAAGGTTAGATTGATCTTAGAGTAGGTTAAAAGGTTAGCACAACACCATGGGCTGAAGGGCCTGTACTGAGCTATAATGTTCTATGCTCTGTGTTCAATATTTTCACCAGTGATAGCAAGCATACCAGACACGATCTTCCCCACCTTGTCTATCTGTGTCGCCAATTTCAAGGAACTCTGTACCTGCATCCAGAGGACTCTCTGTTCTACGAAACTTCTCAGGGCACTGCCATTTACTGTTCAGCCCAGCCCTGGCTTCTCTTACCAAAATAGAACACCTGTCATTTATCTGAATTGAACTGCATCTGCCACTCTATGGCCCACTGGCCCAGTTGGTCAATCCAATTGTAATTGGCGCAAAAAGGAGCGCAGAATATTTCACCAAGCTTAATGTAGAATTGCCATTACAAAATATTCCTAAAATGTTTTTTTTTTGCTTAGTTTTCTCTCTGTGTAAAAGATTACCACTTGGAAACATGCAAACTTTGCCTATTTGCAAAACCTTCCCAGATGCTAAATGTTGACGGTATCTTAGATTAATTTGGCAACATCTGCTCCTGGCTGGAAATCACCTGCAAGGCTTTCCTGGTGCCTTCTGACTCAAAATACAACTTAGCAATTTGTCTCATTAGAGCACCTATTTTAGCTGGATAACCATGTAATGAAATAACGAAAGAAACACAATTTACAATGTGCAGGATAATTATGGAGGTCAGGATATGAGAATCATTCAACGGCCATAAGCTAAATGAGAAAATCATTTGTTGTCATAAACAGTGTTAGACATTTCCCATAGTCACTCAAATGCCAAGGCTTGATAATGGTCTCAAAGTGACTCGCTCATTTTTGTCACCACTCATTCTGGACTTAAACATGGTTATTATACTTACCAATGCCTTTGTAAGCTATGTAAATCAAGGGTTATGTAATTGTTAATTAAAAACATTGACTGGGGAGCATGCGTAATAAATTATATCTTTGTTCCTTTAACAGCAAGATTGCTGGTCACTATGTGCATAAGCCCAGTATGTTTATCTTTTGAAATGCAGCTGTTGCTGGAAATAAATTTGTTTAGTTCCTCCTGATTAATGGGCAGTGGAGACTGCAATAATGTAATGTACTGAGGAGAGTTTTGGTGTAGGTGGCACATTACTTCAGGGAAATTAGGTATTCAGCCATTACAGTACAATAGAATCTCGATTCATAATGAGCTTAGAATGAATCAGTCTGAGTTGCTCAATCCAAAACTCTATATATACAAGCTGTCACGTCAGGCATGGTGACAATAAATAGATTTCAACACTAGATTATGAATTCATTTTAAGCATTATTTTCAGAGGAAATGTTCATCACAGAGCTTCACAATGGTGAACTACAGAAGCTGTGTAATTCAGCACTTAAAGAACATAGAGAAAGGTGTGGACCATTTGGTCTCTCAAGCCTGTTCATCATTCAGTTAGATCATAGCTGTCCTGAGGCTTGGCTTCTACATATAATCTTTTTCACGCACCTTTTTATATTCTAGATAACAGAAAATTATTATCTACAGGCTAAAAACTAAAAATTAGTCTCTTGTTATCTGCTGCTGGTGGATGAGAGTTTGAAGGTTCTACTATTCTTCGCATACAGAAATACTTCCCAAATTATTTGGCCTACCATTTAGTCTTAAATGACCTAACCAGTGTAAATATTTTCTCTATATATACCAAAAAAAACTCAATATTACATAAATTTTCTCTTCTAAAGAAAACAAAGTACTTTATATCACCTTTTTAGGAGTATACTGAACTACATGGATAACAGTGTTTCTCAATATTTGGTACTATGAAAGCAGGTTACTGCAGAATGTCATTCATGTAAAAGGCCATTCATTTGTCATTAGCCAATCATTCACCATACATTCAACTGCCTTTGGTAATGCCTCTTATTTTGTAAAGTAATACATGGAGAAAAGCTTGCTTTAACAATGAACAGAAATTGACATCATGAAGTTCCCCTTAATTTCAGTTATCCTTAATGTCCACAAAAAGAACAACCAAACCATCAACAAACATTCAAATTCAAGAAATGCTGCCCTTGTTTTTTCACAAGCCTTACATGCTTCCTAAATTGTAGTTAGCACCAGTTGCACAAATTAGTCGTAGCCTGGTCTAGATAGAGTTGCATATCATGTCCCACCCTAGTTGATTTGATAAAAAAGATTACAGTGGAATTGGCTATTTTTTGTGCTTGCCCATTATATTTTAATGATCTTTGCACGAGTCCTCAAAACTCCACTGTATCGTGTTTTTATTTCCATTAAGAAAATATTCTATTTTGACATTTGAAACCTAAACTGGATAACCACTCACTCATACAGAAATCTACTTCAAATAGTTTTGCACATTTACTTAATCTACAGACCTCAGATTTCTTACTTTTAACTACACAGCTTCTAATAGTTAAAATTTTTGTTCCATGGTAGACGCACCAAAAACAAGAGGGCATATTTCGAAGATGGGAGGAAGGAGCTTCAAAGGGATAACCAAACAAGTTTTCATTTTTAATACAGGTGGTGGAATCGGACACAATTCAAACGGTTCAAATGGTTCAATTTAATACCAGAGAATGTATACAGTGCACAACCTGAAATTCTTACTCATCACTGGCATCCACGAAACAGAAAAAACCTAAAGAATAAATGACATAAAATATTAGAAACCCCTTGCCCCCCACACACACAAGCAGCAGCAAAAGTAATCACCCTTCCCCCCTCCCCCCCACTTGCTCCAGCAAAAGCATCAACTGCCCCACCATCCACCTTGCAAGCAATAGCAAAGCCCCCAAAGAGACTACAATCTAGAGTCCATCAAAAACTACTGTCCTTCCCAACACTGTGAACACTCAGACAGGCTCTCTCTCACTAGCCAGGGAGAGAGAGAGAGATCGCCCCTGCAGCAATGAGAGGGGAAACCAACAATTTGCTGTTTCGATGATACAAATTTCCGCATTGCTTCTCCTAGCTCCCGACTCGAGGACCAACAGACTCTCATTGGCCATCGAGAGAGAAGGACAGAGATCACTCAAGTGCAAGGGCCTTCTGGCAGCAGTGCACACTGCCTGCTGTCCCAATGTTCCAATCTCCCATGTCACTTCAGTTGGTGACATCGATGGAGGAAGTGAATCTTCCACAGGGCCGCATCCTGAAGGCACACGTCTTCCAGGCCACACCTGGAGATATTGAAGTGCCAGGTCGCACAGCGAGTCCAAGAACAAGAACCCACCACCCATGGAGAACCATGGTTTAAGCTGCAGCTGTAGATCACGGACTCCAACACGACCTCAACCACCTAGAAAAGGAAAGAAAGACATGAAAAAAGAAGAAGAGGAAACTGTTTCAGAGTCAAATTGGAAGAAGTCGCCAGGATCTACAAAAGCCCCAGGCGACATCTTTAGCTCCTCCCACTCCATATGTAGTGCGCATGCACTGGTTGTGCATGCAGCCTGGTATAGCCGTTCCAATCTATTTTTTTACTTTCTTCTTCTTACTTTAATTTACGTTATTTTTTGTATTTTTTTCTCACAGTAACACGTTGAAGCTGCACTCTCTCTAATATGCTGGTAGAGAGAGTTTTATTTGGGTTTTCTTTAGCGCTGGAAATGGTTACATCCCGACACGCGGGACAGAAGCAAGGTCGCATTGGGTATTCCACAGACCAGCAAATTCCAGTCAGCTTAGCGAACAGAGCGGCAGACACCCCTGCTGAAATCCGGAGGAAAACACACAGAGGGGGATCACAAAGCCGAGGAAGGAGGACTGGGTCAAGACAACAGAGACTTTTGGAGAAGAGGAGTTCGGTGGGTAACACCGTTCCGTCTGACCGGAAGTGCACCGAGAGCGGTAAGCGTAAAGGAGTTGGGTGCTTACTGATCTGGCTAACAACGGATGGTGCAATCCGGGGTATATTACGATCGAGGAACGTGTTTGCAGACTGGATATTGAACTTTTTACTGTTGGACTTCGGCCACATTCCACCGTGATACAACACTTGGCGGCACGGGAGGTCGTTCCTGCCTGTGGCCATCAAACATGCAGCTCCTCCAGTGGAGGGTCAGTCACCCTGAGCCAATAGACTGGTCCTGGACTTATTTTCCATCTGGCATAGTTTTGCATTTTGTTGTTTGATTGTTGGGGTTTTTTGTATTGCTATATTTACGCTCTATTCTTCGTTGGTGCGGCTGTAACGAAACCAAATTTCCCTCGGGATTAATAAAGTATATCTATCTATCTATCTATCCAATTGCTACAATTTTGGATATACACAGACAATTAGATAGCAAGAAGAAAACAAATTGCTGAAGGAACACATCAAGTCAGGCAGTATCTCAGGAGGGAAGTGGAGAATCATAATTCTGGATCAAGACCCTTCATCTAGTCCAGGTGTTCCCAGCTTTTTTATGCCATGGAGCCTTGCCATTAACCAAAGGGCCCATGGACCCCAGGTTGTGAACTGCTGATCTAGGCAGTCCTCCATTTGTTTGTTTTTTGCATTTAAGTAGACAAGGCATAAAAAGATATAAACCTTCTCATTGCTACCATCAGGAAGCCTGAAGGTATATATCAATGATTTAGAAACAGCCTCTGCCATCCAATCTCTGAATGGACATTGAACCCATAAACACTACCTCACTACTACCTTATTTCTATTTTTGTACTATTTATTTAATTTAACTATTTTATACATATATATATATATACAGTACACTTACTCTAATGATATATATACACACACATACTGGCAGGTATATTTACAGACATTTTTAATCTCTCCCTCTCGCAGTGTAGAGTGCCCTTCTGCTTGAAAACATCCACCATTGTTCTTCTATCTAAAAAGACATGTTGCACTCACCTCAATAATAGGCAAATGCTTTGAGAGGCTGGTCAAGGACTACATCTGCAGCTTGCTACCACCCACACTGGACCCCCTACAATTAGACTACTGGCACAACCGATCGACAGATGACGCAATAGCCACAGCTCTGCACATCGCCCTTACACATTTAGAGAAGAGGGATGCTCATGTCAGAATGCTGTTCTTGCTCTATAGTTCAGCATTCAACACCATAATTCCCTCCAGGCTCGACAAGAAGCTCAGAGACCTTGGCCTTCACCCTTGCCAATGTAGCTAGATCCTGGACTTCCTGTCAGATCGCCGGCAGATGGTAAGGGTGGGCTCCCTCACCTCTGCCCCTCTGACCCTCAACACAGGCACCCTTCATGGCTGTGTCCTAAGTCCCCTCCTTTACACTCTGTATACCCATGACTGTATCGCCACCCACAGCTCCAATCTGCTAATTAAATTTGCTGACAATACTACACTGTATGTCCTAATCTCAAATAATAATATGGCAGCCTACAGAGAAAAAGTCATCACTCTGACACAGTGGTGTCAAGAAAGTATCCTCTCCCTCAATGTCGCAAAGACAAAGGAGCTGGTTGTGGATACAGGAGGAATGGAGACAGGCTAACCCCTGTTGACATCAATGGATCTGGAGATGAGAGGGTGAAAAGCTTTAATTTCCTCGGCATACACATCACCGAGGATCTCAAGTGGTCTGTACATACCGGCTGTGTGGTTAAAAAGGTACAACAGTGCCTCTTTAACCTCATTTGTTTGAAGAAGTTTGGTATGAGCCCCTAGATGCTAAGAACTTTCTACAGGGGCACAATTGAGAACATCATGTCTGGTTGCATCACTGCTTGGTATGGGAATGTACTTCCCTCAATCGTAGGACTCCACAGAGAGTGGTGCGGACAGCCCAGAGCTTCTGTAGATGTGAAATTCCCACTACTCAGGACGTTTACAAAGATAGGTGTGTAAAAAAGCTCCCGAGGATCACTGGGGACTGTTCCAGCTGCTACAGGATAAAAGCCAGGACCAACAGGCTCCAGGACAGCTTCTTCCACCAGGCCATCAGACTGATTAATTCATGCTGATACAATTGTATTTCTATGTTATATTGACCATCCTGTTGTACATACTATTTATTACAAATTACTATAAATTGCACATTGCACATTTAGACGGAGACGTAACATAAAAATTTTTACTCCTCATATTTATTAAGATTGTAAGAAATAAAGTCAATTCAATTCAATTCTATATACACACACACTTATTGTGATTCACATTTTTTTCTATTATTATATATTGCATTGTACTGCTGCTGCAAGGACAACAAATTTCATGACATATAATAATAATAAATATTTTATTAATCCCAAGTGAGAAATTCTTATAGTACAGCAGCAACATTTAAAAAAACACACTTAGCAGTGTGCAGACTTAACTAATATTAAAGTACAGAATAATAATATACACAATAATAATTTACCAATGCACAATAATTTGCAATGATGTGCAAAAATAACTTACAATATAATAAAACAGAGACTGTTGTACAATGAGGTCAGTGATTTTGAACCTGATTCAGATTCTGATTAATGCAGGCAAATGGGATTAGAATGGATGGGCGATGAGGTTGGCATGGTCATTGTGGGCTGAATCTCCTATTTCTGTGTTGTACGATTCCATGACTATGAAAAGTTAATTATATTCAGTAGCAATTAGGGTATTTTGATTTCGTAAAGCTGAGCTGGAAGAAACCCCAGCATCAAAATTGAAGTGACCGTGATAATCTTAAAAAAAGCTTTGATTAGAAAAGGTAGATACACCCTTAGAAAAATAACAATAGCGAACAGGTGCATACTTGATGGACATGTGCTGTCCTAGTGTATATGAAGTTACAATGAGGAAAAGAAATGTCACTTGAATAAAAGCCAGATTTACTTTTACATCTCAATATGATTTTAGGGAGACTGTTAAAACTTGCAACACTTTTTTAAGAGATATCTATTCTTTAAAGACTAGCTTGAAGATTGCTTGCATTCTTGTCAATTTGCTGCTGGGTAGATAGAAACATAGAAACATAGAAAACCTACAGCATAATACAGGCCCTTTGGCCAATAAAGTTGTGCCAAACATATCCCTACCTTAGAAATTACTAGGCTTACCTATAGCCCTCTATTTTTCTAAGCTCCATCCAAAAGTCTCTTAAAAGACCCTATCGTATCCACCTCCACCACTGTTGCCAGCAACCCATTCCAGGCACTCACCACTCTCTGAGTAAAAAATTTACCCCTGACATCTCCTCTGTATCTACTCCCCATCACCTTAAATCTGTGTCCTCTTGTGGAAACCATTTCAGCCCTGGGAAAAAGCCTCTGACTATCCACACGATCAATGCCTCTCATCATCTTATACACCTCTATCAGGTCACCTCTCATCCTCCGTCGCTCCAAGGAGAAAAGGCCAAGTTCACTCAACCTTTTCTCATAAGGCATGCTCCCCAATCCAGGCAACGTCCTTGTAAATCTCCTCTGCACCCTTTCTATGGCTTCCACATCCTTCCTGTAGTGAGGCGACCAGAACTGAGCACAGTACTCCAAGTGGGGTCTGACCAGGGTCCTATATAGCTGCAACATTACCTCTCAGCTCCTAAATTCAATTCCACGATTGATGAAGGCCAATACACCATACGCCTTCTTAACCACAGAGTCAACCTGCACAGTTGCTTTGAGCGTCCTGTGGACTCGGACCCCAAGATCCCTCTGATTCTCCACACTGCCAGGCGTCTTACCATTAATACTATATCCTGCCATCATGTTTGACCTGCCAAAATGAACCACTTCACACTTATCTGGGTTGAACTCCATCTGCCACTTCTCAGCCTAGTTCTGCATCCTATCAATGTCCCGCTGTAACCTCTGACAGCCCTCCACACTATCCACAACACCTCCAACCTTTGTGTCATCAGCAAACTTACTAACCCATCCCTCCACTTCCTCATCCAGGTCATTTATAAAAATCAAGAAGAGTAAGGGTCCCAGAACAAATCCCTGAGGCACTCCACTGGTGACCGACCTCCATGCAGAATATGACCCGTCTACAACCACTCTTTGCCTTCTGTGGGCAAGCCAGTTCTGGATCCACAAAGCAATGTCCCCTTGGATCCCATGCCTTCTTACTTTCTCAATAGGCCACGTTGTTATATATATAATGCCCAAGAATTATGATCATCCTACCTCTTGTCTGTGACTCAGAGGGCTGTTGGTTCAAGACCCAATGCATAAATTTGAATATAAAAATCTGGCTGTGGCAAATGACATTTACGCCACACGAGGACCTGACAATAAACTATTTCCAATGATAGAGTTTAGTCATCTCCCCATAACGTGGGTGAAATTGGTAGTAGACCTACTGCCTCAGAGTTACAGCAACCCTGGTTTCAGTCTTAACCACAGGCACCACATCCAAGATCTCAGACATTCACTCACTGGAATTGCTACAAATTCCAATTCTTCATCTCTTCAAACCCATGACCATTGTCATGTAGAAGATCAATAATGGCAATCACGTGGGAATATTACTCCCTCTAAGTCACATAACATTCTGAACTCAAAATTTGATACTGATCATTTGTTGTTAAAAATCTGTGATTACAATGTAATGGCAGTCTGAGGAATTGTTCATCTCAAGAAGATAGAATTGTGATCTCTTGGTTGCTGCCTGTGACACATGCAAGTAAGGAAAAGAAGAGGATGATCTGGCAGATGAATGTGTGGCTGAGGAGCTAGTGCAAGGGGTGGCGTTTCAGATTTCTGGATCATTGGGATCTCTTCTCGGGAAAGTCCAGTACAAAAAGTTCGGTTACACCTCAACCCAAAGAGGACCAATCTTCTTGCAGGCCAGTTTGCTAGAGCTGTTGGGGAGTGTTTAAACTAATTTGGCAGGGGGGGATGAGAACCAGAGTGATGGGGGGGGAAGGATGGGGCAATTGATATACAACTAGATGCAGTGTGTAGTGAGACTGTGAGAAAGGACAAGTAGACGGTAGGGCAGGGCAGATGATAGTACAATGACTTAAAATGTAACAGGGGGCCAAAATCAAAAAAGGTGATGAATACAGGACTGAACCTGTTATATTTGAATGAACACAGCATAATGAATAAGGTAGATGATCTTCCAGCTCAGTTAGAGATTGGCAAAAATTATGTTTTGGGCATCTCTGAGACGTGGCTGTAAAAATGTCATACTTGGGAGCTTATCATCCAAGGATACACATTGTATCAAAATGACAGGCAGATAGGCAGAGGGGATGAAGTGGCTCTGTTGGTAAAAATGAAATCAAATTCTTAGAAAAAGGTGACATAAGATCTGAAGATGAAGAACCCTTCTGTAGAATTAAGAAATTGCTAGGGTAAAAAGTCTCTGATAGGAGTTATATACAGATCTCCAAACAGTAGACAGAATGTGGACTAGAAATTACAATGGGAGATAGAAAAGAACAATGCTTACAATATGCAGGTTGATTGGAAAATCAGGTTGGTACTGGATCACAAGAGAGGGAATTTATAGAATGCCTACAAGACAGCATTTTGGAGCAGCTTGTGGTTGAGCCCAGAATTCTGGATTGAGTGTTATGTAATTACTTAGATTTGATTCAGGAGTTTAAGATTGAGGAACCCTGAGGAGACAGTGATCATAATATGATAGAATTCACCCTGCAGTTTGAGAAGGAGAAGCTAAAATTGGATGTATCGGTATTATAGTAGAGTAAAGGGAATGCAGAGGCATGAGAAAGGAGCTGGCCAAAGTTGATTGGAAGGTCACACTAGGATGGATAATGACTGAACAGCAGTGGCTGGTGTTTCTGGAGGAAATTTCAAATGTGTAGGAAAAATACATCCATAGATTAAGTATTCTACAGGGACAATGAGGCAACCATGGCTGGCAAAGACAGTATAAAAGTTAAAGAGAAGGCATATAATATAGCAAAGATTAGTGGGAAGGTAGAGGATTGGGAAGCTTTTAAAACAACATATGGGAACTTAAAAAGTCATAAAGAGAGAAAAGATGAAATATGAAGGTAAGCTAGCCAATAATATGAAAGAGAATACAAAAAGTTTTTCAGATGTATAAAGAGTAAAAGCAAGTCAAGAGTAGATATTGGAACACTGGAAAATCACGTTAGAGAGGCAGTAATAGGGAACAAAGAAATGGTGGATAAACTGAATAACTATTTTGTGTCAGTCTTCAACTAGCAGAATGCCAAAAATGTGAGAGTGTCGGGACAGAAGTGAGTGTCATTGCTTTTACTAAGGAGAAGGTGCTTGGGAAGTTGAAAAGTCTGAAGGTAGATAAGTCACCTGGACCAGTGGACTAAACCCCAGGGTTCTGACAAAGGTAGCTGAAGTGATTGTGCGGGCAATAGTAATGATTTTTCAAGGTTCGTTAGATTCTGGAATGGTTCCTGAGGACTGGTAAATAGCAAGTGTCACTCCACTCTTTAAGCAGGGAGGGAGGGAGGCAGAAGAAAGGAAATTATAGGCCAGTTAGGCCAACTTCAGTGTTGGAAGGATGTTGGAGGCTATTATTAAGTATGAGATTTCAGAGTACTTGGAGGCTACTGACAAAATAGGCCAAAGTCAACATAGTTTTCTAAAGGGGAAAACTTGCCCGACTAATCTGTTGCAATACTTTGAGAAAATACCAGGCAGGATCAACAAAGGAGAGTCAGTGGATGTTGTTTATTTGGATTTTCAAAAGGCCTTTAATAGGGTGCCGCACATAAGGCTGCTAAGCAAGAGAAGAACTCATTGTATTACATGGATAGGAGATTGACTGACTGGCAGGAGGCAAAGAAAGAAATGCAGGGGACCCTTTCTGGTTGGCTGCTGGTGACTAGCAGTGTTTGTCTTGGGACTGCTTCTTTTCATGTTATATATCAATGATTTAGATGGCGGACTTGAGGGCTTTGTGGCCAAGTTTGCAGATGATACAAAGAGAGTTGGAGGGGTTGGTAGTGTTGAGGAAGCAGGGCGTCTGCAAAAGGATTTAGACAGCTTGGGAGAATGGGTAAAGAAGTGGCAGATGGAATATGGTTCATGGAAGTTCAAGGTCATGCACTTATGGCAGAAGAAATAAAGGTGTGGACAATTTTCTAAATGGGGAGAAAAACCAAAAATCAGACTTCGGAGTCCTCCTGTAGGATCCCCCAAAGGTTAACTTGCAGGTTGAGTCAATGGTAAGGAAGGCAAATGCAAGGTTAGCGTTCATTTCGAGAGGACTAGAACACAAGTGCAAGGATGTCATGTGGAGGATTTATAAGGCATTGGTCAGGCCTCATTTGGAGTATTATGAGCAATTTTGGGCCCCTTATCTAAGAAAAAATATGCTGGCATTGGAGAGGGTCCAGAGGAGGTTCATAAGAATGATCTCAGGAATGAAAGGGTTAAGATATGAGGAACTTTTGATGGCTCTGAACTTGTACTCCATGGAGTTTAGAAGAATGGGTGGAGGGTGGGGTGATCTCTCATAGAATCCTACCGAATATTGAAAAGCCTAGATAAAGTGGACGTGGAGAGGATGTTTCCTATAGTAGGGGAGTCTCGGAACAGAGCCCACAGCCTCATAATTGAGGGATGTCTATTTAGAACAGAGATGAGGAAAATTTTCTTTAGCCAGAGAGTGCTGAATCTGTGAAATTCATTGCCACAGACAGCTGTGGAGGCCAATTCATTGGGTATATTTAAGGCTGAGATTGATACATTCTAAATTAAACAGGGCGACAAGAGTTACAGGGAGAAGGCAGGAGAATGGAATAATAAGTCAGCCATGATGGAGCAGATTCCATTGGCCAAATGACCTAATTTTGTTCTTATGTCTTATGGTCTTCTAAAGGACAACGTGGTGATATTGCTGGTCTTAGCAGCGAAACCTACTTCCCACAAAAGAAGAACAAGTACTTGAGAAGAACTGCTTTGTCCAGATGCAACATTTATATGAGACATCAAGCCAAGAACTCATCTACTCCCTCTTAACATCATACATCCCCGATATAGGCCTCTTAACCCAACTCATGCATGTCCATTGAGATGCCTATCTATGCTAATCTCCTGAGACACACAAAATGCTGGAGGAACTCAGCAAGACAGGCATCATCTATGGAAATGAATAAGCAGCCAACAGCTTGGGCTGTGATCCTTCTTCAGGACAGGAGAGGAAGGGGGAAGACACCAGATTAAAATGTTGAGAAGGAGGATAGCCCACAAGGTAATAGAAGATAATCTCTTGCCTGCATTTGGTCCATTCTCCTCTATTCCTTTCCTATCCATGGACTGTACCTGTCCAAATGCTTTTCAAATGCCTTGATTGCAGGCCAGGTCCTCTGGCAACTTTTTCCATATGCCCACCTTAGATCTCCTTTAAGTACTTCCCTTCTCAACTTTATGTCATTTAGTTTTAGACTCCCCTACCAATGGATAAAGACTATAACTATTTAACTAGCTATGCCACTCATAATTTTATAAACCTCTATCAGACACCTCTCTGACTTCATGCTCCAGCAAACACATTGAATATATCAGATCACATAACACTGGTCTGAGGAAGAGAATAAGACTATTCTGATGTCCTGGTTAATTTCTAGAACAACACACAAAACACTGGAGGACCTCAATGGGTCAGTCAATACCTATAGAGGGAAATGAACAGGTGACTTTTCAGGTTGAGGCAGTTCATCTGAACTCTCCAGTATTTACAATCTTCATTGCAATAGATTTATCATCATGGATTGTGGGATCTTTCTATACAATATTCCTACAGTTTTCTTTCGTTGTGATAATGACTAAGCTTCCAAAGAACTTCACTGTGGAAGCACTTTAGAACCTCGTGAGGCTATGAAAAGCACTGAATTAGTACAAGCTTTTCTTCCTCTCATTTTTTTCTCTTTAAGAATGCAGCTCACCATGTGTGCTTATACATCGGTAAAAATAGGAGCTACATCTTGCAGCTAGATTAAGGATAGTCAAAATGACATTATGTTTGCTAAGTGGTGTGATTATTGAAGAAAATTATTTATCAGAATGGCGCAGAACACTTTTACATAGGATAGAGAGAGAGGGAACCTGGATGTTTCTTCCTCCCACTGTACATAAATCTAAATTGAAAGCAGTATGTTCACAAGCACATGTTAGAAATTCCCTTATTGTGATTCATGAATTTTTCTTTCTATCAATAAGGTATGTTGAATTTGCAGTTAAGTAGCTGTGCAGTTCAGTGTGCAGGTCACATCACACAATTTGCAAAACAGAACAGACCGAACTTGATACTTGACAAATCATGCTGGTTATGAAATTTTCAGAGCACTTTAACCTGATCTATTACAAATGAATAAAATCTGTCTCTCACAATCTACAAACAACAAATGCTTTAAAGGGGCTTCATAAAACTACTAAAATTGCAGCCTTCTGTGAGATATAATTGCCAAGATAATTACATACAGGACAGATATGTAAGCTATTAGGATGCTTTTTTTCTCCTATTCACGACTAAACTATTAATCCGAAAATCTTAACTCAGAAGCATCAGAATGTAAAATGCAATGTAGCGAAGCCCAGTTTTGAATCCTTTCCCTGAACTTTGAGGCCCTGTACAGAGCAACGTACAGCCTCGGGGAAAGTTAAGATGATACAATAAAACAACTATAGACAAAAAAATAAACAAAGCTCAAGGTGCAATGCATGATGCAATTGCTCTTTAGTCAGGGTCAGATAGCGAGAGGAAAGGAGGAATAGATAAAGGAATCCACATTCACCAATTATGGAGGCAGGAGAGATTACATTCAGGTGATAGAATTTATTGCGTATCAGTGAGTCCATTGCACCTTGCAGGTTTTTACTCCATATTCATGCCCTCTCTTGTTTATTTAACCCTATTAGTGTATCCTCCTTTTCTCTTCTGCCTCGTGGGTTTTCAGCTTCAATGCATTTGGACTGATGCATTAACCAGACCCTATGGTAACAAATTTCATATTCTAACTAATCTACAGGTGAGGTTTTCCTTGAACTTCCTATTTTATTGACCTATGTTCTTACTGTTAATCTTATTAACCTGCATTTGGTAATCTGTCCATCAATACAAATACTTTACAGTCCTACCCTGTTACAACAAGTGCCTTTGAAAAAAAAAATCCATTCCTTATTCTTAACAAACAAATCATATCATATCACATTTACCTGTATTGAAGTAAATTTTCCTAAAGCACTCCAATTCTGTCAGTTTGTTAATATTTTCTGCTGTCTTCCTTTAGATGAACTAAACCTCCAGTTTAGTAGCTCTCCATTTTGAAATGAGACTTCTGTTTCTCTAGTCAAATAGTGAACAACAATGACTCACCAAAGATCTTGGGAGAAGATCATTTCCCAGCTTGAGTAACTTCCTTTAACTGGATTTTAGTAAGGCATTTGACAAGGTTCCACACGGTAGGCTTATTCAGGAAGTTAGAAGACATGGGATCCAGGGAAGTTTGGCCACGTGGATTCAGAATTGGCTTGCCTGCAGAAGGCAGAGGGTAATGGTGGAGGGAGTACATTCAGATTGGAGGATTGTGACTAGTGGTGTCCCACAAGGATCTGTTCTGGGACCTCTACTTTTCGTGATTTTTATTAACGACCTGGATGTGGGGGTAGAAGGGTGGGTTGGCAAGTTTGCAGACGACACAAAGGTTGGTGGTGTTGTAGATAGTGTAGAGGATTGTCAAAGATTGCAGAGAGACATTGATAGGATGCAGAAGTGGGCTGAGAAATGGCAGATGGAGTTCAACCCAGAGAAGTGTGAGGTGGTACACTTTGGAAGGACAAACTCCAAAGCAGAGTACAAAGTAAATGGCAGGATACTTGGTAGTGTGGAGGAGCAGAGGGATCTCGGGGTACATGTCCACAGATCCCTGAAAGTTGCTTCACAGGTGGATAGGGTAGTTAAGAAAGCTTATGGGGTGTTAACTTTCATAAGTCGAGGGATAGAGTTTAAGAGTCGCGATGTAATGATGCAGCTCTATAAAACTCTGGTTAGGCCACACTTGGAGTACCGTGTCCAGTTCTGGTCACCTCACTATAGGAAGGATGTGGAAGCATTGGAAAGGGTACAGAGGAGATTTATCAGGATGCTGCCTGGTTTAGAAAGTATGCATTATGATCAGAGATTAAGGAGCTAGGGCTTTACTCTTTGGAGAGAAGGAGGATGAGAGGAGACATGATAGAGGTGTACAAGATAATAAGAGGAATAGATAGAGTGGATAGCCAGTGCCTCTTCCCCAGGGCACCACTGCTCAATACAAGAGGACATGGCTTTAAGGTAAGGGGTGGGAAGTTCAAGGGGGATATTAGAGGAAGGTTTTTTACTCAGAGAGTGGTTGGTGCGTGGAATGCACTGCCTGAGTCAGTGGTGGAGGCAGATACACTAGTGAAGTTTAAGAGACTACTAGACAGGTATATGGAGGAATCTAAGGTGGGGGCTTATATGGGAGGCAGGGTTTGAGGGTTGGCACAACATTGTGGGCCAAAGGGCCTGTACTGTGCTGTACTATTCTATGTTCTATGTTCTATGTAATCTGCTACCTTATCCAATAACCATTGAAAATGAAAACTGTGAAAATTTACTCACATGAAAATGGGCAAGTTCAGAACATATTTAACAGTCCCAAACTTTTGGATAGATTCTACTCAATAAATCTGACAATATTCTCAATAGTGTAGAAGGAAGCAGTGGATATGGCCCAGTGCCCAGTCCATCATGGGTAAAACCTTCCCAACCATTGAGCACATCTACACGAAACACTGTAACAGGAAAGCAGCATTCATCATTTGGGTAAACACGAGGAATTCTGCAGATGCTGGAAATTCAAGCAACACACATCAAAGTTGCTAGTGAACGCAGCAGGCCAGGCAGCATCTCTAGGAAGAGGTACAGTCGATGTTTCGAGCCGAGACCCTTCGTCAGGACTAACTGAAGGAAGAGCTAGTATGAGATTTGAAAGTGGGGAGGGGGAGGGGGAGATCCAAAATGATAGGAGAAGACAGGAGGGGGAGGGGGATGGAGCCAAGAGCTGGACAGGTGATTGGCAAAAATGATATGAGAGGATCATGGGACAGGAGGCCCAGGGAAAAGGAAAAAGGGGGGGTGGGGGGGAACCCAGAGGATGGGCAAGGGATATAGTCAGAGGGACAGAGGGAGAAAAAGGAGAGAGAGAGAAAGAATGTGTGTATATAAATAAATAACGGATGGGGTACGAGGGGGAGATGGGGCATTAATGGAAGTTAGAGAAGTCAATGTTCATGCCATCAGGTTGGAGGCTACCCAGACGGAATATAAGGTGTTGTTCCTCCAACCTAAGTGTGGCTTCATCTTTACAGTAGAGCAGGCCGTGGATAGACATATCAGAATGGGAATGGGATGTGGAATTAAAATGTGTGGCCACTGGGAGATCCTACTTTCTCTGGCAGACAGAGCATAAGTGTTCAGCAAAACGATCTCCCAGTCTGCATCGGGTCTCGCCAATATATAGAAGGCCACATCGGGAGCACCGGACTCAGTATATCACCCCAGCCGACTCACAGGTGAAGTAACACTCACAACACGCTGGAGGAACTCAGCAGGTCGGGCAGCATCCATGGAAAAGATCGGTCTACGTTTCGGGCCGGAACCTTTCGTCCTGTCCTATGATCCTCTCATATCCCTTTCGCCAATCACCTGTCCAGCTCTTGGCTCCATCCCTCTCCCCCTCCTGCCTTCTCCTATCATTTTGGATCTCCTCCTCCCCCTCCCACTTTCAAATCTCTTACTAGCTCTTCCTTCAGTTACTCCTGACGAAGGGTCTCGGCTCGAAACGTCGACTGTACCTCTTCCTAGAGATGCTGCCTGGTCTGCTGCGTTCACCAGCAACTTTGATGTGTGTTGCTTCATCGTCTGGGACTCACACCACCCAGGACATGCCCTCTTCTCACTGCTACCATCAGGTAGAAGGTACAAGAGCCTCAGGACTCGACCCACCAAGTTCAGGAACAATTACTACCCCTCAACCTACAGGCTCTTGAACCAAAGGGGAATTTTCACTCAGCTTCACTTGCCCCATCATTGAAATGTTCCCACAAACTATGGATTCACTTTCAAGGACTCTTCATCTCCTGCCCTCAATATTTATTGATTATTTATTTATTATTATGATTCTACTTTTGCATTTGCGCAGTTTTTTGTTTTCTGCACTCCGTTTGGATGCCATAGTTGGGCGATCTTTCAGAACTGTAACTGGTTCTGTTACAGTTATTATTCTATAGATTAATTGAGTATGCCCACAAGAAAATAAAGCTTAGTTGACATATAGGTACTTTGGTATTAAAATTTACTTTGAACTTTGAAGGTTTGAACTTTGAAAACAAATTTTCTGAGACTCTTAAGATGGGAAACCTGCTCACAAACGTTACATCCAATTAGACCTTCAGTGGATAATTTACCATTGTGAGAAATGTAGGTAAAAATAAAGTAATTTAGAGCGACATATCTTCTTAATTTCCACCTTGCTGTAATGTTTCTAATTCTATAAGGCTTATTACATTTTGGATGTTTTTTTTATCTGCATTATCAATTCATTTTAAATTGTTTTTGTCTGCTTGTGAATGTCAGGGACAATTATAAGCATTCCTGCACGGTGACAGTTTAGACAAATTCTAAGGCTTTCTATCTTTGTTAAGTTGTGCAAGGCATTGGTGAGGCTAAATTTAAATTACTGGGTGCAGTTCTGATCACCTACCTATAATAAAGATATTAATAAGCTTGAAAAAGTGAAGAGAACATTTATAAGGATGTTGCCGGGATGTGACGACCTGTGTTATAGGTCAAGATTGAGCATGTTCGGGCTTTGTTCCCAGGAGCACAGAAGAACAGCGGGAGATTTATAGAGGTTTTCACAATTATGAGGGGTGTAGACAGGGTGAACACATGCAGGCTTTCTCCCCTCAGCTTGTGTGAGAGTAGAACTAGAGGTCATAAGTCGACACTTCTTCACTCAGAGGCTGGTTCAAGTGTGAGTCAGCTGCCATCAGAACTGATGACTGCGGGTTGAACTTCAACATTTAAGAAAAGTTTGGATATGTACATTGGTGCAGGTAGGGGGCTCGAGGTGGAAGATAGGGTTAGCATGGGCTGATGGATCAAATGGCCTGTTTCAGTGCCGTAGTTCTCCATGATTCTATGGCTGTTAAAATTTCTTTCCGTTTGGTGGCCAGAGCTTGTTCCAGATAGTCCACACATCCCTGTAATTTTGTATAAGGCACTGGTGCCACAGAAAGCCTCACTGACAGTGTGCAGGATTCTTAAGGCCTGATTGTTTTCTCTGGCTTCTGAATCTCTGACAAAGTGCATTGCAAAGCAAACTGACCAATGTGTGAAAGACCAAAGGAATTCAAATGAGGTGAGACGCAAACATGAGGAAATCTGCAGATGCTGGAATTTCAAGCAACACACATCAAAGTTGTTGATGAACGTAGCAGGCCAGGCAGCATCTCTTGGAAGAGGTACAGTCAACATTTCGGGCTGAGACCCTTCGTCAGGACTAACTGAAAGAAGAGCTGGAAAGAGATTTGAAAGTGGGAGGCGGAGGGGGAGATCCAAAATGGTAGGAGAAGACAGGAGGGGGAGGGATGGAGCCAAGAGCTGGACAGTTGATTGGCAAAAGGAATTTGAGAGGATCATGAGACAGGAGGCCTAGGGAGAAAGAAAAGGGGAGGGGGGAAGCCCAGAGGATGGGCAAGGAGTATAGTGAGAGGGACAGAGGGAGAAAAAGGAGAGAGAGAAAAAGGTGTTTCACTGAACACCTACGCTCTGTCCGCCAGAGAAAGCAGGATCTCCCAGTGGCCACACATTTTAATTCCACGTCCCATTCCCATTCTGATATGTCTATCCATGGCCTCCTCTACTGTCAAGATGAAGCCACACTCAGGCTGGAGGAACAACACCTTATATTCTGTCTGGGTAGCCTCCAACCTGATGGCATGAACATTGACTTCTCTAACTTCCGTTAATGCCCCACCTCCTCCTCGTACCCCATCCGTTATTTATTTTATATATATATATATATATATATATATATATATATATATATATATTCTTTTTCTCTCTCTCCTTTTTCTCCCTCTGTCCCTCTCACTATACTCCTTCCCCTTCCTTTGGGTTTTCCCCCCTCCCCCTTTTCTTTCTCCCTGGGCCTCCTGTCCCATGATCCTGTCATATCCCTTTTGTCAATCACCTGTCCAGCTCTTGGCTCCATCCCTCCCCCTCCCGTCTTCTCCTATCATTTTGGATCTCCCCCTCCCCCTCCAACTTTCAAATCTCTTACTAGCTCTTCTTTTAGTTAGGCCTGACGAAGGGTCTCGGCCCGAAACGTCGATTGTACCTCTTCCTAGAGATGCCACCTGGCCTGCTGCATTCACCAGCAACTTTTATGTGTGTCAAATGAGGTGAGAGTCTATTTATTCAAACACACATATTTTATAACAGCAAGCAAGCTGAGTAATTGTGGTATGAGTGCCTGTCCAAACAGTGTGTGCAAACTGCAGACTCCACTCCACAAGTCCAGGCTGTTACATCTACATCATTATACCTCTCCATCCATCCACCCTAATAATCCAGTATTTCATTGTCTTTATACTGAAGTCCTTGCTGATTACTCTTCCCTACGTGTTCAGCTTTGAATTGTTTTTGTATTACCTCTTTGTGTAAGCGTTCTATTATTTCCTTTACAATCGAAGTAGAATATGTTAAAACATATCAAAAGAGTGCACTACTTTTATACTTACTCTTGAGTTTTCTTCCTCTGTTAATTATCTACTCATATTGCCCCTTTAATTGCAGTTTCAGTACCTAGTCCATTCAGTAGTATATAGGCACTGATTAAGGGTCTTTTGATGCTCTAAATAAACATCAACTGTACTGCTCACATCACCCTCCTCCAGTACTTCATCAATGAATAAGAGTTGTTAGATATGGACAGCGTTTAATTAATCTGGAGACAGAGGACTGCAGATGTTAGAATCTGTGGCAACAAACAAACGGCTGGAGGAACTCAGGGTGTCAAACAGCATCGGTGGAGAGATACAAAAAAGTCCAGATGGAAGATCTTGATCTGAAACGCTTTGATTGTACATTTCCCTCCAAGGAAGCTGTTTGGCCAGTAACATCATGAAAGATCGTACCCACCCGGCTGCTGGATTGCTTGTCCCACTCCCAGCAGGGAGGAGAATGCGTAGCATCCATGCCAAGATCACCAGACTCAAAAACAGTTATTATTCCTAAACAATAAGGCAGATTAACATGTCCACCCACTAACCCATCCCCCACACACCCCCGCCACCACTACTTTATCATTTCCTGTCAGAGTCGCCTTATGTTCAGGCCTTCCTGTGCCTAATATCACTTTATCTACAATGAATCTATGCATGTAAGCTATCTTACGTATCTGTAATTATTGTGTTCTTTTGTGTTGCATCAGATCGGAGTAACACTTACGAGGGGTGATTGATAAGTTTGTGGCCTAAGGTCGAAGGCATCAATTTTAGAAAACCTAGCACATTTATTTTTCAACCTAGTCCCCTCCTACATTTACACACTTAGTCCAGCAGTCGTGGAGCGTATGGATCCCTTCTTTGTAGAAGTCAGCGTCTTAGACCTCCAGAAATGGAGATGAGTTATTAACTTCAAACTTTCTGCATAATCACTCAAAGAGTTGAACTGCACGTGCATGTAATGAGAGCTGTATGGCTCATCTCCTTCCACCTCAGGCCACGAACTTATCAAAATCCTGGGCTGTGGACCACTTCTGGAGGTCCAAAATCTTAAGTCTGGCCTCCCTATATATAGTCTGTGCTATTCATATATTATATAAGATACAGTAAAACATATGTTTCAACTGCAAGGTAGTGCCTTGTTGCATTTTTGCACATGATTATAGATTAAATAAAAAATCAGATGTAAATTGAAATGAGAAAAATGTGGTTGTTTCAGTTTCCAAGTATGCATGGCTTTTGCTTGAGAAGGGAAAGGTAGTTCAGATCCATTATTATCCACTGTATGCTATGCTCTTCCCATATATTGTATTTCCTATACTCTTTCACTCTTTCACTTAGTTCAGTTAAGGTGGAAAGGAGAAATCCTTCGCTTCATTTCATTCCAATACCAAGTATAGTTAACTCCCATCAATGAATGGAAACTTATATCAGAGTTTTAATCTGCTGTATTTCTCAGCAATATCAAAGGGCCCAGCTTTCATAAATTAATCCAATACCTTCTTCGAAATCAATTAGCAAGAGATATTCTCAATTAAGAAAATATAAACATTTCACAATTCAATGAACAATTTTTCAAACAATTAATCAACTCGAACTATTTTTATTTCCTTTCAGTTGTAGTAGTTTATCAAATATTCCTGTAAAGCAAGTTCTCTTGCAATAGTATGAATGTTGTATATTGAATTTTATCAGTGAATCAGTCCATAAAAGATGTAGTTCCAGTTAAAATCCATAAGATTATGAACATAATTTGTCAACGATTGTAAATTGGCAGAGTTCCAGAAGATCAGACGTTCATCATGGGTTCTGAAAGGCCACTCTATTACTCCTTCAGCCTGCAAATTTCTTCTCACAGGGGTGGTATTTTTACAAGGGTTCACAAGTGTCCATTTCCAAATTACTTTGTTCAATGAAATTTAAGTCAACTTTCTCCTGCACATGTGAGAAGGATTGATATTAATGTACACAACCTCTACCTTAAGCAAGCCATTCATTATATCTTTTACATCAGGTGACAGTGTGCTGTAACTCCTCCCTACGGCTTTTAGACACCAAGAGAAATGGAATTGGCTGCATGGTGAAGTTGGGGCCCAGAATCACCTGAATTCTTATTGAATGGTGGAGTAGGATCAAGGGGTCATGTCCCTATCCTAATGAGCCATGGCAACTCCTACCATTGGAGCTTTGTGCTACTTAATGTCTAACTTAGTTTTCTCTATTAGTTGGAAATGAGGCATATGGACAATCTCAGTGTGACAATGATTATAAACAGCTATGGAACCCAGTTTACAGGATAAGGAACATGTAGCTCACAGAAGCATCTGCCAAACACTCACTGGCAGGTCTGCCACTTGCACACTTTTCTGTAAATTCATTAATTGCTGGCAAATACATTCTGTTAACATTTTATCTCAGCAGTAGACAAAGGTTACATCCTTTGGAATACTAGCAAGGTAGTCTGTGAGGCACAGCACCTCGGGAGGTCTGTCTTCTCCAAGTCTGCCTTAGTCAACAAGCAGATGACTTTACTGGCAAATGCATTCAGCCAAATGGAAGCATTGACATTGTGCCAAACATATCACTACTTTAAGCACTGTATAGCGGCATGATAACTGATGTCATTCACATTAAAGGCATCTTGAGAATAAATGTTTTAAAATGCAAGTCAGAACAGAGCACTCAAATATCCAGAAAAATTTGCATTAAAGGTGTATTGCTGTGGAATAAAAAAGGAGTCAACTTTAGTGGAAAATATTTAGAAGGGCTTTTTATTTCAGGATATACTCATTTAATAGCCCTGCTTAGAGATATTTAGGCATCCTGTTTAGAGATCTTGTGCTAAAATTCAGTCAATGTTGCAGAGAACCTTCAGCAGTTCTCTGGGAAGTGCACTGTATGAAGTAACGTGAACTCGATTGCTGAAGTGGAACTCTTGAACATACTTAGAGGAGTGTTTATACTAAATTGTTTTACATATTCAGACAGCAATTGAACAAGAAAGTACTACATTTTTTCCAGGAAACTAGTCCCATTTCAATTAATGTTTTCCCCATAGTGCAGCTCCTACCTGACCCAGAGCTGTTCCAGTGTTCAAGAGACAGAACCCCTCCCTTCCAACTCAGGCATTCAGCTTTGCATTCACTTTGCTGAGCTACCAGTACCACTTATCAGGTAGGTTGTGTCGTAACCCTGCAGTTATCCAAAGTGAAATTCTTTGCATAACCCATTTCCTCAGTTGTCATTAGCATTCAGCAGGAGTTCTTCCCTTTGTGATCGCCCAACAGTGGCTATAGTTTCCCTCAGCAGAGAATTCCATCTAATCTCTTAATTATAAAATCATCTAGGACTCCACCCTCTCCATTCTGTCTTCTTCCCCTGCCATGATTAGTTTATTGGCTAAACACCCTGCATCCTGCACATATCCTAACAGGTAACCATTATCTCAGAAGGTCGTTCTGTGTTCCTTAATGATTCTCCTTTCATCTGTCAGTCTCGGAGTCACATCCTTCCCTTCTTGCACCTGCACTTTACACTGAGGTGTGGTTGTTCCCTGGAGCAATGCAAGAATTCCTTTCCTTCCATAATTTGTTAGAGTCTCAACAAGTTATATGCCTCAAGCCATATCTTTGCCAAAGACAGGTTTTTGCTGATCTATTACATCGCACAGCCATAGCAGTGGTGCATGAAAAATATGAATGTGGATGTAGGTGGCATGATCAGTACGTTTGAAAGTGACACTAGACTGGTGACGTTGTTGACAGTGTGAAGAATGGGGTTAGACTATATGGTGATATTGACGTGTTGGTAAAATAGACCGAGAAATAGTAAAGAGAGTTTAATAGAGAAAAATATGAACTGGAAGTACTATTGAGGCTAGGGTACGATAAAGTCCAAAGGAGTACTGTTGGTATGCAAGTCCACAGATCCTTGACGTTGGCAGTGGAGATAAATAATATGGTTTAAAAAGACCTTTTATTAGTTGGAGCAGGGAATACAAGAGCAGGGAAGTTATGTTTTATAAAACCTTGCTCAGATCTCAGCCAGATTACTGCGAGAAGTTCTGGTTGCTGCACAATAGGAACGATGTGATAGTGCTGATGGAATTCACTAGATGTTACCTACAATAGAGAAATTTGTACGATGTGAGGTTGGAGAAGCTAGAACTGTTTTCCCCGGAGTGGAGGAAGTTAAAGGGGGACATGACTGATGTTTATAAGTTGTTTCCCCTTATCAGAAATGAATTAAAATAGAGCTCGTAGATTTTAGATAAAGGGGAAGAATTTCGAGGGGACTTGAGGGACATCTTCTTAATCCAGAGGCTGGTGAGCACCTAGGATGTACCAGTAGACAAAGTGGCAGAAGAAGAGTCACAGACAGCATTTAAGAACTGGCTAGATGAGCATTTAAATTGCCTAAGCATTGAAGTCTTTGAGACAAATGCTGGATGAGGAATTAATATGGATGGGAGCCCACTGGCTGGTGTGGATATGGTGGGCCAGTGGCCTATTTCCTTCCTGAGTGAATTTATTTCATCTAAATTTTATTTTTTGGTTTTAATTTAAATCTAGATATAAAATTATTACTTGAGATCTATATTGTATATTGCATACTATATTGTATTGAATTTAGGTTGATCTCCAGAGTGATTGAATTTAAAGCAACAGTAATTCAACATGTTTCATTATTTATTAACATCCTGTTTTGTTTATTAGCTTAAGTGCTCTTCTTTGTGTATAGATATAGAAAGGTACGCCGTTAAAGCCCGCAAGCACGTTCCATCTATCATTGCAGTTAGGCTCATCTGTATCTAAAGTCAACATGTATTCTTTTACCTCATTCCCTTCATACCTCTTATGAGCAAAAATTCCCTAATCATAAAGTTGAAATTTATTAATTAAGACCGCAACAATCATATCTTTGAAAAATGTTTCAGGTTTCTAGGATTTTTCAAGTATTTCCAACACCCATGATTGGCCTGTATCAACCCAAGATCTGTAATTATCTCCTCCTGATAATGTGGTATTTGAAGTCCCTGCATCATCCTGATTAATCAATGCAGCATTCTCTCCAAAGCCAACACTTAGTACATGAGGCATAGCTGTGGGTAAGGCTATCATCTTGGTTCTCCAGTTCTCTAAATATAAAGACCATGTTACATTAATTTTTTAATTACTTTCTGCACATGTTTACTACATGTTTACTACTGAACCCCAAGGACACGGCCTGCATATTGTCCACGTGGACCTTTTCTTATTCTTGATCCCCAATTATTTAAAACACTTGTCTGTTCTCCTGTTTTTTTGGTATCAAAATGAATAGACATATGCCCCTATTAAAATCTATTTGCCTCAGTTTTACACACCTGGTAAAAAAATGCTGGTGAATGCAGCAGGCCAGGCAGCATCTATAGGAAGAAGTACAGCCGACGTTTCGGGCCGAGACCCTTCGTCAGGACTAACTGAAAGAAGAGATAGAAAAAGATTTGAAAGTGGGAGGAGGAGGGGGAAATCTGAAATGATAGGAGAAGACAGGAGGGGGAGGGATGGAGCTAAGAGCTGGAAAGTTGATTGGCAAAAGGGATATAAGGCTGGAAAAGGGAGAAGATCATGGGACGGGAGGCTTAGGGAGAAAGAAAGGGGAGTGGAGCCCAGAGGATGGGCAAGGAGTTATAGTGAAAAGGACAAAAAAGAGAGGAAAAAAAATTAATAAATAACTAAATAAATAAGGGATGGGGTGCAAAGGGGAGGTGGGGCATGAATGGAAGTTAGAGAAGTCAGTGTTCATGCCATCAGGTTGGAGGCTACCCAGACGAAATATAAGATGTTGTTCCTCCATCCTGA
This sequence comes from Mobula hypostoma, assembly GCF_963921235.1. NCBI lineage: Eukaryota > Metazoa > Chordata > Chondrichthyes > Myliobatiformes > Myliobatidae > Mobula > Mobula hypostoma. Next base: position 69,143,751 of record NC_086103.1, on the reverse strand, counting down.
GTGTGGCTTCATCTTGACAGTAGAGGAGGCCGTGGATAGACATATCAGAATGGGAATGGGACGTGGAATTAAAATGTGTGGCTGCTGGGAGATCCTGCTTTCTCTGGCGGACAGAGCGTAGGTGATCAGCGAAATGGTCTCTCAGCCTGCGTCGGGTCTCACCAATATATAGAAGACCGCATCGGGAGCACCGGACGCAGTGTATCACCCCAGCCAACTCACAGGTGAAGTGTGGCCTCATCTGGAAGGACTGTTTGGGGCCCTGAATGGTGGTGAGGGAGGAAGTGTAAGGGCATGTGTAGCACACCTGGTCAAGCTTTTAATATCTCTTTGGAAATACTGCTTTAATTTTACAATAATGACAATTTTTGTTAGTTGGATACATGACATACAATTACGCTGATTTTACAAGTGTAATGAATAGCTGTTGTATCAAAAACACAAGAAAATCTGCAGATGCTGGAAATCCAAAGCAACACACACAAAATGCCAGAGGAGCTGAAGTCCCAGTGAAGGGTCTCAGCCCAAAATGTCAACTGTTTACTGTTTTCCATAGATGCTGCCTGGCAGGCTGAGTTCCTCCAGCATGTTATGTGTGTTGCTTTGAATAATTGTGGGTCCAACACAGGTACTGAAGCACATCGCAAAGTCACATCCTATCAATCTTTATGTCTGGCCTTTATCTCCACACCCTGAATCCTGCAATCACCTAGCCAGATTAATACTTTGGCTTAATTTCCATCAACTTTAACTTGAATTGACTTTTTATCTATAACGAGGGACTTTACCAAGTGCTGTCAGGAAGTACATTCATGAAGTCTTTCTGCCCCATGATTTAGATCTTCTAAGAATTCAATCATGTTCATTTGAATTGATCAAGCCTGCATGCATCCATAATGGCCTCCCTGATCAAATGAAAAAAATTAAGATCGCTCCATTGTGAGTAATCCAAAGATATTTAGTTACAATTCTCTGATTTTCTAATACTTTTTGTTAATAATAGGATGACACATTTTTTTCCAATCTAAAGGGAAGTGGTTAAGTCAAGATAATTACAATAGATTATACTTAGGACAACCACAATGTTTCAATTAGATCCTTTAATACTACCTGATTCTGCAGATCTATCACTTCCACTGTCATTATATTCTTTATCATTGTCATTTTGTTTACATTAATTTTCACAAATGCCTCACTGTGATTGAGAATTCATGTCCATGATAGAATTTCTTTACTACAAGTCCAGAAGAAATCCAGTCGTTTAACATGTCCACCATTTTATCTTTATTTACAATATTACTGCTCTCTTTTTAATGGTCTGCGGTGCCCTGCACCACTGTAATAGAAAGCTCTTTTCACTTCAAAATGTCCGAACAGAACCATTTCGTGTTAGTTCCTCTAATTAATTTAACAGATCTGATCAGTAAGTTAAATATTTGTCAATTATATAATAAATTTTTAATTTTAAATGACATTTGTTTGAATGCTCCAGTGTCACTCATTTAGATAAAGAACTCTTTTGCTAATTTCTCCCTACATCACCAATTGACTCTCAGCTTCTGATGTAATTTACAGTTGTATAATAGTTGTCAATTTGAGAGGATAACACTATATAAGATCAGGGGTGCTTTTATTTGGGGCATACAGTAAGAAAAGCAAAAAGGTAATTGTGTATTTAACTCTTCAGTTTTATTTGAGTAGTATTTTAAATATATTGTTGGATTAAACATTCATTGTTGTTTACATGATTCATTCCAGCTTATATGTTAAAGTATGTCAATGGCATACGTCATTATGCCACCAATAAACTAAATTAACAAAATGCATACATTCTCCTGAACTCCTATGTTTTTGTTTCAATTAATTTTATGCCTTGGAGTTACAAAACATAACAGTGGCAATGAGAAGATTTTAAATGAACCCGAGAGGACTACCTACCAGTTGAAGCACCCTGAGATGTTTGAGTTAAAAAGATGCCCAGTAAGACATTCAAGTTTTAAAAAATGCAGCATGTGGTTAGTTCAGTAAAGGAGAAGGTGGTCATTTTTTTTTATATATATAAAAGGTGAAAAACAGATGAATTCACAGGCTCATAAATAGTGAGCGCCAGGTGATAATAATCATAAATTTAAAAAAAGAGCAGAAATGGCTGGTTATGTGGGAAAGATAGGCACAGTTGATTACAAAAAAGATAACTGGATATTGTATACATAGCAAAATGAGCAGCATTTTGGAGCAAATGAAATAGCCAATGCAAAGCGAGTACAGTATCAGTTTTGCTGAGTGTATCCAGTGAAAGAGCATACAGTTTGCTTAGAGGTTTGACTGCTTCAACCAAACCAATTGAAATAAGCTTTGCTGATATCATGAAAGAAATGCAAGAACATTTAGAACTGAAACCATTGTCAATTTTAGGTTTCATAAGAAGGATCAAAAGGAAGGTGAGTCCACCTCAGCGCAAGTGGCTATATTGAAAAAGTTGCCTGAGCAGTTCAGTCATGGGCATAGTGACATGCAAAGATTGTTTAGTTTGCATCATCTTTAAAGAAAGCATTCAAAATGGCTCCCAACTGAAGCACAATTCACTTGAAAGAGTGGGTGAAATTGTTGTATCAAAGGAAGCAGCTGACAGAATGCAACTGAGCTGCAGTCAGGAATGAAAGTGAGTGTGAAGAAAATTGCAACATCTAAACAGAGACATGCTTGGCTGAACAAGTAGTAATACAGCACTGCTGCAGCAGGGGCTCACATATCCCACCAAGTGCAGGCCTGAAGGTGACTCCTGCAGAAAATGCAGCCAAATAGGACACGTACCAAGAGCATGTTGGACAGACAGAATAAAACTGGACTGCACAGGGAAGAGAAAAAGATAAAATGTCAAGTTGCAATTCCAAATTGAGCACAAATCTGAATGCTGTTGATGAAAAATCTGATATAGTGATGAGAGTGACACTGGACAGGGTAGTCCTGAGATTGACACTGTGAAGGGAAAAATAAATAAAATGGAATTGGACACTGGCATAGCTGTTTCAGTCATTCCCCAAAATGAACTAATTACTACAGATCGGGAAGAAATGGCAAAGGACAAAACAGAGTGAGGTAGCTTTTAAAAAGATTAAGGAAATGGTGATGCCAAATGCTGTATTCACACATTATGGTCCACATCGTCCAGTGAAGTTTGCCTATGATGCCTTGCCTTATGGTATTTTATGAGTGAAGGAAGTGAACGTCCCTTAGCCTTTGCATCATATTACCACATTCCCCTACCACTACAGATTGACAGAGAGCCTTTGAGTCTGGCTTGGGGAGTAAAATGTTTCAACCAGTACTGGCATGGGAGAGAGTTTACCCTCATTACTGATCATGAACCACTGTCTATGTTCAATTCCACTAACAGCAACAGCATGAATGCAGAGATTGTCTCTGTTTCTTGGAGGACACAATTACAATACAAAAGGACAGCTAGTCAAGGAAATGCTGATGGATTGTCCAGTTTACCTTTACAGAAGGAAATACCTGAAAAAAAATCACAAAAGAGGATGCTCTTCTTGACATATTCTCCCGAACGCAAATTGAAAATCTCCCTATTACAGCAGCGAGTTTGAAAAGGAAACCAGAAAAGACCCCACATTGTCTCATGTCTACATGGCAACATAAAATGGCTGGAAAATGCAGCAGAAAGTCCGGTTCCATCATTGTTACCAGTGCCAGGATGAACTTGCCCTTGATGGAGGTTGCCTTATGTGGGGATTGAGAGTTGTTTAGCTGAGAGCTGAAGTACTGAAGGAGCTCATGCCAGTCATCTTGGAATGGTCAAAATGAAAGCATTGCTTCAAAGCTTTGTCTAGTGGCCTGGGATGGATCAATAGATCGAGCATCTTGCCAAGCAGAAAGGTATCCAGGGCTGTCAGAACCACTTCCTGCAATCCCAGAGTCAACTGCTTCAACCACCACACAGGAGGTCCCAGAACACACACACACACACACACACACACACACACACACACACACACACACAGTAAATAGATAGATAGATAGACATACTTTATTGATCCGGAGGGAAATTGGGTTTCGTTACAGTTGCACCAAGAATAGAGTATAAATATGGCAATATAAAACCATAAGTAATTAAATAATAATATGTAAATTATGCCAGATGGAAATAAGTCCAGGACCAGTCTATTGGCTCAGGGTGTCTGACCCTCCAAGGGAGGAGTTGTAAAGTTTGATGGCCACAGGCAGAAATAACTTCCTATGATGCTCAGTGTTGCATCTCGGTGGAATGAGTCTCAGGCTGAATGTACTCCTGTGCCCAACCAGTACATTATGTAATGGATGGGAGACGTTGTCCAAGATGGCATGCAACTTGGACAGCATCCTCTTTTCAGACACCACCGTCAGAGAGTCCAGTTCCATCCCCACAACATCACTGGCCTTACGAAGTGATATTGTGATGCATTTTATATTGAGTTGGAGTTTACAGCTAAACATGGAGGTATATTGTGTATTTAATGTTTCAATAATATTTGAGTAGTGTTGTAAATATATTTTTGATTAGGCATTCTTTGTTGCTTACATAATTTACTGTAGATTATATGTAGAAGTACATGAATAGCATACGTCAGTATGCCACAATGTCATATGCAGTGCTTCACTAAAGTAAAGAAATGGAACGTATAGGCTTTCCAGTTCTCCCATTGTTTTTCTTTCAATTAGTCTAAAGTTTTGTAATTACAAAACATGAGAGGAATACTGCTCCTAAGTAAATGATTATTGATGTATTTTTAATTCAAAAGAAATGGGCAGCCAAAAGAATAGGAAGCAACAAAGTTTCTGTTTGTTGCTGTATGCCCATGATAAAACTCCAGAAAAACCCACAAACATGGAAATCACTTCAGATAGAAGCTAATGTAAATATTGAAATCACTCACAAACCCTGACTGCTATTTATTAAAGTGTGCAAAAGGGGGACAATTAAGGGCCTGTCTGTCTGTGTGAAACCACCCAACTGGTAGTACATGAACTCATTTCCCACAATGCAGTCTGTCCCTCTGTGTTCATTACCAGCCTCGGCACACAGTCCCCACCTTCACAGGCTGAAAATGGTGTTCAGATCAATGTATTGAGACACAAGAGAGATGGCAAATGCTGGAAATCTGGTGCAAAGCACATAAAATGCTGGAGGAACTCAGCAGCTCAGGCAGCATCTATGGAGCAAAATGAACAGTCGATGTTTTAGTCCAAGACCTTTCATTAGTCCTGGTTTTGAGGGTAATTCTCATATTTAAATTAGCTTCTTCTGACCTGCTCAGTTGCTCCAGTACTTTTGTGTATGTTGTTTGGTTCAAGGTAAACGTTGAGCAACTTCACGCCTTCCCATATCTGGTGGGGTGCAGTGAAGTGGTTAGATACTGTGTTCAGAAGAGAGTCCAACCCAAAAATGATTTGAGGATCCAACACCAGCTTTAGAGCAACATCTTGGCTTCTTGCCTCTTCCTGATGTTGTTGCATTCTGTTTTGACACTCTCCGTTAAGAAAGGTCCTATGTTAAGAAACATGAGCAGCATTTAATAGTTATACAGTTGAGTGTACAATGGATGAGAGTTTTCAGCTGGAAGGAGAAAAAGGACATGGGATTCAATGGAATTGATAAAATCAAAAAGGCAATGGTTGTGTTCAGGAATGTGAATATTGGCCATACTGTGGCACAGCTGGTAAAGTTGAAGCCTCATAACTCTAGAGATGTGCCTGCAATCATGTGCAGTCTGTGCAAAGTGTGTATGCACATTCTCACTGTGAGTGTGCGTGTTTTGTGTGAATGCTCCTGTTGCTTCCATATGCCAAACACGTACAGGTTGATGACTTAATTGGCCACTGTAAACTGGGGATGGATAGGGAGACAACATTGAAATGAATGTGTGTACAACAAGAAAAGGGATTAATGTAGGTTTAGATTAGTTTAGGTGTTTGTTAACCTTGTGTTGATGGGCCGAAGGACTTGTTTCTGTATTGTACTCTAACTCTATGCTCCTCCAGTAAGAAGAGAAATATCAGATTTTTCTTTACACTGCCATTGAAGTTTGGTGGACAGAGAATGCACCAGAGAAATTGTGTTAGGAAGATAATTTTTGCAAATATAAAAAGGAAGTGTGTGAATAATAGGAAAAGGAATATGACCATGAGGAAAGAGAAGGAATGGAAGCAAAGGCGAGGACTTTTCAGAGAGCCTGGTGCTCTTACAAAGGCTTTAATAAATCCTTCCAGAGCTTTACCACATTGACACAGAAGTAACTGCTTCTAAATATGAATGGGTTACAGGGCAGTTTAGTAAATATTCTTCCCTTTTCACAGAATCAAATGAAAGAAAGATTAAAATATGCAACCTAGGTCTCAGTTTCCAGAAGAGCAGAATCGTAATTATACTATGTATGTAAGTGACCTATGACTGGTAAGGTGACAGTATGTGGAAACACATTGAAACGCATTAGTTTGCCATGCTGCATACCAGGGTGTCTCCGTGGTAGAAGAATATACTGAAATGTTACTTAAAGAGCGAGTTGCAATATCTAGATCTCTATTAACAACAGAGACTGCAAAGGATTCTGAATAAATCCTATCTCTTTTCACACTTTTTTTCTATCTGTTTCTGTTGAATTTCAAATCCCAGGGGCACTAACTTGAATCACTGAAGAATTTCTCAGCCCATCAGAGGCAGAAGTATTGTTAGCTGAGTATTGTAAACTTTGGGATGATTCAACATCAACTGAAAATGTCATTTCAGACTCCTCACACAATTACATTTCCAACAGTGCTCCAGAACTTCTTAAAATAAAATCATGTAGTTATTGATTATCTTTACATGCCTGTGAAGAAAATTCATCTCCCTTGAATAACCTTTAAAAAGATCAGAGTAAATAACTCTTCAATATACAAAGGCAATTCTTTCTAACAGTGTGACTTCTTATAGTTTTTAAAGCAGCTGACAGAAATAACAAGGTTTTGAGCGTCATATCTACTGACAGGATTCAACAAACTATATATAAAGCAGCACCCACAAACAGTCCATTATTTTCTGTATCCATGGAATAATTAATACTGGTGAGTACTGTGTAATTGTAAAACTAATCATAGGACTGAGATGTCACTTAGCCGGAGAAAATTAACTCCCACGCTGCTTAAAAACACCTCAATGTAGTTGTTTAATTTCAGCCTTAAATTCAGTTCTAACAGTGAAATGCATCATTATAATATTCTATACCAAATGTCCACGACGTTTCTTTCATAGTTGCACCTCATTTCCTATACTTCTTTGTTCATAGCAATTCCAGCGACTTAAGAATTAGGTATTATTTTCAACTAAAAATGTGAAATGATAGTGTCCATTACATATAGAGATAAATGTTTCATGGAAACTATGTTTCAAAACTACGGATTCCTATAATTTCATCAGTTAGTGTGTTGTTTATAAAATAGATAATCTTCCTTTTCTTTGAAAGAAAAACAGACATTTCAGGCTTTGATACTGTGGAACAATCATTTCAAATTACCTTTAATCTGTTTCCAGATCACCACTAAATGTAATTACTGCAAACAAACACACATATTTTGGCATTGTTGTAGAAAACTAATGAAGTGTTCTCCTGACGGTGGCTTTCAATGTAGGCTGTATTCCATGTTTTCTAATCGCTGAATAAACTTTTGGATGGCCTTTTTCATAACTTCGCAAATAAAAAGAAATGAGGTTTAAGAGGAGTGACCATTGTGGAAACACCCACGGTTGAAGTGGGCCAGCAGAGGAGTCTGAGGTCTAAGAGTCTGGCTCAAAAGACTTTGGCAATGAAACACAGGTAATTAGCAAGTAAGAACATATATATAATAGTTAACTAAAAGATATCAAATTACAAGTAATTGAATAAAGTAGGGGTACAGAATTAGGCGATGTGTTAATATGGGAGATAGTGGACCCCATTGTGGTTCCTGGTGATCACATCTGCAGCAACTGTTAATTACTCAAGGAAATCAGACTCAAAGTTGATGAGCTGGAACCTGAGCTTCAAACACTGTGATGCATTAGGGAGGGGGAGAGTTGCCTGGACACTGTTTCAGGAGGCTGGCACATCCATTCAATTAACTAAATCAAATTCAGTCTGTGGCCTGGGACAAGACAGCGTGAAGATGAGAGTGGGGACTGTAGGAAGGATGAGTAACCCAATTTCAGCACAGTGGTTCTGGTAGCCATTCAAGAGGGAGGAGAGACGAGAAAAGCAGTTGTAATTGGGATTGTACAGTGAGGGGAATAGACACAATTCTCTGTCACAAGGATCGAGAGCCCCGAAGGCTGTGTTGTGTTTGGTGTTTAGGTTTGGGATATTTCATCCGACCTGCTGAGGAACTTGGAGTGTAAGAGCAAAGATCCAGTTTCCAAAGTCCATATGGGTACCAACGACATAGGAAGAGCAAAGAAAGAGAAGCAGCCAGGAACATAATGCAGCTACAACACATCACCAGATCCTGCATCCCTACTTTATTTAATTAGCCATAATTTGGTATCTTTTTATTTAACTACTATATATATTAAAACAAACTGTTCTTACCTGCTAATCATCTGTGTCTCCTCGTCAAAGCCTCTCAAGCCAAAGCTTCAGACCTCAGAATCCTACACTGACCCACTCACACAATGGCTGCTCCTAAAAACCCTCAGGAACCCTGGCCTCTTTTCGCTGAAACCTCTTGACCCAAAGCTTCAGTTCCTCTCTCTAATACAATCCACTCACACCATGACGGCTCCCACAGTAGCCACTCTATTTAAACCTCACTTCTTTTTATTCATCCAAGTGAAGCTGTCACGCAATGAGACTTGCCCCTTTAAATGGTTCTCATTTTCATACAGATCATGCTCTTGCTAATCTGAAGTGAAATCTTTTGGAACTCTTTGAAGAAATGTCAGGCAGGATAGACAAAGGAGAGTCATTGGATGTTGCTTACTTAGACTTTCAGATGGCCTTTGACAAGGTACCACACAGGACATTGCTAAACAGAGTAAGAGCCCATGGTATCACAGAAAAAATACTAGTATGGATAGAAGATTGTCTGACTGGCAGGAGGCAAAGAGTGGGAATAAAATGGGCCTTTTCTGATTGGCTGCCAATGACTAGTGGTGTGCCACAGGTGTCTTTGTTGTGTTCACTACTTTTCATGTTAAATGTTATTAATCTAGATCTGAGAATTGATGGTATTATGGCCATGTTCACAGCTGATAGATGGACAGGAAGGTAGTGTTGAGAAAGCAGGGAGGCTGCAGCAGGAGTTGGACAGATTAGGAGAACGGGCAAAGAGGGGGCAAATTGAATACAGTGTAGGAAAGTGTATGGTCATGCACATTGGTTGAAGGAATAAAGTAGACTAATTTCTAAATGGGAACAAATTCAGAATGAACCATGTGCTTCATTTTTACAACTTGACCATCTTCTTCTTTTCTGAACTAACCATGTGCTGCATTTTTAAAAACTTGAATGTCTCACTCGTGTGTTTTTTAAATTCTAACTTCTCACTATGCTTCAGCAAGTAGGTAGTCCTTTTGGGTTCATTTAAAACTTTCTTGTTGCACCATTAAGTTTTGTAACTCCAGAGCATAAAACTAATTGAAAGAAAAACGTGGAAAGGTGCAAAGGGTCTTGGGAGTTGTCATGCAGGATTCCCTAAAGATTAACTTGTCGGTTGAGTTGGTAATGAGGAAATGCAAATACAATTTTAGCACCTGTTTCGAGAAGACTAGAATTTAAAAAATAGGGATGTAATGTTGAGGCTTTATTAGCATTGCTCAGACTACATTTGGAATATTGTGAGAAATTTGGACCTCATATCTATGGAACAATGCACTGGCATTGGAGGGGGTCCAGAGGGGGTTTAGAGAATGATCCCTGGAATGAAAGGGTTAATGTATGAGGAGCATTTGATGGCTCTGAGTCTGTACTCACTAGAGTTTAGGAGAATGCAAGGGGAAAGGGTGGAATCTCATTGAAATCTGCCAAATATTGAAAGGCTTAGATAGAGTGGATGTGCGGAGGATGTTTCCAATAGTGGAAGAGTCTAGGACAACAGAGCACAGGCTTAGAATAGAAGGATGTCCCTTCTGAACAGAGGTGAAGAGGAACTACTTTATCCAGAGGATGGTGAATCTGTGTAATTAATTACCACAGGCAGCTGTTGAGGTCAAATCATTTAAAGTGGAGGTTTATAAGGGCATCAAAGTTTATGGAGAGAATGTAGGAAAATGGGGTTGAGAAGGAAAATAAACCAGTCATGATGGAATAGCAGAGCAGACCTGATGGGCTGAATGGCCTAGTTCTACTCCTACTGTATGTCTTACTGTTGAATTGAGAACCAATAAAAGGGAGCAATTTTTCCTCACATGGTCCAATTACTACCTTAACTAACTTAGTGAAGCTAGCTTAGGTTAATCATTAACAACAGAGAAGGGATTGTCCTAAGGAAGGGTCTCAACCCAGAATGTTAACTATTTATTTCTTTTGATATTGACCTCCCTGCTGAGTTCTTGCACCATTTTGTGTGTGTTTTTATAGTTTCATCATTTTCCTTTGTTATAGGTTAAGCTCCTTTTGGTGATAAATCAGAGTAAATAGGGTTCTGAAGGTAGTCAGAGTAAATAGATTCTTATGTAACTCGATCTACCTCATCTGAACAATACTTTTTCTTTTCAGTTTTGATTGTGAAATAAATATAATGACAATTACAGGTTTGGAAATGTCTTTAATGTAGAACAAGTTTTCAAAAGCAAAGGAGAAAAAGATACTGAATCAAACTTGATTAAATACTTGCTGAAAACAATAAAAGAAGAGAGGAAGTTTCCAACAGTTGAGTCCTGCATAGCCTACAGGGGTGAAGTCCAAAAAATCTTCTGATTTCAGCAGTGGAAAGATAGGTAATGGACTAAACAAAAGTTTGGGAGCAAGAAAAAAGATTTGCTCATCAGGATCATCTCTGGTGTTGGGGTTCTTTGAGGAAAGCAACATTTGGCATTGGTTTATGTGTCAGAAGTTCAGTATTTGGGCTTAATTAATTACTAGTGGTGTATCAGGTAAAACAATGAAACAAGAAAATGGTAAAAGGTTTTGATCTAAAGAGGAGCTTACCTGCTTACTGCTCATAACATCACTGGCACTTAGGGCACCAATGAAGCTCCTCCATCTCTGGCAGTGTTCAGGGCTTCCTTCATCATGTCCGTAGCTTCCTCTCGATTTTCACTGGTGTTAGTCATGCAAGTCCTCGGTAGAGACTCAGGAATACTGTCACAATCAGATGTAGAAGGATTCTTCATTGCTGTTTCTGTAATATTTTTGTTTTACCAGTCAGGTTTGCTAGCCCTGATCTGAACTCCCCCAAACCTAGAGGACCAGAGAACCACTCTTAGTCTGGCCTCTACCCTGTGACCTGTTTGACATGGGTGACCCTACTAAGAGCCAAAGCATAAAGTCACTTGAGGTAAAGAAGAGCATTTGTGGTGAAAATAAGAGAGAGACTGAGAAAATAGCTGTGAGGTATTGGTAGAAATTTAAAGGCCAAAAGTTGATAATACCAAGTTTGAGAAAATAATGAGTTATTACTTGGAATCATACCGTCGTAGCATGGTACAGCCGGAAACTAGCACTTCAAGCTCAACTCATCCTTGCTGACCTAAATAGTTTCTCCCAAAAGCAGGTGCATAAAGCAAGAATGTAAAAAGAATACTGGGGGATTTGAAGAACAGAGGGAAACAGTAACCTTAACATGATAGACACCACAAAGCTAGAGATGCAATGTTTTTATTTACTCCCTTACCATCAGGTGGTTGTTACTCTGAGATAATGCCAAGCATCTTTTAAATATTAGATTAGATTATGAGGACACTCAGTCCTCGTTTATTGTCATTTAGAAATGCATGTATTAAGAAATGATACAAAGTTCCTCTAGAGAGATATCTGAGAAATATTTGACATGATACTTCATTGGTAACATTTTGTGGTCATTTAATGTCTATTTTAATGTTTTATTGTTCATGCAAAAATCAATAGAAGTCTGTAGATCACTGACAGTCCACAAACTGAATATTGGCAATACTATACATATGTACTGATCAGCCTCAATAATTAAGGATTAAGTTCCCACCCATCCCAGATGCCACATTCTGTCTGGATAGCCTTTGTTCTCAAGTATGTCAAATCAACTTTTATATAGGTATCCTAATTGCCACCAGTCTACCCAACTTCCCAGCTGATCCATAACCCTCCCTATCCCTAAGCAACCATCTTTTCTGTGTACAACTCCACCAGTTATCATGTCAAAAGCAAGCTTATTTATCAGAGCACAGATTATAATTGACTTGGATGAGATACTGAAGGATTTTTATGGAAGATATGAAGGACAGAAATTAAACAAATTGTTCAACAGACCAAAAAGTGCTATAGCTATGAATAAGTTGAAATTGGAATGTAAGGGTTGCATTGGTTTAATCACTCAGTCAGGTTTTGGTCTAAGTCAAAACATCAAAAGGATGATATACTTAAATTAAGGTTCAAATTTAAAGTAAATATACTATCCAAGTATGTATATACCACCTGACATTCATTTTCTTGCAGGTATTCACAGTACAACAGAGAAATGCAATAGAATCATTGAAAGGCTACACACAAAGACTGATAAAGAACTGATGTACAAGAGAAGACAAACTGTGAAAATACAAAACTAAATAAATAAATAAATAATGCTGAAAACATGAGTTGTAGAGTCAAGGAAGGTGAGTCCATAGGCTGTGGAATTAGTTCAGTGTTGAGGTGGGTGAAGTTATCCATGCTGGTTCAGAAGCCTGATAATTGATGGGTAATAACTGGTCATGAATCTGGTGGTGCGCAACTTAAGATTCTTGCACCTCCTTCCCATTGCCAGCAGCCATGCCTTCTTTGACATGGTACTTACATGCTGGTCCCAGGACAGACCTTTTGAAATAGTAATGCCAAGGAATTCAAAGCTACTGATCCTCTCCACCTCCAATTGAGGATATCTCAAGGAACTCTGGCTTCTTTCTCCTGTAGTCAATAATGAGCTCTTTGTTTTTGCTGAGTTTGTTGCTGTGACACCAGTAAACCATATTTTCAATCTTCCTCCTATATGCCAATTTTCCAACATGCCAACAACAATGAAGTTGTCAGCAAACATAAATATATGGCAGCCGTAGGACTTGTTTCCAGATGAGTAGATGTTCCTGAAGAAATATTAGTGTTGTGAGATACTAGAATTATTCTGCTTCTTATTCTCTCTCACTAGATCATCCGGTCAAATCCCTGTTATTTCTTTATGAGCTCTATTTAAATAATATTTTAGCAGATAATTCCCAATTCTTATGTGTAAAGAACTTCGCTTTTCATTGTAATATCTTCTTGAGATGTACAATATGATTACTTCTGGAACTGGAAGTAATGTTAAAGGTCCATAAGAAATGGTCCTGTAATTTTTATTTAATAGTTCATCTTTCAGTTGTGATTACATTTCACTACACCAAACATAAGTTCAATCTATCTGTTTTCCCAAACTAGAAATTAAACTAAATAACAACATACAATATGAAGTTCTGATCTTATCTTCATTATTTTGGCTTGGTTTTTACATGACATTTGAAATTTCCATTTAACTTAACATTCAAAACCATGCAAAGAAACAGTCAATTCTTTCCCACTAAAGACTCGAATTGCAGATATTATTCACGCTCAAGAGCAGGGTGAATTATTGAGGGGGGAGGGAGATGGAGGAAAGGCATTTGTCATTCTTACTGTCTCAAAGATGAAAGACATCAGTCTCTAATCTTTGCATGGAATTGGAGAAATAGATTAAAATCTCCATGTCCAGCTGGGTCTTTTGGCAGAGGTTTTGACCATGGACTGCGTGCTTTCCTTCCTTGCCAATCCATAACACCCCAACAAGTAGTTTTCAAACCTAGCAATAGGCTTAAACTCCTGTTAGGGAACACTCCAGAGGTGGTCCCATGTCAGGGAACTTGCATCCCAGTTAACACAAGAAAACTGGAGCAGGAGTGGGTCACTTGGTTGCTCAAGCCTGCTCCTGCTATTCAAAGTTCAAAGTTCAAAGTAAACCTAATATCAAAGTACATATATGTCACCATAAGCAGCCCTGAGATTCATTTACTTGCAGGCATACTCTGTAATTCCAAGAACCACAACAGAATCAATGAAAGTCCACATCCAAAAGGGTGAACAAACAACCAAAGTATAATTTTTTGCAAAAATGAAAGAGAGAAAAAAACTAAGCAAATAAGCAATAAAAATCGAGAGCATGAGATGAAGAGTCCTTGAAAGTGAATCCAAAGGTTGTGTGAAGAGTTCAGTGATAGGGTGAGTGAAGTTAAACAAAGTTATCCCCGTTGGTTCAGGAACCTGATGGATGAGGGCTAATCCAGGCTTCAGTTCCTTCTCTGCAGTTCCCTCAGCTCCCTGAAGGTTTTTCAAAGATTCCAGCGTTCTTGGGATGTCCAATAACAATTGGTAGGAGTATTCAAGTACATCTGCAATCTCTCACTGCTGCACTCAGAGGTTCTCACCTGCTTCAAAAGGATGACAAGAAGAGCAGGATGAGCTGCCACAACAATCATCACACCATTGCACTCATATCTACTGTGATGAAGTGCTTTGAGAGGCTGGTCATGCCCATAATCAACTCCTGCCTGAGCAAGGACCTGTACTTACTGCAATTTGCCTATTGCCACAAGAGGTTAACAACAGATGCAATCTCACTGTCTCTGCACTCGGCCTCTGATCACCAGGACAATAGCAATAACTACATTAGGTTGCTGTTTATTGATTACAGCTCAGTGTTCAACACCATTGTACCATCAGTTCTAATCAACAAGCTCCAAAACCTGGGCTTCTGCACTTCCCTCCACAACTATTCTCCTTGCTGACAATCAATACAGGCACACCTCAAGGATGTGTGCTTAGCCCACTGTTCTAATCTCTCATGACTGCATGGCTGCACACAGCTCAAACACCATCTATAAATTTGCAACTATTATTGGCAGAATTGCAGATGGTGATGGGGAGGCGTAGACCTGGACTCAGGAGTCAGATATATCAGCTGGTGGATTGGTGTTGAAACAACAACCTTGTAATCAACATCATAAGGCCTAGGAATTGGTTGTGTGCTTCAGGAAGAGAGTTGAGGGAACAAACATCAGTCCTTATTGAGGGATCATCAAAGGAAAAGTTGAACAGTTTCAAGACCCTAGACTTCAACATTTTAGTTGATCTTTCTGATTTATCCTAGGCCCAACATATAACAATTTACATGCAATTACATATTACATACAGTTACAAAGTTGGGATGGCCATGGTTAGGGGTTTGTGGAGACTTGTTATGTCACTTAAGCTTCATGCAAATTTCTTCAGGTGTACTGTGGAGAGGATTCTAAGTGGTTGCATCAGCATCTGTTATGGAGGTGCCACGGTACAGGATCGGAATAAGTTGTAGAAAGCTGTAAACTCAACCAGCTCCATTATGGGCACCAGCCTCCCCAGCATCCAGTAGCCTTTGAAAGGTGAAGCCTCAAAAAAACAGCATCCATCATTAAGGACGCCAGCCACCTAGGACATGCCATCTTTTCATTGCTACCATCAAGGAGAAGGTAGAGGAACCTAAAGACACACACTCAATATTTCTGGAACAGCTTCTTCCTATCCTCTAGCGATTTCTGAATGGACAATGAACCTATGGACACTACCTCACTATTTTTTTTGCTATCGTTTTGCACTACTTATTTAATTTATTTTTAGATTAGATTAGATTATAAGGACACATAGTCCTCTTTCATTGTCATTTAATAATGCATGCATTAAGAAATGATACAATGTTTTAATATATATTTCTTATTGTAATTTATAGGTTTTATTATTATTATGTGTTACAAAGTACTGTTGCTGCAAAACAACAAATTTCACAATACATGCCAGTGATATTAAATCTGATTCTGAAGTTACAAGACTGCAGATGCTGAAATATGGAGTAAAAAAATGACCTGCTGGAGGAACTCAGCAGATCAGGCAGTATCTGTGGAGGGAAGTGAATAGTTGATACTCCAGTGCTGCCTGAGCTGCTGAACACCTTGAGCAGCTTGATTTTTGTTTGCGGGGAATTGAGTCTGAACCTGGGGAAGAGTGGGATTTCTAATCTTTCACTCTAGGAGATTCAGTTGTGGTAAGATGTCAGAGAAGGAAACATTGCTTTTGGTTTGAGGAGTACAGCAGAGTTTGGTGGGGTATGAGTTGCAAAGCCATTGCTGATTGTGGAGGCACAGTAGCTTAGGTGTTGGCACAATCGCTTTACAGCACCATTGATCACCCACCAGGGCTCAATTCCCACCACTGTTTGTAAAGAGTTTGTACGTACTCCCCGTGACTGTGCAGTGTTGCTCCGTGTTCCAGTTTCCTTCCACATTGATGTATGGTTAGGGCTAGTAAGTTGTGAGTAAGATATTTGGGCACAGGAAGCATGGCATCATCTGTGGTCTACCCTTAGCACTAGCTTTGCTGATTTGATTTGACGTAAAGGGCAGATTTCACTGTATGTTTCAATGTTTCAATGTACATATGACAAATAAAGCTAATCTTTATCTCTTTATCTCCAAGTTTGCAGGACAGAACGGGAAAGGAAGAAGAATTCTTGTTCCACTTGACTTACGGGTCTCCCTGCAAAGACATCCGGCTGTTTGCAAACAGCCTTCATCTCAGGACAAAACCTGATTACTCTAGAATAACCTCACTTCATGCAGGGGTTAGTTATATGTTCCTCATCTATTTATCCGAAAAAGTGATAGGATGATTTGGAGATTTTTTTGATTTCAACTTCCTACCGAACTTCAAAACAACAATCTTTGGTGCATTCTGTAATAAGCAGACAAGTTGTTCGTGAACATGTAGCTAATTAGCTACACGTGTTTCAGATGTTATTTTTAAATTTGACTTAGAATGTGGATCATAGAACTATACAGCAGATGATAATGTCAAAATCAGGTTTATTTTCACTGTCTTATACAGCAGGAAATTTGTTGTTTTGCAGCAACAGTACAGTGCAAAGACATAAAATTACAGAATAAATAAATTTTACGAAAACTTTGAATGACTAGATCATGTTCATAGATTCATGGACCATTCAGAAATATGATGGCAGAAGGGAAGAGGTTGTTCCTAACTTGCTGAATGTGAGTCTTCATGCTCTTGATGGTAGTAATGAGATGATGTAGGACCTTACTGATGGACGGTGGTAATGAGATGGTGTGGGACCTTACTGATGGATGGTGGTAATGAGATGGTGTGCGACCTTACTGATGGATGATGGTAATGAGATGGTGTGGGACCTTACTGATGGATGATGGTAATGAGATGGTGTGGGACCCCACTGATGGATGGTAGTAATGAGATGGTGTGGGGCCTTACTGATGGATGGTGGTAATGAGATGGTGTGGGACCTTACTGATGGATGGTAGTAATGAAATGGTGTGGGACCTTCGTGATGGATGGTGATAATGAGATGGTGTAGGACCTTACTGATGGATAATAGTAATGAGATGGTGAGGGTGCTTCGTGATGGATGGTAGTAATGAGATGGTGTGGGGCCTTACTGATGGATGGTGGTAATGAGATGGTGTGGGACCTTTGTGATGGATGGTGGTAATGAGATGGTGTGGGAACTTACTGATGGATGGTGGTAATGAGATGGTGTGGGACCTTACTGATGGATGGTGGTAATGAGATGGTGTGGGAACTTACTGATGGATGGTGGTAATGAGATGGTGTGGGAACTTACTGATGGATGGTGGTAATGAGATGGTGTGGGACCTTCGTGATGAATGGTGGTAATGAGATGATGTGGGACCTTACTGATGGATGGTGGTAATGAGATGGTGTGGGACCTTACTGATGGATGGTGGTAATGAGATGGTGTGGGACCCCACTGATGGTTGGTGGTAATGAGATGGTGTGGGACCTTCGTGATGAATGGTGGTAATGAGATGGTGTGGGACCTTACTGATGGATGGTGGTATTGAGATGGTGTGGGACCTTACTGATGGATGATGGTAATGAGATGGTGTGGGACCCCACTGATGGATGATAGTAATGAGATGGTGAGGGCACTTCGTGATGGACGGTGGTAATGAGATGGTGTGGGAACTTACTGATGGATGGTGGTAATGAGATGGTGTGGGACCTTCATGATGGATGGCGGTAATGAGATGGTGTGGGATCTTCGTGATGGACGGTAGTACTGAGATGCTAAGGGACCTCACTGATGGATGGTGGTAATGAGATGGTGTGGGGTCTTCATGATAGATGGTACCTTCTTGAGGAACTGCCTCTTGAAGCTGTCTTTGATGCTGAACTGATTAAACACCTACACTAATTAAACCAATTCCTTCTGCCTAGGCAACATTTATATCCTTCCATTCTCTGCACATTGATATGTCTACCTATGAGCCTCTTAAATGTTGTATTTGTCTCCTCAGCCAACCCTGGCAGCACATTCTAGACACCCACCTCTTTGTTATAGACTTGACCTGTATATTTCCTTTGAACTTCTTAAATGCCTATCTTCTAGTATTAGAATTTAATCGTAACTTCCATAAACCTTTATGCACTGGTCGTGTTGGAGTTAATAGTCCCACTTGCTTTCATGAAGGTAATAACATTTATCACAATTGGACTAAGTTTCTTATGAACTGATCAACACACTCAAAATGCTGAAGGAGCGCAATAAGCCAGGAAACAGCTATGGAAATAAGTAAACAGTCAAAGTTTTGAGCCGAGACCCTTCAGCAGGAATTTTCCAGTCTCACTGAAGGATCTTGCGCCGAAACTTCATCAGTTTACTCTTTTCCGTGGATGCTGTATGGCCCGTTGAGTTCCTCCAGCAATCTGTGTGTATTGCTTGGATTTCCAGCATCTACAGTATCTCATGTTTGTTCTTATGACCTAATCCTGATAGATTCTTCAAGCCCAGGAATTGTTCTGCATTTAATGTTGAGTATAAGATGCTAGCTCTGACGAATAATGAAAATATGTCAGAAATTCACTTTCCTCCTGATATCATAAGAGAAACCGGGTCACAGACGACATTGTTAGCTTCACCATGTAAATTTTCAAAGCAAGAAAAATATCTTTGTCACCCCTGATGCCCAGGGAGACAACAACACTCTCAGGGAGATATTCTTCACCATCCCATGTCAAATAGACAACATAAAGCAGGGATGTGATGATGTCAGGACTGTTGCTCAGTAATATGTTGGATGAGAAATGTGAGATTGATGTTGCTTCACAATATAGTAAATCTTTAATGAAAACTCTTCCTTGAAATCAAAATTATTCTTAACATCTGATTTAAATCTTGGGTAAAATAATTGAACATAGTGGCCCAAGAACTAATTCTATTATCTTATTGGAACAATTTTGTTTGTCAAATCAAAATCGCGTCCTTTGGTTTCAAAGTAATCAGTTGATCTACCCCAGGTACTGTTAGTACTATCTGGATAACTGCTAATCAGAAGTTCACAGGAACTACTCCTTCTACTGTGGTACTTTCTTCTTGTGATTCCATTTCTTGCCGTAAACTAAGCGCATCGCAAACAATATTTCTCGCAGATCTTGCTAATAGAAAATTGTATTCTTGACTGGCATCTACATCTGGTCAGAAGTGAGATAGAGTGGACAGCCTGAATCCTTTTCACACAGTAAGTGTAATATTTCTATTCTAGCATCACACTCTTCCAATTAATTGTACAGGCACAATCTAGCTCTTCAATCTCACTACTGAACTGAGCTTGAGACTCCATATCCATTCCGACACCACTTAATTCACCTCACCATTGACCTTCAGATTCATTGCCATGGTGAAACTTGTTCCAGATTCTATAAGTTTCCACAATATGGAATGCATCATTTCCTTCTTTAGGAAATATACTTTCCTTTTGAAATGGGAGACTATAGCCCATTAAATAAAAACCAACTCATTTGACTTTATAAGCAGTGAAACCCACTACTGAATGTTGGCTCCTTTAAATACAATGGAAGTGAATTGCAGAAGCAAAGCAAGTTCATGGTGCTATTATGTTGCATATTCACTCTATGTGGCTGGGAATGAATGTCTATCTCTAATCCGCTAATGCACTTCTTGCTTACCTCTTAGATTCCCACCCTATTAAATCAAAATAATCTAAAACCAGGTAATGTTTGTATAGACATATATAACATAACTGAAACTGTAATCTGAGTTTACTTCAAGCCATTAATCACATTTTAAATTTTCACTTGAATTGAACTGAATTGATTTTATTACTTACATACTTCATATACATGAGGAGTAAAAATCTTTACGCTACGTCTCCGTCTCAATTTGCAATGCGCAATTTATAGTAATTTGTAATAAAGAGTATGTACAACAGGACAGTCAATATAGCATAGAAATGCAATTGTATCAGCGTGAGTTAATCAGTCTGATGGCCTGGTGGAAGAGGCTGTCCCAGAACCTGTTGGTCCTAGCTGTAATGCTGCGGTACCGTTCCCCAGATGGTAGCAGCTGGAATAGTTTGTGGTTGGGGTGGCTCAGGCCTGTTTTACACACCTGTCTTGGTAAGTTACTTTACTTTACTTTATTGTCGCCAAACAATTGATACTAGAGCGTACAATCATCACAGCGATATTTGATTCTGTGCTTTGCACTCCCTGGAGTACAAATCGATAGTAAATATTAAAAATTTAAATTATAAATCATAAATAGAAAAGGGAAAGTAAGGTAGTGCAAAAAAACCAAGAGGCAGGTCTGGATATTTGGAGGGTACGGCCCAGATCCAGGTCAGGATCCAGTCTGCAGTCTTATCACAGTTGGAAAGAAGCTGTTCCCAAATCTGGCCGTATGAGTCTTCAAGCTCCTGAGCCTTCTCCCAGAGGGAAGAGGGACGAAAAATGTGTTGGCTGGGTGGGTCGTGTCCTTGATTATCCTGGCAGCTCTGCTCCGACAGCATGCAGTGTAAAGTGAGTCCAAGGACAGAAGATTGATTTGTGTGACGTGCTGGGCTGTGTTCACGATTTTCTGCAGCTTCTTCTGGTCTTGGACAGGACAACTTCCATACCAGGTTGTGATGCACCCTAGAAGAATGCTTTCTATGGTGCATCTATAAAAATTAGTGAGGGTTTTAGGGGACAGGCCAAATTTCTTTAGCTTTCTCAGGAAGTAAGGTGCTGGTAGGCCTTCTTGGCAGTGGACCCTGCTTGGTTGGACCAAGTCTGGTCATTTGTGATATTGACCCGAGGAACTTAAAGCTTTTGACCTGTTTCACTTGCACACCACCGATGTAAATGGGGTCGTGCGGTCCGCTACTCCTTCTGAAGTCAACAACCAATTCTTTCGTCTTGCTGACGTTGAGGGATAGGTTATTGTCTTCGCACCATTTCCTCTCTGTACTCAAACACATCATTACCTGAGATACGGCCTACAATTGTGGTGTCATCAGCAAACTTATATATTGAGTTCGATGGAAACTTGGCTACACAATCATGGGTGTACAGTGAGTACAGCAGGGGGCTGAGTACATAGCCTTGTGGGGCACTGGTGCTCAGAGTGATAGTGTCCTGGATAGTGGGAAGTTCACATCTACAGATGCGCTGGGCCATCCGCACCACTCTCTGCAGAGTCCTGCGATTGAGGGAAGTACAGTTCCCATACCAGGCAGTGACGCAGCCAGTCAAGATGCTCTCAGTTATGCCCCTGTAGAAAGTTCTAAGGATTTGGGGACCCATACCAAACTTCTTCAACCATCTGTGGTGAAAGAGGCTCTGATGTGCCTTTTTCACCACACAGCCGGTATGTACAGACCATGTGAGATCCTCAGTGGTGTGTATGCCGAGGAACTTAAAGCTGTTCACCCTCTCAACCCCAGATCCATTGATGTCAATAGGGGTTAGCCTGTCTCCATTCCTCCTGTAGTCCACAACCAGCTCCTTTGTTTTTGCGACATTGAGGAAGAGGTTGTTTTCTTGACACCACTGTGTCAGGGTGATGACTTCTCTGTAGGTTGCCTTGTTATTGTTTGAGATTAGGCCAATCAATGTAATATTGTCAGCAAATTTAATTAGCAGAGGAGTTGTGAGTGGCGACACAGTCATGAGTATACAGAGGGTAAAGGAGGGTGCTTAATACACAGCCCTGAGGGCCACTTGTGTTGAGAGTCAGAGGGGTGGAGGTGAGACAGCCCACTCTTTACCACCTGCCGGTGATCTGACAGGAAGTGCAGGATCCAGCTTTACATGGCAGGGTGACGGCCAAGTTCTCTGAACTTCTTGTCGAGCCTGGAGGGAATTATGGTGTTGAACTTCCTTACGTGTTTCAGCTGATACTTGGACCATTCACCAGACATAAGTCAATGCAAGTTGTATTCTGCTATTGGTATTGGTACTTTATTTTTGTCACATGTACCAAGTACAGCAAAAAGCTTTTATTTGTGTGCTATCCAAGCAGATCATGCACCCTTGTCTCTGTGATTCATCTTTTCTCCATAAATCACAAATTATTCAGCCTTAGCTTTCTTTCCTACTCTTCAGAGTGACTTAAAGTTTTTGTAAGCGAAGACCATTTCTGGTAATCTCTGATCTTCTGGCTGCACTTGCAATTTGTGCTACTTTAAAAGCACTATACAATTGCAATTTGTAATACTGCTAAGCCACAGCTAACCTTGAAATCTCCAAACTCTATGTAACAAAAGAACATTGTAAAGAATCCCTACTCAATTCCGAAGTTAATGTTGTTCAGCTAAATGGTGATATAAAAGCCAAAACAGATCCTAGTTTAATTAAGCTATTAAACTGACAGTTTCATCCAGAAAAAAAGAGATTAGTTTTAAAGTCTTTCCTGTTTAGAGCAAACACCTGCATTTACAGTACAATTGCTGAAAGATTAAATTAAATAAAACCATTATCATTACAAAGGAATTCCAGTTCAGTGCCTGAAATAATATACAGTATACTCATATATTTGACATGAATAGCAACTCTTTCCCAAGTAGGTTACTCAGCAAAAAGTTCCAAGTTATTCTGATTAGATCTGCTGTCCATGTTATTTAATGAGGAATGCAAAATAAAGAAAGAGATTCATCAAGTTGTTGGGCTTTTTCTTGAATGGATTGCACTTTTTCTTCGATTTTCAAACTTGATTAAAGTAACTTGAAATAATGTCTGCAATACTTTATGATAACAAAAGCATTAGTTCGTCAACATTTTACATTAATATTATAACATTGTCAAATATTGATAGGCAAGGCAAGGCAAGTTTAGTTATATAGTACTTTTCAAACACAAGGCAGTTCAAGGTGATTTACATAGAACAAGATATAAAAATCAAACATCATATTTTAGACAAAATCAAGAGAATAAAATCACACATAAATTAAAGAAATAAAAGTTACAGTGCATGAGATTCTAATCAAAAGCTACAGCAAGAAGAAAAGTTTTAAGCTTCGATTTAAAAGAGCTTAGAGTTGGAGGAAACTTCAGATCCTCTGCAAGGATATTCCAGATACGTGGAGCAGAGTAACTAAAAGCTGCTTCACTGTGTTTAGTTTTGACCCTGGGGACGGTAAGCAGACCCGCTGTCATAAGGAGGTGGCTGGGAACGGACCCAAGTGCAAGACACAGACGCTGAAGTATTAGGGACAGGACTAGAATACAGGGCGAGGGCAAGGACATGGACATGAAAACCGGGAACCTGGAACAGGACTGGACAAGAGAGCTAGGAACGGGGCAAGGACGTGACTTGCCTGGCAGGCAGGACGAGGCCGGTGACCAGAGACTTGAGGCGAGGCTGGAGACTAGATGCTTGAGGCTTGGGGTCTTGAAGATCCTCCTGGGAAGAGCGTGGTACTCCTGGGCAGGGTGTGGATCACCTGGGCAGGACGCGGATCTCCACCTGACGGAGGCAAGGGACAGGAAGGGACGGAACTAACTGCAGGGTAACGGCAGGACGGCCTGGCTTACCCGGCAGAGGCAAGGGACAGGAAGGGACAGAACCAACTGCAGGGTAATGGCAAGACGGCCTGGTTTACCCGACGGAGGCAAGGGACCGGAAGGGACAGAACCAACCGCAGGTAACGGCAAGACGGCCTGGCTTACCCGGCAGAGGCAAGGGACACGAAGGGACAGAACCAACCGTAGGGTAACGGCAAGACGGCCTGGCTTACCCGTTGGAGGCAAGGGACAGGAAGGGACAGAACCAACCCGCAGGGTAATGGCAAGATGACCTGACTTACCTGGCGGGGGCAAGGGACAGGAAGGGAGCTAGGTACAGGGTGGCTCCAGGACAAGTCTTCAGGTGAGACGAGGCAAGAGTTACCAGCAAGACAAGGCAAGGCTTCAGGCAATGCAAGGTGAGAAAATAACTCCAGGCGAGGCGAGAGTTACCGGCAAGACAAGGCAAGACTTCAGACAATGCAAGGCGAGACAAGAACTTCAGGCGAGGCGAGAGTTACCGGCAAGACAAGGCAAGACTTCAGACAATGCAAGGCGAGACAAGAACTTCAGGTGAGGCGAGAGTTACCGGCGAGACAAGGCAGGCTTCAGGCGAGGAAACAGAAGGCAGAGGAGGGGATACAAGGAGTAAGGACAAGAACAATCCAGCAGCCATGCCCTGGTCTCTGAAGGTACTTATTCAGCCAGCCCCAACGAGCATCAGCTGCCTCAATTAGTGCTCAACAGGAACAGAAACAGGGTAGACAGGAAAACCTGGAGCAAGGGTCGATGGACCGGACCGTGAACCGGAATGCGGTCTTCATGGACCGGACCATGACACCTGCCCCAGATGACCTGAGAGCTCGGGAAGGTTCATAATGCAGCAAGAGATCGGAAATGAATTTTGGCCCTACACCATTCAGTGCTTTATAAACCAGTAGCAATATCTTAAAGTCAATCCTCTGATGGACAGGGAACCAGTGTAGTGTTCTGAGAAATGGAGTGATATGTTTGACTTTCTTGGTCTTAGTGAGGGCTCTAGTAGCACTGTTCTGAATGAGCTGTAGCAGTCTGAGAGATTTTTTTATAGAGACCTGTGAAAACGCCAATATAGTCATCAAGCCTACAAAAAATAAATGCATGGACGAGTTTTTCTAGATCTTCCTGAGACATAAGTCCTTTAACTCTCTCTATATTTTAAATATGATAGTAGGCTGACTTTATAATTGCCTTAACGTGGGAGTTAAATTTAAATCAGAGTCCATCACAAAACACCAAGGTTTCTAGCTTGGAATTCTAAGTGAGCTCTGACTACAATTGTTCTTTTTTGGCACAAAAAACAATTCTTTCAGTTTTTTCTTTGCTTAACTGCAGGATATTTTGGCACATCCATTCAGTGATAATTAATTTTATTTACTTTAGTAAAAGTTCTATACTGTCATACATGAGAAACTATTGAAACATTCATAATTTTGGAGGCCGTGTTACATCAATCTACAAAGAATTATTTGATGCATAGTTCATAAGTTTCAGTTTCTATAAACTTTAGTATAACAATAGCAAATTATTAAGAGTGAATTTCTTATAATTCAAGCTTTTTCCGTTGTTGCTTATCTATACAATGCCAAAAACAAAGTGTAAAGTATTTGCTAAAAAATCCAAATTATGCACAATATCTATGTTACTATGATGTGATATTTATGAAAAAAATTTGTCATACAGTTGAGTATGTGTTTGGAAAATATAATTTACTTTGGACAAATGTAAATTTTTGCGCTTCAGATGAAACATTACTGAGAGGTATAGAAGGAGAAAGGGAAACAATATTACAGGACAGCTTTCCATCACAATATGGTAACTCAAATAAAACATCCAAACTAATATTGGAGAATATATTATTTTCAAGAATACTTTGTCGTTTATAAACCACTGCTTCATAACTGTATTAACTGGAAGCAGGGTAATAATTAAGTTCACTACAATTGAAAGGGACTAAATCATATTCTTGACAGAAAAAATTTCTATTTTAATCTCCAGCCACTGGAAAGAATAATAAGATAGTCAGAGAGGGATTCAAAAATTAAAGGGACACTCAGCAGCCTTTGTGAACAGGATGTGTGTCCTATATAATGCCAGGTAACTGTCTGGAAGTGGAAAAATGTGCAAGTAAAGTAATTAGATAAGCATGTATTTTAAATAAGGAATTTAACATCTGTGCAGATTGGGATAGGCAGAATAACATGTTTTGGTGAAATGTTGATGCATAATGGATTTCTGTAACAGCATGTCCCAAAATCGATAGGGGAGGGTATATTTAGAATTGTTGCTATTGCCTTCCATGCCTTGTGGCGCATCAGGAGGCAGTCTTGCATTTTTTTAACACTTTTGTCCGTTTTTACCAGCTCGATGCTCATCCAGCATGGGTGAAAGGCGTGCTAGAAGTTGGCCTGATTTGAACCTTGGACCGCTCACCTCGAAGTCTGGTGTGCAGGACACTACAGCACCAGCTAGTTATTTAGAATTACTATTGAGTAAGTAACCTATTAGTGCAAGGGCATTATCTACAACTATCATAGTGGATCTAAACTTACTAAACCAGCTAGCAGTTTGGTACGAATCATGGGGGTTATCTTCCCTGAGGAGATCAGACAAGCAAGACATCAGATACTGGGGTATCCGACCTCCTGCTCTGCCCCTGGACTCAGCATTGGGTGCAAGGACAGAGCACAAAGGTCCTCTGGCTGAGCAGCCAGATAATAAGACCATAAGAACATAAATCATTTCAGCAGAATTAGGCCATTTGGCCCATTGAGTCTGCTCTACCATTCAATTACAGCTGATCCTTTTTACCCATCCTCAGCACCCCCTCCCCAGCCTTCTCCCTGTAACCTTTGATGCTGTGTCCAGTCAAGAACCTTTCAAGCTCTGCCTTAAATATACCCAATGACCTGGCCTTCACAGTTGCCTGTGGTAATATATTTCACAAATTCACCACCCTCTAGCTAAAGCAATTTCTCTGCATCTCTGTTTTAAATGAAAACCCCTCTTTGACTGAGGTTGTGCTCTCTTGTCCTAGGCACCCCCCCCCCCCATGGGAAGAATCCTTTCCACATCTACTCTGTCCAGGCTTTTCAACATGCAAAAGGTTTCAATGAGATTCCCCCCCATTCTTCTAAATTCCAGCGCATCTAGAGCTATCAAACGTTGAATTAAATTGAATTGACTTTATCTCTTACATCCTTCACATACATGAAGAGTAAAAATCTTTATGTTATATCTCCACCTGAGTGTGCAATGTGCAATTTATAGTAATTTATAATAAATAGTATGTACAACAGAACAGTCAATATGGCATAGGAATACAATTGTATCAGCATGAATTAATCAGTCTGATGGCCAGATGGAAGAAGCTGTCCCGGAGCCTGTTGGTCCTGGCTTTAATGCTGTGGTAACATTTCCCGAATGGTGGCAGCTGGAACAGTTTGTAGTTGGGGTGACTTTGGTCCCCAATTATCTTTCGGGCCCTTTTTATGCACCTGTCTTTGTAAATGTCCTGAATAGTGGGAAGTTCACATCTACAGATGTGCTGGGCTGTCTGCATCACTTTCTACAGAATCCTGCAATTGAGAGAAGTACATTTCCCATACCAGGCAGTGATGCAGCCAGTCAAGATGCTCTCAATAGTGCCCCTGTAGAAAGATCTTAGGATTTGGGGACTCATACCAAACTTCTTCAATTATCTGAGATGAAAGAGGACCTGTTGTGCTTTTTTCACCACACTGCCAGTATGTACAGGTCACGTGAGATTCTCAGTGATGTGTATGCTGAGGAACATAAAGCTGTTCACCTTCTCAACCTCAGATCCATTGATGGCAATAGGGGTTAGTCTGTTTCTATTCCTCCTGCAGTCCACAACCAGCTTTGTTTTTGTGACACTGAGGGAGAGATTGTTTTGACACCACTATGTCAGAGTGATGATTTCTTCTCTGTAGGCTGCCTTATTATTATTATTTGAGGTTAGGCCAATAATTGTAGTGTCGTCAGCAAATTTAATTAGCAGATCGGAGGTGTGGGTGGTGACACTGTTATGGCTATACAGAGAGTAAAAGAGGGGGCTTAGGACATAGCCCTGAAGGGCACCTGTGTTGAGGGTCAGGGGGTGGAGGTGAGGGAGCCCACTCTTACCACCTGCTGTCGATCTGACAGGAAGTCCAGGATCCAGCCACACAAGGCAGGATTAAGGCCAAGGTCTCTGAGCTTCTTGTCAAGCCTGGAGGGCATTATAGTGTTGAACGCTGAACTGTAGTTCAAGAACAGCATTCTCACATAAGCATCCCTCTTCTCCAGATGTGTAAAGATGATGTGACGAGCTGTGGCTATTGCATCATCTGTCAATCGGTTGTGTTTGAATTGTAGGGGGTCTAGTGTGGGTGACAGCATGCTGCAGATGTAGTCCTTGACCAGCCTCTAAAATCATTTGCTTGTTATTGAGGTGAATGCTACAGGATGCCAGCCATTTAGACATGTTACCTTGGTCTTTTTAGATACAGGGACAATGGTGGATGTTTTGAAGCAGGAAGGCACTCTACACTGGGAGAGGGAGAGATTAAAAATGTCTGTAAACACACCTGCCAGTTGTGCCACGCACATCCTGAGTACCTGGGATGTTGTCCTCATATGATAACCCTTTCATTCCCGGAATCATCTGTGTGAACCTCCTTTGAACATTTTCCAATGCCAGCACATCTTTTCTTAGATGAGGAGCCCAAAATTTTCGCAATACTCAAGATGAGGCCTCACTACTGCCTTATAAAGCTTCAGCATCACACCCCTGCTCTTGTATTCTAGACATCTCTTTGTATCGGGCTCCTCAGCACTATGGCACTATGGCAGGGTTCATTTGAACGGGGTCATCAATCTTGATTAGAAAATGTAGTTAAGTGGTTGGTTTATTATTCTTTAATTTATCCTCATGTTCTTTTACAGATACTTCAAAATGTTTTATGTCTTTTTATTTAAAGTAAGTTGAAGGTTTAGATATGCAGTTGCAAAAATGCCCCAAAGACCATTGAGTAAATAAATTTCTTATTTAACATTTCTTAGATTGTAATAGGATTTAATGCCAGACTTCTTACAGTATGAAAATTTCACGTGCCAATTGTTCTTTCATCTGGCACACCAGGTGCCCAAGCAATACCAAACTTCGTTTCTGGTGAGATTGTCTCCCACATTGATGATGAGACTGATATGGTCATTCATAGTGAAAACAGCTTTCAATAACACTTAGGCTCAAGTTATACTCAGTTTGAAAGGCCAGACTCTTTTCCCCTCTTTGTCATAGGCAGTGGAAAACACATCATATCCAGACTGACAGGTTCTCTCTCACAAATCAGTGACAAAAATGTCAGAAGCAATCCTACAAGAATATAAGTGTTCCCATTATTACAGTAGGATGTAGCAAAATTCCATGTTGCCTCTTTACTGAGGGCAAGAGAAACCTACATAGGCTTCTGAAGAACAGTAGACTCAGGAAACAGTTTTCTCTTGGCAGGAAGTTACCAGAGATCAAGGATAAAAGTATGAATGTGTTCTATGAATGCGTGCACAATTGACAATATTCAAAGTAATCTACTGCCCCTTCCAGGGCTAAATGCAAAACTCAATTTGATTAACAGTGTAAGATTCCTTATATTCTGGTCAATATTTCTGGCATTCTACAATGTAGCAGAGATCAGCAAAACAGTGAATACGAGGCATTTCTCAGCAGAAGCAGTCTGTACAGATTACAAGACAAGAACAGTGAAAGTGCAACTGATCCAAGAGAGCAGTGCAGGCACTTGCGTGACCCCGCAGAGGTCACAGTCACAAGGACAAGTTTATAGACTTCTTGGCTTTTGCCAAAGGAAGTTTTGAGCAGAAGGTGCCTCCTGATAAAACAAGCACAATGGCAGCTTTATCATGTCTTTGATTCAGTGAGATGTTTTTTTCTAAATTTTTGCACTTATTTCTCAATTGATGAAAATGGGTCCACTTCTGCTCATGCAAAACTTTTTTCTGCTTATGCAAAACTTCTTCCTGTATCTCTGACTACTGAATTTTGAAAAGGAACTTATTGTGCATTTCATTTCCTGCTTATCCCAAAATTGCCATGCAAGTTGATAGGGTTGTTAAGAAGGCATATGGTGTGATGGTCTTCATTAGTCAGGAGATTGTGTTCAAGAGCTGTGTGGTAATGCTGCAGCTCTATAAAACCCTGGTTAAACCACACTACGAATATTGTTCAGTTCTGCTCTCCTTTTTATAGGAGGGATATAGAATCAGGTTTAATATCAGCAGTGTAGGTCATGAAATTTGTTAAAACCAATATTAAAATATTAAATAGTTAAATTAGGTAGTGAGGTAGTGCTCATGTGTTCAATGTCCATTCAGAATTTGGCTGGCAGAGAAGAAGCTGCTCCTGAGTCGTTGAGTGTGTGCCTTCAAGCTTCTGTACCTCCTTCCTGATGGAGAAGGGGGCATGTCCTGTGGAGGATCTTAATGATGGATACCGCTTTTCTGAGCCACTCCCCCTTGAAGACGACCTGGATACTACAAAGGCTATGTTGGATATAGCTAATTTTACAACCTCTGCCACTTACTTCAATCCTGTTCAGTAGCCACCCCCACCCCCTGTACCATATTGCAGGTGTTTTTGGTGACATACCAAATACTCCTCACACTCCTAATGCAATATAGCCACTATCTTGCTTTCTTTATAGCTGCATTGATATTTTGTGTCTAAGTTAGGTCTTCATTGACACTCAGGAACTTGAAATTGCTCACTCTCCACTTCTGATCCCTTTGAGGATTGATGTATGTTCTCTCACCTTATCCTTTCTTAAGTCTACAGTCAGTTCTTTGGTCTTATTGACATCGAGTGCAAGGGTTTTGCTGCGACACCTTTCAACTAGTTGGCGTATTTCACTCCTGTGCACCTTGTGTCACCATCTGAGATTCTGCCAGCAATGGTTGTATCATCAGCAAAGCTATAGATGGTGTTTGAGCAGTGCCTTAGCACGCTGTCGTGGATGTTGAGACAGTAGGGCGGTGGGCTAAACACACATCCCTGAGGTGCGCCAGAGAGGTGGAGATGTTATTTTCAATCCACATAGATTGCACAGATTGTTCCCCTTAGAGTGTTCAGAGATTTACCAGTTTGCTGCCTAGTGATTAGAGAGCATATGTTATGAAGATAGGTTGAGCAAGCTATGGGATTTCACTTTGGAGCAAAGGTTGAGGAGCAAGTTGATAGGTGTACACAAGAGGTATAGATTGAATGAATAACCACAGACTTTTTCCCAGAACAGAAATAGCTAGTACCAGGGGGGGGCATAATTTTAGATGGTTGAAGGAAAGCATTTGGGGGTGGGGTGTGTGGATGTCAGGTGCAAGTGGTTTTATTAAAACTGAGAAGGGTGGTTACATGGAATACTCTACCTGAGGGAGAGGGAGGAACATTAGGGACATTTAAGAAACACTCTCTCAGGCACTTGAGTGATAGAAAAATAGAGGGCTATGTAGGAGGAAAAGGTTAGCTAGATCTTAAAAATAGGTTAAAAGTCAGCACAACATCACAGGCCAAAGGGCCAGTACTGTGCTGTAGTTTTCTATGTTTTAAGTTGTAGTTTCCAGTCTAGTCTGGCCCTTAGCTAGTATGTCTTATACTACTGGACTCTGCGTGGAATATAGCATAGCAATGCACATTTACCAGCTTTCCAAATATCAGTTGGGATGTCCAGCCACTAAGCCTGCACCAAACTAATAGGTGGGAAGCCTGTGCATATACAAACTGATGCAACCATAGTTAACTCCATTAAAATCAATGGACATTAACAGCTGTCAACAAAAAAGCTAGGTATTTTTCTTCTTAGTAAATTTCAATGCCCTCGATTATTTCTTTAAAATAATTTCATACACAATATATATATATATATATTTTAAAATGTTTAAAACTGGCACCAAGTTGCTGTGTTTGTTACAGCTGTTTGAGATTAAAACCAGACGTTTGTGCTAAAATAATCTGTGTTACACTTCTCATTACTGAAGATGAAGTACTGGACATTGGATCCCAGAAAAACCCAGTCATACCAAAAAAGGCCAAATCAGGGGCAGATGGACAACATTGTTGGGGCAACAAATTTTGACACCACTGTTTTCTCCAATTATGGACAAAAAAAAATTCCTGTTCACTATTGTGAAAAAAATTAACATGCATGCACAGCCACCACTCTGTGTCTCCAAAGCATGTCTCTTCCTTCCAAAGCATACTTTAATGGATTTTTCTTAACATCCAAATTAAATTATCTCCTCCCATTTTCATTTATGAACTGCCTCCTGTCTGCCTTTGTCAAATTGTGGCTTTCCAGCAAAACAACTTGCTCATAGTATTAGAATGCTCAAACTTTGAGTACGATAGAACCAAACAGTCAAGAAGGCGGCACTTGGAGGTGACAATTAAGACTCACTTAATGAGACAAAACCTTTAATACAAAATTGTCTTTGTGCTCATAAACTCATAGTTATGCAAGATAGTGAATATATTTTAATCCATAGCTGGTATTTTTGTGGCTCAAAATAAATTAGCAACTGCAGTTCTGTGGAAAGCAGGCAGTCTTGGTGAACCCCTACGATGATTGTTGGTGGAAACTTCAATAATAA
This sequence comes from Mobula hypostoma, assembly GCF_963921235.1. Taxonomy (NCBI): domain Eukaryota; kingdom Metazoa; phylum Chordata; class Chondrichthyes; order Myliobatiformes; family Myliobatidae; genus Mobula; species Mobula hypostoma. Next base: position 69,111,007 of record NC_086103.1, on the reverse strand, counting down.
GTGAGGTCTGCAGGCAGGGATCTTGATTAGATTAAATATATAAATTAAGTGAGGGGAAGAGTATCAGAAATATATTTGAGTATTGTGCACTTTCTGTATAGGCAAACACAACCACAGCCTTATGCACTTAATGCTTTTGCGTGAAAGGACCAACTAGCAGTTAGCATGTACAAACATCTGAAAGTGCATGAATCACCTGAGGCCATTACAAAAATCAAAGTGATAAGATGCCCTGCTAAGATAGTTAAATGAACAAGAAATACTATTCTCTGTGCAAGTCATTGGTCAGGTTGCCTCTGGGATATTGAATCCAATTTTGGTCCTCTCATTACCGCAGTTGAGATTGAGATACTAGAAAATGCCCAAAGGAAGTTATCTAGATTGACACCTAGTTTAAATTCATTCAGGAATGATGACAGTTTCAAGCTAGGTTCTTTATATGGGGGGGGGGGAGGGAGGGAGAGGAGGAGGGCAGGGCAAGAGTCTTAATTGAGGCCATCAACATATAGAATTACATTCACATTACTGTGGCAATTTGAGTAGGTTAGGGAACCAATTAAGGCTACGTCCACACTAGACTGGATAATTTTGAAAACGCTGGTTTCACGTAAAAACGATAGGCGTCCACAGCAGGCATTTTTGAAACATTGAAAAACTGACCAACTCTGTTGCAGAGGGATTTGCAATGATGAGGAGTACTTTTCACTGCCACAATACCAGCCTCACAGCCACCACAGTAGCTACACATACGGACACACAGACCCCCAGGTGGCTCCACCAACATCTTCCCCACTCCCACAGAGGGGTCACCCTGGAAACATTTCCTACAGCCATAGTCTCTTCACCGATGAAAGGGACGACAGCTACAACTAAATGCAATAAGGCTTGTTACAGGGCAAAAATGAAATTTGCTGTTAACTCATTTGTTTGCCTTTACTTTTGCCATGTCTTTCTGTATTATTTTGCTGTACTTAACATGTGCAATAGAACGAGTTACTGGGCAAAAGTGATTTTATTTTTACCCGAGTAAAAGTGAAATTTACAATTTTCCTTTTTTGGCCTTAACATTTTCACATCTATGCCAAACATAAGCTACTACTTAAAAATGACATTTTGGAAGTAGTGACAATTGCATCTATTGAATGTTTGCACAAGCAATACATTAATAAAGTACCTTGTTAAATGTATAAAACGTCTGCATCAGTGTTATCTTGTATTTCCATACAATGTTACATTAGGCTGTTACACATCTATTGTCAGAGAAGTACTTGCATAAATAGGTAAACCACTTTCATACAAGCAAGGGCAGAAAACAGGGCAAAGTGAGTATACTTACAAACGTTTGTATTTATTCAGTATTCAGTAAGTTATGGGTCAAAGTATTTGGTGTTTCTAACTGCTGGCTTCAGTCTCGCCATCTGTTCTGAAATTGTTAGGTCGTGTGGGGGGGTTGAAAATAACGTAGACAATAAAGTAAACAACACACGCACAAAGCCTTCCGCCATTGTTGTTGTGGTGTTGGAGGTTGCGTTCAAGAAAACAATGAAATGCCGTGCTGCCGCCACCACCTGTTCCGACACGTTATGACAGTGTTTTTAAAAAGAGCCGGTTACCCTGTACACACTACACCAGCCATTAGGTGTTTTCAGATTTATTCACTTTGGAGAGTGTTTTTGAAAAGCTCTGTTTTCGGGGGAGGAAAATGCCGTTTCAGTGTGGACGGAGGGTCAAAACAAAGAGAAAAAGCTTCGGTTACGGATTTATCCGGTCTAGTGTGGACGTAGCCTAAGACACTAATACAAATTGCTAAACACATTTATCACTGCAAGAAAAGTTTCTGGCTCATACAATGAGCGCAGACTTGATGTAAACTTTCAAAAGGGTAATGGGCAGCTTCCGTGTGGGTATCAAAATCCCCAGCACCTTAGAAAGTAGGTGGGGATTTACAGGTTGTGGCATCCACCAGTAACAATACTAGATTTGTTTGATATCTTATGATTACAGAGCCAACTCCCAGATTTTTCTCCTCAAGATATCGGTTTTCCTGCCTCTCAGGAACATTTCAAAGCTGCATGCAATGGATAGAAGGAAAATGCCCCCACAAAAAAAAAACCTAAAGGCTGGAAATGTGAAATTTAAAAAAAAATCTGCAGAAACTCATCAGGCAACATTTGTGGAAAGAGAGTAGTAACCTTTTCAGGGGAAAGGTTCTTCGACAGAATTCTTCCGCCCTTCATTATTGTACATTCAAAGATGTTGACTGAGTGACTGTGACAACTTTGATTTGTCACGGTAAACCGGTCATTGGTAAACCGACACAGCATCAAGGTAAACATATGTGATACATCCCTAAAGGCTGCATGATCTTCAAAATATGCCAAAGTTGACACCTTTGATTTAGAATGCCTAATAATCAGTGAAACACCTTTGCATCCAAAAGAGAGTAAAGATATTACTACTCCAAGAAAATTTTTTTAGCTAAACTTTAAATATCCATGCTTTTGAACTAATTAATTTGCAACCTACAGAACTAAAATACTTAAGCCAAAATCACTTTCCCTTGCCCACAATGCCCATATCTGTATCATTCAAGTTACAAAATACTGTTGGAAATGCACCCTTTTCTAAATATATTAAAATGTGTAAAACACTTTAACACAAATAAACTCCATGATCAGAACAACTACTAACCAAATATAGCCAAATCTATAACTGTAACTTGCAACTTTTTACCCAAGGCTGGAGTAGGTGTTCTTAGAGCTTTGTTATACACGTATGTAGAACAGAAACCGTGATATATTTCAGTTAACTGCAAATGGATAGCTAAAATTTCAGAATGCCAGAAGCTAAAAGGTTTGTCAAAACAGTAACTTTATTTGAGAATTATAGCCAGTACAGAGGTAAATTTATAGTTCAAAAAGCATTTAAATCATGAAAAAGATTTCTTTTAAAAATGTCCTTAAGTATGGTACATTACAACTCTAGTTACTAATTTAGGATTGTCTTCAATGATTATCATACCATTACTTTTTACCTTGATATATATAAGATTGCGTAGCACAATAATATTTTGGCTATTAAAGTTCTATTGCTCTATCAACCACAACCAAAGATCATATTAATGCTGAAGAATATGTAAAGAACTTGCCCCTTTTTTGAAAAGGGTAACAAAAAAAAGATAGAAATTCCCTTTTGGTTTGACTGCAGGAGAAGATGGGGAGAATTGGGGGTGGGAAGAGGTGTAGCAGGAAGGGAAAGAAAACTAGTAGAAAACCCTTAAATTCAAAATTACAAACCACCCCACAAACGAGCTAAGGCAATTAAATCAATCAAAACCTCTACATAAATGCAATGCTTTAAAGTCTTTCATTACTGTACAAGTGTGATTGATCATTGAAATGAATTTAAAAACAGATTATTGCCATCTCACTTGATTGTAAGAACTTGTGGGCTTTAAGATTCAGTATTCGAACTGCACATCTCTTAAAAAGTTAGTTTCTTAATTATATTAAAGTTATTACCAGCTTGTTACAGAGAGTTAGACAAAGCTTAAATTTGACCTAATGTATAGATCTTTTACAACTTCCCTCCCAGTTACGGAATGGAGCCTAATTTTATTTAACTTTAAGAAAGAATGAGTAACTTGCTATGATTCGCATTTATGTATCTTAAATGCCTAGCTTTCTTATAATAAAAAGTTAAAGCAAATTATAGAGAGTTCCTGAAACCCATTCAACTGTACTTTTTTTCAGTGAGTGATATATTATAGGAATGTTTTTTTTATTCTAAATGCTATCCATAGCCTTGAACTCACTGAGAGCCTGTACTGGTGAGACATGCTTTTTCTGAGATGATCTTTTAACTTTGTGAATATCGTCATTTTTCTCCCTCTTAACCAAGGGTTTCTTCTCAGGAGCCCTCATCTTCCACGAAACAGCAGGCATGTTCAGCGATGCCATGCCAAGAGACTTCTGGTATTTAGTGGATGCCACATAGGAAGCTTTAACTGTTTGTACCACAGCATTCATCAAGTTCTTTGCAGCTTGGATCAAAGACATTGCACTATCCACCTGTAAATGAGACACAAGATAAATGTCTGAAAATTATCCATTAACTACAATTAAGTGGCAATTTTAACATAAACTCAAGATTATATGCAGTAATTCTGTTTACTAACAGCACATGCTGCTAAAACTATACATGTTATTTTGTCAATACCACCTGTGAGGTATCATGCAAATGTATAAGATGTAAGAAACCTTAAGTTTTCAGTCTTTATATTATAGTGTTAAATTGTACACCAAAACTTGTACTCCTTTTTTGTTGGCAATACTGTAGATTTTAAGTTATCAAAATTTCTGTGAACGAATTGATTTAATGCAAAATTTTGCCTTAAATTACAGTGCACAATGTCCTTTGCCAAACCATAGTGTTAATACACTTTCATGGTTCGTCTAAAATTGCCGATTACACACCAAGTTACCTCCAAGTTCTTCCCATTCCTCCCCTGAAACTATTGGCTTGAAATACAGCCTCATTGCTTTTGATAGCTGTCCAATATCATAGAAAATGGGTGATCTTTCCAAGTGAGCTTTCGCAGCAAGTATTGTCATATTAGTCAACTACAAATGACTGACAGCTTTCCAAATTTTTTTTTTCTGAATGGCTATGCACAGCAGGAGGCCTAATGACCAGCAGATAATCCATCTCTTACGTCAACATAGTAATGAATCATGTTTAAACATCCCATATGGAAATTCTTCAACTTAAATCATATTCTGTTACAATAACATTGGTTTGTGCTTCAATTCTTTAGCAAATAGCTAAAACTATAAAAATAAAATCATATAGCAAGAAAAAGTAGACCTCTATTAAATGAGCAAATTGCACTCTGAAATAAACAATCTAAGCATAGGATTGCTCTTGAATGAAATGCATTTGTGCTGCTTCATCTTTCTCACTTAATCCAATAAAAGTGAAGACATGTGCCTAGAATTTCTTTAGTCTAACCAGAGTTTTCAGTTATATAATATATAGGATCTTTCTCTCCCTAGCAAGATTTACTTGGTCCAGTACTAAAATTAGTATGTTCAGTACATTGCAAAGCTAAAGTTGTTGCTTTAACCGGTCAGGAGAAAGTTGCACAGATAAATTTAATGTTATTTTCAGTAAATAGCATTAAGGATTTAACTCAGTGGCACAATCTGCTGTTATTTAACTGTGTCCAGGAAGAACTCCTAATGCAGTACATAGGCGGGCCAACCAGAGGAGAGGTCATACTGGATCTGAGGCTAGGCAATGAACCTGGTCAGGTGTCAGATTTCTCAGTGAGTGAGAATTTTGGAGAGTGACCACAACTTATTGACCTTTACCATAGCTTTGGAGAGAGATAAGCACAGACGATATGGGCAATTATTTAATTGAGATGAAATTATGATACTACTAGGTAGGAAACTGGGAGCAGAAATGGGGATAGACGTACTCAGGAAATGCAAAATGGAAATGTGGAGGTTGTTTTGTATTGAGGCAGGGAAAGGATGGTATGAAGGAAGCACAGAGGATGTGGAATATCTAGTCAAGAGAAAAAAAAAAGCTTACTTAAGGCTTAGGAAGCAAGGGTCAGACAGGGTTCTACAGAGTTACAAGGTAGCCAGGAAGGAGCTGAGGATTAGACTTAGGAAAGATAAAAGGGGGCATGAGAAATCCTTGGAGAATATAATTAAGGAAATCCTCAAGGCATTCTACACATATATGAAGAACAGGAGAATGACTAAGATGAGGGTAGAACAATCAGGTATGAAAGAGGAAACAGTTGCCTGGAGTCGGAGAAGGTAGGGGAGGTCCTTCATGAAAACTTTCCTTCAGTATTCATCCGTGAGACGGACCTTGACATTTGTGAGAATAATGTAAAGCAGGCTGAAATGCTAGTAAATGTTGACGTTAAGAAAGATGATGTGCTGGAACTTTTGAAAAACATTAGGATAGTTCCCAATGTCAGACAGGATATGCGCCAGGTTACTATGGGAAGAGACTGCTATGCCTTTGGCGATGATCTTTTTGTCCTCACCAGCCACAGTAGTACAGATGACTACAATGTAACAAATGTTATTTCGTTTTAAAAAAGGGAATAGAGATAACCGTGGGAATTATAGACTAGTGGGTCTTAGGTTAGTCGTGAGCAAATGATTGAAGACAGGATTTATGAGCATTTGAAAAAGCATAGTCTGATGTGGCTTTGTGAGGGTAGATCACACGGCATGTACCTGAATAAATTTTTGAGGATGCAACAAAGCACACTGATAAAGGTAGAACAGTGGATTTGGTGTATACGCATTCTAGTAAGCCATTTGATATAGTTCCCCATGGTAGGTTCATTCAGTCAGGATACATGGGATATAGGGAAACTTGGCTGTGTGAGTTCAGAATTAGTTTGCCCATAGAAGGCAGAGAGTGGTAACAGATAAACAGCATTCTGCCTGGAGTTCAGCAGTGTGGAGGAATAGAGGGTTCTTGGGGTCCACATCCATAGATCTCTCAAAGTTGCTGCATAAGTAGGTAGCGAAGCTGTAGAGAGGGTATAGAGGAAACTTACCAAGATGCTGTTCAGATTAGAGGGCATGTCTTGTGAAGATAGGCTGAGTGAGCCAGAGCTTTTCTTTTTGGAGAAAAGGAGGTTGTCATAGGCTAAACAGAATAATAACAAGATATAGAGCGAGGCAGAGAAGTAGCAGATAGAGTTCAACCTGGAAAGGTATGAAGTGATTCATGCTGGAAGGTCAAACTTCAATGCAGAATGCAGGATTAAAGGCAGGACTCTTAGCTGTATGAAGGAACGGAGGTGTGCAAGATGATAAGAGGCACACATCAAGTGGATAACCAGAGACTTTTTCCCAGGGCAGAAATGACGAATGTGAGGGGCATAATTTTAAGGTGATTGGAACAAAGAGAGAACAAAGGGAGAATGTCAGAGATAAGATTTTTTTTAAACATCGAGTGGTGAGAGCATGGAACACCATGCCATGAGTGGTAATAAAGCAGATACATTAGGGACATTTAAGTTACTCTTAGGAACATGGATAATAGAAAAATAGAGGGCTTTGAGGTGCAGTGTTCTACTATGCTACGTAAGTTAGGGAAAAGAGTCGTCAATTTAAAACATTGTAATTTATTTTTAACAACATAGATATTTAACTTGCTAACTCATATAGTTGATTCGACTAACAAATTGATGATACTAGTGTTAAGAATATTCTGCATGTCACTAACTCATTACTCTAGTTCTTGATTAACGTTTTTAGTCTACAACAATGCATTTGAAGATTGGCAAAAACTTAGGTAGATTGGACAGGTTAATTTTAAATATAAGTAGACAACATAGAAATTCTATGGGAGCTCTTTGGGATTCCATCTGATATACCAACAGAACCTAGTTGAAAGAGGCCAATAACTGATTGTGCCTCAGATTTACAGGCTGGTTTCAACAGGGCTGGGACATTTTCCCAACTCTTGCAAAGAAAATGACATAAGCATTGTAAATGAATGACTACAAATACAAACAACTTAGTGTACCTCTGGAAAACTCAGCATCCAGAAGTGTTCTGGAAGCTAAAGTAACAAGCAAATTATAGTCAACGGCCTCCAGTCATGAAGCTATGGGGTCCACCATACAGGACTGCATATAGGCTATTGCTTTGCACTGAAATACCAAATAATTAGATTGCCAGACCCCAAGAAATAAAACAAGAGTAGAAAACTTAAAGTAATTCTCTCTTGGTCAATATTACCCCAACCAGCCAGACCCACATTTTGTGTGGTGCAAGTCAGGCACACACATACCACCAGGCAAATGAACTACCCTACTGCTGGCTCAGAATGATGGCATAAAAAGCCAATATCTGTTACATCTCAAAATAGCCATCTGTATTTTCATTAATTACAGAATACTTACTCCAGACACAATGAGTTCTCCACCCAGGTTTTGAACTTCTGCCTTTACTTTGCTGCAGATATTCAACTGATGGCAATACAAAGCAATGCGCTGCAGATAAGCCAATAAATCTTGCTTGCAGCTGGAATCTGGGCACTACAAAAGAAAATACTAGTTAAAAAATTCACAATTCCTATGAATGTTTCAAATTCTGAGTGAAAAAACATCAGGTTTTTTCAAACTCATGGCTTAACTTCATATTATGTTCTATACTGCAAGATTTGAGTAAAAGAATAGTGATGTCTGCAACTTTTAAATAAATAGAGCTTTGGTGATGCTCCATTTGGAATAGTATACAGGTGCCCATGGGGAAAAAAATGCAATAGAACGACTGCTGCAAATTACCAGACTGATTCTTAGATGACAGATTTGTTGTACAAGGAAACATACTATACCTTTACTCTTCTAGAGTACAGAAAAATAAGGCAATTTCATTGAAATGTATGCACTTCTTAAGGAGCTTGAAAGGAGGTTTTTTTCAACACAGTTAATGTTTCTGTTGTCTGGAACAGACAGAATTAGGACTCAGACACAAAACAGAGCTGGCCAGGAAGGACAGAGGTAAGAAGTTTTTTTTTCATCCAGTAGCTGGTGAAGCTTTAGAATTCATCATACGAAGGGCTGCAGAGGCTTAGTCAAGGAAATGATGTCTAAGTATCAGATATCAAGCAAATTTAGGGATACAGAGTTCATTTGAAAAATGGTGCAGAGGTGGACTGACAAGTTCAGTTAAACAGCAGAATCTGCTGGATCCATACCAATAAACATGGCCTGCAGAACTAAGTTCGACTAACATGGATAACCTGAAAATAGAAATGACCTGTACAATTTTCTATGACTTATCTGCATTATCCTGTCAGCAAAATCAATCAAATGAAATTCAGAATTTGTAAAAGGAATCCAACAGAAATTGCAGACGTTTATCTGAAATTAATACCAAAGGAGCTTGTGTGCATTATTTAGCCTCCAGCATTCTGGAAAAGGATTCAGTGCTAACAAGGTAAAAAGGTTAGAAATACTCATGCTGCTGGCCAGTCTTCACAGACAAATAATTGACAGATCAGAACATCCCTGTCCAATCATATTTCAGTTTAAACCTTAAATAGTAAAGACCCCGTTCTTGATTGTCTCTTAGGAGACAAATCCCTTCATTAGTAACCAGTCTGAATGTAGTCTTCAACTTTTGTCAGCATGCTTGACATTCAAAGGAACTTTTGGTTGGGAGGCACCAATGTTGCAATGGTTTGTCATTCTGAAACTGACTTAAGTGTTTCCCTGCATGAGTTAATCGGTTCAACACAATATTTTACCATTTACTTATGCTAGAGTGACGCCTGGCTTCTCTATGAACAAAAAACTAAGTACATGGAAGAAAGCTGTGATAAAAGGGTCAAAAAAATATTGCCAGAGATTTTAGTATCTTTGTCCAGAGCCTTTGATACTTTGTCCTGAAACAAAAAATTATCTACCTGAGAAATATTTTAACTCTGTGAATGAATCCCCCACATTTCAATCTGTGCTCAATGCTTTCTTCACAACTTTAATGTTTATATACATAGGCTACTAGTATTGCTGGTTTTAAATTTTAAACAGTCAGTTTGTGTAGTACTGTGCAGAAGTCTTAGGCATATATGTATAGCTAGGATGCCTAAGACTTTTACATACCACTGTAGAAATTTATATATTGCACTGTACTGCTGCCGCAAAAAAATACAATGACATATGTGAGAGATGATAACCTTGATTCTGATACAGATCTCCATTGTGAACTGAGAGTGGGAAGGGAGCAGGGAGAGAGAAATCATGGTTGGAGAAGGGGGGGGGGGGAGGAGCAGGAAGCACCAGAGAGAAATTATATAATGATCAATAAACCAATTATTTGGAATCAAATGACCGTGACTGGTGTCTCAGGCTGAGCGTGTCTACATCCTCCTCCCCCATCCCTGGCACTCTTTCTCTGCCACCTGTCCTGCCCCCACCTATGGTGCTCCACCCTTGCCATTCCCAACATCCTTTGCTCCCGCCACATTTATAAACTTACTCTCCATTGCACATTGACAAATACAGTACTGTGCAAAAGTCTTAGGCACCCTAATTATATACAGTGGATATAAAAAGAATTCACCTCAACTTGGAAGCTTTCATGTTTTATTGTTTTATGACATTGAATCACAGTGGATTTAATTTGGCTTTTTTGACATTTTAGTGTCAAAGTGAAAACAAATTTCTACAAAGTGATCTAAATTAATTACAAATATAAAACACAAAATAATTGATTGCATTCTTACTAGCTCTTCTTTCAGTTAGTCCTGATGAAGGGTCTCGGCCCGAAACGTTGACTATACCTCTTCCTAGAGATACTGCCTGGCCTGCTGCGTTCACCAGCAACTTTGATGTGTGTTGATTGCATTAAGTATTTACCCCGCTTCAAGTCAATATTTAGCAGATGCACTTTTGGCAGCAATTACAGCCTTGAGTCTGTGTGGATAGGTCTCTTATCAGCTTTGCACATCTGGACACTGTAGCTTTTTCCCCATTCTCTTTACAAAACTGCTCAAGCTCTGTCAGATCGCATGGGGATCGTGAGTGAACAGCCCTTCTCAAGTCCAGCCACAAATTCTCAATTGGATTGAGGTCTGGACTCTGACTTAGCTACTCCAGGATAATAACTTTGTTGTTTTTGAGCCATTCCTGTGTAGCTTTGGCTTTATGCTTGGGGTCACTGTCCTGCTGGAAAACAAATCTTTTCCCAAGTCACAGTTCTCTTGCAGACTGCATCAGGTTTTCCACCAGGATTTCCCCTGTATTTTGTTGCATTCATTTTACCCTCTACAAGCCTTCCAGAGCCTGCTGCAGTGAAGCATCCCCACTGCACAATGCAGCCACCACCATGCCTCACAGTAGGGATGGTATCATTTTTGATGATGCGCAGTGTTTAGCTTACACCAAACATAGAATTTAGTCTGATGACCAAAAAGCTCGATTTTGGTTTGATCAGACCATAGAACCTTCTTCCAGCTGACTCAGAGTCTCCCATATCCCTCTCCTGCGTAAAGCTGTGACTGGTGAAGCACCCAAGGCAACAGCTGGTGCATAGCCTCTCCCATCTCAGCCACTGAAGCTTGTAACTCCTCTAGTATTGTCATAGGTCTCTTGGTGGCCTCCCTCACTGGTCTCCTTCTTGCACGGTCACTCAGTTTTGAGGACAGCCTGTCTAGGCAGATTTACAGCTGTGCAATATTCTTTCCAGTTCTTGATGATTGACAATCTTTATTGCGGAATTGCTTGGGAGTTTTCCTTTGTTTTCATGGTTTAGTTTTTGCTAGAATACTGACTCACTGCAGCTCGACCTCCCAGATACAAGTGTATTTTTTTTTACTACAATTAATTGAAACACCTTGAGTGCAAACAGGTGATCTCCATTTAATTAATTATGTGACTTCTGAAACCAATCAGAAACCAGTGATGATTTGGTGTACCTTATTAACCATATTAAGGGGGGGGGGTGAATACTTGCAATCAGTTATTTTGTAAATTATATTTGTAATTAACTTACATCACTTTTTAGAGATCTGTTTTCTCTTTGACATAATTGAGTCTTTTTCTGTTGATCAGTATCAAAAAGCCAAATTAACACCACCGTGATTCAATGTTGTAAAACAATAGAACATGAAAACCTCAGGGGGGGGAGGGAGGGAATACTTTTTATAGGCACTGTACATGTGCCTAAGACTTCTGCACAGTAACGTATGCTTTTTTGTTAAAAGATGAATACATGTGAGCTAACTGGGTAATTAACCTGCAAGCAACTAGGTAACCATTCACTCAACTCAGGACTGAAATGTTCATGAACAATTTAGGCTGTATATATTTCTGGTAATACATCATAAACATAACTGAGCCGAGTAAAAATACCCTTAACTGCAAAATTACAAAAAACTAGTTATCATTTATCATGTAATAATTTAAAATTTTAAATTAAATCTATATAAACTAATGTTGACTCAAATATGCAAAGGTGAAAGGAGATTTTTCAAAGGTAATGTCAGATTTTGAAAAAAGAAAAGTTGTTTTAAGTTATGAAGGAAAGAAAGAGCGAATATTTCCAGTTCATCTTAACAGAAAAAAAATACATCCCTGTGCAAAGAGACAAATAGAATAATTTTCCAGTTTTATTCTGCAGGCAGTATGATTAACCTGATCAGCTTTTCTAACTAAACGTCTGAAATTAAAAACATTATATACTGAAATCCTACAGTATAATCCAAGTCTTAAAACAAATGGATTTTAGCACCTCAATTATGTTAAACCAGAAGTGGATTGAGTCAATCAAGTGGATTAAGTTACTGCTTGTTATAAGTACTGTTTATTCAGACTTAACATCTGTAGGAACCTGTAACTGAGACATCTGCAAAGACACCATTGATATAAAAAGGTCTTTAGTCACCTTGTACCAAACAGATGAGTATTACCACAATACTGAGTGAAACAAGCAGTGAGCAAGTTTAGATGTCCGCACCTGCTTGCTCTCATGTTATTTATCCAATTACACATTTTAATTGTGAATAGTGAAAATTACAGCAATTATGCACTAGAATTTATAATTTATTGGCTGCATGTTATTCTCTATTTTCTACAAGATCTAGTACTGTAGTTAAAATGCTGTATTTTAAAATGACAAAAATCATATTAAATTGTGAATTATGTTTCAGTTTCCTGTGGCAAAAAGAACTTAAGTGGATAGTCAATGAAACAGATTGCTGGTAACTCAGTGTAGAAACTTGAAAGCACAAAAATGTGTCTATTTTGATATCCTGTTGTTTGTCATATTTAGAAGCCCAATTCAAGAATCCACTATACCATAATGCTTCACAGCCACTCTTGTGCAAAGAAATAGGCTCAGGTGTGCTACATGGAGATCTTAGTATTTCTGATAAAATCCCAGATTATTCCACCTCAATTTTTATTGACTAATGTCACCTAGCATCGGGGTGGTGGGGGGGGGGAGTGGTATTCGGAGGTGGAGGGGAGAGAGAATGAGAGCAAGGGCCAGAAACCAGTTAGGGTGGGGGAGGAAGGCAATGCTCACGTGATCAGCAATAGTACGTCCAAGCTTATCCATTCTTGAACCTGCTTCAGCAATTTTCTTGGCCGCACTGATTACATCAGACGTATTTTTCAGTGGACCTTTCCCTCTATAAAATAGAACAAAAAAAAGCAAATATTAAACAACTTATATTTACAGAATGCCCCAAGTATTTTACAACAAAACTTGACACTAAGTTAAGGAGCTAGTAGAGCTGCTGAGCAAAAGCTTGGCCAAAGTACAATAAAACTTAAAGTTTAAAGTAAATTTATTATCAAAATATGCTTATGTCACCATATACGACCCAGAGATTCATTTTCTTGCAGGCACTCACAGTAGAACAATGAAATAGAAATAAATCAATAAAAAGCTACAAACATATGTACAGACACTGAGAAACAATGTGCAAAGTACAAGCCATGCAAATACAAAAAAACAATAATAGTAAAAAATAAATACACAAATATGGTACTAGTAACATGGCATGTAGAGTCCTCTGATACTGTGTTATCCCATTGTTTAGAAATCTTTACAATTCGATGTGTGGATCAGGTGGCTTTGTTTCCTCTACAACTTTTTGAACCCAGTGTGGCTCAGTTTTCTATGCTCACTTCAAAGAACCCTGTTTTCCTACTGCCATTATTCTGCATCTGCAGAATTCCTGTTGTTTGCCATTATTCAAGCTGCCTTTAAGCTCATTAGGTTCAATTGAAAGTACATTATATCACTGTGTAACATATATAAAAAGACCCTGTTGGGATATTACTAGGCGTAATATCCATTATTTCAGAAAATCTGAAGCTCTGGCACAACTAAGTCCCAAGAGTGCCAGATAATCAGTTTTACTGTAGTAGTTTCAAAGGGGCAGGCAGAGAGGTTTAAGGAGGCAATTTCAAAACTTAGATACTTAGCAACTAAAATTATATCATTGAACTATGAGCTACAATTCAACAATGAATAGCACACCTTGTGAAGTCTGTCATCTCCATCATAATCATGCACATCTGCTTGGCCAAGACAATAATATCATTTCCACTGTCATCCCACTTAGAAACTTCAGCATCCAGCTTGATTTTCTCCTCCTCAAAGCTGGCTACCTGTTCAGCAATCTTTGCTTTCTGCTCCTGTGGAAGCTGCGCCATAATGGCCTGGAAAACAAAACATCACAGATAGAGATCAGGCCTAAAAAGATAAAATAAAAATCTGTTCAAATGTGAATTAATAAACAAAGACGAGGCTGACAGCTGAATCTTGTTTTTTAAATGGAAAACCTCCAGTTGCTTAATTTTATATAGTACTATTAATCTGTTAGAGCAAAAAAAAAACTTGCAAACTTCACAGAAAATATGAATAAAATAGAATACCCGCTCTGATATTGTGGACATCTGATGTAACAGGAACTTTTCCTTTAAGGATTGAGATCAACACACATATAGTAAGGGTACGCATTGATCAGTATATAGGTTGAGTACCACATACCTGAAATACTTCGGGCTGGAAATATTTCGGATTTTGGAATATATAATGGGATAGCTTGGAATCGCCATCATTCCAACTTAATTTATGCAGTCTTTGGTAAGCAGACTACCGGTAAGCAGTCTTTGTCTTACACTTGTTCATCACACAAATGTACTGATGCAGCTGTTCAGTGTGTTAGATTTTCATCAGTGCCAATCTTGGCAAGTTCAATAAATTTCTCTACTGCTTTGTGATCAGCAGATGCTTTATCACCACAAATTTAAAAAAAAATTAAAGCCATGCCTTTTCTTAAACTTCTGCAACCAGCCTGCTGAATATTCACAATTACCTGCAATTTTCAGTTTTGTGATAGACCTTTGCTTGTTTCATACTATTAAGTGACATATGTTCACTCCAACACTGATGAATCCAATCTTCTAATATATGATTGTGATCATTTTTCACTTTATGCAGTATTTTTCTATTTTTCATTAACTTCTGTTCATTACATATGTGAGGTCACTTCTCAGAACTGCCTGTTGTGTGCAGAGATCTGCACATCGCCTAGAATCCTTCCCAGGGCCTTGTGGAATTTTCCATTTGTGACGTCACATCAGCGCTCAAAATAAAATTTTGGATTTCGGAAGTTTTCAGATTTTGGAATTTTGGATAAGGGGTAATCAACCTGTACTTGGCTATTCAATACCTCATGTTTTTTTCTAAGGTAATGATTGAACAATTTTAAGTTTAGAATTCAATTTCATGATAGTTTTCAAAAATTAAAAAAATATTTTTGGAAAGGCTTAACTCATTACATTTTGAGCCATTTTCTGCTTATTAACTTGACCATGCAGTTTTTGCATCAGTTTTCAGAGTAGAAGTTGTACAGCACAGATACAGGCCCTTTGGCCCATCACATCCAGCCCATCTACACTAACCCTATTTACCTGTATTACAGCCACATTCTTCTACACCTTACCAATGTAAGCATTTCTCTAAGTGCTTGATTGTTGTAATTGCTTTAGATTCTTCTGCCTGTTGCCTCCTCTAGCAGAATATTTCAAATAATCACCACTAAAAAAAAGCCTCAAATCTCTATTAAAGTTCCTTCCTTCATCTTAAATGTACACCCTCTTGTTTTTGATACACCTACTATGGGTGAAACATTCTAGCTAGCCCATCTTTACCTTTCTTAATTTTATGTACTGCAATCTGGATGTAGTACACAGAGCCATGATTATCTCTGTATATTCCAGGCAATCTATGATTCTGCTAATACTGACTGGCTTTCTAGCTTACTTGCTGCTAAATACAGCAGCAAATAAAAATTAAATATGTTGTCTGGCTTCCAATAGCATCTGTAAGTAGCTCAATTTTGCAAGACCCAAAAGTTGTGAACCTGAATTCTTCCTGATGCTGAACATGCAAGTACATGCCCTTGCAAATTCATATAGAGAATTGCTATATGTGCTTTTTATTGACACTTTAATTTCACCAAATGAGTAAATTTTCTGCAGAGAACTGCTGTGAAATACTGATGTAAAAATTGAACACGTTAAGCTTTATTTGTAGAGGCAACACAATAAACAGTACACACAGGAAATCCACAAATGAACAGAACTACTTTTCAAATCAGCTCTGTACTACAAAACATTGGTTTTGCTGATGCTTTACAGTGCTTCCCTTATTTGGAGAAGATGCCTTAATCCCAGCTTCAGAAATACAGCGCATAACATTTTCACTTCCCTTTCCCATTGACTTCAAAACACCCATTTTCCAAGAGATAAACAGTGCCAAAAAAAAATCAGAGCAGCTGAGCGCTGTGGAACTGTCCATTGGGAACTGTACTAAAACTGCCCTACCTCATTCTTCAGATCCTAACAGCTGTCATCTACGTTGATAGAGGACAATATTCTCTGGTCTTATACTCTGCACAGCTATTTTAAACAAAATCATACAAGCAACTCTTTCCCAAAAACAGTTCAAATAAAATATTTTATAATAATCCTACTGCAATAAGATAAAATTACAAAATTACTACTTATTTACTGCATAACATGACTTGTTGATTTTCTCCATAATTAGTTCTGCAGCAACTTTATTTACCAATTTCAGGATCACAGCTGTCAGTTGTTCCCCAGAAAGTGTGTAATACTCAATGGCCAAGGTTTTGGTATTTAAAAACATAAAGACATTGGACAATACACATCCTATTAAGCAACTAGAGTTAATAAACACATCTTACCCTTGCACTTTGGCCATTAATAAGCTGGTCTTCCTGTGTCTGAACACTAGTTCTGCTTTGAACGTCAAAGTCTTCAGTTTCAAAGTCTGAGTCATCCAGTTCTTCAGGTGTCTGATGGGAGGGGGAGGGGGAGGAGCAGTAAAAGCTGTATGAATACACTGACATTGGGAAAACAGAATATGATTGCTGTTTTGATATCTAAATCGACGTTTATTTGAAAATTTTAAAGTTGCAATATTGTATTGCAATGGAACTTTTCAATATTAAGGATGGTCACAAGCTCAAGAATATATGCTACTATTTAACACCTACAGTACATTCATTGTAAGTGTAATTATGTATTCACTAATTTCATAATTTGTAGATGACAGGTAAACAAATGAAAGACTTTAGATTGTCTATTCTGAATATGGTATCCAAATTGCTGGACACATATCATTGGTATACAGGCAAATATTATCCAAAACCTTACTTTATGTAAGCCATTCTCCAAAATGAACTAATCACTAAGACATTGGACAATACACATCCTATTAAGCAACTAGAATTGGACTCATTAGCAGTTACTCAGAAGCTTATGCAGGTTAAAACAAATTTTCTAACCTCAAGGACATAAACAGAATGATTTTGAAAGATTTTCAGACTAAGGGAATTTATTATTGTACCTTAAACTTGAAAAAAGTTTATTTTTCTTTATTTTAAAAAGAACACTACACATAGTAGTTAGAGATCCTCATACTTTGAGGTAAATACATTTTCAACTGCATTCATTGAATGGCACTGAATTATAACTGTATTTTTAAAGTACTTTTATAAATATTGACACACTGACAACATTGAATACAGAAACCAACTCACTTCTAAACAGATGTAGTTTTATCTTAATCAAATTTCACTTGAAACAGGGATTCTGTACTGCTTTTCTCTCATCATTATTGACTCATTATTGACTATGAAATGTCATCCTTAATTTTAATCTACAATTTGAGAGGGAGAAGGGAAACTCGGAAGTGTCTGTATTACAGTTGAACAGAGGGAACTATGGTGCTATGAGGGAGGAGCTGGCCAAAGTTCAATGGAACAATACCCTAGCAGGGACGACAGTGGAACAGCAACGGCAAGTGTTTCTGGGAATAATGCGGAAGGTGTAGGATCAGTTCATTCCAAAGAGGAAGAAAGATCCTAAGGGGAGTAAGGGCAGCCCGTGGCCAACAAGGGAAGTAATGGACAGTATAAAAATAAAAGAGAAGAAGGATAACATAGCAAAGATGAGTGGGAAGCCGGAGGATTGGGAAACTTTTAAAGAGCAACAGAAGGTAACCAAAAAGGCAATGCACGGAGAAAAAATGAGGTACGAAGGTAAACTAGCCAAGAATATAAAGGAGGATAGTAAAAGCTTCTTTAGGTATGTGAAAAGGAAAAAAATAGTTAAGACCAAAATTGGGCCCTTGAAGACAGAAACAGGTGAATTTATTATGGGGAACAAGAAAATGGCAGACGAGTTGAACAGGTACTTTGGATCTGTCTTCACTAGGGAAGACACAATCTCCCAGATATAATAGTGGCCAAACAACCTAGAGTAATGGATGAACTGAAGGAAATTTATATTTGGCAGGAAATGGTCTTGGATAGACCGTTGGGTCTGAAGGCTGATAAGTCCCTGGGACCTGATGGTCTGCATCCCAGGTTACTTAAGGAGATGGCTTTAGAAATCGTGGACACATTGGTAATCATTTTCCAATGTTCTATAGATTCAGGATCAGTTCCTGTGGATTGGAGGGTGGCTGATGTTGTCTCTCTCTTCAAGAAGGGAGGAAGAGAGAAAACAGGGAATTATAGACCGGTTAGCCTGATGTCAGCGGTGGGGAAGATGCTGGAGTCAATTACAAAAGTTGAAATTATGACACATCTGGATAGCAGTAACAGGATCGGTCCAAGTCAGCATGGATTTATGAAGGGGAAATCGTGCTCGACTAATCTTCTGGAATATTTTGAAGATGTAACTATGAAAATGGACAAGGGAGAGCCAGTGGATGTAGTGTACCTGGACTTTCAGAAAGCCTTTGATAAAGTCCCACATAGGAGATTAGTGGGCAAAATTAGGGCACATGGTATTGGGGGCAAAGTACTGACATGAATTGAAAATTGGCTGGCTGACAGAAAACAAAGAGTAGGGATTAATGGGTACCTTTCGGAATGGCAGGCAGTGACCAGTGGAGTACTGCAGGGTTCAGTGCTGGGACAGCAACTGTTTACAATATATATTAATGATTTCGATGAGGGAATTAAAAGTAACATTAGCAAATTTTCCGATGACACAAAGCTGGGTGGCTGTGTGAAATGTGAGGAGGTTGTTATGAGAATGCAGGGTGACTTGGACAGGCTGGGTGAGTGGGCAGATGCAGTTTAATGAGGATAAATGTGAGGTTATCCACTTTGGTGGTAAGAACAGGAAGGCAGATTATTTCCTAAATGGAGTCAAGTTAGGAAAAAGGGAAGTACAACGAGATCTAGGTGTGCTTGTACATCAGTCACTGAAAGCAAGCATGCAAGTACAGCAGGCAGTGAAGAAAGCTAATGGCATGCTGGCCTTCATAACAAGGGGAATTGAGTAAAAGAGCAAAGAGGTCCTTCTGCAGCTGTACAGGGCCCTGGTGAGACCACACCTGGAGTACTGTTTGTATACTCTGGAATTTAGAAGGCTGAGAGGGGATATTATTGAAACATATAAGATTAAAGGATTGGACACGCTGGAGGCAGGAAGCATGTTCCCGCTGACGGGTGAGTCCAGAACCAGAGGCCACAGTTTAAGAATAAGGGGTAGGCCATTTAGAACGGAGTTGAGGAAAAACTTTTTCACCCAGAGAGTGGTGGATATATGGAATGCTCTGCCCCAGAAGGCTGTGGAGGCCAAGTCTCTGGATGCTTTCAAGAAAGAGATGGATAGAGCTCCTAAAGATAGCGGAATCAAAGGTTATGGGGATAAGGCAGGAACTGGATACTGATTGTGGATGGTCAACCATGATCACAGTGAATGGCGGTGCTGGCTCAAAGGGCCGAATGGTCTACTCCTGCACTTATTGTCTATTGTAATTAAGGGTGGCATATTAATTTTAAGCACGAGTCCTGTATATGATTACATCTTGTTGTATTATACAATTTTGCTGGAGAAGGGGTAATTCTGCAGCAAAAATACTAAAACATATCAGTTCCATGAATTATATTTATTGGCGCATTGAACACTTCAGCTACTTTAACCTGAGTTAGCTAACCACTTCAGCTCTGTGGTAATTATAACCCAGTACAACAATTCATATGCCCAATATCTCAATTGCAATTATATACTGGCAATCTTGACAAAATAGTTTCATTTATTTTGGCTGACCATACTCTGCTGATAAGGGTAAAAGCTCCAATTGGTACTGACAAACATCATTTGCTGGTTTGAGAAAATAAATTATGGTTTAATATACAAAAATAAAAATAAAAAATTATTTGAAAAACCCAGATTAATTGATTTTTATAGCGCTAATTTTGAAATAAAATTAAGAACACTCAATTAGATGTATTTTAATATTATAAAATGACAAAGGACAGAAACGACTCTTTAGCCCACATGAAAACAGAGGTGCCTACCAGTAACAATAATGTATAACCAGCAGGATTACCAATATTGGCCAAGACTCCAAAAGGCCAGGAATGCTGTAGATATAGTTGTTGCTCTTTAACAATCTCAGCTACTGTGGTCGTCGAAAACAACAACTAACAGTATTTCAAGTAACAACTTTTCTGGTAGCCTTGAATTGCTAACCAATTATATAATATTTAATTAAAACAGTATAATTTTAACAATGTTACCAGTGGTCTGAATGGCAAAGTATACTCACTCTAATCATCAATACAGCTTTCCTTATATCACGAATACCATCATAGACCAGGCGTGAAGCATCAATGAACTCATTCTCATCTACTTGCTGAGCAGAATTGGCACTAAGTGCTTCCACAGCAGCTTCCACTTGCTCTGTAAATCGTGGCATAACTGGATATGGAAAATAAATGAACTGCATTAATTTCATACACTAGTTATATACACACTAAGTTTATTTTTCAGTTTTTATCCAAGCATATACTACATTCAGAGTTACCGAGCCACCTTAGAAAAATATTGATTACCATTTGATACCACTATTTAATGATAGTTTTTAGAAGAACTGTCAGCAATCAGCTATTGTCGAACAGGACATGCTCCATTATTTAAATTCTTTTCTGGTTTTCATTCTACAGAGTAGGATTCTTCAAATTATTATAAATGCAAGGTTGTCAATAGCAGCCACAGGAAACACTCTACTTCATCGCATGAACTATGTGCACAAAATAACCAAGGTAAATTTACCAATTACCAGAGGACATTTGAAAGAAAAGCTCTTTCATGATCCTCAATTAGTCTCAAGGGCAGCAATATTGCTTTGCTTGGTTTTAGTAGTTTTTTAAAAATTATAAGAACAGAAGAAAATGCCATCAGATTCCTCAAAGCTGCTTCACCAATAAAGATGGTCACAGCTCATCTATGATGGTTTCAACTACTTTTCTGTGCTCTTTAGCCCTCAATGCCTTGGTATTTCAAACATCTATCTATATTCATCTTCAATTTAACCCCAACACACTCAAAGTAGAGAATTCCATACATTCACAATTTTCCAAGATAAGAAATTTCTAAACACCTCAGTTTTAAATGATTTGACCCCCCTATTTTCTAGTAACGTCTCCTTGTTTATGATTTTCCACCTAGTAAAAACAATTCAGCATTTATTCTGTCAAGCTCCCAGAGGACATTAGATGTTTAAATAATGTCACTATGCTATTTGGGCGGATTCTTCTAAAATCCCAAGTAATATAAAACCATACTGGAGGGTTTGTGCTCAGGAAGACTATACAAGAAAAGGTAGAGTTCTTTCCCTGAAACACATTAGTGTAAGAGAAAAACTAACTGATTGAATCTGGTAGATTAACAATTCCTGTAACAGAGATCAGCTTTATTTCCAGACTTTTTTATTTGAACTTAAATTTCCACAGCACCCAAAAAGGACTGGAACCAGTATCTTGGATCAATGATCCAGAATTCTGGGCAATTTTCCAGTAACACCATCAGACTATCATTCTTCTTGATGCTGAAGAAACAATGGTTGCTAAAGGAATCCTAATTAATGGACGAGGCAGTAAATCTTCTGTTTCTGCACTTAGAAGGAAATTTGTTAGCAAGCTGTCATTTATTTGGATTAGGTCCCTAATATTCCAGGTTCATGGACAGTACAATGGATTTCAATGGCACATTTCAGATAAAAAGATAATACAAAAGTTGCCCCATATGCCACTGATCTTGAAAGCTCAAACTACGGGAATTTGTTGGTAATGCAATTTACGGATGCAAGAAAAGTTTGTGAACCCTTTGCAATTACCTGGTTTTCTGCATTAATTACTCATAAAATGGGGTCTGATCTTCATCTAAGTCACAATAATAGACAGACACAACCTGCCTAAACTAATGACATGCAAACAATTGTACTTCTTCTTGTCAATACTGAATACACTATTTAAATAATCACAGTCTAAGTTCAAAAAAAGGTGTGTGAACCTCTCGGGTAATGCTTTCTACAAAAGGTATTTGGAGTTAGGTGTTCCAATCAATGAGATGACATTGGAGGTGTGGGTTGTAGAGGTACCCTGCTCTATAAAAAAAGGCACACAAAGTCAGTTTACTGACAGAGCCTGCTCTTCTCAAGAAAGATCTTTTATGTGCACCATGCTTTGATCAAAACAACTTTCAGATGACCTTAGAAGAAGAACTGTAGAGATGCATGAAGCTGGAAAAGGCAACAAAAGTATTCCTAAAGACCTGAGTGCTCATCAGTCCGCAGAAAGAGGAATTGTTTACATATGAAGGAAATTCAGTACTGTGCTACTTGCCCTAGGAGTGGACATCCTGTAAAGGTTACAAGAGCACAGCATGCAATGCTGAAGGAGGTGAAAAAGAAACCAAGGATAACAGCAGAAGACCTGCAGAGATCTCCAGAACTTGCTAAAGTTTCTGTTCATGTGTCCACTATAAGAAAAACACTGAACAAGAATAGTATCCATGGAAGGACACCACGGAGGAAACCACTGCTCTCCAAAAAACACGCTTGGAGTTTGCAAAAGACTACTCGGATGTTCCATAACGTTTCTGGGACAATGTTCTGTGGACAGATGAGACAAAAGTTGAACCTTATGGCAGAAATGCATACCGCTATGTTTGGAGGACAAAGGGCACTGCATACCAACTCCTAAACCTATCCAAACTATGAAGCATGGTGGCATGAGCTTCATGGTTTGGGCTGCTTTGCTGCCTCAGGACCTGGACAGCTCACTATCACTGAGAGAACAATGAACACAAAATTGTATCAAGACATTTTACAAGAGAACGTCAGGGTAGCAATCCATCATCTGAAACTTAATAGAATTTGGATGATGCAACAGGACAACGATCTGAAACACAAGTGTAAATCAACAACAGAATAGTTTAAAAATAAGAAAATTCATGTTTTGGAATGGCCAAGTCAGAGTGTAGATCTTAACCCAATTGAGATGCTGTGGCATGACCTGAAGAAGGCTGTTCATGCAAGGTATCCCAGAAATACTGATGAACTGAAACAGTTTTGTATGGCGGAATGGTCTAAAATTCCTCCTTGCTGTTGTACAAGTCTGATCAGCAGCTATAGGAGCATTTGGTGGAGGTTATTGCTGCTAAAGGAGGTCCTGCCAGTCATTAAAGACAAGGGTTCACATACTTTTTCCAGCCTGAACTGTGAATGATTAAACAATGTGGTCAATAAAGACATTAAGAGTACAATTGCTTGTGTGTTATTAGTTTAGGCAGATTGCGTTTGTCTATTATTGTGACTTAGACGAAGATCAGACCACATTTTATGAGTAATTAACACAAAAAACCAGGTAACTGCAAAGGATTCACACTTTTTCTTGCATCTGTACATCCAGAGATAAATGACTAAAGCCCTAATAAATTGCCTCATTCCCTCTAAAAACATGTGATACACTGATCTAGGTACCATTCTGCAGCATGCAGAAGTGTTTTTGGGTGAGTTTGCATAACAAGATTTGACACAAAACACTATATCTGGAGATGCAAACTTCAACAATGTGCCCCATCTGTACCAATGCTCAATCTCAGTTGATATTGCCCAGAAATCAGACACTGTATCTTAAATTTCTAAGACAACATGGCCAGCAGTCTTGAGAGAAGCAAAATGATGCAGTGCTATATGACCTGTTGTGATATGTGATGTGAGAGAAAGAGACGTGAATATTTGGCACTTTAAAAAAATTCAATATATTAGGTGAAGCTATGTTTGTATAGGGATTGAATAGCCAGAGTAGATTACCAGTATTAGACAACATCTTGGTCGCTTCCAGAACTTTTTCAGTGTAGACTCCAGGTTCATAGTTATCCATCTCTGAAGTGACAACATGTACAACTCTTGCAGCACGTCCCCGAATTGCACCAGCTGTACGGTCCAGCCCATCTACATCCTTCTCTTGGAGTGCGATAACACATTTATTTACATCTTCGAGGATATGATTCTCTGTTTAAAGGAAAGCATATTTGAATTAATAGAAAAGTGTCTCAAATAAATTCAGTTCTTTTTAAATTAGTTTCCTTTTAATTCAGGACTCAATTCAATTCTCCCTCTAACCCAATGTTGTTTTCACCCCCCAAATTCAGGCTCATAGTTTGGAATAAATAATATAATAGTGCACTCAAGTTCAATTCTTTAGAATGCACTACTTGCTAGAATATTACAGGAATATTTCATTGAAGATTTCCTTTTACAGAGCTTCATCTGTCTGTTAGGATATTTTGTAGTATTCGAACATGATGGGAGTCTTGACCATTTTCATTTTTGTTGCTATATCATTACAATGATTAAGAATTTGAAATATAAAAAATACAAAACAAACAGAATAATGACAAATTGTTTTTAGTCTATGGGATATACTTTAACCATGATTACGTCTCTTAAAAATATACCTGGTGCATCCAACTTAATTGAAGTAAAATACAAACATGTTTAATGTGCACCCATTTGTTTTAAGTAGTGAATAATTGTTTATCCTTTTTTTGGAGTCAGTATGACAGGTATTCTAAAGAAGCACTGACATAAATACCTGAAACACACAAGAAGTCATCAATGGAAGTAATATCATCCACAGCATCTGTCAGCACACGCACTTGTTTCTCCCATAATTCTTTGAAAAGATCCATATTGTCCTGGGCTACCTTACTCTGAGGTTTAGCTGCCAGAGCCAAGGCAGCATTTATAACCTAAAAAGAGCACAACAAATTAATTAGCATTACCAGTACGATGTGTTAGTTTAAAACATTAAGTTGCCTACATTGATAATAGTTATTTATTTGCAAGCTCATATCTTACAAAAATCTTGAAGTTGTTACTTACATAAACCTCAAAACCAACATTAATGATTTAGCAGTGACTAGTTAACAAAGCCACGGACAGTGTTACTTGCCAGTTGGTGAAATGTGTCAACAGTGACTATGACTGAAAATTAAATAACAATGAGACCACGTTCAGACCCGCCAAATTATTAAAAGTTTCCTTTAAAGCAGATTATTTTAAAGAAAAAGTAGAATTTATTATGGAAACTTAAGAGACTGCAGACACCCGGTGAAACAGGGTTTCAGCCCCAAACGTCAACGATTTCCTTCCTCCCACAGATGTTGCATGACAGGTTGAATTCCTCCAGCAAATTGTAGAATTTATCATTTAATTTCAAAGGCAAAGCACTTTAGAAACAAAGAAAAACAATTCTTTTTTTTTTTTTCTTTTTAAATCTTTTTATTGAGTAAGTATACAAAAAAGGTAAGCCATATAAACATTAATACAATGTTAAAGTATAATAAAATTCCAAAAGATAACAATACCAAAAAGAAAATACTACAAACAATGTAATTTAAGCATAAGAAACCAAGATAACATAATAGTATACTAGATTTTATATATATCAATGGAAAAAAAAAGAAAAAAAAAACCCCAAAAAAAAAACCCACCGTGCAACTAACTAAAAGCAAAGCAAAGCAATGGGCTAACTTGAAACCAAACAGAGTTAAACTTAAAATCACGTCCTCAATCCCGACCTCCATTAAAACAGTGAAAAAAAAACAAGAAGGGTAAATATTACATTAAATGAAAATATCGAATAAAAGGTCCCCAAATCTGTTCAAATTTAAATGAAGAATCATAAAGGTTACTTCTAATTTTCTCCAGATTCAAACATAAAATCGTCTGACAAAACCAAAAAAAGGTAGTTGGAGCATTAAGCTCTTTCCAATGTTGTAAAATACATCTTTTCGCCATTAAAGTAAGAAATGCAATCATTCTACGGGCTGAAGGGGAAAGATTACTAGAAATTTTAGGTAGTCCAAAGATAGCAGTAATAGGGTGAGGAGAGATATCTATATTTAATACCTTAGAAATAATATTGAAAATATCTCTCCAAAAAGTTTCCAAAGTAGGGCAAGACCAAAACATATGAGTTAAAGAGGCTATCTGCCCCGAACATCTATCACAGAAAGGATTAATATGCGAGTAAAAACGCGCTAACTTATCTTTGGACATATGTGCTCTATGAACCACTTTAAATTGAATTAGGGAATGTTTAGCACAAATAGAGGAAGTATTAACTAATTGTAAAATCTGCCCCCAATCATCCACAGAAATGGTAAGCCCCAATTCCTGTTCCCAATCTACCCTAATCTTATCAAATGGAGCTTTCCTAAGTTTCATAATAATATTATAAATCATAGCCGATGCACCTTTCTGACATGGATTAAGGTTAATTATCGAATCTAAAATATATATAGGAGGAAGCATTGGAAAGGAAGAAAGTATAGTACTTAGGAAATTTCTAACTTGTAAATATCTAAAAAAATGTATTCTTGATAAGTTATATTTATTAGATAATTGTTCAAAAGACATAAGGGAACCATCTAAAAATAAATCCAAAAACCGTAAAATACCCTTAGTCTTCCAAGTTTGAAAAGCGCGATCCGTAAAAGAGGGAAGAAAAAATATGTTACCTAAAATAGGAATCGCTAACCCGAATTGGTTAAGATCAAAAAATTTTCTGAACTGAAACCAAATGCGCAAAGCATATTTAACTATCGGGTTAGAGACCTGCTTAAGGCGTTTCGAATCAAAAGGAAGAGAGGAACCTAAAATAGAACCAAGTGTATAACCCTGAACAGATTGTAATTCCAATGCTACCCATTTAGGAATAGATAGTATGTCCCGGTCAAGTAACCAAAATTTCATATGTCGAATATTAATAGCCCAATAATAAAATCTAAAGTTAGGTAATGCTAAACCTCCATCTCTCTTAGCTTTCTGTAAATGTATTTTACCCAGTCTCGGATTCTTATTCTGCCAAATAAATGAAGAAATTTTAGAGTCAACTTTATCAAAAAAAGATTTAGGAACGAAAATTGGTAATGCCTGAAACACATATAAAAATTTTGGCAAAAAAAACATCTTAACTGCATTGATACGACCAATCAAAGTTAAATATAAGGGAAACCATTTAGATGAAAGTTGAGTAATATGGTCTATTAATGGTAAAAAGTTAGTCTTAAATAAATCTTTATGTTTACAAGTAATTTTAATCCCAAGATATGAAAAGTAATTATTAATCAATTTAAATGGAAATTTATAATATAAGGGAAGATGTTTATTAATCGGAAAAAGTTCACTCTTACTAAGATTTAATTTATAACCTGAGAAAAGACCAAATTGTGCTAATAACTCTAAAACAGCAGGAATGGATCTCTCAGGATTAGAAATATATAAAAGTAAATCATCAGCATAGAGTGATAATTTATGGGACTTTAATCCCCGAGTTATCCCAGTAATATTTGAAGATTCTCGAATAGCAATTGCAAGAGGTTCTAATGCAATATCAAATAATAGGGGACTAAGAGGACAGCCTTGTCGAGTACCACGAAAGAGAGGAAAAAAAGGTGAGTTTAAGGAGTTAGTACGAACCGAGGCTACAGGGGAGTGATATAACAGTTTAATCCAGGATATAAATTTCAAGCTAAAATTAAACATTTCAAGCACCTTAAATAAATAAGGCCATTCTACTCTATCAAAAGCTTTCTCGGCATCTAAAGAAATAACACACTCAGGAACATTTTGTGAGGGAGTATAAACGATATTTAACAATGTACGAATATTATAAAAAGAGTAACGACCTTTAATAAAACCCGTTTGGTCTTCCGAAATAATAGAAGGAAGTACTTTTTCTAGTCTATTTGCTAATAACTTAGAAAAAACTTTAGAATCAACATTTAATAAAGATATTGGTCTATAAGATGCACATTGAGCAGGGTCTTTATCCTTCTTTAGTATTAAAGAAATTGATGCTCTATTAAAAGATTCCGGAAGTTTACCAAGTTTCAAAGAAGCCTCAAAAACCTTATAGAGCCAAGGAATCAATAAAGAAGCAAAACATTTATAAAATTCAACGGTAAACCCATCAGGGCCAGGAGCTTTCCCCAGATTCATAGAAAAAATAACATTCTTAATCTCATCCATTGTAATGGAAGTATCTAATAAAGAAGACATATCCTGTGAAATCTGAGGGAAGTCTAACTTATCTAAAAAATCATTCATATATTTAGAATCTCGAGGAGACTCTGATTGATATAAAGAAGAATAAAAATCACAAAAGGTTTGATTAATCCCCACATGATCCAATATCAATCGATCATTTTGGTTATAAATCTGATTGATTTGAGATTTAACATAATTAGATTTCAATTGATTAGCCAGCAGCTTGCCAATTTTATCACTGTGAACATAAAAATCACTTCTTGTTTTCTTTAATTGGTTTACAATCGAGGACGAGAGTAGTAAACTGTGTTCCATTTGAAGTTCAGTTCTTTGTTTGTATAGCTCCTCAGAAGGAGCCATAACATATTTCTTATCAATTTCTTTAATCTTGTCCACAATTGCCATCTCCTCCTGCTTCTGTTTCTTCCTCAAAGCAACGGAATACGAAATAATCTGACCCCGAATATAGGCTTTAAAAGTGTCCCAAAGAGTGTTAACCGAAATATCTTCTGTATGGTTAATTGTAAAAAAAAGCTCAATCTGTTCATTCATAAAATTAACAAAGTCCGAGTCCTGAAGCAACAGCGAATTAAAACGCCATTGTCTATTGTTTGGTATATTGGCCATAATTTTAATAGAAAGCTTAAGTGGAGCATGATCCGAAATGGTTATAGAATCATAATCACATTTAATCACTGAAGGAATGAGACGAGAATCAATGAAAAAATAATCAATTCTTGAATAGGAATGATGAACATGTGAAAAGAAGGAAAAATCTTTTTCCTGAGGATGCAGAAAACGCCAAATGTCCGTCGACCCAGAATCAGAAAGGAAAAAATTAATCAAATTTGCAGATTTATTAGGTAAAGTCCGTAAAGGATCCGAACGGTCCAAAGCTGGAGATAAACAGGTATTAAGATCTCCGCCCCAAATCAATGAAAACTCGTTCAAATTCGGAAACTGATCAAACAATGATTTATAAAATTCCGGACAATCCATATTAGGAGCATAAACATTAACCAAAACTACTTTTTTATTAAATAGTAAACCACTAACCAATAAAAATCTACCATTCGGATCAGAGATAATATCCTGTTGTATAAAAGTAACTGAGGAGTCTATAAAAATAGAGACGCCTCGAATCTTAGCATTGGAGTTCGAATGAAATTGTTGTCCCTTCCAGAATTTGAAAAAACGTAGTCTGTCCCCCCTCCGTACATGGGTCTCTTGTAAAAATAAAATTTGTGCTTTAAGTCTCCGGAACACTTTAAAAACTTTTTTCCTTTTAATAGGATGATTAAGACCATTAGTATTCCAGGAGACAAAATTAATAATAGACTCCATAAATCCTAAAGTCAACCCATAACAAGGAGGATTGACAATAGGCGCGACCCACAAACCCGGAGAGGAAACAGAACATACAAAAGATACCGGGGAAAAGGACGCAACCAATACTTCAATAATGTATATAGCCCAAAGAGAAACAAACTAAAACGTGAAGCCCCTCCCACCACCCCCCACCCCAAAACCCCAAGGCGAAATCTAAAGCAGACCCGCCAGAAAGAAGCAAGCACTAAAACTACCCCCATGACTTCCGGTATACGCTCCCTAAAAAAAAGGTATAAATATGAAAAGGATCAGCTAATTGTAAAACAGTAAAAAAATAAGTAAAAAAAAGTTAGCTCAATTAAAATACACACAGAACAGAACAAAAGCCGGAAAGTATATATTAAAAAAAAACCACAATAAACCTCAAACTCATGAATAGACACAGCAACAAAAAAAATAGGATTATTAACATAAAATGATTATAAAAAGCAAAACAGAATAAAATTTAAAAAAAAACTACAAAATTTAAGGCCGCACAGGAAATACGTAAGATGACAAAAGGAAAGTAACCACCCAGAATCCCCTGGGAAAAGAAAGAAATGACGCAGTTAAAAAGAAAGTTTAGCAGCCATATTAAGAAATCGAAAGTAAACTTTTCTGCCCAAATAGGGCACAGAAAAGTTAAAACCAACCAATTCACAGCCTCCGATCAACGGAGAAAATTAAAAAAAGGCAATTAAGATGTTGAAGATGAAAGTTGATCCAGATAACTCTGGGCATCCGATGGAGAATCAAAAAAACGAAGGGCTCCATCTGACATGCGAATCCTTAGACGTGCAGGGTACAGCAGCGCTGGTCTTAAATCCATCTTATAGAATTCCGACATCACGGATCTGTAACGGACCCGTTGGTCCCAGATTGGTTTACTGAAATCTTCCACGAATCGGAACTTAAGATCCGAAAAATCAATGAAACCTTTAGATCGAGCGAATCGAAACAGTCTCTCCTTGTCTTGAAAGTAATGAAAACGTAAGATAACATGCCTAGGTCTATCTGACCTAGACGAGTATGATGGGATTCTGTGAACACGATCCAGTAGCGGTGGTTGGTCAGGAAATACAGTAGGGAATGCATCTTTTAAAAGTTGGGAGAAATATTTCATAGGGTTGTTAGCTTCCACGGCTTCCCTGACGCCAATCATTCGTAAATTCTGCCGTCGCATTCTAGATTCCAAGTCAGAGTTTTTAAAAGTCAAAAAGTCAAGTTTCTTCTTCATTACATTAATTGTTTCTTCGACTTTCCCCATCTTAAGCTCACTTTGTTGCGCGAATTTTTGAAGATCAGATATAGCCGACTGATGTTCCGCAATACATGTTTGCATCTTATCAATTAAATCGGCAATTTTCTGGAACTTAGTTGAGATTTCCGTATGAATCAGGTCTTTAACAAAGCCCATAATTTCTGTACGAATCATCTCCCTAACAGAGGTTGAAATTTCCCTCTGAATTAACTCCGATATCGCTTTCAAAGTCACCGGTGATTCAGTCGGAGGGAGATCCGTAGCTTTCGGTTTAACCGGAGGTTTACCATCCTTGCCGTCTTTCCCGTTCTTAGACATAGCCGATCTCAGTATCATCCAATTGTCAGAGAATTCAGTTTAATTCAAAGTATTGTAAAAATTGATGCCTTAATAGTTAATTAAAGTATAGCTGACCATAGAGAGAAAAAACTCAGAGGTAATGGAGCGAGTCAAGAACGCGACTTCACTCCATGAGCGCTACCGGAAGTCCCCCAAGAAAAACAATTCTGATTACATTTTAGAATGAGTAAAGTATTTTGCCAAACCTGTGGGCAAAGGCCTTCAAGCTGAGTAGCTGCCATCCGAACTAGTTTCACACCTTCTTCATTGTTGGAAATAGAGCATGCAAGGTTGGCAACCTACAATTAAAAAATATTAACAGTATTTCATGGCTTCAGAAACAAGCAACAAGTCCCAGTCCTTATTAACTCTCTACTAAGATAAGGCAAATCTTAACTGAGAAATCAAGATTTGGTGAACAGAATCTAGAACCTGGCCCAGCAAAAGTAATAAACAACGGCTTCTGGAAATGTAAAATTAAATCAGCAATGTTGAAAATACTTGTCAGTTCCGACACATAGAAAAGGAAATAGGTGCTTACGGTCACTGAGCTTCAATAAGGTAATATGATCCAGTTCTGATATTTCATTGATAAGGAAACATAGTCATGTAACTCAGTTTAAAAGGGGCAACATTTCTTGCCTCCCTCAACCCACCAGACAGGTGTTATTTGCATGGAATAATGGAACACCAAAATATTAGCAATCAGAATGTTGTTATGCTTGATTAAGCAATGATGAAAACTGCACTTACCTCAACTAGTTTGCTGGCGTGGTCACGGAATACTTGAGCATATTCTTTCACTTCTTTCTCATTGCCATTCTTGGCTGCTTCAATCAAAACTAGAAGAGGTACGTTGGTCTCCAAGAAAGAGTCTGATACATGATCCATGACAGCTTTCCTGAGCTGTTAAAGATAATTGAAATCAAACAATGCAAATACGGCAGTAGTGCTTGCCTTTTAGTAAGCATGCATTACATTCAAGTTTAATTAACTAAAGATATATCAGGTTTGTGCAGTTAAATCCTTATATTTATAAGCAGGTTGGATATTGCATTTATACCTTCCAGCCGTCAACATCAAACTATGTCGATAAAGAGTTACTTGTTTAATTTTGTTTCTTCCTTGCAAAGAATTATAAAAAATGCATTAGAAAATACAATGTGTGCCAGAATGGCTTTCCAGTATCAGCTTCCTCTGCTCCCAATGTTTTACTGCTTGAGCTTTTTCGAGCAGTGTTAAAAAGATGCTCTCTATGATCATAGACGATCAGCAAAATTTCCTCATCAGTTTTGGCCAGAAATTTAATCCAGTTAAGATGGCCTTTATTCCTGTCACAGAACATCCATTATGTATCCTAAATGAGTAAGAATTCAATGACTTCCTGCCACAATTCAGCAGAAAACAAAAAGCAAACTCACTATACTCATAGACCTTCCGCAGTACACATCAGCAACAATCAAGGAAAATAATCACTGTAGTGACATGGAAGACTAAGCAAACACATCTGATTCTTTTTCCCCACTAAAATCAACAAGTTTACTTGGCTTTACAGCAGTTACCTCCAATTTTTAAAATAGTAATTGTACACTATGTGGTTGATCCTGAGTACAAGCCAAATGTGCTCAATGTGGATCTATATGGAATTGTTTTATATGGTAACGTCATTTAAACTGGAAGTTGCAGTGTACAGCACAAAATATCGTATAACAGATATAGTCAGGGAACTGGGAGAATATAAGAAATAAAGTTAATATATTAGATGGATATTATAAGCAGTATAAAAAGATCTCAGGATTTATTTGCAGAAATAACAGTTCAAAAAAATGCCAATATCAATGATAAGTTCTTAAATTACATGCATACTAATTCCTTGGGAATTGACAAAAAGATAAAGGACCAACGTCAAGGGACAAATAAATCAAAAGTCATGTCCAGAAAGGAACGTGTAACAAAATTGTGAGTTAGAAGCTATACAAAAATGAACAAAAGATAATAGCAAAAAAAATGGAACACAACAGTATCTTTTATAAGTACTCGATAGATAAGATAGAAGTAGGAAAGTTGTTTCCATTGGTAGGTGAGACTAGAACCAGGTGACATTGCCTCAAGATTTAGGGGAGAAGATTTAGGACGGAGATGAGGAAAAACTGTTTTTCCCAGAGAGTGGTGAATCTGTGGAATTCTCTACCCAGGGAAACAGTTGAGGCTTCTTCACTAAATATATTTAAGAAACAGTTAGATAGTTCTTTTATATAGTAAGGGAATTAAGGGTTATGGAGGAAAGGCAGGTAGATGGAGCTGAATTTACGGACAGATCAGCCATGATCTTATTGAATGGCGGAGCAGGCTCGATGGGCCGGATGGCCTACTCCTGCTCCTATTTCTTATGTTCTTATGACAGAAGTCAAAGCACAGTCAAGGATGTAAAATCACATAATGGAAGATTTAAGAATGAGGAAATAATAAAACAATGCTTAATAAGCATTTCTGGCAAGTTTTAAACGATATCTTAAGTGGATTAGTAGGGTTCTCCCAAGAGGTACACACACAACGTTATGAAAATTAGACTACAAAGCGACCTAAATGTATGATTCTATCAGTAGGATATCCCGGACTGTTGCTTAATTTGCCGAAGTGAAATTAGTTTACTGGGCTTTTCAGGGACAAATGACTTGGGAACAACTTGGCTGTATCCAGCTTCATGCTAGCTAAGAACTTTGTTTTATTAAAACTCACTTTAACATGCTGGTTTTGATACTACTGAATATTTTGCTAGATTCCCACAGAAGACCCAAGTCAACCACACAGCTGAGGGATTAAACTTTTATTGAGGGCATAAAGAACATTTAAAAAAATAACAAGGCATTTTTACTAATTCTCAGACTGTGTCATTCTTTTTCCAATATTGGTGAGCAGCAAGATCTAGCAAAAAATTTAAATGAGGTTCTTCGAAACAAACAAAATGCTCTATTAACTTAACAATTTAATCTTTATAAGATCTGAGGTTCCGCCACTACTTATTTAATAGGCAGGCAAAATTTTCAATTCAATTAACAAGATATTGAATTGACAAGTAATGAAAGCATAATTACTCTATAATTGAGCTTAAATTCAGAATCATGTAATAGAAATTATTAAAGGAACATCCATAAGGGGCATCACTTAGTGTCTGCAATTACGTATTGATATAGTCTTTTTTTCGTTTACTATTAATTGAAGTATTGTTTTTTGTATTAAATAACAATTTAGAAACGTTTTGGTTTTTCAAGAAAATATCACCATCACTCCAGATTTCGAAAAATAATGGCAAGAAAAGCAAGTTGACAAATAGTTTGGGGTGCTATGGTTAACACGATGCTATAATAGATCAGGACTTCAGAGCTTGGAGTTCAATTCTGATATCACCTGCATGTCCTCCCTTTGGAATCTGGGTGCTCCAGTTTCCTCCCATAGTCCAAAGACGTACTGGTTAGTAAGTTAATTAGTCAATGTAAATTGTCCTGTGATTAAACTAGGGTTAAATTGGGGGTTGCCATGCAGTGCGGTTCAAAGGCCGAAGGGCCTATTCTGCGATCTATCCCAATAAACAAACATACTGAATTTCATATTCAGAGGCAGTTCCCAGGTTAAGAACACCCAACTTACAGACATTCCTACATATGAATTAGCTGTCATATTATTAAATTCAAATGTTTGAAATATAGACATATATTCAGTCTAAGTCTTGTGCTTTTGATACTATTCACTGCAATACTTTATAAGTATATTTACCATATTGAGTGATTGTTTTTCTGTATTCTGACTTATGGACAAAATTGATTTATGGATGTTCATTACCTGGGGACAGCCTGTATTTTTAAGACCTTAAATTAAAAACTAAAATACATAAGCAAGACATTTAAACTGACGTTAACTATTTTCTATTTTGGATATTCACTAAATTACAAATCTTAAGTGTATTCAAATACAGAAACTTTGGAAGTCTTTAACATTTTAAATACAGCTTTTAAATAAATTTTCAATTGCCAACTTTTGGTTCTGGCCCCAAGAAAGCAAACTTCAACAGTTTTACTTTGATATCTGTACAAAAATGAACTGTGATCTATCTGAGATATTTTTAAAAATGTTTCAGTGCATTACCATTCTAGGCACCGACACAAAATAATTTGGACCCTGCCTTGGTCACAAGTCCTCTATTTGTATTGGATAATGAGGGTGCTCAAATTCAGGAGTTGACCACAATAAAATTGTCCTTAAGGGGATAGAAACTTGCCCATGGGTACTTAAACACATAGCTCATTTACAATGTCCACAATAGAGTTCAATAACTACAGAATCCATAGGTTATCTGTTTAACATTGATTAATCATGCTACTGCAAACTAATTTAATGGAACTTCAGCTAGATTCACTTTGTGTGCAATGAGCTTACTTTTAAGGCTTTATTTGAAAAAAAAATGTTATACATATTTGAATGCTAGGAAAGTCCTTTTTAATGGCTACTTCCCAAATTTACCGTACCTGTCTACGCAAGTCCCTTGTCTTTTTGGTCATTTTGTCAATTGCAGCATTGAGTGCATCACCCCTTTCTTTTCGACCAGCCTGAAATGAAAATGAAGTTTAATGCAGCAAATTCATTGGAAAAAGTACCTGCTGGTAAGAAAGCATTTGCAACTATAAATAACACAAGCAGTAACTGATCAGTACTTTTATACTTGTAAACATCTTGAAAAAAGATAATCCAGAATTGGTTTCTTAAACTGCTAATAAATAATGAATGCAGTTAAAATAGTACATTTTGAACATTAAAAAATTAGATAAAACTCTGCAAATAATCTTTTTTCAAATGACATAATTTCCACAGAAAGCCTTTAACTTCATCCTCCACACTTGCACCCTTGCAATAAATTAAGTTTTAATAACAACTGAACATGCCCTTAAATAATCAAAGTATTCAGCCATTCAGAAAAAAAACCTCTATAATCTCATTAGTGTGGTTATGTACTAAGCAAAAGATCAGCCACCCTCTTCCTGACACTTTTATCTGACAGTATCCAAACCTTTATAGTTATAATTAACAAATATACTGAACAACATTTTTTTTTCTTCTATGCACCTTAGCATTACTTACTGCTTTATATGCATGTATTAATCAATATGCCTATTGAACTTATGCAATTACTCTGAGGTTATCCAGCTGAGGAAAGCACTTGCTTGCTTGTTTGGAAATCTGCTCACATTTTCATTGTAACCCATTCCCATACAGAGAAGGTAAAAACTAGCCTCAGTTTCATTAAAAATATATCTGTACAAACAGAATACAAATTGCACCACAGATCATCTAATATTAATGCACCACTTGAGGAAATTGCATTGGTACTCATTAACTCAACCGAAAAATGTAATCAAGTTTAAAATTTAGAATTGAGAAATGCAGTTTTTTTTTAAATCTCACTAGTTTTGAGCATTGTTTGACAATTTAATCAGCATAAACTATATAAAATTATAATCAACAGTAAAAGCTTCAATAAAATTCCAAATATGCCAAAGCAAAGTTGTGCCAGAAAGATTTTACAGTCCAATCAGTTTCGGTGGGGGGGGGGGGGGGCGGGGGGAGAGAGAGAGAGAGAGAAGCCTTTAAACCAAAGGTCATGTTCCAAATCAAAATATTCTTGCAAAAGTATTACAATGCCAAAAAAAATTCATTAATTAGTCTGTATAATACAGAATTTAAACACCAGCTTTCCCCCCCTAAATTTTGAACTGTTTTTTGACATAAACTGTATTATTATATTCAAGCAAAGATAGGACAAGGATATGACAACACGAAACAAGATGCTGGGATTTCATACTCCCAACGATTCCAAATGCGCATTAATAGTGTCTTGATTGACATTGTGCCTAAATTGAAACTGAAAAAAGACATCTGAAAACTTTACTATACAACGATATGTGCTTACAGATAACACTAATAAAAAAACTGACGACCCCTTAGCCCGGATTGGCTGTTAATAAGATTACAGTATTTTTTAAAATCTCAATGCAATTTTCTGCAGGAATTCCATATTCTTTAATTTACTTTATTTGTCCAAAATATGTACACATCAATTCCTGCCTTGAACATACTCACAGAATGGGCTTACAAAGCCTGCTTGGGTAAAGGATTTTAGATTTCCCGACCCTGTGAATGTGGAAATCATGAGTTGCTGACAGTTCTAGACAGTGCAGCCAGGCTGGGTAAACATCAATCCTTCATCCGTTTCAGCAACATTTTTGCACATTTCACTGAAATCACATCTCATTCTTTTATTCATGAGAACACAGGCAATTCTTGCCTTATTCCAGGAATCAATCCATCAGAAATGAAAAAAATGAACACAAGATTAAGATAATAAAACCCAATGAAGTTAAGTGTCCTTTTCTCTCCAATTTACTTAGTCCAGAATTGTGCGGTGTGCTTAAAAATGCAGCTTGTTCTATATTAATGAATGGACACAATCAACTTTGTGTAGCAGCCTTTTAAGGTGCACATTTAAAATTTTTTAAATACTTCATTAGTTGTAACCTATCTAGTACAATACAATTTCACTGAAGGAAAACAAGCACATTTACAACAGAAATTCACTGAGGTAGATGGTGTATTATTGTAGCAGTTTATGTGTTTAATAGAAATTTGGAATAGAATTCCTGCCAACAGTTTCCAAGTTATAAGTATGCTACAGGGAAAAGAATTCTCCAAACGTAACAAGGGAAAATCTTGTACAAGCTTTCTTAGGCATTCTTGTGCTCCTCCTAGTGGCAGCAGCATTGGAATATATAGACTTTGTCTTTTAAGACAGGAATACAGAGGATGCGGGTTAATTGGAACACATCGGGACCAGCACATTTTGACCCAATTAAGCAGCTGCCCCTATTAGCCAAAATTTCATGGAAACAGTTAAGAAGGTTTAAAAAAGACAAACTGACAAATTATGTGTTTAAATGAAATAAAGAACAAATTAGAACTCTACCAATAGACTACAATACTATAAAACTGAATCAGTTCCTAATAGTTACCAACAGAGGAATTCACCCAGTGCATGTGATGAACAAAATCAATACAGAAATCTAGTGCAGGTAATAAAATGCCTGCATATAAGATATCAACGATTGCATCCTTCAAATCTTCATTTTCATTGAAACATTCAAGATAATTCTCAATATCTTTAAATTCCTCATAGTTCCTAACTTATGGAAGTGGTGAAATCATTTCATTTTCACTCCTGGCTGTTTCTGGCATTTCTACGCCTGAATGCTTGAAACCACAGTGAGCAAAACAGCTCAGCATTATCTTACTAGTCATTTCTCACCAACTATCAATGATAAAAATTACTACTCTTTGAAAACAAACACATGCAACCAAGCTATTTAAAAACTGTTCGCTCTAAGAACGGTGTAACGTCTAACAACCTGAATTAAGCGGCACTGTCCCAAATAAACAAAAGGAATCCTGGCTATTTTCTCAATTAGTTTTTGATCTTTAAGAGTTGCTCCAAATAAGCGGCTGTCCTGAACTGGAATCTACTGTACTTAAAAATCAGTGGCTTGAGAAAGGCTTGAAGGAGTTAAAAGGAGGGGGAAATAGTTGTTTTAAGTCATAAATAAGCATTCATAATCAAACAAAAAACTTCTAAAAATAACTCCATGTTTATTATTCCATGTACCTTTCCATATGAAATAATGAGGGTTATTAGAATTTATGATTTTGCATGTGCTGAGGGTGGCATGTTGAATTTTATTCATGAAACTCAGCCAATGTGATACTTCACAGGACAAAAAGTTTGGCTAACTACTAAAAACATGACTCACAAAAGTTGCTCATTGCGAACTGCATCCACTGGGAACGACATAAAGGATACTCATGTATATTCAAAGTAGGGCTTCAATGAGCTAGTTACACAAAACGTGAAAATGTTGTGAATGAAGTTCAGCATAATAGTATTCATCTTCTTAAACAGTCCCTTGGGTTCAAGAGCAACTTGTTTCTATTCTAAGTCTGTGGATTTTGATGTAGATGCTGAGGCCAATGTGGGTCTGTGATTCTGCAAGTACAGCATGAGATTTTTGTTTGGGCAGGCAGGTGGGTAGTTTGGGAGGTGGCATGCCACTTCTTATCTTTATCAGGCCTTCTGTGTGCTCTCTTCTACTCCGAACTGATGGATTTGTTCTCAATGACATTCCAAATACAGATTTTAAGCAACTATTGGGCAAGTATTCACCAAAAATCAATGGGGATGTTATATTTTCCAGGAAAGTTTTGAGAGCATTGTTGAGTTTTTTTTTCTATGTCTTGCTATGATGAACACAATGCAATATATCATGTCTGATTTGGAAGGTTAGTGTTGGGGAGACTCACCGGATGTTAGGTCACTCATCCTGCCAATTCATTTGGGAAAATTTTGCAGAAATAGTGGTCCCTGCTAAAGGTACAGGACCACCTGTTTTAGATAGTCCACCCATTAGAAGCATAAAAGAGACCAGGACTAATGCCCTGCAGACATTGTGCTTAGTCCTGTATTACAGGCCTTATTCTTCACTTTCCTTTCAATGACCAAGGCTGTGGCTTTTCTACCTCATTTTATTTTACCGTGCCCATGGTCTGCTCTTTATTAAATTATGGTACTGCTTCGCACTGTTGTAACTATATGTTATAATTATGTGGTTTTTGTCAGTTTCAGTCTTGGTCTGTCTTGTGTTTCTGTGATATCATACTGGAGGAACATTGTATCATTTCTTAATGCACGCATTTCTAAATGACAATAAACGAGGACTGAGTGTCCTCATAATCTAATCTAATCTAACATACCTCAGATGGATAGCTATTGTGAACTATTACCATCAAAGTCTGCCTTCATAAACTATCATACCTTGCACTCTGCATCTTCCAAGACTTCATCATGGCCCTTCCCTCATTGCGTAGTTACACAGCAAGGACCTTTGCTAGATAATCTTTGCTCTGGAGAAGTGCAAGGTGCAAATTATAAATGATAGCTTGGATTTTGTCATCTGAACAACTACATTTGCAAGTGCTGTCTGCATACTGCAGCTCAATAATTACAGTTGTTTGTAGAGGGGGGAGGCAATGTGGGTTGAACAGTACTCATTGTCCAGCACAAGCAAATTGAATTCAAATAGCAGAAGGAACACTGCACATCAAACTATCCATAACCCTGTCGCCTAACTCTATATCACATGTCACCTCAAAACCCACCAAATTGGAATGGAAGCAAGTAGTCCTCCCTCTCTAGAGACAGTGAAGTACAGCAATGCAGTAAGAAAGAGACAGAAGTGAGCTGGGGTAGTGATGCAGCCTTTCTTGATATCCATCTGCACTGATTGGGTCTCCTAAAATCATGGCTTACATGCCATTTTGAGGGAGAAGCAAAATGGAGACTAATTTTCATA
Organism: Mobula hypostoma; assembly: GCF_963921235.1. Taxonomy (NCBI): domain Eukaryota; kingdom Metazoa; phylum Chordata; class Chondrichthyes; order Myliobatiformes; family Myliobatidae; genus Mobula; species Mobula hypostoma. The sequence continues at coordinate 69,070,136 of NC_086103.1, read as the reverse complement.
AACAGCCAAATTTGAGAAGGATGCTCCACAATCATTTTTAATTTGCAAGTTTACACTATTCATCCAATTATTCAACTCCATTGTGATAATGCTGTACCCTGCATCTCTCTAGGGAGAATTGAGGGTGTAAATTGTATCGATTGTATTTCTAGATGGATAGAATTCACATTGCAATTTGACATGCAATCTTCATCTATTGGGAAAGTAATGGTGGATGACTCCAACGATGAATTTATGTGCTGCAGATAGAACAGAAACTCCTCCAGAGTTACAACAATCACATCTTCCTTCTTGAAGATGGCTACAATTACATTGTCTGAGGATGATTATCACATTCCTAGATATAGTAAAGAAGATAAAGAACTTATGGCTGAAATTTTTATGAAGTTTTAGAACTTCAGCAGCAATACTGTCTGTTCCTTAGTGTGCATGCGCCGGCCATGCATGCAGCCTGTTACAGCCGTTCTGACTAGTTTTCTTACTTTTTTCTTCTTACTTTGTTAACTTACGTTATTTGTTGTATTTTTTTTCCCACGGTAACACGTTAAAGCTGCGCCCTCTCTAACATGCTGGTGGAGAGAGTTTTATTTGGGTTTTTAGCGCTGGAAATAGTTACATTCTGATTCGACTCATTAGCGGGGCAGCAGTATGGTCACATTGTTTATTCCAGGGACCAGCTGATTGCCCTTATGCCGGCTGGTTTAGCGAACAGAGTGGCGGACACCCCTGCTGAAATCTGGAGGAAAACACACAGAGGATGCAGAGGGGAATCACAAAGGCGAGGAAAGAGGACCGGGTCGAGACAACAGAGACTTATGGAGAAGAGGAGTTCAGTGGGAAATAAAATGGACGAGTTGACGGCGCTAGCCAGGAGTCAGAGAACATTTCGGGAGTGCAGAGTTATGTGTTTTACTGAAACGGGGCTGCAGTGACATACCCGACCAAAACTTTTCCATGGAGGGCTTCCAGACCATTCGGCACTGAGAGCGGTAAGCGTAACGAGTTGGGGGCTTGCTGTTCTGGTTAACAACGGATGGTGCAATCCTGGTCATATTACGGTCGAGGAACGTGTTTGTAGACTGGATATTGAACCTTTTGCTGTTGGACTCCGGCCATATTCCACCGAGATACAACACTGGGCATCACGGGAGGTTGTTCCTGCCTGTGGCCATTGAACTTTGCAGCTCCTCCCGTGGAGGGTCAGACACCCTGAGCCAGTAGGCTGGTCCTGGACTTATTTCCATCTGGCATAGTTTGCATATTGTTGTTTGATCGTTTATGGTTTCTGTATTGTTGTATGCATGCTCTATTCTTGGTTGGTGCAGCTGTAACGAAACTCAATTTCCCTCGGGATCAATAAAGTATATCTATCTATCCTTAGGTGTTTTGCTCTTCACTGGCCAATAATCCTTTTCAAATTCACGTCAATTAAGGATGGAGAATAAGTTGCACTAGATAGTTTGCTGTGGAATAGATTCAAGATTGCTCAGATCAAGTAAAGAACCACTGCTCAGGATTTGTTCAAAGTGCTTCGTTGAGCAGACATTAATCACCTCTGATTTTGGTAAGGTATTCCCCATTCACAGTTCTTAGCACATTGGGCCTTAGATGTCAGACTGTAGTTGGTCTTGAAGAATCCACATGTGTCTTGTTAAACAGCAAGCTTCTACCCAAAGAACATCTTGTATTTCCAACTCACTAGTTGTTTAATACTATCAAACCAGTACTGATACTACTACTACGTCGACTCAGGCCCAGGGGGCTGGCATCGGGCATGATGACGGACTCTCCACTTCTCCCTCTCCCTCAGAGTGTTCAATTCATCTACATTAGCCGCGCCACTGTCTTCTAAGAGCATATTGACCATAGTCTTAGGAGGGCACCCAAGGTTCATCCTCCCGTACTTGGTCTCCCATATGATGACTAGGCTGGCAGGTAGCTCAGGTGGCGTAGACGGTGCCCCGCTAGTTGCAGTCTTCTCGCCTCGATTTTAGTGGAGAGCATCGGTAGGTTGTTATAGAGCTCAATGTTCATCATGTGCTGTTGTCAACTCACATTAAGAGCCATCGGGAGCAGTCGTGTATAGCAACCATCTAGAGACTTTCGCATCGACTTGGAGAGTGTCCACGTCTCGCATCCGTACGGGAGAATGGACTCTATGACTACTATGAAGATCCTCTTTTTAAGCCCTCTGGACAGGTTCAACTTCCAGATTTCCTTCATGTCGTTCATAGCCCTCCACACCAGCGCCTTCAGTATGTTTATGTCCTTCTCCGAACTCATCATTCTTGACCCGAGGTACTTGTAGTCAAAGACTTTCTTAATGGTATCATTCGCTACGGTCTTGAGAGTACCTTCATCGCGGTTAAACGCCATGTACTCTGTCTTTTTAGCATTTAGGTGAAGTCCAACTTTATTGCATTCTAGTTCCACTTTTGTCAGTAGCTGCTGTGCTTCCTCCATCTGGTCAGAGAGCAAGACTATGTCATCTCTGCTATGTCTGCAAAATCGAGATCTGTGAGTATAACTGGTCTGACCCTTTTGGTTTGCCCTGGTTTTATGGTAAAACCAATCTTGTCATGATCTTTGGTAGCTTGACGCAGAGCGTAATCAAGGACGATTATAAAGATGTAGGGTGCCAGAGTGTCTCCTTGCAGCACACCAGCTAGGAGCTCGAACACTGCTGTTTCTCCGTCTGGTGATACAACTTTCGCCATGGTTTTGGTATAGCGGGACTCTATTGCTCTCAGTAGATGGTCTGGCATTTCGTAAGCTTTCAGGATCTTCAGCATTTTACCTCGGTGAATGGGGTCAAAAGCTTTGCAAAAATCGATGTAGGTAAACATGGTTGGTAGGTTGTTCTTCTTGACTTCCTCGATGACCCTATGGACAGCAAGTATTTGCATTACTGTTGTGCGCTTCTGTCGAAAACCATTCTGATTGAATCTTAGCTTAGGGTCAATGGCGGTGCGAATCCTGTTCAAGATCATCTGATTGTATAACTTTGCTAAGATGCAGGTCAAGCTGATACCGTGGTAGTTATCTGTCTTTGTGAGGAATCCAGACTTGGGGACTGGGATAATGTTTGAGAGTGACCACTGTTCTGGTTTGTCACCTTTCATCAATGCCGTATTACATATGTGCAGCAAGATGTCGTCCAGGTCGCAGTTCTTCAGGACATCTGGTGGTATCCCATCTGGTTCAGCGCTGCTGCCCTGTTTGAGTGCATATTTGGCCTTCTTCAGTTCCTCAATGGTGAATGGGTTGTCATCGATATCGACTTGGTTTAGTATCGTGGGTATGTCCTGTTCTTCTTCTGTGATCTTTGGAGGGCTTCCCAGCAGGTTCTTAAAGTGGGTAAACCATGTCAGGACACAGTCCTCTGCTGTTTTACCACTTACTTGACCTAATGGGGACTTCTTCCGTCTACTGATCTTATTGACTATGTGCCATGCTTCTCCATGCTGCATGTCTTCATGAGCAGCTTCTATCTCTCTAATCCTCTCAGCTAGTTCCTCTTCCATCAGTCGGACGTAGGTGGCAAAGAGATTCGTCTTTGCTGTCTTGAACTTGTCTCTTAGCTCTTCTGTTTTGCTCCTCCTAAGTTCGGCATGACAAGCATTGACCATACTGCTTGCTGAGACGACGTCAGGATGTTTCGAGATCTGATTCTTCTTGATTCGCTTCACAGTAGGCAAACTCTTTGTTGCATCTGTGTGTGCGTCTATGAGTCTTTGATAGTGGTCGGTGGCAGTTTCTTCCTCCTCTCTTTCCAGTGGGCCGAAGCAATTTCTCACCTCCACTGTGTACTGGGCTTGAAGAACAGGTTGTGAGGAGAATGCCTTCCAGTCTATCTTCTCCTTGGGACCTGTGGCTTTGGGTTGCCGCAGGCTCAGTCTCACTTGCATTGACACTACTCTGTGATCAGAACTGACTGAGTTGAAGGTGCTGTAGGCTTCTGTGTTGATAGAGTGGCCAAATGAGCTACAAACGTTTGTAATTATGGTAGACTTCAAGGTAGTCTGAAATCAGAGGCCCTCAGTAGTTAGCACTGCATTTCTGAGCTCATAATCCACCAGCAATGTAAATGTAACTACTGGAAGCTACTTATTGATATTTTAAATCAATAGGTTTTTAAAACATACTTAAACCAAGAATAAGGCTTAGCTAATAAAAATTCAGGAAACTATCGCCACACAAAGACTGATGTGGCCAGTTAATACCACGTTAAAGCAAATATTGCTGTATGCCAGCACCTGATATATAAAGACACCATTATAATTCGCAAGAAAATATTTAAGTCTACACCAGAAACAATTATATTTCCAGTAGTTTAAAGTAAAACTAGTACCAATCGGTTCAGTGAATTTTACGAGGCATTTCATACATTTTTGAAAGTCAACAGCAGTAGCAATATAGACTTAGAAAGGAAAGTAATAACAGAATGAAATCAACCCATCCAACAAAATGAAAAGCTGTCAGATACGTAAATTTAGCAATCTTGCCTAGCCCAAAGGAATCGTTGTTGACAAATCAAAGCAGAACTCAACTTCAATGTGCCTGCTGTCAGCACCAGCATATTTAACCAACTGAGCTGCCAGATCTGGACTACCAAGCAAAAATGGCACCAATGAAATTCAGTAAAAGCCTGTATATTCTAGACAGACTGCGATTGAAGCATGAATATGCAGCTAGGAAAACTGCTCCAACTTTGCAATGATCCCCAAGAATCTCTTTTGGAATGGTCTTTTGCTGGCTCAAAGTCATGACTAAAAGTGCTATGCTAAAAGGAGAAATTTGATTATTTGCCTTAAAAACAAACATACTGTATGTATATCACCACCTTCAGTTACAGCCAGATAACCAACATGCCCAATTACAATCTCAGCATATGCATAAACCTGTCACCACCCTTCTCCAGACACTATATAGCATTGATATAACTACAGATACCTACTGTGTTGCCAGAAATCATCATGAAAAATAAAGCTACTGACATTAGTTACTAATATGACAACTTTGTAAAAAACATTCCAAATTAAGGGCAAGTGACCTGCTGGTCAGATTCCCCCAAGAAAGGGCGAGACCAATCTCATTTCTAATCCAATCTGGCTATCAAACTCATATTTTTGCTATTTTTAATCAAGCCAGTAAGGTGTCAAAACAGCTACAGACATACAGGTGACACTTTCGTATCCAACAGTGCAATGGAACTAAAATTCTGGTCACAGTCCATAAAATGCATGCTATGCTCAACAGTGAGAATACCTAGTTAAAATCACAGGGTTAATACAGTAGTGTCACAACTCCAAGGACACAAAATCGATTCTAACTTTGGGTACTGTCGTTGTGGAAGCTGCATATTCTCTGTATGACTGAGGGTTTCTGCCAGGTGTGTAGTTTCTTTCCACTTCTGGTAGCGATGCTCTGGTAGATTAAAAGGATACTGTAAATTGCCTTTTAATTTAATTAAGGGACAAAAGAATCAAAGGGGAGTTAGTGTGCATGTGAGACACAAATCTGCAAAAGAAAGGGGGCAAAGGACTGCTCAGCTGGGAACTGACATGAACTCAATAGGCCTCTTATGTGTTTCATGCCACATGACAGAAAGAAGCATGCACACACTGAACACTTTGTGCAAGCTGAATTCAAACTTCACATTTTTACTGACAACCAATGCAAATAAAAGAATAATGACATACATATATTATATAATTTCTACAAAATAGATTTCAGAGATAAATTGTTGCCAGTTTACAGAATAAAGCACAATATTAAATAAATACCAAACATAAAACAGTTAAAATTTTACTTCTAATTGTAGAACAAAAAAAAATTAATTATTTTAAGTATCATAGGACAAAGAAATCAGAATTTTCTGTCTTCTATGTCTGTGCCACCCAGGTCTACAGGCCAATTTCACTTCACACTTCCCAGTTCATTTATCTGAAGATGACTATTTTCAGGTGCTCATTTCAAATCTATTGGTCTGCAGAAGTATCAAAGTGGTTTCACTTTGAGCTTTAAATGAAAGAGCAACAAAAATATTGTTCACTGTCTGGACCAATTCCTATAAGCCGATAATTCTACCTTGGGTACTAATTAAGAATATTAACCACTTTCAATTAAATAGATTTCATTCCAGTTTCTCTCCTCCCCTTTATCATAAAATACGTTTGTGACAAAATAATCCAAATTTCCATTAAAAAACTTAAGCAGTTAAGGTAACGATTACCAGAAGTCATCACAATTTTTATTTTGTTACTTCATAAGCTCTCTCATTCTTGTAACCGAGTAAACTATTTGGTTACTAAGATATTCAGTACTTATTTCACAGACAAGAATGATTTATGAATTCTAGGGATTACGAATTCTAAAGATGGTTTAAAACTAACAATGAGGTATTTGGCCAGAAAAGCAGTAAAACTTATAATTTCAGTTCTAATGTGTAATCTGCACAGTAATCGATCTATGGCTCAGTATCACAAAAGGAACTTCTAATCAGTCTTCCTTCTAAATCCAGATCTAATAAAAAAAATCCCACAGTTACCAAGGTAAATCTAGCAATAAGTACTATTTTTAAGCTGGAAAAATAAGAATTAGTGCTCCATGGCCCCAATGTATGGAAGAAGTTGTTCACTAAAAAATGTTTTATGGTATCTAGATCAGAAAAAATAGTGCAATTCCTTTACTTCCTCTTCTGACACACTTTATGCGAAGTGGTTACAGTAAAGACAACACATACATAATTGTTATAAACCAACATGTAAAATATTGTCATTCAAATAAACAGTTCAAGTTACTGTAACACACACAAAATGGTGGAGGAACTCAGCAGGTCAGGTGTTCAAATAATTAACTAAAAATTGTAAATCAACACCTTATTAAATATAAAGATCAGTTTTTTCCATAAAGGCAAGAAATCTTTTGTTAAAAATGTCTACGTTTAGAACTTAGTTCTAAAAGTTCTGATAGAATTTCAGTGCAGCGAGATATTCCAGAAACCAAACTGAACAATACTAGATGTCTGGTTAAACTCATAAATATTGTTAATAATGTTCAAGTTATTTCAGGAATGTTCATCTCAAAGGTAATAAACTGAGTCAAAAATTTTGATTAAAAAGAGGGAATACCATGGATAAAGTTTTCATAAACGCACAAGGAAAAAGTAGACTAAAAAAAAGTTCAGCATTATAATTTAGGAAGCTGAAACTTTTAATCCATAGGGTTTTGTGGAGTTCAGTGAGACTTTTTTTTAAACCACTCAGGAGGAATCAGAAAACTTTTCAACAAATTGAAAATATACAGCATCAGTTAAAATATATAACTAGACATTTGGCACGTTTTAATGTATGTATAAGAACGTCATGGTATGTTTACTGTAGTTTTTGTGTTTGATAAATGACAAGTGGACATTATGAATTAGATACCAGATCCAGAATCATTAGAAAATTAATGAGTAGTTTGAAAAGGGTGGTTTCAACTGAAAACATAATCACCTTTTAGCTACTGGTGTTATTTCACTTTTTCACTTATACTCAGCTCATTTGAGTGATTTGTATCCATGGCCTTTTTAGTTATTCCCATTGCAATACAAAAATTAAATTAGTATTGGCACTATGCAACTGCCCCATAGCATAGGATATCCCCACGTAGCTTGCTTCATACCCCAAGCCATCACTTGTTCTCACGACACAGCGGCTTCTCATGGGTAAGTGATCTCACTAATATTGATCTTCCCTAAGTAATGCAGCAAAGCCATGAACAAAGATTAAAAATAATGACTGTAACTTTCAAACCACTCATTTTCACCAATGCTATGAAATCTAATTGAAAACTGGAAATCCTCTAAACATTCAGAAGGTTGAAATGATCTTGTGACTTAAAAGTGAGCAGAGTTCATTTTATTCTAACTTCCCTCAACATCCCAACTGCTTTATTTCTATTTTACTTAGTTCTCATTGTCCTGTTCATAATCCTCTCCACCTATCCTCACATCACAAACAGTAACTAGCAGCTTAGCAATGTTTATTACAGATGATAACAGGTTCACAAATCCATAAACACAACTTAATTATTCCTTTTTTTTGCACTATTTTGCAATGTTATGTCTTGCACTATACTGCTACCACAAAATAATTTTAAGTCAAATAATCAGTGATAATTAACTAGATTCAGATTCTTAGATTGACACACATGTTGGAACTACTTTGATTAAGGCACAATTCAGATTTTCTGTATACACATTAGGGTTTTAATGTTTGATACAATACTAATTATTACAATTATGAATTTGATTTGGTTAACATATAACCATCCTGCTGTTACTGAAGTAAAACCACACAAGGTGTTATATAAAGATGCCACACTGTCTTGCTCAGTAACATGCAACATTAAAAAAGCCTTATAAAACACTCCAAAACCTTCATCATCTAAAAATGTTATGAACATTACATATGCTGGCTGAATGAGAATCCTCTACTACTTAGCAATATGTAACTCTTAAATTAGAAGCCAAATACCAAGAAAATAAAATAAAGGTGTAACCTTCAAAATTGTCGGACAGTAGTGCGAACAATTTTAACTATGATTCGCAGGCAGGGTTTGGAGAAAGCATTGAATTGCACAAGATAACTCTGACCCAGTCCAAAGTTGAGATTCATGTTACACATCTCTAAAGCGTGGATTTACTCTTTTGATGATATTACTGAAATAGCTTTCTGCAAAAGCCAAAACAAGTAAATAAGGTGAAATGTCTATTTTGTGACTGTTTCCTCTGGTAAAAATAGATTCAGATAAATATATAAAAGACAAACCTTCTTCCTTTAGCAAATAATAATATTAATGAGCTTTGGACAAATTTTATACCGCCCAATTTCTCCCCTCCCCCCTAAATGGGGGTTCTGAAAAATCAAATTTCTTAAGATACAACAGAAATCAAGTAGTTTGTCCCTTTTTTAATGTAATAAACATTCTCAAGTTCTACTATGTAACTAGCTTTGATATTGATTAAACTGCACAGAGCTTTACACCAGCACCACTGTGGTCATGATGTGGTCACTGTGATGATGTCAAATCAGGGGACATAATATTCTCCAAGTGCTAAAGCCATTATAAATTGTTTAAAATTCCTTAAGACTATACCGAAAGATGAGCACAGCAAAAGAAGGACAAGATATTGGGCAGTAATTCAATAGATGTTGAGAAAGCCTCAGGTAACATTTATGTTCAAGAAGTGACAACTACAGAATTCCACTTTATAAAATGACCTAAAAGATGAATCATGCAGTAACTTACCCTACTTAATTTTAGTTTTCGTAACTATTAAAAACATTAGCCACAATAATCAGCCTCCAAAGTATTATTGGTAAGCTCAGAGACATTTTTCTTCATTATACACATAATACAGTAGACTATTTCTACAAGACATGCTGAAGAGTTTCACAGATATTTACTACTGCATAGCTTTAAGAAAACATCAATGAAAAACAGATTTTTGTCAGGCACCATTTTTAACTGGAGTAACCCAGACCCGTCTTGCTGTTTTGACCCGTGGTTATTAGGTTATTCGAGTATATGAACAAGATCCACACAGGCACTATTCCTCTGGCATTAAGTGTACAACTTTAGAACAATAAACCTTGTCTGTGATATTAGAGTTAATTGGAATGATATTAGTTGATGGTGGGAGCCTTAATAAGGAGGGATAGACCACTCTCTTAGCCTTTCTAGTCAAAATTAGCTGCAACTATTTTAACCCAACCTTTGTCATTCATATGCTGGGTTCCGCCATTGAAGATTAGGATATGCTCCAATTTATTTACCCAGTAAGCAGAACTTTGATCCAAGTTGCTGACTATATGCTACATTCATTGTTTAACAAATATATAGCCTTATGATGCTCAAGCTGGCACTATTTTTAGGCATAATATGGCTTTTGACATTCCCTTTTGTGCCCTCATTAAACCTAGGTTGAGCTCTGGCTTCATGGTACTGGGCAAGTGGGGAAATATGTTGGCCCAGGATGTTGCAGATTGTTCAGGAAAACTATTCTGCTCATGATGGCACGCAGCACCTCAGATACCCACTTAAGTGGCAAGAGCTGTTCTGAATTTAGCATAAATGATGTTAACCCTAATGTGCCTTCAGTGAGAAACCAGAATTTTGTCTCCACAAAAATTATATATGTAGTTGACACCAAGAGTGATTGGTGGCGAAGTCTCATATCCCTATCCTTATCAGTTCCCTTGCCATCTGCTACAGGCCCAGTGTACCAGTACATCATCCAGAACTTTACAAGCTTGATCAATTATTGTTCTTCCAAGCTGATGAGCACCAAAATCCCCCTCCCAATACATTCCTGTGCCTATGCTACTTGCCTCTTTTAGGCTGTGCTTAACATGAAGGACAATTGCAGGAAGACCACAGGCTTCCTTCACTGCTTTTGAACTAATGTCATGTGATCTCATTCGGTGTGAAGAGAATTTTGTGTCCATTTAGTCCCAGCTGTTGCCACCTTGTCTGTTCCAGTGGTGCAAGACTCGCCAATGATCAAGATGGAGGAGACTGTATTACTAAGCCGAAGTCATGATTCTGTGAGTATGACTTGTCAGGTTTTTTTTGATTTGCAAACCATCTTTCCCAGATGAGACACCAGAGACCAGAGCTCAGAATATGGAGGTTTGTGAAAATCAGTGAACTGAATGAGCATGCATGACATAGCTACATAAATAATTTTGAATGAAAATCCAATCTAATAATTGAATTTAAACTTCTCTGCTGCCAAGGAGATAGATGAACAAAAATCTCTGCATCATTATTTCAGTCCTCTAGATTTCAAGTCAATAAACTAATCAGCATACTAATATTCTTCTTAAATCGTACCTTCCTCCTACCATTGTGGAACATCTATTTTCTATCCTCAACTCTCTCTCCTAGGCAACTGAGAACTGACTTCAGTTCTTACATTCCCCACAATCATCACTGAATTCAACAGTTCATTTACAATTTGTACCAACTCCCAATAAGATTTCACAATTAAACTCATTCCAGTGCCCTCAGCATTTCAAAGGGATCTCTATCTCTCTCACTTCTTGGTCTGCTCTTCTGACCTTGCTAACTACTCCCTGCCTTATGCAGCTTTCCATGCCACAGAAGAAGATGCATCACTTACTGTTTCATCTCTTCGGTTCCCATTATCCAAGGGCCCCAAAGAGGTGGCTGCAGCATTCCATTTGCACTTCTTCCAATCTACAGTGTTGCACTCAGTGTGTGTCCTCTTCGACAATTAAGAAACTAAAACAGAGATTGTATTCACTTTGGAAAGCACCCACATTCAGTGTGCAGGTGTGCTACAGTGCTTCCGGTTGCCATAATCTACTTCACCATTATACTTCACTGTGTCCTTTCCATCAATAGTCACCTTCACTGTTAGAATGGTCACTGCAAGCCTGAGGACAAACACCTCAACTTCCATTGCAACCTTCATAAAGTTCTGCACCTTCACATAACTCACCCTTTACATATCAAACTGATCATTTCTATTTATCATTTTTTCTTCAGTTTTTCTATTTTTATAGTATGGTCTGCTGTGCATGTCCCATGGCCCTTCCATCAGCAGTATACTGGCAAAGCAGCATAATCTGCTATTTTACTGCATATTAAGTTATATGGTCTTGACCTATCAAGTGAAATGCCTTTGCTCTACCTACCCTTCCCCCACCTTCTTACCACTGAAAACTAGGTTGCTTTCTCCTTCCCAAATCTGAAGGAGGATTGCAGAATTGAAACATTATTCTCTTTCCACAATGTTGTCTAATCAGCTACGTATTGCCAACATTTTCTTAGTTCAGATCTCCAGCACACTTACACTGCTACCAATGTACGGCCATTAGGTTCGAAGAACAGGAAATGGACAACAGATTTACCGTCTAACAAGGCAGTCATGGTTACCCTTGCTCTCACTTTCTATTCCACTAGACTCCTTATTAAATAGATCCTGCTCTGTAAGTTCTGGCACCCACCCCCATAAGGTCAACAGAACACACTGGTTCACTCTCTTTTCCTTCAATACCCATTCTTTTTCTCATAACCCCTTCCTGTGCAACCACCGATGATGCAACATTTGCAGTTACTACTTTCCTCCTACATTTCTGGTCATAAATACCCTTCCAAGTAAAACAACGATTCACTTTTATTTCAGTTTAGCATATCACATTAAGGGCTCACAATCTATTATTGTAGCACATGAATGACCAAGTTCTCAATCGCTGTCACTGTAATTCTCCATTCCACTTCCACCTCTTACCTACAGCCTCCTCCACTTTTCCAATAAAGTTCAGCACAAGCTGAGGTTCACAATGACACTGGAAGCAATACAAACTTCTTTCAACACTTAATTGAACAAATCAGCTATTCCAGATTCGTACCCACATTTTAAAGAATCATCTTCCATCCCCACTCTTCATATCCAGTTGTTACAGATTTCTTTCTTCTTACTACATTGCTGCTAGGTGTCCTTCTGTAAGTCACCTTTACCATCCCTAACAGTAGTTCCATCACCACGTCATTTAACCTCATATCCATTACCCCATCACTGACCTTCCTTCCCTGTTTCCTCCCTTTATCCCTGCAATTTAAATTTCTGATCTTTAACAATTCCCAGCTGTGATGAGAGGACAGTGAAATAAAATGTTAGCATAAGTTTGCTCTCCATAGAAACTGACTGACCTGCTGAAAATCCCCAATTTCATTTTGTAGGATCACACTCAGATTTTTGGACTGCAAGCAAATCTCTGGTTTGAGTTATTATTCATGAAAGTGGATTGGCAGCAAGCTGAAAAGTACGGCCTACTCCTGCCCTTCTTTATATTCTTATGAACTGGATGCAAAACCTTTTGTGGCTGATGGTATAAAATATTTTAAGGAACATCAGGCAAATTGGCAAAGAAATTTGGGTCTGAATCAGCATTGCTTTCTTTGGCAGACTGTCTTAATCATATATTTGCTGTGAGATGCACCATTTGAACAAAGTGACAAAGCTGTGGCACTGGATGGAAAGTCCCAAAACATTTTACTTGAATGTGTCTTAAAAGTTGTATTAAAAATGTATTAAAAATAAGTTACAAATGGATGTGGTAGCACTGCTGCCATTCAGCTCCAGTGACCTAGATTTGATTCTGATCTTGGCTATAAACGATTTGCGACTGTGAGTTTCTCCAGGTGCTCTGGCTTCTTCAATTGCCAAATATATTCTAGTAAGTTAAGTAGCTGCTGATAATTTCCTCTAGTTTACTGATGCAAAGCGAACTGGGAATTGAAGAGTATATGGAAGAGATTAAGTTACAGAGAAGTGTTGGAATGGGACTGATGGGAACATTGAAAACCAGCATAGACTTAATGGGATAGTACGGAATAGAAAATATAAATGTAAACCAGCAAGGATAGCTAGATTTCATTCTCTATTTGACCAAATGTCTGTAAATGGCTAAGACTGAATATTTCAACAAAGATGACAATTTCAGGTCATGTTACTTGTGATTCAGTTATCTTGATTGATCCCTTAACTCAGGATTAGATAGGAGTCCCTAATCGATTTAAATAAAACTGCGCCCAGACACCACTGTGCACTTGTGCCAGAAAACAGAAGGCACCTACTTTTCAAGAGTATGTGCATATCCTAGATGTGAAATCACAAACACATGGGTGCAAAGATAAACTGTAAAATGTTCTGTCTTAGACTTCTAAACATAATTACTCTATAATCAATTACTACTTTTAACTGGAGCTGCAAGATGCAGTGGCATTCTCAATGCAGCATTCATAAAGTTAACTGCTTACCCAACCATCTGTCAGTGCAGTTGGCATTAAATGTTGCAAATGCCATCTTTCATATTTCTTCTTAATCTTTCTTTTTGCGCATTCTCTCCCAAGGTAACTTTTGGTGAGTACTGTACTAGATATTTACTGCAGCACGGCATTGCTAACACTGCAAAGAATGACATTTTTAACTGGAACTCTGCATCTGAACTTTTAAAAAATATTTATAGGCCTTTCATTTCCCAAATCACTTAGTAGGAATTCATCCATGATTAAATATACTAAAAATCCAATATATAGAAGTATTGTACCATAATCAATGAAACGGAATACCAGAAAAATACAAGTCTAAGATCCTTTATTAGTTTAATACATGCTATTGAAGACATATTCTATGCCACAGTTGTAATTTCATACTAATCTTAAAGGCCAATAATTTGAGAAACAGAATGGGAAATATTATTCACAAAGCTTCACAACTGAATTTTTTTTCCCAAAATTGAGTTTATGCCTATGTGTATATTTTTTTATTGGGCTGCCCAAATTCATGTTATATCTCCCCCACAATTATTCACCTATATCCCTCTGGAAGTACATCCAGTTTCAATCAAGCCTACACAAAAGAAACTAAGATGGATGCAGCAGTCCTCAGCTGTGATGTAATTTTATGTCTACAAGTGAATGGAATGTAACTTGAATCCATAACATTGAAATAATTGGTAGGGATATTAGTATTAACACCAGAGCCTTTTCATTGGAAAATAAAAAACAGACTATTAATTCTGATGGGTTTTGGTTATAAATAGCCATATCTGAAATTGACTAATGAACACATGGAAGGCAATGGACATGTATTCTGAGAACAAAACTCATGGTTTCATTAAAAGTGGCATCCATCAGTAAGAGAGCAGAAAAATTTCAATCTACCACCTTTCCTTTTGGCATTAAATATAAAGCCTTATACATTGTTCCCTTTGGTTTCCAGAGTGACCTTTGTTGAAAGTGAACTTGCAGACATTAGGGTGGGGCAAGATTAGGTTCAGCAGCATAGTTGTTTACTGTTCCTTCTCCACACAGACATGATCACTTCAGAAGGTACTACAGGGCAACATATCTGCAGAATTTTACAGCAGAAAAGCAGAAATGAAATGAGTGATGAAAGAGAAAGTGTTTTATCAGTTTTGCATTTGAAAATATTAAACCACAATATGCAATTAATTGAAAGCATACCTAAACATGCTAAGGATTACATTAAAGTATTACTCCAATTAACACTGCATTTCAATACAGATTTAAGTATGAATTAAAATCCTGTGTGTGTGGAAGAGGCATTTTATAGCTGTTCTGCCTTAATGTTTAAACCTAATGCCATATTAAGGTTACAGACAGAACTATCACTCATGAAATGCAGTGAAAATCCAAGCAAAGCAATTTAGGTTCCTTCATTCAATCATCTTTACAGATCCTTTCATTTATCAGCATCTTTGTCTGATAGCAAACACAGTAATTAAAAATAGAGACATCATAGTACAGATTGTGTTAAAATATTCAATTTTTGATTTGCATCAAGCAACTTGTACTTCAAAACGTTTTAATGACAGCTATATTACCTTTTTCTGAAGGTAAGCTAATTGCTTTTTAAGAGATTTTTTGGTACAAGGCATTCACTGTAGCATAAGAATAAGCTATAATTTTACTGGTAAGCACAGAACTAGACAAATTATTTACAATACTTCCCCATTTTATTTATTAGTCATTTTCGATGCTTCAATGTCTGTTCATCCAATTTGCAGACTGCATGCAGCATGAAGCTCATCATCATGCTACTGAAAAGCCTGAAAACATTGCACGTCACAAGCTTACGCCAGCCTGCCACCAATCTGCAAGTCTGCGTTCTTGCAGCACCAGCACAGCATTCCGTTCCAAAGAGGCTTTCAGTCAATGTGTTCGCACCGCTAGCTAGTCTCTGCACAAGTACTTCATTACCATCAACAAGTTAAGGACAGGACCACCAGCTGTGCAGCCGAAGGTTTGGGCTTCAATTAACCAATTGAATGGACAAGAGAAGGAAATGTTTGTTTTCATTCACTCGCGAGAAAAATCACTATAGTCCTAAACCAGTGGAAATCAAAGGAGGGCAAGGGCAAAGCTTTGGGAGGAAACATTACAGCAGAGATAGGTGAAAAATTACTATGGCATTTTTTCTTTTTGCTTCTAACTGGAGTACTCGCCATTGTCTTATGTGAAAGCAAATAGCAATCCTTTTGTATCGTGTCTTTTCAAAAAGCTGCCTCTTCCACTGGAACTTCTTTCCAGCTCACTGCTCAAGTCGTCTCAACAGAAGGATAGTTGAATGCAGTCTCCAATGTGCAGAAGAGAATGGGTAAGTGTTTTCTTTTCAAATGAGATTTTCAAAACCTAGAAAGAAAGGGAAGTGATGCAGAGGATGAAGGGGGGAAGGAGCAATTACTTGTCTTGCTGGAAACAAATAGAATGTTTGTCTTTTGAAAAGAAAATTAAGTCTTACAATTCTACCATCGTCTATCACTCCAAATAGCTTTTGTGGGGGAGGGGAATAAAATACCTAAATCAACATATATGATGGGCTGTTTTGGCTGAAAACCTAAATGAATTTCATTTGATTGCCACCTACAGGTTTGCATTCGAAGTGGCCATTGGGGGGGCCAACAACGGTGGCATTGTGTGTGATGAGCATGTTGTTGAAAATGCTGCCTGCCTCAGGCGCAGCATGTCCACAGAAATGCAGATGCGAGGAGCTGCTCTTTTACTGCGATTCTCAAGGTTTTCAAGGAGTACCCGATAATGTCTCCCACGGGTCTATCGGCTTGTCACTCAGGCACAATAGTTTTTTTCAACTGCAAAACGATCAGTTTACAAGCTTTAGCCAACTTACATGGCTCTATTTAGATCACAACCAGATCTCTGTTATTCAAGAGGATGCCTTCCAAGGACTATATAAACTCAAAGAATTAATCCTCAGCTACAATAGGATTGTGCGTCTGGCAAATACCACATTCAGTCAGCTGATTAACTTGCAGAACCTGGACCTGTCATTTAATCAAATTACTTCTCTACAACCAGAGCAATTCCACAGCTTACGGAAACTTCAGACACTACATCTACGTTCCAATTCACTAAGGACCATCCCCATAAGGGTTTTCTGGGACTGCCGAAGCCTGGAGTTTTTGGATATAAGCAACAATCGTTTACGAAGTCTGGCTCGTAATGGCTTTGCAGGATTAATCAAACTCAAGGAGCTTCACCTAGAGCACAACCAGCTGACAAAGATTAATTTTGCTCATTTCCCGCGGCTAATCAGCCTCCAAACACTATTTTTGCAGTGGAACAAAATAAGTATCTTGTTATGTGGAATGGAATGGACCTGGGACACATTGGAAAAACTTGATGTGACAGGAAATGAAATTAGAACAATTGATCCTTTAGTTTTCCTTACAATGCCAAACCTCAAGATACTCCTGATGGATTCGAACAAGCTAACTACCCTGGATGCTCAGATTGTTAACTCATGGAAATCTCTAACGCACATCGGTCTCTCTGGCAACATGTGGATCTGTAACAAAAGTATTTGTGCCCTTGCCTCCTGGCTAAGCAATTTCCAAGGCCGATGGGAGAACTCGATGGTCTGTGCTAGCCCAGAGCACACACAAGGTGAGGACATCCTAGATGCTGTTCATGGATTTCAAATCTGCAGCAATCTTTCAGCAGCCACCACACAGATAACCACTGGCTATACGGATCCTACACAACAGCCAGAAGCTACTGAGTATATAACAAAATTAACACCCATAGACTCCACTACAGAGGATACTGAAAATCCAACAACAGAAACAACTGCTGAAGACTTCCTTGAACCTGATAATACCCTCTTTACACACAGGATAATAACTGGAACAATGGCTCTATTGTTCTCCTTTTTCCTCATTATCCTTGTGGTGTACATTTCACGGAAATGCTGCCCTCCTACCCTGAGACGTATAAGGCACTGCTCCATGATGCAACACCGACGGCAAATTCGCCACCAAGCCAGGCAGCCTATGGCAGATTTATCAACACAAGTACCCTATAATGAATATGAACCCACCCATGAGGAAGGCGCATTGGTCATCATAAATGGTTATGGACAATGTAAATGTCAGCAGCTGCCTTATAAAGAATGTGAAGTATAAATTAATGAGCTCATGTAACCAACATACACAGTTTAAGAAATGGGAAATCTGTGAGTAAAATGCTTTCAACTTTTAACTACAGAACTGAACTTTAATATTTTTTATTTCCAGAATAAAGTTACCAAAATTCTGGCATTGGTTCTCTTTCTCTAAACTGTACCTAATGCTTCAAATGAAATTCAGCTTAAATATTTCAATTTGGATTTAGAACTGGCCATTCTAGTTATTTTATCTGATTGTAGCAGAAATTACAAAGCTTTCACACAGATAATTATGGCATCTTAAAAGAACATTTAAAAGAAAATTCCTAGACCATTCTAAACTAGACAAGTATTTAAAAATATATACATACTATTTGTCTTCCTTTATCCTCATTGGAATCTCTCTTCAAAGAAATGAGAAGACCTTTAGATAACCAGCCGGTACATGTTAAATATTGGGCTCAAAATTGATGTATGCTCAAACTGTTATGTAAGAGATTATAAATGGCAAGTTTTCTTGATTTTAATATTGAAAAGCACAGGTCGTCTTTCTGATTGAAGTGAGGCTTTTGCTGGCTGAACAAATACTTCCATAAAATTGTTTGCAAAATACTCTCAATTGCATGATCATTTTCCTCAGTCTTGAATAAAATGACCCAGAAAGTTTAAATACCATGATCAAAGGTTCACAGGGTATCACAGTTAATCTGCACTTGATACCCTCGATACCCTTGAAACATGTTTAATAAGTTTTATTAGTTTCATGACTTTGTAAAACATCTATCTGCAGTTTAGTAAACGGCTATAGTATATACTTGGAATGCTACATTATATAAATGCATACAGCAAAGCTCTAATGATTAGGTTCAAGAGATAGTCCACAACTGAGACTCTTAATAAACCAGACAGTAGTGAAATGCAATTGTGACCCATCTGATGTATTACCTATTTTTCAATTGCTATAAAAGATATTAACTTCAAATACCATACATCCAAGGAGCAACTGCAGCATGTGGCAATCATCTGAAATTTCTAATTGTGATATGGGTGGGAAGCTGTGAAGTACCATTGTAAAGTAATTAGGAAAATGCAGAAAAATGAAACAAGGTTGAACTCTGCAAATATAAACGAAGGGGTATAAATGTTGTTCTATTTTCTACATGCCTGCTTCTATCCACCATCTTAGTCGCTCACGTTTTGTTACCTACTTCACTCAAAGTAGTCACTATCCACCTGACTGAGAAAGCAAAAGATAAAATATAGGCAGTCAAACGATTTATAGAGACAGAATGCAGGAATCAATAGGCACCAGAAAATATGAAAGATGCTAAGGCAGCATTGAAATATAAATTGTAATACAGACCTACAAGTGAATAACTGGAGATTTCACAATTTAAAGTAACATTGATTTTAATAATGCTATGCTGCCCCCTTTACTGAATAGCTTGAAAATCTTCTGTGAAAATACACACTTATTTGAAATGATAAAATCCAAACTAGTGTACTTTGGGTGAATGTGTGTAATTTACAAGCCATTTAAAGCAAAAGTACTGCAGATCAGCACACGAGAATACAGCAAAGACGGACAGACTCCGACACTCAGGACTGTATCAACATCCAGCTTTTGAAATTAATTTCACAACAGACAAGGTTCCTGATTAAAATCATTGTACAACAGAACAGCCAAACATGAATATCTGTATTAGACCAAACCAATTCACTAATCAGTTAAAATCTGTATTTCCTCACATTTCCAGTTGCTCGGTTCTTCGGTCCACTCTTTTTTTTAACTATTGTCCTCCCATCACTCAAGTGCTATCATTCTAGCACATGAACTCAGAAGAATAAGAGCTCGAAGGGACGCCTTCAAATTATGAGCCAATAATTTAGAGAGACTGGTAGAACACAAGATTAGTTGGCACCAGCAAAGATTTGGGAATGCTGGCACAAGAACATGGATTGGAAATTAAATTGGTTCTTCAAGAATACAGCTTTGGTTAGCCAAAGTTCTCCACAACTACCTGAATGCAACACAAATACAAATATCCACATATTGAAAATATTGAAATTAACCCAAATTAGTCTGGACAGATATTTAAAATGCACTACATATGTACTTGCATGTTAGCACAAAACCAGATACTGTACTAAATTATAACACAAAAGATCATTCTCATGAGAAAAGAACATGTCACTGGCCAGCAATAAGGGTTTGATATACAAATCTATAATCTATGCTTCTAGGGAACATTACCCTTAAGAATATTAAAGAACATTTGCAGAAAAATAATCTCAGTTAATCTTAAAAAACTTAAAATGAGCAAATTTTGTATTATGTTTACAAATCAAAATCAATCAATACTGAGAAATCGCATGCGAATTTGGAGGATGTGGCACTAAATTGCATACCTAAAAATACTAATTTTATTTTAGTTCTTACTCACGCTCTTAAGTTAGGCTGCAATTTTCTTCATACATTAAATATGTTGATTGAAATGCAGCACAATTTAAAATCCAGAAAGCTTAAAAACTGCAGGTGGTAGAAGGAGCACTGCTTCTCTTTTTAATTCTTCTGGAGAAATAAAATATCTGCCCAGCTAACATGATAGCAATGTTCAAAAGAAACTAGATAAATAGCTATCAATCTTACACTTTGCTGATCATACTCAAAGGTTAAAATACATCAATAAAAACTATACTCAATGATTCCTTAAATGCTGTAGCAAAATTTGTAAGAAATAAATTAAAGCCCTTTCTCAAGCTTTTGAGCTTGTATTTTAAAATTTAAAGAAAACAGTATTAAATCTCTTGACCAGTGAACTAAAACAAAATAAACCAAAACAAAAGCAGGAGTTAATTACTGGTCTGCCTTGAGATAGTTAATCTCGTCAGGGGAACTGGTGCACTACGGACTGATTCATGTAGCCTCGAGCTAGAACTGGGCAAAAAAATGGTTGGTATTCCACAGCCTCACTGCTGTTCAGTGACCTCTGCTGGAAGCTTCTATATGGCAATGAATGAAGAGAGCTTGTAGAGACCCAAGCCATCTGTACACGCACATCACTAATAGGATCAACCTAAACAATATGCAAATGACTATTTTAATGAACATAAAGAAAAAGGGTTTAGGAAAAGGTTAGAGAAAATGAGGTTGCCAATGCCTACTTTTAAAACAAAATAATTCACTGTTTGAATCATTAAGGTCCAACTACATCAGACAAATGGACAGAGGGTAAACACATTAATATACCATCCAAGGTGGTGGGGGCAGAAATTCATTCTTCATAGTATGCCAGTGTAAGTTGTGTAAGGATGTAGAGGGGCTTCAAGAGGACATAAATCAGACAAAATTAATGTGTATTCAAGAAAAATGCAATTCGTTCAGCTAAAAACAAAACATGGAGTTCATTAAAATTACTTTGGAAATTTTTTTTGAGTGTGAACTTTTTAAGCAAATTGATAAATTAAATATCCTTGATTTATCAATAATTAATCAAATAGTGTATTACAAATTAAAAATCATATTTTAAATGCTTTTAACCACTGAGTATTGACCAATTATATACAGTGGATTCCGGTTACTTGGGACCAGTACATTTTGGCCCAACTAAGCAACTGCCCCAATTAGCTGAGGTTTCATGGAAATAGTTAAAAAGGTACAAAAAAAAGACAAACTAAGTGACAAATTATGTATTTAAATGAAACAGAACAAATTAGAAAACTACAGTACTATAAAACTCTATTAGTTCCTAATAGTTATCGGAGGAATTCATCCACTGTATGCTGCTGTGTTCCTTTTGATTGACTGTAAATGATCCTAGTGCAGAACATGAACTGCCTTCATAAAATGCTTTCAACGACTGCATACTCAAAATTTTCACTTTTATTGTAACATTCAAGATATTGTAAATACCTTCGAATTCTTTGTAGTTCCTAACTTACTGAAATAGTGAAATTGTTTCATTTTCACTCTCGGCTATTTCTGGCATGTCCAAGTCTGCAATTGTCTTACGCTTATTTCTCATCAATTGAATAATTACTTTGGTTCTGTCTTCACTAAGGAGGACATAAATAATCTTCCAGAAATAGTAAGGGACAGAGGGTCCAGTGAGATGGAGGAACTGAGCGAAATACATGTTAGTAGGGAAGTGGTGTTAGGTAAATTGAAGGGATTGAAGGCAGATAAATCCCCAGGGCCAGATGGTCTGCATCCCAGAGTGCTTAAGGAAGTAGCCCAAGAAATAGTGGATGCATTAGTGATAAATTTTCAAAACTCGTTAGATTCTGGACTAGTTCCTGAGGATTGGAGGGTGGCTAATGTAACCCCACTTTTTAAAAAAGGAGGGAGAGAGAAACCGGGGAATTATAGGCCGGTTAGCCTAACGTCGGTGGTGGGGAAACTGCTGGAGTCAGTTATCAAGGATGTGATAACAGCACATTTGGAAAGCGGTGAAATGATTGGACAAAGTCAGCATGGATTTGTGAAAGGAAAATCATGTCTGACGAATCTCATAGAATTTTTTGAGGATGTAACTAGTAGAGTGGATAGGGGAGAACCAGTGGATGTGGTATATTTGGATTTTCAAAAGGCTTTTGACAAGGTCCCACACAGGAGATTAGTGTGCAAAGTTAAAGCACACGGTATTGGGGGTAAGGTATTGGTGTGGGTGGAGAATTGGTTAGCAGACAGGAAGCAAAGAGTGGGAATAAACGGGACCTTTTCAGAATGGCAGGCGGTGACTAGTGGGGTACCGCAAGGCTCAGTGCTGGGACCCCAGTTGTTTACAATATATATTAATGACTTGGATGAGGGAATTAAATGCAGCATCTCCAAGTTTGCGGATGACACGAAGCTGGGTGGCAGTGTTAGCAGTGAGGAGGATGCTAAGAGGATGCAGGGTGACTTGGATAGGTTGGGTGAGTGGGCAAACTCATGGCAGATGCAATTTAATGTGGATAAATGTGAGGTTATCCACTTTGGTGGCAAAAATAGGAAAACAGATTATTATCTGAATGGTGGCCGATTAGGAAAAGGGGAGGTGCAACGAGACCTGGGTGTCATTATACACCAGTCATTGAAAGTGGGCATGCAGGTACAGCAGGCGGTGAAAAAGGCGAACGGTATGCTGGCATTTATAGCGAGAGGATTCGAGTACAGGAGCAGGGAGGTACTACTGCAGTTGTACAAGGCCTTGGTGAGACCACACCTGGAGTATTGTGTGCAGTTTTGGTCCCCTAATCTGAGGAAAGACATCTTTGCCATAGAGGGAGTACAAAGAAGGTTCACCAGATTGATTCCTGGGATGGCAGGTCTTTCATATGAAGAAAGACTGGATGAACTGGGCTTGTACTCGTTGGAATTTAGAAGATTGAGGGGGGATCTGATTGAAACGTATAAGATCCTAAAGGGATTGGACAGGCTAGATGCGGGAAGATTGTTCCCGATGTTGGGGAGGTCCAGAACGAGGGGTCACAGTTTGAGGATAGAGGGGAAGCCTTTTAGGACCGAGATTAGGAAAAACTTCTTCACACAGAGAGTGGTGAATCTGTGGAATTCTCTGCCACAGCAAACTGTTGAGGCCAGTTCATTAGCTATGTTTAAAAGGAAGTTAGATATGGCCCTTGTGGCTACAGGGGTCAGGGGGTATGGAGGGAAGGCTGGGTTCTGAGTTGGATGATCAGCCATGATCATAATAAATGGCGGTGCAGGCTCGAAGGGCCGAATGGCCTACTCCTGCACCTATTTTCTATGTTTCTATGTTTCTATCAACAGTGACAAAAATCATTGCTTTTTGAAAGCAAACATATATGCTATTTAAATACTGTTCACTCTAAGCAAAGTATAATAATCATGCAAGTGCACAGTACTAAGACTAGTTAGAAACTGTTTGGCAACAGTCTCCTGCCCCAATTAAGTGCCATCGTGTCCCAATTATAACAAAGGAAATCACGGCTACTTTCTTAATTAGTTTTTGTTAAGAGTTGTCCCAAATAAATATCTGCCCCGATGAACCAATGGCCCAATTAACTGGCATCCACAGTATCTGGAAGCACAAAATACAGTTTCAAGCAGGAACAGAACTTAAAATTTACTATCTTCCAACTTATGTAATTCTGTCAGCTCAATTTTGTCACAAGCTTTCTGAAATGGCTGGTTAGGAAAAAACACATGGGAAACTACTGGGACCATCCTAAAGCTTCCCAGTTGGTGACCCACTTACATCTTACTGTTGATCTAATTATGTTGGAGTCAATATCATGGTGCAAATACCATATTTGTTACTAGACTAAATGAAGTTCTTTTGGGTCAAAAGATTTGCTTGGATGTCATGAGGAAAATTGAATGGCTTCTCCTTGCAGCACACAGGCATGCCATATCCATCATTCTAATCTAAAGCAAGTACGTTCTGAAATACCAGCCCAGCCAAGTAGGCAAGCTCATTTGTCATTATTGATTTGTACAAAGCTATACCTGATTAGAATATTTAAAAATCAAATTATTGGTAATTCTGTACAGCTGTACAAATGTGAAATATTAACAATGAGAGCATAACTGTTGAGTTGCATAGTACAAAAGCAGCAAATAACACACGACAAAAAATTAAAACTTTAAAAACCTTTTCTGGGAAGGATCACAATACCATGGCTATTTCCCCCAGAAACTGTATTTAAAATATTTCTTTGTAGAACATTTTATTGAAGTATACTATTCACTCGTGTTGCAAAATTTAACATACACATTTGCCCAGTGTCAGGTTTTCCATAATAAATTTACATGTCTGTATTTATAATGGAAACTGCTTGTAATTACAAGCTCCTACTAGTTTTCTATTCTATAGCATCTCAGTGGCAGATAAGTATAGTAATTGTAACAAATTTACACGGGCAGCTTTCCTACAGAAGCTGGCCAAGGAATTTGATAGAAATTTCAATAATGCTGGAACATGCTTTCAGTTGAATACTAGACAGTCTCTTTAATCCATGTTGACAAAGCCACTGAAATACTTTAACACAACTATAATCTCAATTCCAAAATACGATTTTATAATACTGGCTAAAATTATCGCACAAAAAAGCAATAATTGATGACTACTTCATCAGTTAGAGGTATCCTTATCAAATTAAAACATTGATGTTCAATCGGCAAGTGAATTTTGAAAAACACCAAACTCTAAAAATAATTTGTACCTAAGTGCATTGTATATTTCCAACCATAAGTTGAGGAAAGCTACCGTAATACATACTACATATTTTTAACAGCTTTGTAGCAAAAACTATTTTTTTCTAATCTTTGCCTTAGTGTTATTGAGCCCCCTACCGGTAGAAATCTCCTTTTCCATCCACCAATATAATGCATCAATTTTGAATGCCACAATTAATGCTGTCCTTCAACCACCTTTGTCAGAGGGAGGGTAATTCAAGCGTCTTTGATCCTTCTTCGTAACTTTAATTCCTCATTGGTGATATTAGTAGAACATATTCATCAATAATCTAGTTACATCATTTAAGTAAATTAGCAGTTCCAAGGGAATTCTGAAATTATGACTTAATTCACAAATGCTTAAAGAAAGCCTTCCTGAAACAGCTGCAATGTACGTGAAGCTGGTCTGACAGCATTATTAAGTAAGAATTTCTAGTCCCAAGCATGAAGCTCAAAGACAAAAATTCAAGACTTCTAGGGATACTGAACGTGTTGGAGCTCCAGGTGCTATAATGAGTTATAGCAGTATATTCACTGAACTTTCTTGCACGTGCAACAATGACAAAAATCAAATGATGCATTGCCACTCATCTAACACAAAAATTATAAATACATGCCAATTCCCACAAAAATATTAACTGTATTAGATCCACACTTCCAAGACAGAATTCCAAAATCCTGATGCAGGGTTTAATCCAAAACAGAGACAATTCCTTTCATCCTACAGACGCTGTTCAACCTACGGAGTTCCTCCAGCAGACTGTTGCTCCAGATTCCAGCATCTGCAGTCCACAGACCCAACCTACTCAACCCTTCACCACAAGAATCAGTCAAATGTATCTTTTCTGCACTAACTCCAACGGAAACACATCCTTGAGCATGGAAACCAAAGTATGCATTAATCCAGGTGTAGCCTCACTGGGTCATTATAAAGTTGCATCAAAAGGTCCCTACTTTTATACTCCATACCCCTTGCAATAAAGGTTAACATTCCACTACACTTTCTAATAACTCATTGTATCTGCATGCTAACCTTGTGATATGTGGTGAGATTTCCAGGTTTCTTTGTACCACAACATTTTGTGGCCATTCTTTAAAGAATGGGATTTTTCATTTCACTTTGTTTTTGTATCCTTGACCTCATCTCACTAGCCTACTTATCTTTGTATCAAACAGCAACTCTGTCTACAGTATAAATACTTCATCCCTTCATCAGCATAGATTTATATGTAAATAGCTAAGGACTCAGTCCTTAACCCCTATGAATCCCCACTAGCTACTAATTAACAATCCAAACATAATCACCCACTTATACTTATTCTGTTTTCTGTTACATAGCCATTGCAATCTAATCTATTACTCTAAATCCTTTAATCTTATGCATGTAACTTTTGTAGCATGATATCAATTGCTTTCTGAAAACCCAAACATTATATGTCTACCCCATATCCATACTACTTGTTAAGAGTCAGAATTTTAACAGATAACCCTTTCACAAAACCATGCTGATTTATGGTTTTCCAAATTTCTTGCTTTAGCATTTTTAATGGCCTCCTGTAATTTCCGAATGGCAAATATTAGGATTAAATGGCCTATAGTTTCCTGCCATCTGTCTCCCTCCTTCCTTGAAAAGTAGTGTTATATTTGCAGTTTGGTTCTCTTCAGTATCAAGATAATGTTAGTAGATGACAACAGACACATTCACCATGGCTGTAGCAATTTTCCTTAAGATCTATTGGACATGAGAAATTAGGAGCAAGGGCTGGACACCATTTCCCCCACTGACCCAGTGATAGAGATTATTTTAAATGAGTTAAATTGGGATGTTTGTTGCCTTCTAATCTCTAATTACCAATCCAAAATTATTACTTAGAACCTCGGTTAAGTAGTCAGCAGCAAAGATTTAGCACTATCATCGAGAAGTGTGACTGAAAGAAAATATGCAGATTTGCCCTCTAAGATAAAAGTGGTATTGAAAATAGTACTTTAAATTTATAATGGAGAAATAAGCATCTAACTTTGTGACCATCCCTAACCACATCTTTCTAAGTTTATCCATGAGTGCCACCTAGATAGAGAGAGTGGTGGTGCAGGGTCATAGTCAGTGTAGCAGTTCAAACTTCAGGATTCAGACTGTTTCATGTCATTTCCTGTACACAAGGAGACAAAATAATTGCTACTCCAGATCTGATGTAACACAAAAACACAAAAGATGAAGAACGAAATAAAAATAATAAAACACACACACAATAAATATAAATACATAAGATTGACTTTAAGTCCATAAAGTAATGCTAGGCTGTACATAAGACGACCGACAGGAAATAATACAAGTACTGATGGGAAATAATAAATTATTTTAAATAACTAATTTAATACAGAAGCATCTAATTAACATCATATTGGATACCAATGCAATTACTGAAACTATATTCTAAGCCTATTACAAGTCAATGCACAATAAAGACTCATGGCTGCACTTTAATCATTGAAACCGGCAAACAGAAAAGCGCACAAAACACATTATTTAATAAATTACATAATTGAATACAAAACCAAGGAAATCATGGGAAAGAATTGCAAAGGACTTGTTAAGCCTCAGCTGGAGTATTTTTGCTCGTTGACAAAATACAAACAAGATGATAACAAATAACAAATAAAAGAGCATCATGCATCAACAGTGAACAGCACTCAAAATTGGTACCAACATGATGGGCTGAAACAATTCCATTCAAGATTATTGTCAATGTGCATCTATTTGTTTTGATCCTTCAGTTTCACTGGTGAGTTTTAATACTTTTAATTATAAAAGTATCATAAACTACAACTTAGAAACTGGACAGGAACAGTTCAAAATGGAAGAGCTTTACGAAGCTTTGCATAAAATCCATTTTACTTACATTCACATAAAATGACCAGATATCCAAGTTCTGCATTCTTGAAAACATCTCTCCTATTGGCTAAATTATTAATTAGCTCACTTCTGCTAGCTATTCCTGAAATTTTGAGTGCTTTCCACAAGATCAGCTATTCATAAAAGAATGCTAAAATCATTTCAAATGAACCAAAATCTTGGCGTGGGGCCTAGAAATATATCTGATCACCCATGAGATATTTTACACCAATTAATTCATGGTTCAATACAAACCACTCAGACCTCTGTACTTGCGTGGTGTTTTTCAAATAGCATTTATTTTGATGCTGCATTGCAAATTATTTCCCCTCAAAATTATTCATTTGTCTTTACTAATCTTTCTTCACCAACCTAACAGTGAATTCTAAATCATTATACTGAATGCAGTGTTCTCATTTTACTCTTGGTTCATCTGACATGACCTAATTCAATAAAATAGCAACTAAACATGCACTATAGGCCAAATACTCTTCTTACAACCACCACTGGGCAGGAGGTAGGTCCCACACCACCAGTTTCAGGAACAGTTATTACCCTACAACCATCATACTCTTGAACTCGCATGGATAACTTTACTCACAACACTGAACTGATTCTACAACCGACAGACTAACAACTTACATTCCCTGTAATTTGCTTTTTTTTTTATTTGCAATTTGTCTTCTTTTGCACATTGCTTGTCTTTCTTTATGTACAGCTTTTCATAAATTCCCTTTTATTCCTTTATTTTCCTGTAAATGGCTGCAACAAAATGAATCTTAAGGTGGCATATGGAAACATAAATTTTACTTCAACTTTAGCTGTTAAGCATTTATCGATGTCCAATGGCCAATGTGGTTACTATTTAAATGACAATTTTCCCCCCTGCATCCCTCAATTTATCCCACACATTTGTGAAAATGAACTTACCCTTCTCATGCTCGTAATGTAGCCTTTTATTCCAACAATTGACACACCAATACATTCAAGGAATCTGACCCTTATATTTTTATTCATCCATTTAATAGGCCCATATCTCTTTACACAGTTGTATCAGTAAGTTTTATTTATTCCTTTTCACAATTTTAATGAAATGGCAATAGTAAACATCCTGCAATACTTCAAAATTACAGACCTTCACTTAGTTTCTGCTCTTAGTTATTGCTCATTCCTAAGCAAATTCACAAAATTACTGGTTTGAACAACACATTTAAAGGAGTTATAAAACTCATTAGCATCCTCTGGTGGTAGAATTTGAGCACCATAAATAGAGTAAGCATAGCAGAAATTAATACTAAGGTTAACGCAGTTGAAATTAAAATAAACTTTGATTTAATTAAATAAAACATGCAATACAAGGCAAAATATACCATCCCATGACTGTGCTACAGAAGAATCCATAATGAATAGTGCAAGCATATGGATGAATGTAATTACCCCTGGAAAATGAAATACACAAAAATAAATCTTGATGGCAGGTGTTGCTGTTAAAGTTATCATTTAATATTTAAGATCATAAGACTGTAAGACATAGTAGCAGAATTAGGCCTTTTGGCCAACTGAGTCTGCTCATCATTCTACCATGGCTGATTTAATGACTCTCACCCCTATTCTCCTGCCTTCTCCCTGTAACCTTTGATGCCCTGACAAATCAAGAACCTATCAACCTCCATTTTAAATATACCCAATGATTGGGCCTGTAAAGGTGTCTGTGGCAATGAATTTCACAGATTGGCTAAAGAAGTTCCTCATCTTTGCTCAAAAGGGACATCCTTGTACTCTGAGACTGTGAATTCTTGTCCTAGACTCCTTCATGACAGGAAACAGCCTCTCTTTATTACTCTATCTAGGCCATTCAATATTTGAGAGGTTTTAATGAGATCTGTCATTCTTCTGACTCCAGCGAGCACTGGCCCAAAGGTATCAAATGCTCCTCGTATGTTAACCCCTTCATTCCCAGGATCATTCTCATGAGCTTCCTCTGTACCATCCCCAATGTCAGCACACCCTTTCTTAAAAAGGGGGTCCAAAACTGCTCACAATACTCGAAATGTGGTCTCACCAATGCCTCACAGCCTCAGCATTCCATCCTTGCTTTTATACTCTAGTACTCTTGAAATGAATGCTAACATTGCATTTGCCTTCCATCTCACCAGCTCAACCTGCAAATTAACCTCTAGTGAATCCAGGACAATGACTCCCAAGCCCCTTTACACCTCTGATCTCTGAATGTTCTCCCCATTTAGAAAACAGTTTACACTTTAATTGCTTCTGCCAAAGTGCATGACCATTACTTCCCTATTCTATATTCCATCTGCCACTTCTTTGCCCATTCTCCTAATTTGTCCAATTCTTTCTGCAGACACCCTGCTTCCTCAACAATACCTGCCCCTCCACCTATCTTCATATCATCTGCAAATTTGGTCACAAAGCCATCAATTCCAGAATCCAAATCATTGACATATAATGTGAAAAGAAGTGGTCCCAACACGTACGCTTGCGGAACACCAGTAGTTACCGGCAGCCCAACAGAAAAGGCCCTCTTTATTCTCCTTCTTTTCTTCCTGCCAATCAGCCAGTCTTCTGTCCATGCTAATATCTTTCCTGTAATACCATGGGCTCTTATCTTGTTTAGCAACTCATGTGTGGCATCTTGTCAAAGGAATTTCAAAAATCCAAATAAACAACATCCACTGTCTTGCCTGCTGCTCCTCAAAGAATTCCAGCAAATTTCTCAGGCAAGATTTCCCCTTAATGAAACCTTTCTGACTTTGGCCTATTTTATCTTGTACCTCCAAGTACCCTAAAACTTCATCCTTAATAATGGAACACCGAAATCAGACTAACCGTCCTATAATTTATCCCCAACTTGCCTCAAGGTGGTCATAGTGCATCACCTTCACAAACTGCTACAGCTGCTCTGTGGTACTTTGGACATCCTTTTAAGCTTCCATTTGTTAATGGGGTATGAGCATGACTGACTTGGCCAGCACTAACTATCACCCTCTAATTGTTATGCTATGTCTTTTCTGAGGGCATTTGAGAAACAGATTTCTATGGGGATATATTAAAATAAAATAAAAAGACAATAAGATTTCATTTTCCTGATCAATGGATCAGATAAGTTTTGCAGCAATGTGACAGCTTCATGGATGTCATTAAAGATACGAGTTTGTGGCTTTAGGTTTACTTTAATTCTTTGTAGCTTCCCAGTTTCAATGGTGGATTCAAATCTGCACTAACTCGGACTATGAAATTTAGCACAGCAACTTACCATGCCAACTTTTGCCGTAGCTCCATGCACTGAGACTCTGTGCCCAGAGGTAATTTACTAATTCTGATGAAAACTACACATGAACATGGACTTCACATCTAATGTCTGAGCTACTCAACATTTCTGCACTATATCTCAGTTTAATTTTTGGGTTGGAGTGGAAGGGACAGAATTTTCTGGCAAAATTACCAGACAGGAAATAAAAAACATTTCTAAACAAGATAAGATTGAAGTCACTCAAATGATAAACCTAATGAAATAGGATTATTTAAGAAATAAGTATTTTAGAATTTTAGAGGAACTTATTAACATTCAGAATAGGAGTACATAACCAAACTCCTCAAATCTGTCCCACCATTCAGTATGACAATGGCTGATTTAAGCTGGTGTTAAATACTCTTCCGACCAAGCTCTCCGTAACCCCTAATTTCTCAATTTTTCAAAAATTCACCTATCTCCATCTTAAACACATCTAATGTCCTCACCATCCTTGGGGACAAAATTCCAGAGAATCACCATCTCGGAAGACATTTTTGTGTATCAATGTTTTAAATAGCCACCACCTCATTCTGCAGCCATATTCCCTAATTTATGATTCTCCCACTCATGAAAACATTTCAACTTTGACCATGTGAAGCTCCCTTAGAAACATATGTGTCTGAATAAGGTCACCACTCATTTTTCCTTACAATTTAGACTACATAAAATGGAAATAATGCCATCTTCCATGAAAAATGATTGCTTTTTAAAATTTAAAAAAACTACCCTATATTACATTTCTGTGCAAACACATTCTGGACTTTCACACCAGCGAAGTCATCCCCACTGGCTGACAATTTCCTACCTGAAACCTGCATTAATGGTGGAACACAAAGCAGTTATCTCCCTGGACACATGCTGAGGAATTTGTGCATTGAGCCTGTCCCAATTTAGTCAATAGGTGCAGGAGTAGGCTATTCGGCCCTTCAAGCCAGCACCGCCATTCACTGTGATCACAAGATCACAAGACAAAGGAGAAGTAGGCCATTCGGCCCACCAAGTCTGCTCCGCAGCTCCCCCATGAGCTAAACTATTCACCCATCTAGTTCCAATTTCCGGCTTTTTCCCCATATCCCTTGATACCCTTACTAATTAGATACCTGTCAATCTCCTCCTTAAACACCCTCAACGATCGGGCCTCCACAGCTGTATGTGGCAACGAATTCCACAAATCTACGACCCTCTGGCTAAAAAAATTTCTCCTCATCTGTTTTAACTGGGTACCCTCTAATTCTAAGACTATGGCCTCATGTCCTGGACTCACTCACCAAGGGAAACAACCTTTCCACATCTACTCTGTCCAACCCTTTCAACATTTGAAATGTTTCTATGAGATCCCCTCTCATTCTTCTATACTCTAATGAATACAATCCAAGAGCCGACAGACGCTCCTCATACGTTAGCCCCTGCATTCCAGGAATAATTCTCGTAAATCTTCTCTGAACTCTCTCCAACATCAGTACGTCCTTTCTAAGATAGGGGGCCCAAAACTGCACACAGTATTCCAAGTGAGGTCTCACTAATGCCCCATAGAGCCTCATCAACACCTCCTTACTCTTATACACTATTCCTCTTGAAATGAATGCCAACATAGCATTCACTTTCCTTACCAGCGATCCAACTTGGTGGTTAACCTTTAGGGTATCCTGCACGAGGACCCCCAAGTCCCTTTGCACTTCCGATTTTTGAATTATCTGCCCGACTATTTCTTCTTCTGAAATGTACAACCGTACATTTGTCAACGTTATATCTCATCTGCCATTTCTTTGCCCACTCTCCTAAACTGACTAAGTCTCTCTGCAACCTTTCCGTTTCTTCAACATTTCCTGCTCCTCCACCTATCTTGGTGTCATCCGCAAACTTAGCCACCAAACCATTTAATCCATAATCCAAATCATCGATATACATCGTAAAAAGAAGCGGCCCCAACACCGACCCCTGCGGAACACCACTAGTAACCGGCAACCAATCAGAATAGGATCCCTTTATTCCCACCCTTTGCTTTCTGCCTATCAGCCAATGCTCCACCCATTTCAATATCTTTCCTGTAATTCCATGGGCTCTCATCTTATTAAGCAGCCTTATATGCGGCACCTTATCGTAGGCCTTTTGAAAATCCAAATACTCAACGTCCACAGCCTCTCCCTTGTCAACCTTTTTCAAGATTACCTCAAAAAATTCCAATAGGTTGGTGAGACAGGATCTTCCCTTCATGAAACCATGCTGGCTTCGGCCTATCTTGCCATGCACCTCGAGGTATTTCATAACCTCGTCCTTGAGGATTGACTCCAATATCTTTCCAACCACCGATGTCAGACTAATAGGTCTGTAATTTTCTTTTTGCTGCCTCCTTCCTTTCATAAATAATAGAACTACATTTGCGACCTTCCAGTCCTCCGGAACCATGCCAGAATCTATTGATTCCTGGAAGATCATTTCCAATGCTTCCATAATCTCCAAGGCCATCTCCTTCAGAACCCTTGGGTGCACCTCATCTGGACCGGGAGATTTATCTATTCTTAGTCCACTTAGCTTCCCAAGCACTTTCTCTCTAGTAATCTTGACTGTAACTAATTCTATTCCCTGATACCTCTGGCTATCAGGTATATTGCTCATGTCTTCCACTGTGAAGACTGATGCAAAACACTCATTCAGTTCCTCCGCCATCTCTTTGTTATCCATTATAATTTCTCCAGCATCATTTTCAATCGGTCCCGTATCTACCCATGTCACTCTTTTACTCTTCATATATTTAAAAACTCTTAGTATCCTTTTTTATGTTAATCGCCAACTTCCTTTCATAATTCATCTTTTCTTTCCTAATGACTTTCTTAGTTTCCTTCTGTAAGTTTTAAAAGTCTTCCAGTCCTCATTTTTCCCACTAATTTTTGCTTCTTTGTACGCCGTTCCTTTTGCTTTTATTTTTGCCTTAACCTCTCTCGTGAGCCACATTTGTGCCATTTTTCCATTCATGATTTTCTCTTTTCTTGGAATATATTTTTCTTGTATTTTCCTTATTTCTTGTAGGAATTTCATCCAATTCTGCTCTGCCGTCCCTCCATTTAGCTTACTTTTCCAATCGACTTGGGCCAGTTCCTCTCTCGTACCGCTGTAATTTCCCCTGTTCCACTGAAATATCGATACACCTGATACCAGTTTCTCCTTTTCAAATTTGAAAATGAACTCAATCATATTATGATCACTACTTCCAAGGGGTTCCTTTACCTCCAGCTCCCTAATCGCCTCAGGTTCGTTACACAGCACCCAATCCAAAACAGCTGGTCCCCTGGTGGGCTTCTGGACAAGCTGCTCCAAAAAGCCATCCTGTAGGCATTCTACAAACTCCCTCTCCTGAGATCCATTACCTTCCTGACTTTCCCAATCCACTTTCATATTAAAATCCCCCATAATTATCTTGACATTTTCCTTCTGACATGCTTTTTCTATTTCCAGCTGCAACTTGTAGTCCACATCCCGACTGCTGTTTGGAGACCTGTATATAACTCTATTAATGTCTTTTTACCCTTGCCATTTCTTAATTCTACCCATAAGGATTCTACCTCTTCTGATCCTATGCCCCTTCTTTCTATTGATTTGATATCGTTACTTAACATCAGGGCCACGCCGCCACCTTTACCAACCTTCCTATCTTTCCTATACACTGTGTATCCTTGAATATTCAGCTCCCAATCACATCCATCATTTAGCCATGACTCGGTGATGGCCACAATGTCATATCTTTTAACCTGCAGCTGTGCAGCAAGGTCATCCACTTTATTTCTAATGCTGCGTGCATTTAAGTACAGTACATTTAGATCAGTATCTGTTGTCGATTTTGCTATATTTCGATTTTGCTGCGAATTATCACATATATTCACCGGCCTGTCCTTCTTGCGATCTTTGCCGCACAGTATTTTTGACTTATTTCTATTTTCCTCTTCCTCGACCCTAACACCTTGGTTTCCTTCCCCTTGCCAACTTAGCTTAAACCCTCCCTAACAGCTATATTAAACAATCCCGCCAGGATATTAGTACCTTTCGGGTTCAGGTGTAATCCATCTTTTTTGTACAAGTCATACCTTCCCCAAAAAAGATCCCAATGATTCAAGAATTTGAAGCCCTGCCCCCTGCACAAGTTACTTAGCCACACATTCATCTGCTTAATTCTGCTATTCTAACCATCATTAGCGCGCAGCTCAGGCAGCATTCCTGATATTATTACTCTGGAGGTCCGGCTTTTCAATTTTCTTCCTAGCTCCCAGTAATCTTTCTTCAGGACCTCCTCTCTTTTTCTGCCTATGTCATTGGTCATGGCTGATCATCCACTATCAGTATCCAGTTCCTGCCTTATCCCCATAACCTTTGATTCCACTATCTTTAAGAGCTCTACCCATCTCTTTCTTGAAAGCATCCAGAGACTTGGCCTCCACAGCCTGCTTGGGGCACAGCATTCCATATATCCACCACTCTCTGGGTGAAAAAGTTTTTCCTCAACTCCGTTCTAAATGGCCTACCCCTTATTCTTAAACTGTGGCCTATGGTTCTGGACTCACCCATCAGCGGGAACATACTTCCTGCCTCCAGCGTGTCCAATCCCTTAATAATCTTATATGTTTCAATAAGATCCCCTCTCAGCCTTCTAAATTCCAGAGTATACAAGTCCAGTCGCTCCAATCTTTCGACATATGACAGCCCCACCATCCCGGGAATGAACCTTGTGAACCTATGCTGCACTCCCTCAATAGCAAGAATGTCCTTCCTCAAATTTGGAGACCAAAACTGCACACAGTACTCCAGGTGTGGTTTCACCAAGGCCCTGTACAGCTGCAGAAGGACCTCTTTGCTCTTATACTCAATTCCCCTTGTTATGAAGGCCAGCATGCCATTAGCTTTCTTCACTGCCTGCTGTACTTGCATGCTTGCTTTCAGTGCCTGACGTGCAAGAACACCTAGATCTTGTTGTACTTCCCCTTTTCCTAACTTGACTCCATTTAGGGAATAATCTGACTTTCTGTTCTTACCACCAAAATGGATAACTTCACATTTATCCACATTAAACTGCATCTGCCCACTCACCCAGCCTGTCCAAGTCACCCTGCATTCTCATAACATCCTCCTCACATTTCACACTGCCACCCAGCTTTGTGTCATCAGAAAATTTGCTAATGTTACTTTTAATTCCCTCATCTAAATCATTAATATATATTGTAAACAGCTGCGGTCCCAGCAGTGAACCCTGCAGTACCCCACTGGTCACCGCCTGCCATTCCGAAAGGGACCTGTTAATCGCTACTCTTTGTTTTTTGTCAGCCAGCCAATTTTCAATCCATGTCAGTACTCTGCCCCCAATACTATGTGCCCTAATTTTGCCCACTAATCTCCTATGTGGGACTTTATCAAAGGCTTTCTGAAAGTCCCGGTACACTACATCTACTGGCTCTCCCTTGTCCATTTTCATAGTTACATCCTCAAAAAATTCCAGAAGATTTGTCAAGCACGATTTCCACTTCGTAAATCCATGCTGACTCGGACCGATTCTGTTACTGCTATCCAGATGTGTCATAATTTCATCTTTTATAATTGACTCCAGTATCTTTCCCACCACCGACATCAGGCTAACCGGTCTGTAATTCCCTGTTTTCTCTCTTCCTCCCTTCTTGAAGAGAGGGACAACATTAGCCACCCTCCAATCCACAGGAACTGATCCTGAATCTATAGAACATTGGAAAATGATTACCAATGTGTCCATGACTTCTAAAGCCATCTCCTTAAGTAACCTGGGATGCAGACCATCAGGTCCCAGAGACTTATCAGCCTTCAGACCCAACGGTCTATCCAAGACCATTTCCTGCCAAATATAAATTTCCTTCAGGTCATCCATTACCCTAGGTCGTTTGGCCACTATTATATCTGTGAGATTGTTTGTGTCTTCCCTAGTGAAGACAGATCCAAAGTACCTGTTCAACTTGTCTGCCATTTCCTTGTTCTCTATAATAAATTCACTCCCTTCAGTCTTCAAGGGCCCAATTTTGGTCTTAATTATTTTTTTTCCTTTTCACATACCTAAAGAAGCTTTTACTATCCTCCTTTATATTCTTGGCTAGTTTACCTTTGTACCTCATTTTTTCTCTGCGTATTGCCTTTTTAGTTACCTTCTGTTGCTCTTTAAAAGTTTCCCAATCCTCCGGCTTCTCACTCGTCTTTGCTATGTTATCCTTCTTCTCTTTTATTTTTATATTGTCCATTACTTCTGTTATCGGCCACGGCCTTCCCTTCCTCCCCTTAGGATCTTTCTTCCTCCTTGGAATGAACTGATCCTGCACCTTCCGCGTTATTCCCAGAAACATTTGTCATTGCTGTTCCACTGTCATCCCTGCTAGGGTATTGTTCCATTGAACTTTGGCCAGCTCCTCCCTCATAGCACCATAGTTCCCTTTGTTCAACTGTAACACTGACACTTCCCTTCTCCCTCTCAAATTGTAGATTAAAACTCATCATATTATGGTCACTACCTCCTAATGGCTCCTTTACCTCGAGGTCCCTGATCGAATCCGGTTCATTGCACAACACTAAATCTAGAATTGCGTTCTCTCTGTTAGGCTCCAGTACAAGCTGTTCTAAGAATCCATCTCGAAGGGACTCCACAAACTCCCTTTCTTGGGGTCCAGTACCAACCTGATTCCTCCAGTCTACCTGCATGTTGAAGTCCCCCATAACAACTGTAGCATTACCTTAAACACAAAATAATCTGCAGATGCTGCTGTCAAAGGAACACTCACAATGCGCTGGAGGAACTCAGAAGGTCAGTCAGCATCAGTTGAAAAGATTAGACCAAGTGTTTCGGCCCGAAACGTCGACTAATCTTTTCAACTGATGCTGACTGACCTGCTGAGTTCCTCCAGCGCATTGTGAGTGTTCCTGTAGCATTATCTTTGCGACATGCCAATTTTAACTCTTGAATAAACTTACACCCTACATCCAGACTACTGTTTGGGGGCCTGTAGATGACTCCCATTAGGGTCTTTCTACCCTTAGAATTTCTCAGATCTATCCATACTGACTCTACGTCTCCTGATTCTATGTCCCCCCTCGCAAGGAATTGAATATCATTCCTCATCAAAAGAGCCACCCCACACCCTCTGCCCATCGGTCAATGGAAAAGAATGGT